>NC_058101.1:176517142-177155000 GCF_020171115.1 Neogale vison
TTCCTCTTCTATTTTTTGGAATTGTTTGAGAAGAACAGACATTAACACTTCTTTAAATGTTTGATAGAATTCCTCTGTGAAGCTCTCTGGCCTTGGACTTTTATTTATTGGGAGGTTTTTGATTACTTGATTTAATTTCTTTGCTGGTTATTGGTCTATTCAAGTTTCCTATCCTTGTTTCTGTTTTGGTAGCTTATAGGTTTCTCGGAATTTATCCATTTCCTACAGTTTGTCCAATTTGTTGGCATATAGTTTTTATAATATTTTCTTATAATTGGGAGCACCTGGGTGGCTCAGTCTTTTAAGTGACTGACTCTTGGTTTTAGCTCAGGTCATGATCTACAGGTAATGAAATTGAGCACCATGTCACATTCTGTGCTCCGGGTGGAGTATGCTTGAGATTCTCTCCCTCTCCCCCAACTCTACCCCTCCCCCAACTCATACCTGTCTTTCTCCAAAATAGATAATTAAATAATCTTTAAATCTTTAAAAAATGTCTTTAAAAAATAATCTTTAAAAAAATTCTCTTGTAATTGTATTTCTGTGGTGTTGGTTGTTACTTCTCTTCTCTCATTTGTGATTTTATATATTTGGGGCCTTTCTCTTCTCTTTCTTTTTTTTTAAGATTTTATTTATTTATTGGAGAGATAGAGAGAACACAGGGTGAGAAGGGGCAAAGGAGAGGGTAAAAGTCTCAAGCAGACTCCAGGCTGAGCATGGAACCCAGTGCAGAGCTTGATCTCATGCTCCTGAGATCATGACCTGAGCTGAAACCAAGAGCCAGATGTTTAACCACCCGAGCTGCCCTGGAACCCCTCTTTTCTTTTTGATAAGCCTGGTAAGAGGTTTATAAATTTTATTAATTTTTTCCAAAGACCAGTTCCAGGCTTCATTGAACTACTCTATTGTTTTCTTTAGTTTCTCTATTATTTATTCTGCTCTAATTATTATTTTTTTTCCTTCTGCTGGCTTTAGGATAACTCCTTTAGGTATAAGGCTAGGTTGTTTGTTTGAGATTTTTCTTGCTTCTTAAGGTAGGCCTGTATCACTATCCCTCTTAGACCATTTTGCTGCATTTCAAAGGTTTTGGACTACAGTGTTTTCATTTTCATTTTTTCCATGTACTTTTTTTATTTCACTGTTTAGTAGTATGTTGTTTAACCTCCATACATTTGTGGTCTTCCCAGATTTTTTCTTGTGGTTGACTTCTAGTTTCATAGCATTGTGCTCAGAAAAGATGCATACAACTGTTATATCTTCATGTTGGATTGTCTCTTTTATGTTTATAAAGGGCCCTTCTTTATCTCTTGTTACAGTCTTTGTTTTAAAGTCTAGTTTTTATGAGATAAGTGTTGTTACTTGAGCTTACTTTTGACATCAATTTGCATGATAAATGTTTCTCCATCCTCTCATTTTCAATCTTTAGGGTCTTTAGGTCTAAAATGAATCTCTTGTAGATAGCATATAGATGGGTCTTGTTAGTTTGTTTTTTTTAATCCATTCTGACACCCTATATCTTCTGACTAGAGAATTTAATCTCTATATTCAAAGTAACTGTTGATAGATATGCATTTATTACCATTTCATTCTTGTTTTGTCATTATGTCTAGAGTTATCACTTTGACCTCTCCTTTCCACTGAATTATCTATAATATTTCTTGCTGGGTTGGTTTAGAGAAAGTAGTTGAAGCATACCAGTATAAGAAATCATCAAATTACTGGGGAAGAAAGCAAGAGAGTAAAAAAGAAACAAAGAATATGTCTTCTGTGTATTTACATTTTTGTGTGTGTGTTCTCTTCAATTTCTTTCAACAATGTCATATGGTTGCATCTCTACCAATAACAAATGTGTGAAAATAGATATTAAAATGCATTTTAGTTTATAATTTCTAGGAAAATTAATATGTTCTTTGACATCTATATGCAGGAAATTTTAAAATGCTGATTAAAGAAATAAAATCTAAATAAATGGAAAGATGTGTTCATGAGTGGGAACATTTAACATAGTAAAGAGGTAAAGATCCATACTACCCAAAGTGCGCTACAGATTCAACACAATTCCTATCAAAATTCTAATGCTGTTTTTTGGTTTTTTTTTGGTTTTTTTTTTTACAAACATAGAAAAAACAATCCTAAAATTCATATAGAACCAAAAATGACCTTTAGGAGCCAAAGCAATCTTGAGAAATAGGAACAAAGCAGGAGGCCTCATGCTTCCTGATTTGAAAACATTAAAAAGCTACAGTAATTGAACAATATGCTACTGGCATAAAGACAGACACATAAACCAACAATACAGAAGAAAGAGCGCAGAAGTCATCTCACACATATACAGTCAACTAATCTTTGGAAAAAGAACCAAGAATACTCAATGTTATAAAGATAGTATCATCAATAAATAGTGTTTGGAAAACTGGATACCTACAAATACTTAAATACTTAATTGCAAGAGCTGAAATTGTATGCTTCTAACTTCATAACAGCAGTCCTGGCTATGACACCAAAAGCACAGTCAACAAAAGCAAAAATAAACAAGTGAGACTATATTAAACTAACAAGCTTTGAAAGAAAGGAATGAAGGAAGGAAGGAGAAAGAAGGGATGGAGGGATGAAGGGGAAAGAAAGAAAAGGTGAATTACAAAGTGAGAGAAAATATTTGTGAACTCTGTATCTGATAAAGGATTAATATCTAAAATTTTCAAGAATCTCTTATAACTCAGTAGCAAAATAGTGAAACTTAGCATCAGAAATCATCAGAAAAGGTAAATAAAAACCTCAATGCTACTTCACATGCATTTGGTGGTCATTACAAAAAAGGAAAAAAAAAAGGACCTGGCAAATAATGAGTGGTGATGAGAATGTGGAGAAATTAAAACCCCATTACACACTTTTGGTGGGAATGTAAAGTAGTGCAGCTGCTATGGAAAACTGGGGAATTTCCTCAGATTAAAAATTGAACAACTATATGGCCCAGCCATCCCCTCCCTTTCCAGGTTATTTATTCAAAGCAATTGAAATCAGGATCTCAAATAGATACTTGCATTCCATTTTCATTGCAGCAATATTCATAAGGGTAAAGTAATGGTACAATCTACATGTCTGTCAACAGATTAATGGATTAAGAAACTGTGATATATACATATAATGGAGTACTATTTAGCCATAAAATAGAAAGAAATTCTGTCACATGGTACAACATGGATCAATCTTGAGCACATTATGCTAACTGAAATTAGCAAATCACAGAAGGACATATACTGCATGGTTACAGTTATGTATCAGGTTTCTACAGTAGTCAAACTCAGAAGGACAAAGTAGAATGGTGGTGGCTGTTGCCAGGGGTGGTTGTTGCCAGGGCTCAATGAGTTGCTGCTTATTGGATTTATAATTTCAGTCATGCAAAATAATCTCTGGATATCTGTATATAACATTGGCTTCTGGTTAACAATACTGTCCACTAAGAATTTTGAGAGGCCAGATTTTAAGTTATGTGTTTTTTACCACAATAAAAAAAAAAAATGTTGAAGTCCTAACCCTTGATACCTATTGTTCATTCTAAATCCCACTCCTATTCATCTATCTCCTGGAAAATCTCCATGGCTTCCTGATGATATAACTAAAACTTTATCTTGAAGTGCCAGCACCCTTAATAATCAAGTGTTTCTTATTCCAGCATTGTTGGACATGTCCAATCACAGTTACAATGGGACACACTCTGGTCTATTTCACATGGGCTCCACCCATATTCCCCCCGGCCTCCCCCTTGGGTAAAAACACTCCCAATTCTTACCGCTAATCAGAATCTATTCTCCCTGACAGTATAATGACTCTTATTTTTTGGTTGTTTGTTTTTTTGTCACTGGCAACAAGTTAAAAGTGCCCTGTTAGCAGCTATCCTTGTATTTTAATTAGAAAGTTAGAACTTTGCTATTTCTTCTGGAAAGAGCCTACCTCCTTTGGCCTCCTACCCAAAAATCCCAGAATGTGAGGCAGAAGCCAAAAAGTCCCCCATTTGGGCATTGGGAGAAAAGGTAGGTAGAGCCACTCCTACTTCCACCCCTATATTCACATTCTATAGTCTTTCCTATTAGTGACAAATTAGGAATTCTGGATTAATAAATATATTGCATCCAAATGATTTTGTATTAGTCATGGGTCTTTTCAGAAACCAAACTAATAAGATATCTATATACCTGCATAAAGATACATGGATTTTATTTTTATTTAAAATTTTTTTATTTATTCATTTTTTTTCCAATTTATTATTTTCAGAAAAACATTATTCATTATTTTTCACCACACCCAGTGCTCCATGCAAGCCGTGCCCTCTATAATACCCACCACCTGGTACCCCTACCTCCCACCCCCCTGCCACTTCAAACCCCTCAGACTGTTTTTCAGAGTCCATAGTCTCTCATGGTTCACCTCCCCTTCCAATTTACCCAAATTCCCTACTCCTCTCTAATGCCCCTTGTCCTCCATGCTATTTGTTATGCTCCACAAATAAGTGAAACCATATGATGATTGACTCTCTCTGCTTGACTTATTTCACTCAGCATAATCTCTTCCAGTCCCGTCCATGTTGCTACAAAAGTTGGGTATTCATCGTTTCTGATGGAGGCATAATACTCCATAGTGTATATGGACCACGCCTTCCTTATCCATTCATCCGTTGAAGGGCACCTTGGTTCTTTCCATAGTTTGGCGACTGTGGCCATTGCTGCTATAAACATTGGGGTACAGATGGCCCTTCTTTTCACGACATCTGTGTCTTTGGGGTAAATACCCAGGAGTGCAATTGCAGGGTCAGAGGTAAGCTCTATTTTTAATTTCTTGAGGAATCTCCACACTGTTCTCCAAAGAGGCTGCACCAACTTGCATTCCCACCAACAGTGTAAGAGGGTTCCCCTTTCTCCACATCCTCTCCAACACATGTTGTTTCCTGTTTTGTTAATTTTGGCCATTCTAACTGGTGTAAGGTGATATCTCAAGGTGGTTTTAATTTGAATCTCCCTGAGGGCTAATGATGATGAGCATTTTTTCATGTGTCTGATAGCCATTTGTATGTCTTGATTGGAGAAGTGTCTGTTCATATCTTCTGCCCATTTTTTGATGTGTTTGTCTGTTTCGTGTGGGTTGAGTTTGAGGAGTTCATTATAGATCCTGGATATCAACCTTTTGTCTGTACTGTCATTTGCAAATATCTTCTCCCATTCCGTCGGTTGCCATTCCATGCTCTTGGATCGGAAGAATAAACATTGTTAAAATGTCTATACTGCCTAGAGCAATCTATACTTTTAATGCCATTCCGATCAAAATTCCACCGGCATTCTTCAAAGAGCTGGAGCAAATAATCCTAAAATTTGTATGGAATCAGAAGAGACCCCGAATCGCTAAGGAAATGTTGAAAAACAAAAATAGAGCTGGCGGCATCACCTTACCTGATTTCAAGCTTTATTACAAAGCTGTGATCACCAAAACAGCATGGTACTGGCATAAAAACAGACACATAGACCAGTGGAACAGAGTAGAGAGCCCAGATATGGACCCTCAACTCTATGGTCAATTAATCTTTGACAAAACAGGAAAAAATATACAGTGGAAAAAAGACAGTCTTTTCAATAAATGGTGCTGGGAAAACTGGACAGCTATATGTAGAAGAATGAAACTCGACCATTCTCTTACACCGTACACAAAGATCAACTCAAAATGGATAAAAGACCTCAACGTGAGACAGGAATCCATCAGAATCTTAGAGGAGAACATAGGCAGTAATCTCTTTGATGTCAGCCATAGCAACTTCTTTCAAGATACGTCTCCAAAGGCAAAGGAAACAAAAGCGAAAATAAACTTCTGGGACTTCATCAAAATCAAAAGCTTCTGCACAGCAAAGGAAGCAGTCAAAAAACAAAGAGGCAACCCATGGAATGGGACAAGATACATGGATTTTTTTAAAGATTTCATTTATTTACTTGACAGAGAGAAAGAGCACAAGCAGGGGAAGAAGCAGGCAGAGAAGGAGAGGGAGAAGCAGACTTCCCACTGAGCAGGGAGCCCGATGCAGGGCTCAATCCCTGGACCCTGGGATCATGACCTGAGCTGAGGGCACATGCTTAACTGACTGAGCCACCCAGGTGCCCTGAGATACATATGAGATTTATTTTAGAATTGTCTCATGTAATTATGGGGCTGAAAAGTCCCATGATCAGCCATCTGCAAACTGGAGAACCAGGAAAGCTGGTGGTATTATCAATGACTGTGAAGACCTGCGAATCAGGTGCTAATGATGTAAGCCCTTTATTTGAGTCCTTAAGAACAAGGATTACTGATGTCCAATGGCAGGAAAAGATGAGTGTGTTCAGCTCAAGCACAGAGAAAATTCATCCTCTTCTAGCTTTTTGTTCTATTCAGATACCTAGGAGTAATGTTTTACTACCTATGGGCATCTTACAGCCTCGTCAAGTTGACACATAAAATCAATCACCACAAAAATCAACGCATTATTTTAGAATACTTCCTTCAATCTAGTGCTTCAACTTCACTTTTAGGAAGCCATTCAAGAGGTCTATGAGGCTGAGTTGTGCGTTATGAGAAACAGTGGGTCTCATGGTCATGGGCTCCTTCCCCTACCTTCTTCACTGTGAAGTGGTTGCCTTGGTCAGATGCTAAGCAAGTGGGAGTCTATGCCAATAGGTTCCATTATACTACTAGTTATATCAGTAATCTCATATACAGTAGCACCAACTAAGGCTCTACAGGTTGGAAAAGTGAACAAAGAATTGAAAAAAATTAATAGAACAGACCTCTGGCTTTTCCAGTATAGAAGTTCTAACATAATCAACTTGCCACTAAGTTGCTCCCCTCCCCACACACACAAAAGTGCTAAATTGGAGCTTAATATTGGTCTCTGCCTCTGACAAGTATGACATTTAGAGGCAGCAGTAACTGTATTTGTTTTAGTAAGTGGAAATATAAGTATTAGGCCTATACATAGCTAACACGGCCATGTCATTTATATGCCCATCATGACATTCCTGGGAAACTAGGTTTATAGTGCCTTTCTTATAATAAATGTTTTCTAGTAGGTATTAATATGTGATACAAAAATATTAACACTTTGTACCTATTCCCATATGTGGGAGTACCTACATGCCTCTACACCAGACCTCCTTGTCTCCAATGTTTAGTAGTTTTCAGGCCCATAACCAGAAGAGGTTATTTATTGCCTCTCAGATTTGAATTCACTAGTCAATATCTGTTCTGCAATAATGAATTGAATTTTAAATGTTTTATCCATTACAAGTGAGGGTGATGCTAAATCTTGCCATTAGAGGACACCAAGAGGCACGTTAAGGAAAGAAGTGATTCCTCAAGTGTATTGTGTTTTACTTTTGCCTATTCCTGCTTCATAGGAAATTAGTAGTATCAGGGAATGTGAACATGGATGTAAACTATTACCGTTTTGAATGAAAAATAATATATTCCCCAAATCAGTGGGTACATACCATGTGCTTGAGATTTTATTAATCACTTCCAGAAATGACACTACATCTACAGTTGACCCTTGAACAACACAAGTTTGAACTTCTCAGGTCCAGATTTTTTTCAATAAATATATGTATAGTAGTGTTAATGTATCTTCTCCTGTGATTTACTTAATATTTTTTCTCTAGCTTTATTGGAATAATACAGTTTATAACACATATAACATACAAAATACATATTAGTCAAGTGTTCATGTTATAAGTAAGGCTTCTGGTCAGCAGTAGGCTATTAGTAGTTAAGTTATGGGGGAGTCAAAAAAGTTCCACATTAATTTTTAACCATAAGGGAGGGAGGAGATTTCAGCATCCCTAAACCCCGGGTTCTTCAAGGGTGAACTGTACTGTTGGATATGGCAACAGTCTGATCATTTATCAGTTTCCATATGGTTTCTGCAGGGACCAGCCTGACAAATTAAACAAAAATATGATGGGTACTACCACCCCTGCATTTTAACACTGATACTGATTTCTACTACCTCCAGTCCTTAAGATATGTTTGGGTTTGGGTTTGGGTTTTTGAATACAGTTGACACAGAATATTATATTAGTTTCAGGTGTACAACATGGTGATTCAGCAACTCTATGTATCATGCTATGCTCACAGGTGTAGCTACCACCTGTCACCATACAAGATATTTTTTTTTTTAAGATTTTATTTATTTATTTGAGAGAGAGAGACAGTGAGAGAGAGCATGAGCGAGGAGAAGGTCAGAGAGCGAAGCAGACTCCCCATGGAGCTGGGAGCCCGATGTGGGACTCGATCCCGGGACTCCAGGATCACGCCCTGAGCCGAAGGCAGTCGTCCAACCAACTGCGCCACCCAGGCGTCCCAAGATATGTTATTTTTGATTTACTATCTTGGCCAGGGGGGATGGCATAGAAGGTTTACTTTTGGTTTTTCATACTAGAATAGCTGTTACTCCACAGGTCAGAGATTCAGTGTGGGATTACTCTAACTGTATATCAATTCCAGAATTGGGGAAATGACCACTGGAGAGATCTATAGACCCAGGAGGCAACTGTGAACCAAAGTTCAGCCAATAACCAATTTATTACCTGGCTCTCCTAGTTGTCATGGAGAACCAGGCTAAAATCCAACAGGGATGACAATGATACTTTGAGTATCAAAATCAACCCATAATTTCTGTCAATTGTCCTTAAAATGTATTGCCAGTCCCCTTCTGCTAGTGTACAAACACTTGAGTAATTGGTAGTAGGTTCCTTTAGGGAAAGACAGGAGGAACAATAACGTTTATATTTCAATGGAGGTAAATTAATTTCAAGGAATCCAGCCATATTCTCAGTTGATGGGCTTCAGAACTAAAAACTGGTTCAGGTCTGGGAATTGAAAGTAACTGTGACCTTTTTTTTTTAATTATGTTATGTTAGTCACCATACAATACATCATTACTTTTTGATGTAGTGTTCTAAGATTCATTGTTTACATATAACACCCAGTGGTCCAGGCAATACATGCCCTCCTTAATACCCACCACCAAGCTCACCCATCCCCACCCCCTCCCCTCTAAAACCCTCAGTTTGTTTCTCAGGGTCCACAGTCTCTCTTGATTTGTCTCCCCCTCTGATTTCCCCCAATTCACTTTTCCTTTCCTTTCCAAATAAGTGAAGGCCACTCAGCGGGCCCCAGCTGGCGGCACATCGAGCTGAGGGCCTGAGTTGTGATTACACAGTCCTGTTTGGCAAAACCGAAGCAGACAAGATTTTCCAGGAGCTGGAGCAAGAAGTGGAATATTTTACAGGTGCGCTGGCCAGGGTCCAGGTGTTCGGGAAGTGGCACAGTGTGCCCAGGAAGCAAGCCACCTATGGCAACGCAGGGCTGACCTACGTGGTCTCGGGCCTCACTCTGTCTCCAAAGCCCTGGATCCCAGTTCTAGAGCACATCCGGGATCGTGTTTCTGTGGTGACAGGAGAGACCTTCAACTTTGTGCTTGTCAACAGGTACAACGATGGCCGTGACCACATCGGGGAGCACAGAGATGATGAACGAGAACTGGCTCCTGGGAGCCCCATAGTCTCCTTCGGGGCCTGCAGAGACTTCTTCTTCTGGCATAAGGATTCCCGGGGGGAAAAGCCCACCTGGAACGTAGAGGTGCTCCGGCTTCAGCTGGCGCACGGGAGTTTGCTCATGATGAACCACCCGACCAACACTCACTGGTACCACAGTCTCCCCATAGGAAAGAAGATTCTAGCTCCATGGGTCAATCTGACATTTCACAAAATTCTGCCTGCTAAAAAGTTAAAAAAAAAAAAAAAGTGAAACCATAAGATTATTGACTGTCTCTGCTTGACTTATTTTACTCAGTATAATCTCCTCCAGTCCCATCCATATTGATGCGAAAGTTGGATATTCACCCTTTCCCGTCGCTGAGTAATATTCCATTGTGTATAGGGACCATATCTTCTTTATCTATTCATCTGTTGAAGGGCATCTTGGCTCTTTCCACAGTTTGGTGACTGTGGCCATTGCTGCTATGAACATTGGGGTACAGATGGCCCTTCTTTTCACATCTGTTTCTTCAGGGCAAATACCCAGGAGGGCAATTGCAGGGTCATAGGGAACTCTATTTTTAATTTCTTAAGGAATCTTCAAACTATTTCCCAAAGTGGCTGCACCAACTTGTATTCCCACCAACAGTGTAAGAGAGTCCCCTTTCTCCACATCCTCTCTAACATTAATTGTTTCTGCCATGTTAATTTTTGCCATTCTAACTGGTATAAGGTGGTATCTCAATGTGGTTTAGATTTGAATGTCCCTGGTGGTTAACAATGAACATGTTTCCATGTATCTATGAGCCATTTGTATGTCTTCTTTGGAGAAGTGTCTGTTTGTGTCCTCTGCCCATTTTTTCACTTGATTATCTTTTTGGGGGGGGAGGGGTGTTGAGTTTGAGAAGTTCTTTATAGATCTTGGATATCAGCCCTCTGTCTGTAGTGTCATTCGTGAATATCTTCTTCCATTCTGTGGGTTGCCTATTTGTTTTATTGACTGTTTCCTTTGCTGTGCAGAAGGTTTTTATCTTGATGAAGTCCCTAAAGTTCATTTTTACTTTTGTTTCCCTTACTTTTGGAGACCTCTTGAAAGAAGTTGCTGTGGCTGATGTTCTCCTCTAGGATTTTGATGGATTCCTGTCTCACATTGAGGTCTTTCATCCATTTAGAGTTTATCTTTGTGTATGGTGTAAGGTAATGGTTGAGTTTCATTCTTCTGCATGTGGCTGTCCAATTTTCCTAGCAACAATTACTGAAGAGACTGCCTTTTTCCCACTGTATGTTTTTTCCTGTTTTGTTGAAGATTATTTGACCATAGAGTTGAGGGTCCATATCTGGGCTCTCTACTCTGTTCCATTGGTCTACAGGTCTGTTTTTGTGCTGGTACCATGCTGTCTTGGTGATCACAGCTTTGTAGAAAAGCTTGAAATCAGGCAACATGATGCTCCCAGCTTTATTTTTCTTTTTCAACATTTCTTTGGCGATTCAGGGTCTCTTCTTGTTCCATACCAATTTTAGGATTGTTTCTGTACTTTGAAAAATGTCAGTGGTATTTTGATCAGGATGGTGTTGAAAGTATAGACTGCTCTGGGCAGCATAACATTTTAACAATGTTTATTCTTTCAATCCGTGAACATGGAATGCTTTTCCATTTTTTTGTGTCTTCTTCAATTTCTTTGATGAGTGTTTTGATGAGTATTCTGTAGTACCTTGAGTATAGATCCTTTACCTCTTTGGTTGGGTTTATTCCAAGGTACCTTATAGTTTTTGGTGCTATTGTAAATGAAATCAATTCTCTTTCTATAGTTTCATTGTTAGTGTATAAGAAAGTGATTGATTTCTGTGCATTGATTTTGTATCCTGCCACATTACTGAATTGCTGTATGAGTTCCAGTAATTTGGGGGTAGAGGCTTTTGGGTTTTCCACATAAAGTATCATGTCTTCTGTGAAGAGAGAGAGTTTGACTTCTTTGCCAGTTTGAATACCTTTTATTTGTTTTGTTGTCTGATTGCTGAGGCTAAGCCTTCTATTACTATGTTGAACAATAGTAGCAAGAATGGACATCCTTGTCATGTTTCTGATCTCAAAGGGAAAGGCTCTCAGCTTTTCCCCATTGAGAATGATTTTCATTGTGGGTTTTTCATAGATGGATTCTATGAAGTTGAGGAATGTTTCTTCTATCTCTATACTCAGACGAGTTTTAATCAGAAAAGGATGCTGTATTTTTTCAAATGCTTTTTCTGCATCAATTGAGAGGACCATATGATTCTTCTCTCTTATTAATGTGTTCTGTCACACTGATTCATTTGTGAATGTTGAACCACCCTTGCATCCTGGGGATAAATCCCACCTGGTCATGGTGGATAATCTTTTTAATGTATTGTTGGAGCCTATTAGCCAGGATCTTGTGGAAAGTCATGGCATCAATATTCATCAGGGATATTGGTTTGAAATTCTCCTTTTCGGTGGGGTCTTTATGCAGGTGATGCTAGCCTCATAGAATGAGTCTTAAAGTTTTCCTTCTGGTTCTGTTTTTTGAAACAGCTTCAGAAGAATAGATATTATTTCTTCTTTGAAAGTTTGGTAGAATTCCCCAAAGAATCCACAGGTCCTGGGGCTCTTCTTTTTTGGGAGGTTTTTGATCACTGCTTCAATCTTGTTACTAGTTATTGGTCTATTCAGGTTAATTTCTTCCTGTTTCAGTCATGGAAGTTTATAGATTTCCAGAGATGCATCCATTTCTTCTAAGTTGCTTAACTTATTGGCATAAAGCTGTTGATAATTTCTGGTGACTGTTTCTATTTCCTTGGTGTTGGTCGTGATCTCTCCCCTTTAATTCATAATTTATTAATTTGGGTCTTTTGGACTAGTCTGGCCAGTGGGTTTTCAATCATATTAATTATTTCAAAGAACTAGCTTCTAATTGTGTTGATATGCTCTGCTGTATCTCTGGTTTCTGATTCATTGATCTCCATTCAAATCTTAATTATTTCCCTTCTTGTGTGTGGGGTTGGCTTAATTTGTTATTGATCATTGAGTTCTTTAAAGTGTAAAGAAAGTTTGTGTATTCAAGATTTTCCTATTTTTTTTGATTGAGGCTTAGATGGCTATGTTTTCCCCCTTAGAATCACCTTTGCCATATCCCATAGGTTTTGGACCAAAGTGTTTTCATTCTCACTGGTTTCCATGAATTGTTTAAGTTCTTTGATTTCCTGGTTGATCCAAACATTCTTGAACAGGATGAACTTTAGCTTCCAAGTGTTTGAATTTCTTCCATACTTTTTCTTGTGATTGAGTTCCTGTTTCAAAATACTGTGGTCTGAGACCATGCAGGGAATTATCTCAATCTTTTGATATCTGTTGAGACCTAATTTGTGACCCAGAATGTGGTCTATTCTGGAGAAGGTTCCATGTGCCCTCAAGAAGAATGAGTATTCTGTTGTTTTAGGGTAGAATGTTCTGTGTATATCTATGAGATCCATCTGGTCTAGTGTGTCATTCAAAGCTCTTCTTTCTTTGTTGATTTTCTGCTTAGATGATCTGTCTTTTGCGAGAGTGGCATATTACGATCCCCTACAATGAATGTATTCTTACCACTATGTCTTTTTACTTTGATTAACAGTTGGCTTATGTAGTTGGCTGCTCTCATTTTGGGGGTATAAATATTTACAATTGTTAGGTCCTTTGGTTGGATAGACCCTTTAAGAATGATATAGTGTCCTTCTGTATCTCTGACTACAATCTTTAGCTTAAAATCTAATTTGTATGATATGAGAATCTCTACCTCAGCTTTCTTTTGAGTCCCATTACCATGAAACAGGGTTCTCCATTCCTTCACTTTTAGTCTGGATGTATCCTTAGGTTCGACATGTGTCTCTTGTAGACCACATATGGTTGGATCCTTTCTTTTTATCCAAACTGCAACCCTTTGACATTTTATGGGAGCATTTAGGCCATTCATGTTGGAAGTAATTATTGAAAGATATGATTTTATTGTCATCATGTTGACTGTGAAGTCCTTCTTTCTATAGAATGTCTCTGTAAATTTCTGTTCTATATCACTCTTGGGATCTTTCTTCTTTTATAGAACCCCCTTAATATTTCCTGTAGTGCTGGCTTGTAATCTTTTAGTCTTTGCTGCTCTTGGAAGCTCTTTATCCTTCCATCCGTTCTGAAAGTCAGCCTTGCTAGATAAAGTATTCTTGGCTGCATGTTGTTCTCATTTAGTGCCTTGAATATGTCTTGCCAGCCCTTTCTGGCTTTCCAGGTTTCTGTGGACAGATCTGACAATATGCTGATGCTCCTCCCTCTGTATGTAAGGAATCTCTTTCCCCTAGCTGCCTTTAAGACATTTTCTCTGAATTTACGGATTCACAAATTTCACAATCACATGTCCGATGGTCTTTGTACTCTCATTGATCTTGAGGGGTGTCCTCTCTGCCTCTAGGACTTGTTGCATTCCCCAGATTAGGGAAATTCTCATCTAGAATTTGTCCAACAGTATCTTCTAGTCTTCTCTCTCTCTCTCTCTCCACCCCCTCAGGGATCATTGGAATGTTTCATGGCATCATTTATTTCCCTAATTCTGTTTTCATGCATTCTAAACTGTTTGTTCCAGGCCTCCTCCTGATCCTTCTTTTCTATCAGTTTATCTTCTAGATCACTTATTCTATCTTCTGTCTCATTTACCCTACTATATTTAGATTAGATTGGATCTCATTGATAGCATTTTTAAGTTCTGCCAGATCTGCTCTCACTTCTGCCCTTAGAGATCCTATGTTGCCACTAATGATTTTCTGCAACCTAGCCATTGTCTGGATAACTGTTATCCTAAACTCTATTTCTGACGTCTTGCTTATGTCCATATACAATAGTTTTGTCACAGTCTCCAAATTTTTCTTCTGTTGGGGGTTCCTCCTCCTAGTCATTTTGGTGAGAGATGGTTGACGGAATGTACAGAGTCCAAACTACAGACCACAATCCAAGCAAGATGCACCTGTTTTATAGGGACTTTATAGTTCTTGGCCTCTTGTTCTTTCAGTCTATCTTCTGGCGGGGGAGGGGCCTGCCACGCTGTTACTCAGGCAACCCTGTTTGGGCAGAATTGTCTTGCCCCTGTGGTGAGGGATAGGCTCAGTATAAACCGGTTTTGGGGGGCTTTTGTTCTCTGACAGCTTTCCCTGGTGGGTTTCTGTGTCCCTTCCAAGAGTCAGAGCAGAAGTAACTGTGTCCAAACTTCTGTCTCAGAATGGAAAGCTCACAGATTATTCTCCAGAAGCCCCTCCAGGTGAAATTGACTCCATTTTTGTCTGTGCTGCTAACAACTGCAGTGGCCTGGGTTGTGCACCCCACAGCAGCACTCCAGCCCTTGCTTTCAGATCCAGGCACATCTCTGCCCTTTGTGCTTCTAAAACTGCCAGCCACTCCCAGTTCACATATGCGCCCCTGCAGCTCCAGGTTTCAGCCTGGGAGCCTGCCCTAAAGTCCCTTCCCTGTGGCTACCAGTCTATGCCCGGGGCCTCAGCATGGGACACATTTGCGCTCCTCTGTTATTTCACCTTCCCAGTGACAGCACTTATGGTGGCTCCCTTCCCCTTCCATTTATTTTTTATATCTTCCAGCAGAATCGCAGCACCCCACTTTATACCTTGAAACTGGCTGTTGGGGATATTCTGTTGGTATAGATCCTGATATATCTTCTTACATCTCAGGCTGATTTCATGGGTGTTCAGAGTAGTCTGGCAGATATATAGCTCAATTCAGTGGACTGGTTGAAATAGGGTCCCCTTCTCCTCCGCCATCTTCAGGAATTGTGATTTTTTTACTGTGGAGACAATCCTTGGTCTCCTGCTATTCTTTCTTTCTCTTCCTTATTGATGTAAGCAACTCCCTAGTTGGCTGGCAATCTATTTTGCATCTAAAAAGCCTCAGTTCTCTATATACTGTCTGCAAAACTACCTGTGGGTCAAGTCCCCTTGGCAGCTCCTCTACCCATACTGATCACAATGGTAATTATGTCCTCTTGGATTCTGGCAGTTAAGCACTACCCCCTGGTCAGCACACCACCATCTGTGTTAAGATAGGATTTCATCCTAATTATTGGCCTGGGAGTCAGAAGAAGAGATGGGAAACGCCTACAGAAAGGGGTAGAGGCACCTATCGCCTTGTGGGGAGGAAACTGTAGCATCTTCAAGCACAGTGGCTTCCAATCACTGAGCGGAGGAGGTGGGTGTAAGAGAATTAGCATCTTTAGTGTCATACATCAAGAACTCCTCCTTCCTGTTTTCCTCCTTCCTTCTGCCAAAACCCAAGTGTTGGGTTTTTCCCACAGTGCCCTGACCTTAGCCTAACAGAGCTCCTTTTGCTAAATATTTAGTCTGGAATTTGCAAGTGTAATGAATACATTCTCTATCTGCCATTCACCTTTGTCTGACATGCAACAGTGGCTGATAAAGGCCTCTTTATAAGTACCACTGAGACTCTATGGCTTGCAGGCATAGGCAGTAACTGCTTGGCAACAGCCCTTGATCTCTTATCATCTTTCTACAGGGCATCAACAAAACTCAGCAGTAATCAGCTAACTCCACTGATTTTAATTCCTGCTTGATTGCATCTCTACCACCACATTCTCCTCTAGTGGGCAGGTTTTCCTTCTTCCTACAAAATGTTTAGAATTGTACTGCTACCTTGTGGTAGGGATTTGTCCCTGCACCCCTTTTCCTGACCAGGATCCTGTTCTTGCTTCCAAACCAAATCCACATCTTACAACCCATTTAATTATAACACTTTCAGTATTACTTGTTTTAATCTGGATCTTCTGAGAAGCAGATGCCAGGAGAGGACTAATGTGCATTGATTTTATTAGGAGGAAAGCCACTGTGAAAAATGGGGGGAAAGATGAAAAGGCTGAGAAAGCTGGCCGAGAGTGCAGTCAGTCTAACCCCAAGGGAAGGGGAGAGGGAGAGAAAATTGAATAGCAGCAGCCTAGGACTCACACAGTTTAAGGAGGGTCTATTCAATGTAAGAAAGTTTCAGCAGGACTGTTGGGGAGGTCTCAAGGTAGAGGCAACTGTCAGAGGGGACCTGAGTCATACAGGATTGCCTTTCTTTGTATCTCTATCAAGATTCCACCATTGGTTACAATCATGGGCAGGGTGGCCTCAGTAAAAATGTGCAACAGCTCAGCACTTTTATCACTCATGATGCTTGTTATAGGAAGATTTCAAGGAACATTCTTGTGGCTATCACTCATGACACTCAAATTATGCATGTATTTATATGCACCCAGGGTGTCCAACTTTTAGAAATGGCTACAGGCTATGTCAGTGCAGCAATGGCACTTTTCAAATGTCAGTGTACCTCAGAAATTTGTTTAGCATCCAACTCAGAAACTAGCAAACTGATTCTGTAAGGACCTGTAAGTGAGGGGAGCAGAGGGAAGGCGTAACCAAATCAATGACCACAGCCTTGTCACACAGTGCTTTAGAAGGTCTTCCATTATGGGAACTATGGCAGGCCTATGTTGAGTCACAGATGTGACAACCTTAGTTTTTGTTTTGTTTTGTTTTGTTTTTCCATTTTATATGTGGTAGGGACAGTATCTCACCAAATATTACACAAGTTCTCCTGATGTTTCCCAGCCTCCTTTGAAGTTAGGATTGTATGACTCAATTGAGCCAATGTGCCATGAGGGTGAATTATTTGTTATTACTGCCAGTTAGTGGACAGGTATGTGTTTTCCACCTTTCCTTCAGTTTTGTTGACAATTATAGAATCATGTGTTGGGAATACAGAGCTACAAGACTGAAAAAGCCTGGAGGGCTAGTCATCAAATAGAAGACAGACTCTGCCACCCAGAAAAAGTACTGTACCTGCACATGATGACATAAATCATCATAGAAATTTACACTTTAGAGGTAAGTGATTATTTTTCCAGAGTAATTACGGGAAAATGTCAGGTATTGAAACCTGCCTGCAGTTGACTCTAAGCCATGAGGAAATGGTGTTACATTTTGATTTCTGAGAATTTACACTATTACTAAATGAAGAGTTTATACGTCAGTGTATCAGCATAACAGCACATATTTTGATTGATACAGAATTACTAAGGCTTGCATTTCCTAAATAGGAATAGAGAGCTTCAAAGTATTACACAATTGCATGACTTCCAAGTTTTCACTGGCCCTTCACAAAGTTTGTATGGAATTATGAGTAACAGAGAAGTTTTCTCCAGGAGACAAAACATTTTATTTCAGCAGCACCCTCCTAGCTGCACATCCATCTCCTTTTCAAATCCAAAAGAAAAATAATTTTCCTGCAAGACATTTCTACTCTATCTTTGCTGGAACATATGGTAGTTTTATGAGTTCTGATTTTTTGAGGAACTATCATAATTTTTCTATAACAGCTTCACCTTTTTGCATTCCCAACAACAGTGTGCAACAGTTCTAATTTCTCCACACCTTCACCAAAACTTGTCTATTTTTTTAATGAGAGCAAAATTTCTTGCCAGCTCGTATGAACTGGCTCCAGCATACCACTGCTAAGGTTGCTGGTCAAGAGGAAGATCCAGGTTCTGTAGGTCCCAAACTATATAAAACTTGATGAATGCTAAGAAAAAAAATATAAAATTTAAGGCCCTGACTTTGAAAAGAACTCTGTTCAAGTAAGTGGCCCTGATGCTTTTCCTTCCTTAGCTCCATGATAAATATACTCTTGGTAAACAGGTGTCTCAAGAGGCTAAAGTGGATATATGATTTTCAAAGAAGAGAAGCAGTAACAAGAGGAGATTGAGTCAATACCACTGCGGCGAGTCACGGGCTAGCCAAAAGCTAGGAGCTCTGAAGAGAAGGAGGGAGGTTGGACCAAGGGAAGAAGATTCAGGTCAACCTAAGGAGCATAGGGAAAATGGGACAATCTATCTTTGGGTCATGAGACTGAACTAGCAGCCCCTCTTGGCATCACGAGATGAGGTCTTAAGCTGCTTTCACCTGATTCAGAGCCTCTTCTGGATTCAAATTGCAGTAGATAGGGTGGAAGTTGAGACTGAAAATACAGAGAAAACATCAGACATAATTTAGGTGATTCAAGTGCAGATGATTTATTATTTCATATTTTGAACCCTCAGCAGTAACAACAGAGATGAGGGTGAAATTATCTTTCCCTTCATGGTTTAGGTCAGTTTCTGATGATTTATTTGGCAATGTCCTTCTTCCAGGCCAAAGTTGTTAGAGATCGTTGCTGTAAGAGAAAACAAAATAGAACACAACACAAAGTGCCAGTATTGGTTTTTTTTGTTGTTGTTTGTTTTGTTTTGTTTTTAGCACTAATATAGGTGATTTAAAGG
The DNA here is from genome assembly GCF_020171115.1 of Neogale vison. Taxonomy (NCBI): domain Eukaryota; kingdom Metazoa; phylum Chordata; class Mammalia; order Carnivora; family Mustelidae; genus Neogale; species Neogale vison. Next base: position 176,536,044 of record NC_058101.1, read on the forward strand.
GCATGGTTAACTGAAGAGAAAGGATCAGGAAAATAAAAATTCCAGAATAAACAATTATCTGTTACCTCAACAGCAAATATTCTTAGTTTTGTAATAGGAGTGGCTTCCTAAAATTCCCTAACCTATTCATTTGTCTATATTTGGAAACTACTTAGGTCACTAAAACTAAGTGCCTTGTGATTTCTAAGTATATGAAAATTTTAATTTAGAATAAAAAAGAAAAAATGTGGTAATTCTAAGTAAAATATAAAAACACCAGTATACCAGCACAAACCCATGTGTGTACATTTGTATATCAAAATATTTTTTAAAAGTTTTTTTTTATGATTTTATTTATTTACTTGACAGAGAGATCACAAGTAGGCCGAGAGGCAGGCAAAGAGAGGGGGGGAAGCAGGCTCCCTGCTGAGCAGAGAGCCCAATGTAGGGCTCAATCCCAGGACCCTGAGATCATGACCTGAGCTGAAGGCAGAGGCTTAACCCATTGACCACCCAGGTTAAAATATTTTAACAATGATCATCCTCAGTGCTAATATTAATGATTATTTCATTCTTTTGCATACCTGTATTTTTAAATAAATGTTTATTTCTGGTTATAATTGTAATAAGATGCAAAATGGTTCACACACTCACATACACATTATTTGTTGAATGAATTAAGAAAGGACATCAAAGCTAGATTTGGGCATTTTCTTTTCTGGAATTTAACCGAAGACTATAATTGAACAATTGCTCTAAAATGTTTATCTAATAATATTTTCTATGGGCTGTTTGCAACAATGAAAAATTGGAGGTAGTCTAAATATTCATAGTAATAGATTTTTTAAGATGAATTTTTTTCATTTTTAAATTGAATACTAAAAATAAATAATAAATAAATTGAATGTGATATGTCACAAAATTATGACATGGGCCCATATTTTAAGATATGTAAACTTGTACATAATGTTTTTTAAATTAAAAAAAGTGTTTTTATTGTTTTGCTTAGAAAAATATTTAAGAAGATATGCATCTATATTGTTAATGGAAATTTTCTTTGAGTATTGTGATTACAAGAAACTTCTTAATATGTATATCTATCAAAGTATCTGGGATATTTTAATTAATATTTGGTACTACATTAAAAATCTGAAAGATGTTTTTGAGAAATCAAAAGCTCTATATTTTATTATTCATTGTTGGTTAATACAAAAGCTTATCTGGATATGATTATTTTCTTTTCATATGAATTTCAGAATCTTTTTTTTCAATTCTCCCTACCCATGTATATAAAAAATATTTTGATTGAGTTTATGTTAAATATACAGAAACCTACATACACCTAGATTACTGAGGTGGAAGAGAAGGTTGTAAGATTTAAAGGCATAGCAAAGGGAGAAGTAAAGACAATCAGCTTCAAGTTAATCAGAAAGGGAAGGAAAATTATTTTTGCTAATTAGACTGAAAATTCATGCAGAATTATCTTTGTCAAAATTCTGGAAAATAACTATCACTTATAATAGAAAGTAAATATAAAACTTAAGTATGATAAATACAGTTTAAAAAATGAAAATAAGATTTATAAATTTAATTGAAACTGGAGCACCTGGGTGGTTCAGTAAGTTGAATGATTGATTCTTGGTTTTGGCTCAGGTCATGATCTCAGGGTGGTGAGATTGAGCCTGGAGTCAGCTCCATGTTCATAGGGAATCTGCAAGGAATTCTCTCCCTTTCCCTCTGCCCCTCCCCTCTCTCTTCCTCTCTCTCTAAAATAAATAAGTCTTTAAATAATAATAATAATAATTTAATTGAAATTTAATTTCAATTGAAATTTAATTTAATTGAAACCTAATAGATGCTAGATGACTTAACAGTGATAACAAGGGTGCTGTACCAATATATAGTCCTACCAGCAATGTATCAGAGTCCTAATTGTTTGCTAACCTCGGCAACCCTGATGTTGTCAGTTCTTTTAATTTTAGCCCTCTTATATGGGTTTAGGAGACTCACATTTCTTTTAATTTGTCTTTTTCTGATAATGATGTTGAGAACTTTTCATGTTTTGAGCCCCTTCATTATCATCTTTTGTGAAGCCTCTAACCTATTAGGCAAAAAATTATTTGCCTATTAGGTTCTCCCACCTTTTGTTATTAATTTGTAAGTAATTTTTATCTATTCTGAATATAAGTCCTTCTTTGGAAATACGTGTTACAAAAATCTACTACATGTAGCTTCCTTTTTCCTTTTAATAAGTCTTTTGGGAAGCAAAACATCTTAAATTTGAAAAAATTTTTATTGTACTGTGGTAACAACACTTAAAGATTTCTTAACAGATTTCTAAGTATTGTTAACAATAGAGACAATGTTGTATATCAGATCTCTAGAGCTTATTCATTGTGCATACCTGAGACTTTCTTCTCCTTGATTAACAACACCCATTTTGCCCTCCTCCCAGACTGAGGTGACCACCATTCTACTCTCCATTCCTATGAGTTTCACTGTTTTAGATAGTTCACCTGGGATCTAAGTGGAATCATAAAGTTATTTGTCCTTCTATCACCAGCTTATTTTTTACTTAGTGTAATGTGCTCAAGGTTCACCTGTGTTGTCACATATGCAGTATTTCCTTCTTTTTTCTGACTGAGCAAAACCAAATATGTGTATACTACATTTTCTATACCCATTCATCAGCTGGTGGACATTTATTTTGTATTCACATCTTAATGATTGTAAATAGTGTTACAATGAACATGAGAATGCTAATAACACTTTGAGAACCTGATTTCAGTTCTTCAGGGAAAATATCCAGAAGTAGGATTACGGGGTCATATTGAAGATCTATTTTTAATTTTTTTGAGAAATGGTCAACAGTTTTGCATACTGAATGCAATATTTTGCATTCTCACCAACAGTGGACAATTCTTCTACACCCTTGCCAACACTTGTTGACTTATTATTTTTTTTAATAGTAGCCATTCTAACAGGTGATACCTCATTGTGGTTTTGATTTGCATTTTCCTGATGATTAGTGAAATTTTTGTTTTTTTTTTAAAGATTTTATTTATTTATTTGAAAGAGAGAGAGCACATACATGAGAGAGCATGAGCTGAGGGTGAAGGACAGGAGAGAGAGAAAGAACCAGACTCTCCACTAAGTAGGGAGCCCTACATCAGGCTCAATTGCAGGCTCCCAGGACCATGACCTGAGCCAAAGGCAGACACCTAATCAACCGAGCCCGTAGGCGCCCCACAATTAGTGATATTGACCATATTTTCATATGCCTATTGGCCATTAGTATGGCATTTTAGGAGAAGTATCTATTGAAGTCTTAAACTCACTTTTTAGTCAGGTTATTAGGGGTTTTTATGTTTTATTTTTGTTTTTTGTTTTTTGGTATTGATGACAGGAGTTCCTATTAATTAACCCTTTACCTAATACATGGTTCACAAATATTTTTTCATATTCTGTAGGTTTTCCTTTCACTCCGTTGAGTGTTTCCCTTGTTGTGAGGAGGTTTTTTGTTTGATGTAATTCCACTTGTCTATTTTTTTGGTTTTGCTTCCTGTAATTTTGATGCTAATCCCAGAAATCACTGCTAAGGCTAATGTCATGAAGCTTTTCCCCAAAGTTTTCTCTAGGAGTTTTACAGTTTCATGTCTTATATTTGAGCGTTTAATCCATTTTGAATTGTTTTTGTGTATGGTGTAAATTAAGGGTCAAATTTCATTCTAATTTTCCCAGCACCATTTCTCAAAGAGACTGTTTACCCCATGGTGTGTTCTTGGAATTTTTTTTCAAAGATCAGTTGACCATACACAGAGGAGTTGATTTCTGAGCCCTCTATTCTGTTCCATTGATCTGTCTGTATCTGCCTCTACACCAGCATCATACTGTCTTGATTACAGTAGCTTTGCAATAGAGTTGACCCTGGAACAATACAGGGGTGTGGGGCACCAACCCTCCAAGCAGTTAAAAATCTATGTATAACTTTTGAGTTCCCTAAAACTTAACTAATAGCCTACTGTTGACTCCAAGCCTTATTGATAAGATAAACAGTCAATTACAAATATTTTGTGTATAGGTTATATACTGTATCCTTGCCATAAAGCTAGAGAAAATTATTACTAAGAAAATTACAAGAAAGAGAAAGTACATTTACAGCACTATACCGTATTTATAAAAAAAATTGTGTATAAGTGAACGCACACAGTTCAAACTCATATTGTTCAAGGATTAGCTGTATATTTTGAGATTTTGAAGTGTGATGTCTCCAGCTTTGTTCTTCTTTCTCAAGAGGTTTTGGCTATTCAGGATCCATTGTGGTTCCACGTGAATTTTTTTTGTTTGTTTTTATTTCTGTGAAAAATGCCATTGGAATTTTGGTAAAAATTTCATTGAATTTGTAGACAGCTTTGGTTAGTATGGACATTTTAACAATGTGAATTCTTTCAATCAAGAACGCAGAATGTCTTCCCATTTGTGTGTTGTTTAATTTCTTTCATCAATGTCTAATAGTTATCAGTACATAAGTCTTCAACCATCTTATTTAAGTTTAATCCTAAGTATTTAATTTTGGTAGGATCCTATTGCATTTTTAGGGTTTTGACATATAAGATCATGTTGTCTGCAAAGAGGAAATATTTTACTTATTCCTTTCTGATTTCAATGTCTTATTTCTTTTTGTTGCTTAATTGTCCTGGCTAGAACTTCCAGTATTAAAAGATGTGGTGATAATGGACAAACTTACCTTGTTCTAGATGTTAGACTGTTTCTCTTTAAGTTTTTCACTGTTGAGTATATTAGCTGTGAGTTCTTCATATACATCCTTTACTGTATGAAGTAATCTTCCACTCCTGATTTGTCCAAAGTTTATATCATATATCAATTTTGTCAAATACCTTTTCTGAATGTGTTAAGATGATCTTGCCATTTTTATTTTTCATTCTGTTAATGTGGTGTATCATACTGATTACTTTTTATATGTTGAACCATCACTTTGTCATGAGGATGATCCTTTCAATGTGCTGTTGAACTTTATTTGCTAGTATTTTGTTGAGGACTTCTGCACCCATATCAGTCATAAATACTAGCCTGTAGTTTTCTTTTCTTGTGGTATCCATTATGGTTTTGGTGTCAGGGTAATGTTGGTTAATAAAATGAGATAGAATGTTTTCCCTGTTCTTCAATTGAAAGAATTTGAAGAACATTGGTATTAATTCTTCCTTAAATGTTTGTTAGAATTCACCAGTAAAGCCAATCTGTCCTGGGCTTTTTAGTAGGGAGATTTTTTATTACTGGTTCAATCTTCTTATTGCTTTTTAATCTGTTCACTTTCTATTTTTTCATAATTTAGCTTTGGTAAGCTGTATGTTTTTGGAAGTTTATTCATTTCTTTCAGAGTTTCCAGTTTGTTGGTATGTAATTGTTCATAATATTTCATGATCCTTTTCATTTTTGTAGCATTAGTTGTAATGTCTCCCCTCTCATTTCTGATTTTTATTCATATCAGTCTTTCTTCTCTTTGTGTTATCTAGCTAAAGTTTTATTAATTTTCATTTTTAAAAAACAGTGCTTACTTTTCCTGATTTTTTAAGTTCCTTTTCTATTCTTTATTTTGTTCATAACTTCTCTAACTTTAATTATTTTCTTCCTTCTCCTAACTTCAGGCTCAGTGGGTTAAAGCCTCTGCCTTCAGCTCGGGTCATGATCCCAGGGTCCTGGGATTGAGCCCCGCATTGGGCTCTCTGCTCGGCGGGGAGCCTGCTTCCTCTTCTCTCTCTGCCTGCCTCTCTGCCTACTTGTGATCTCTGTCTGTCAAATAAATAAATAAAATCTTAAAAAAAAATTTCCAATCACCAAACCAGCCCTATAAGAAGTATTGAAAGGGGTCCTCTAAGCAGAGAGTGCCTAAAAGTAATAGACCAGGAAGGAACAGAAACAATATATGGTAACAGTCAACTTACCTGAAATAAAATGGCACTAAATTCATATCTTTCAATATTTATCCTGAATGTAAATGGGCTAAATGCTCCAATCAAAAGACACAGGGTCTCAGACTGAATTTTTAAAAAAATGACCCATAGATATTCTGTCTGCAACACATGCATTTTAAACCCAAAGACACCTCCAGATTTAAAGTGAGGGTATGGAAGACCATTTACCATGCTAATGGACATCAAAAGAAAGCTGGGGTAGCAATCCTTATATCACAAGTTAGTTTTTAAACCAAACACTATAATAAGAGATGAGTAAGGACACTATATCATTCTTAAAGAGTCTGTTCAACAAGAAGATCTAAAAATTGTAAACATTCATGCTCCTAACATGGGAACAGCCAATTATATAAGCCAATAAATAACAAAATCAAAGAAACACGCTGACAATAATACAATAATAGGAGGGGACTTTAACACCCCCCTCATTGAAATGGACAGATCATCTAATCAAAAGATCAATAAGGAATATAGGCTTTAAATGACACACTGGACCAGATGGACTTCACAGATCTATTCAGAACATTCCATTCTAAAGCAACAGAATATACATTTTTCTCTAGTGCACATGGAATGTTCTCCCGAATGGCTCACATCCTGGGTCACAAATCAGGTCTCAACCAGTACCAAAAGATTGGGATCATTCCCTGCATGTTTTCAGATAACGATGCTTTGAAACTAGAACTCAACCACAAGAGGAAAGTTGGAAAGAACTAAAGTACATGGAGGCTAAAGAGCATCCTACTTAAGAATAAATGGGACGCCTGGGTGGCTCAGTTGGTTGGACGACTGCCTTCGGCTCAGGGCGTGATCCTGGAGTCCCGGGATCGAGTCCCGCATCGGGCTCCCAGCTCCATGGGGAGTCTGCTTCGCTCTCTGACCTTCTCCTCGCTCATGCTCTCTCTCACTGTCTCTTTCTCTCTCAAATAAATAAATAAAATCTTTAAAAAAAAAAAAAAAAAAAAAAAAAAAAAAAAAAGAATAAATGGGTCAGGACACCTGGGTGGCTTATTAGGCATCTGCCTTCAGCCCAGGTCTGATCCCAAGGTCCTGGGTTCGAGCCCCATGTTGGGCTCCCTGCTCTGCAGGAAGCCTGCTTCTCCTTCTCCCACTCCCCTGCTTGTGTTCCCTCTCTCATTCTCTCTCTTTGTCAAATAAATAAAATCTTTAAAAAAAAAAAAAAGAATGAATGGGTCAACAAGAGATTAAAGAAGAATTTTTTTAAATTCATGGAATCAAATGAAAACTGGACAGTTCAGAACCTTTGGAATGCAGCAAAGGCAGTCCTAACAGGGAAGTATATAGCAATACAAGCCTTTGATAAGAAAAAAGAAATGTCTCAAATACACAACCTAATCCTACACCTATAGCAGCTGGAAAAAGAACAGCAAATAAAGCCTAAATGAAGCAGGAGAAGAGAAATAATAAAGATCAGAACAGAAATCAATGAAATAGAAACCAAAAGAACAGTAGAACAGGTAAACAAAACTAGGAGCTGGTTCTCTGAAAGAATTAATAAAATTGATAAATGCCTGGCCAGATTTATCAAAAAGAAAAAAGACCCAAATTAATAAAATTATGAATGAAAGAGATCACAACCAAAAGCAAAGAAATACAATTATAAGAACATACTATAAGCAAATATATGCCAACAAATTAGACAATCTGGAAGAAATGGATGCATTCCTAGAGATGTATAAACTACCAAAATTGAACCAGGATGAAAAAACCTAAGTAGACCCATAACCACCAAGGAAATAGAAGCAGTAATCAAAAATCTCCCAACAAACAAGAGCCCAGATGGGATGGACAAGACGGCTTCCTGGGGGAATTCTACCGAACATTTAAAGAAAAACTAATACCTATTCTTCTGAAACTGTTCCAAAGATTAGAAATGGAAGGAAAACTTCCAAACTCATCTTATGAGGTGAGCATTACCTTGATCCCAAAACAAGACAAAGACCCCATCAAAAAGGAGAATTACAGACCAATATCCTTGATGAACATGGATGCAAAAATCCTCACCAAAATACTAGCCAATAGGATCCAACAGTACATTAGAAGGACTACTGGCTATGACCAAGTGGGATTTATTCCTGGGCTGTTAGGTTGGTTCAACATCCTACGTTGAACAATGTGATACATACAATACATTAATATAAGAACAAGAACCACATGATATTCTCAACAGATGCAGAAAAAGCATTTAACAAAGTACAGCATCCTTTCTTGATTAAAACTCTTCAAAGTGTAGGGATAGAGGGTACACACCTCAATATCATCAAAGCCATTGATGAAAAATCCATAATGAATATCATTCTCAATGGGGAAAAACTGAGAGCCTTTCCCCTAAGGTCAGGAACACGGCCACTATCACCGCTGCTATTCAACACAGTACTAGAAGTCCTAACCTCAAAAATCAGACAACAAAAAGAAATAAAAGGCATCTGAATTGGAAAAGAAGGAGTCAAACTCACTTTTTGCAGATGATGTGATATTTAATGTGGAAAACCCAAGAGTCTACCCCCAAACCACTAGAACTCCTGCAGGAATTCAGTAAAGTGTCAGGATATAAAATCAATGCACAGAAATCAGTTGCATTTCTATACACCAACAGTAAGACAGAAGAAAGAAATTAAGGAGTTGATCCCATTTACAATTGTACCCAAAACCATAAGATACTGAGGAATAAACCTAACCAAAGAGGCAAAGAATCTTTACTCAGAAAACTTTATAGTACTCATGAAAGAAATTGAGGAAGATGCAAAGAAATGGAAAAACATTCATGCTTATGGATTAGAAGAACAAATACTGTGAAAATGTTTATGTTACGTAGAGCAATCTACACACTTAATGTGATCTCTACTAAATACCATCAACATTTTTCACATAAATGGAACAAATAACCCTAAAATTTATATGAAATCATGAAAAACCTGAATAGCCAGAGGAATGTTGAAAAAGAACAGCAACACTGGTGGCATCACAATTCCAGACTTCAAGCTCTATTACAAAGCTGTCATCATCAAGACAGTATGGTACTGGCACAAAAACAGACACATAGATCAATGGAACAGAATAGAGAGCCCAGATATGGACCCTCAACTCTTTGGTCAACTCCTCTTCAACAAAGCAGGGAAGAGTATCCAGTGAAAAAAAGACAGTCTCTCCAACAAATGGTGCTGGGAAAATTAGACAGCCACATGCAGAAGAATGAAACTGGACCATTTCCTTACAACATAGACTCAAAATGGATAAAAGGCCTAAATGTGAGAGGGAATCCACCAAAATCCTTGAGGAGAACACAGGCAGCAGCCTCTTTGACCTTGGCTGCAGCAACTTCTTCCTAGACACATTGCCAAAGGCAAGAGAAACAAAGGCAAAAATGAACTATTGGGATTTCATCAAGATCAAAAGCTTTTGCACAGCAGAGGAGACTTTAAACAAAACAAAAAGACAACTGACAGAATGGGAGAAGATATTTGCAAATGAGAGGTCAGATAAAGGGCTAGTATTCAAAATCTTTATAAAGATCTTATCAAACTCAATACCCAAAGAAAAAATCTAATTAAGAAATGGGCAGAAGACATGAACAGACATTTCTGAAAAGAAAACATCCAAATGACCAACAGATAATGTGGAAAAGTGCTGAGCATCACTGAGCATCAGGGAGATACAAATCAAAACCACACTGAGATACCACCTCACACCTGTCAGACTGGCTAAAATTAAAAGTCAGGAAACTACAGGTATTGGCAAGGATGGGGAGAAAAGGGAACCCTCCTACACTGTTGGTGGGGATGCAAGCTGGTACAGCCACTATTGGAAACAGTATGGAGGCTCCTTAAAAATTTGTAAATAGAGCTACCTTATGACCCAGCAATCACACCTTACTCTAAAGATACAAATGTAGTGATCCGAAGGGGCATGTGCACATGAATGTTTATAGCAGCAATGTTCACAATAGCCAAACTATGGAAAAAGCTTAGATATACATCAACAGATAATGGATAAAGAAGATGTAGTATATATCTACAATGGTTATAGTCATCAAAAAAACAAAAATGAAATCTTGCAATTTGCAATGATGTGGATGGAACTAGAGGGTATTGTGCTAAACAAAATAAGCCAATCAGAGGAAGAAAATTATCATATGACCTACTGATAATTGGAATTTGAGAAACAAGACAGATCATAGTGGGAGAAAGGAAAAAAATGAAGTAGGATGAAACCAGAGAGGGAGACAAACCATAAGAGATCTTAATCTTAATCTCAAGAAACAAACTGAGGGTTGCTGGAGTGGAGAGTGTGGGAGGAATGAGGTGGCTGGGTGATGGACACTAGAAAGGGTATGTGCTATGGTGAGCACTGTGAATTTTGTGAGATTGATGAATCAGACTTGTACCCCTGAAACAAATAATACATTTTATGTTCATTTTTTTTAAAGTGAGGTATTGCTGTCTATTTCTTTCTCCACTCAGTTCTATTAATGTTGGCTTTATATATTTAGGTTCTCTGATGTTGGGTGCATATATACTTAATAATTATTATATATTTTTGGTGAATTAATCCTTTTTATCATCATATAATTTAAATAATGTATATGATTTTGTTTCTTGTGACAGGTTTTGACTTAATGTCTATTTTACCAATATAAGTATAGCCAACTATATTGACTAGTTGCATGGTAAATCAAACTGACATCTCTATTCTCATTGGCCTTCAGACAGACAATTTGTGTCAGGTCCTATTAGCATTCCAAGATAAATTAGACTGAAGTTAGTCCTCTGTGTAGCCTTCAGAAAAATTTAGGTGTTAGAGGCATGGTACACCCCTTACCCTATCCAGGGAAAAGGTGGGATTTTTTTTTTATCCACTCATTCTGTACTGAACCAGGAAGAGAAGCTATGGGGCTATGAAAACTGCCAGCCCAAACCACCATCTCTTTCTCACTGGTTCCAGGCAGCTACATTATGCCAGTTCCATCGGAGCTCCAAGACAGGCTAGACCAAAGCCAGTCCTCTGGATAGCCCACAGAAAAGTTTGCACATTGGATCTAATGACCTACCTCTTTCCCTTCCCAGGAAGCTAGGAGATGGAGGTTGCCTCCTGATCATATGGTACTGTGTGAGGGGCTGGGATTATGGAAATGGGTCTTGAATTTCCCTACTGCCTCTGATATCAGGACTTTTGTACTCATTTGGGATTCAAGAACCTCTTTCCTAGTTTTTGGATTTCTCACAGTGGGAATCTGTCCATGAATTGTTGAATTGGTGTGCTTGTGGAGTAAGGAGGACCCAGGGCTTCCTCTTCTGCTAACTGTTAAAAACTCTAAAACTTCTTAATTTTAGTGTGGACACTGTATCAATATTTTCTGATATGGTTAATTTGTATGTGTGCCTTGTCTCTGAAAATCCTTTGTTTAACGAATTGAATCAGTATTCAAAAATCTCCCAGCAAATAGAAGTCCATGGCCAGAGGCTTCACAGGGTGATTCTGCCAGAGTTAATGGATATTCTTCTCAAAATGTTCCAAAAAAATAGAAATAGAAAGAAAACTTCCAAAGCCATTCTAACAAGGTCAACATTACCTTGATTCCAAAACCAGACAAAGACCCCTCCCCAAAAGGAAACATATAGGCCAATATCCCTGAACAAGGATGCACAATTTCTCAACAAGATACTAGCAAATCAAATCCAACTGTAGATTGAGAGAATTATTCACCATGATCAAGTGAGACTTAATCTTGGACTGCAGGACTGATTCAATATTTGCAGATCAATCAACATGATATACCACATTAATAAAACAAAGGATAAGAACCATATTATCCTCTCAATAGAGGCAGAAAAAGCATTTAACAAAATACAGCATCCATTTTTGAAAAAACCTTCAACAAAGTAAGTATAGAGGGTACATACCTCAACATTAGAAAAGCCATTTATGAAAGACTCACGCTAATATCATCCTCAATGAGGAAAAACTGAGAGCTTTTTTTCTCTACCATCAGGAACAAGACAGCGATGTCCATTTTCACCATTACTATTTAACATAGTACTGGAAGTCTTAGCCTCAGCAATCAGACAAGAAAAAGAAATAAAAGGCACCCAAATTGACAAGGAAGTCAAACATTCATTATTTGCTAATGACATCATACAAAAGAGGCCGCCCAGGGTTACTCAGTTTGTTAAATGTCTGCCTTTGGCTCAGGTCAAGATCTCAGAGTCCTGTAATGGAGCCCCACATCAGGCTCCCTGCTCAGTGGAGAGTCTGTTTCTCCGTCTTCCCCTGCCCCTCCCCCTGGCTCATTCTCTCTCTCTCTCTCAAATAAATAAATTAAAACTTTAAAAAATAAAGATAAAAGTATCCCATTTAAAGAACTGTCCTGGGGCACCTGGGTAGCTCAGTTGTTAAGCATCTACCTTCAGCTCAGGTCATGATCCTAGGATCAAGCCCCACATCGGGCTCCCTGCTCAGCGGGAAGCCTGCTTCTCCCTCTCCCACTCCCCCTGATCGTGTTCCCTCTCTCTTTTCAGATAAAGAAAATCTTTAAAAAAAAAAAAAACAAAAATCGGAGAAAGACAACTATCATATGATCTCCCTGATATGAGGAAGTGGTGATGCAACATGGGGGCTTAAGTGGGTAGGAGAAGAATCCATGAAACAAGATAGGATAGGGAGGGAGACAAACCATAAGTGACTCTTAATCTCACGAAACAAACTGTGGGTTGCTGGGGGGAGGGGGGTTGGGAGAAGGGGGGTAGGGTTATGGACATTGGGGAGGGTATGTGCTTTTGGGTAAATTGGAAGGGGAGGTGAACCATGAGAGACTATGGACTCTGAAAAACAATCTGAGGGGTTTGAAGTGGCAGGCGGGGGGTGGGAGGTTGGGGTACCAGGTGGTGGGTATTATAGAGGGCACAGCTTGCATGGAGCACTGGGTGTGGTGAAAAAATAATGAATACTGTTTTTCTGAAAATAAATAAATTGGAAAAAAAATAAAAAAAAAACCAAAACTGTCCTTTACTTGAAATGAAGACATGGGTTAAAAGTAATGTACTGGTGCCACTCTGGATAACAGTGTGGAGGTTCCTCAAAAAGTAAAAATAAAAATAGAACTACCCTATGAAGTGGCGGGAGGGTGGGAGGTTGGGGTACCAGGTGGTGGGTATTATAGAGGGCACGGCTTGCATGGAGCACTGGGTGTGGTGAGAAAATAATGAATACTGTTTTTCTGAAAATAAATAAATTAGAAAAAAAACAAAAAAAACTACCCTATGACCCAGATTTTGCACTACTTTTGTATCCTAAAGGATACAAAAATACAGATTTGAAGGGGTACATGCACCTTGATGTTCATAGCAGCATTAATCAAAAATAGCCAAACTCTGGAAAGATCCTGTGTCTATCAACTGATGAATGGATAAAGATGTAGTATGTGTGTGTGTGTGTGTGTATACACATATATATGTATATATGTGTGCAATATTCCATATTGTGTGTGTATATACATATGGAATATATGTACATGGAATATGGAATATTGTGTGTACACACACACACACATATGCACAATATGGAATATTACTCAACCATAAAAAAGAATGAAATCTTGCCATTTGTAATGATGTGGATGGAGCTAGTGTATTATGCTACACAAAATAAGTCAGTCAGAAAAAGACAAATGCCATATAACTTCACTCACATGTGGAATTTAAGAAGCAAAACAGATGAATATTTGGGAAGGAGGGAAAAAGGAGAGAGGGAAACAAACTGTAAGAGGCTCGCTTTTGTTGTTTTAAATATTTTATTTATTTGAGAGAAAGAGCACAAGCAGGGGGTGGAGAGTGGCAGAGGGAAAGAGAGAAGCTGACTCCCCTCTGAGCAGGGAGCCTGATGTGGAGCTTGATCCAGGAACCTGAGATCATGATCCTAGAGGAAGGCATACACTTAACCAACTGAGACAGCAAGGCACCCGCATAAGAGACTCTTAAAGATAGAGAAAAAAACTGAGGGTTGATTGGGGCAGGTGTACGGGGATGGGCTAAATGGGCAACGGGTAATAAGGAGAGCATTTGTTATAATGCACAATGAATGTTATATGTAAGGCATGAATCGTTAAGTTCTCTTCCTAAAACCAATGTGTCTGCCTGCCTGTCACTCACACACACACAGACACACACACACACTCACAACACACACACACACACACACAAGTATATATAGTGATATTTTTCAATTATCATTTTCTAATTGTTTGTTGTATGTATATGTATGAAGTTAAAACTGATTATATATTGGCCTTGTATCCAGGCACCTTACATTCATTTATTAATTCTAATTGGTTTGTAATTTCTTAGAATTTTCTATGTACACAGCCATATCATCTACAAACAATGACATCATTCACTCAGGAAGAAACATTCACAATTTCATCATTAACTGGAATGTTTACTATGTTTTCTTGCTTCAAATTTCCTTCATCACATTATAGTAACTTGTAGCTAAGTGGGAACTTTTATAGTGAAAGGATATTTTTTCTTCATATATAGACATGATTATATACTTTTTCTCATTTTCTCTTAATATGGTGAATTATGTTATATCAACTTTCTAATTTTAAAGCAACATTTCATTCCTAGATCACCCTTCCCTTCCATGGCTATTTATTTATTTTTTACAATGCTAACAAGATTCAGTTGGAAATGTTTTGTTTAAAATTGCTGCATCTTTAATCAAAAATTGATCTGTAATTTTTTTCTTTCTACTATTGCCTTTGTCAAGTTTTGGTATTAAAGTTAGATTCCATATACTCAACTCAATTTTTTAATTAAAAAATAAAATTTAATTTAAAAATTTAATTAAAAATTAAATTAAAATTTAATTAAAAAAAATAAAGGTAGACTAGCCACACAGAAAGACAGGAAATGCTTCTTCTTTTTATATTTTCCAGATGAGTATGTGTAAGATAGGTATTACATCCTTTTTTAAATGTTTGGAAGATGTAATGGTTTGAATTACTTTCCCAATTCTTCACTTTTTTCCTAGTATATGATTATTCATCCATATTTTTTGTCATGTGACTTTTTAGTATCTCCTAATTAGAGTGGGTAGAGTACATCATACACATCTACTCACTGATGTTGAGTTTGATACTGTGACTTGTTTGTTCAATGCAATACAAGATGATGTGATTAAGCAAGTGCTGACTCAATTTGTTGCTCCTGAAGCATGCCACAAAAACAATATGCCCTAGTATTAACTTTGTGAGAAAGTTTGAAATGACAGTTTCCAGATCTTTAATGGAAGACTTATTCAGTATTTTCAATTTTTTTCTATTCTATTTTGGGAAAGGTGGAAAGATGTGGTTTTGGAGGAATCCATACATTTCATCTAAAAATTTAAATTTATTTTAAGTTATCAACAGTGTCCTCTTTTCTTCTAATGTCCAAAAGATTAAAAATATGTAATTTTATTATCTGACATTGGATTTTATAACCTTACTTTTTATTTTGAACTACTGGATAAATATTTTTTCTGTTCCCATATGCTTCAACAGATAATGTTTATAAACACTTTTCTTAATGAAAGAAGATGTTAGGTTAAGGACACATTATACACATTCCAATGAATTAAGCATAAAACTATTCTAATATCTTTCTAGACCTAAGTTTACATACATTTATAGCTTAATGAAAAAAGATGTTACTTGACAGTTTTATGCACAGTACAGTTTTAATTACATACATTAATCTTTTCAAGAATCAGTCTCTCTTTGCTCACTTTTTCTATTTTTCTGTTCATTTTCCTTTTCATTCATTTCTGCTCCTTCCTTAATTATTTCTTCCCATCCACTGTCTTCAAGTGCAATTATTTGTTCTTTTTGTGTCTTTTTGATAGAGATTATAATTTAAAAAATGATTGTTCTCTGTCCTGTAATATGCATTTCATTGTGATTAGGGGGTTAAAATAGCGTCTTGCCTTGAGAGTAACAATATGATTAATTTTTGTAGAACCTAAAGTAGTCTGCCTTGACAATAAGATTAGGAAGGTGTGCTTTTATTTTTTTTTAATTTTTTATTTAAATTCAGTTGTTAGTATATAGTATATTCTTAGTTTCAGGGGTCGAATTTAGTGATTCATTGGTTGCCTATAACACCCAGTGCTCATTATATCAAGTTCCCTCCTTAATGCCCATAACCCAATTACTCTATCCCATACCCACCTCCCTTCCATTAACCCTCACTTTGTTTCCTATAGTTAAAAGTCTCTTATTGCCTCCCTCTCTGTTTTTAATCATATTTTATTTATATTGCTTCTCTTAGAATTAGAAATGTCCTCAGTTGAGACATTTATTTCAACATATTTTACATGAATATCATTGCATGCAACTTTGTACTGCAAGGATGAAGACATAACTTGAAAAACAACCTGAGATGCTCTATATTACCTCTTCTTATATTCTATCCATCCTGTGGTAAGGGAAATTTTTATATACTGAAAATAAAGGGGAATTTATAATTTAATAAAATGTTCTGTTTGATGACTCCATAGTTTGATCTCTAAATTTAATTTTCCAGATAAGTTAAGACAGTAAAATGAGTGAATATTCCAAGGCTTTAACCTTACTAGCAGTAATTTTTTCCTGAGGTAATAGTGTAACTATAAGCATAAAAGATATCCCTTATATTATCAGTCCTCTTCGTATTTGTCATTAAGATGTCATTATGATATAATTATTCCTTACCAATGCTCAAAACAAAAATCCCACAAAGTATGTGCTTATTGATGCTTGTGTGTATACACAAAAATCACTTCTTTAGTGTAGGTTGGGGAGGAGAGATTGAGATGTCATGAGAGCAAGTTTTATTGTTTTTTATTATAACACTAAATAAGAGTGAAAACCATAAGGAATATCATGAACAAATGTTTTGGTTTCAAATTAACAATTTTACAGTGCTCCTAAACAATTACCAAAACACGCAATGCGCCAAAGGAAAAAAAAATTACAATGCACAATAACTAATCACATAGTTCTACACTCACCTTACACTGGGGGATAACCTGCTGTTACTGCTGCTTTCCTCTGACACAGATCTGTGAAATTGACAAAATTTATTTTTTTCACCAATTTATTTATTTTCAGAAAAACAGTATTCATTATTTTTTCACCACACCCAGTGCTCCATGCAAGCCGTGCCCTCTATAATACCCACCACCTGGTACCCCAACCTCCCACCCCCCGCCACTTCAAACCCCTCAGACTGTTTTTCAGAGTCCATAGTCTCTCATGGTTCACCTCCCCTTCCAATTTACCCAAATTTTATTTTAAGTGGAGAAATTTAAAAATCTTGAACTAAGTGACTATTTGAATGAAGATTATTTTTCAAAGAAAAATAATGATTCATTAAATATTCTGATTCATTAAATAAAATGTCTCCTTCCAACAAAATAAAACAGATACTGATCTTTTTTTCCTTTTCTTTCTTCAATCGATTAATATGCAGTGAGTGTTATATTAGTTTCAGATGTACAATATAATGGTTCAACAATTTTATACATTACTCAGTGCTCATCAAGGTAAGTGTACTCTTAATCCCCTTCATCTCTTTCACCTATACCCCCCTCACTGACCTCTCCTCTGGGAACCAGTTTGTTTTCTGTATTTAAGAGTCTGCTCTGCCTGCCTCTCTGTCTACTTGTGATTTCTCTCTGTCAGGTAGATAAATAAAATCTTTAAAAAAAAAAAAGTCTGTTTTTTTGTCTTTTTTTAAAATTCTTTTTCTTAAATTCCACATATGAATGAAATCATATGGTATTTGTCTTTCTCTGATTGGTTTATTTAACTTAGTATTATACCCTCTAGGTTCATTCATGTTGTTGCAATGGTAAGATGTCATTCTTTTATGGATGAGTAATATTCCACTGTGTATATATACCAATCTTTATACATTCATCCAAAGATGAATCTTAATATTAGGAGAAATGCCATCTACCTTGCTTTTTTGATGAACTCGTCTTCATTTTACATTTATTCAATTATTTATGGGCCCACATTTGTACAGACATACCCTCTGATTCTATGACAGCCCTAACTCTTCAGGTCAAATTAAGCCAAAACCTTAAAGTTGCAGTAAAAAATTTAAGCTAATTTTTCTATAGATTTTTATTTTTTTTCTTTCTCTTATAACATATATCTGTGTCTTCTCTTCCTGTCATTTACTGGAGGTTAAAAATTAGAGATAAATACTTCTGTGGGAAAATACAGTAAATTGTGAATAAGGGGCCTAATAACTATGTATAAATATTTATGTAACTGATTATAGACAATGTGATTTCACTTACTGATTTGGTATACCCCAAAATTTATGATACATTGGAAAGCTCTTATTATCTCCCATTTTATAGAGTTATAGAGAATAATTTTAAGAACACAAAGATTAAGTCACTTGCTCAAGGTATCATAGTTTCTGCATACAAGGTTTAGGAGTTAAAACCAGGTTTTCTGAGGCTAAAAGTAATTTCTTCCCCATTTCATGATGCTGCCTCCCATCTCCTAGCCTGTGTTTTGAACTGCACATGTAACTTCTGGTTAAGAAATGGCTTTACAAACTAGCAATGTCAATACTTAGGAAAATAATATTTTGGAATAATATTTTGGAATAATATTTTGGAAGCAGGTTCATATATACCCTTTTTTTAATTTTTTATTTTTTATTTTTTTTCCCAATTTATTTATTTTCAGAAAAACAGTATTCATAAATACTCTTTTAGTTGAGCTGTTCTAATAGAGTTGTCTGGAAGTATCTAAAAAATTTATCTTTTGAAAGTTCCTTTGAAATGCAGTGTTATATATTCTCAGAAGCCTTTGGACAATAGACTCTTAATAAGACTATTTCTACAGCTTTGGCTGACTAACAGGCTGAATAAACCTCGACTATCCTCAGCAATCATATCTCCTCTTAAAGAAATATTCATGAGTAAAATGACGAAAAAAAATGGAGAACATCAAACTGGTTTAAATGTATCCCTGGACCTCTCCTCATATTGTTCGACTTACAATCTTAGATTTTCCTGATGAAATAGGAGTACTTTTTTCTTGACTCATTGAATTTAATAAGAGTAAACATATATATACCTCTCACTTTCTGTTTCCTCTCTGTAGCACAGCTCCCTTATATTATTTTGTTTTATTAAAACAGTGGCAGTGATGATGAGCACAGGTAGAGAAATGTAGAAAATGAGTAGTAATCGGTGTTTTGAAGGAGTGGTATTTTGTTCCCTCAAGTAGCTTTTTCCTATAATAGAAAATAACCATTTTGAATTATGTTAGAGATTGTATTAACCAGGCAAAAATGTGGAGAGGGTATCATTACCAACATTATTCCCAAACAGTAAACATTTTAGTCACATATATTATAAATATAATAAATATAATAAATTAACATACAAAACAGACTGTTACTAGTAATTTATTGATGTCTATAAGTTCTCAACATTGCATCATATAGTGATTTATTTGAACAAAGATAATCTTTCATAAGCACATGTTTAATACTGCCAAACATTTCTTCAGTTTCTTTCTGATACAGCTTATCCAAAATTCAAACATGTATACCACAGAGAGTATTGGGACTGTACCTATATATAAAAATTAAATTTGGGAAGTGTGATATTTAATCTCTCTCACATTATTAAATATTTTTCTAAAAATTAAAGATTAGTAGTCACTAAATAACAAATATTTAACTAAGTTCTTTAGTTAAATATACAGCAACAGGAAATTGTTAAAATGGCTCTAGAATTATTTTGTAGAATGCATGGCTAAGTCTGGCTTTGACCCATTTCTATCCAACTTATGTTAGTGTCACATTTTTCTCATCAGTTCTTTTTTTTTAACATTTATTTATTTAAGACAGAGAGAGAGAGAGAGAGAGCGCACATGCACACGTGTGCACAAGTGGTGGGGGGAGGGGCAGGCAGAGAAAGAGAGAGAATCTCCAGCAGTCTCCCCACTGAATGCAGAGCTGACAGAGGACATGATCTCAAGACCCTGAGATCACAACCTGAGTTGATATCAAGAGTCAATCAATGCTTAACCGACAGAGCCACCCAGGTGTCCCCATCATCAGTTCTTATTCTCAGCTGACATCTGTATTTATTCCTGAGTATCAGATCTATGTGGCTCCATAACTTTCACCTCTTTGTACATACTAGCCACCTTGGTAATGTGTCAAACTCTGTTTTAGCGACAATTTATTGGCAAGTTTTTGTTTTTGTTGTTTTCCAGTTGAAGCAATGGGGAAATTGACAGGTAGAGGAGCTACCCCCCAGCTATAGTCATGCATGATCATGGCTCAATATGTTCCTCTTAGAACTGCCCCCGTGCTTCACAAGATAAAACTTGTGAACCATGAAACTGGATAATTAGCTGAGATTTCTAAGCAAAATGTTTAAGGTATGGCCCAGGTTCTCCCAACTGCTCAGAGGAAATGTGAGAGCAGATTGATGAGTTGAAGAAGTGTTAATCAAAGAGATACCAGAACTTAGAGACTTGGAGAATTCTCAGCCTAATCAAATGCTCAATGTGTGGCTGGAAAGTCATTTGATATTGAGATTATTCCATGTGAACTATTTTAGCAGCCATCTCAGCAGAAGATAGGGATGGGATTATGAAGGCAGAAACCCTGCCAGGTTCAACCAAAGGGAACAGGATGGGACAATACAGTCATTTCACTGCTGTTATACTTCATTCTTCAAGAAGAGAGAAGAATGCCCCAAAGGTAATTCAGAGATCAGGGTTTTCTTGCCCATCACAACCCCAGGAACTTCCCTCCTTGGCTTCAGCTAGCCTGCCCCAGCCCAGTGCCTGAAAGGCTGCAAACTGTTGTGTGGGCAGGGCCAGAAGGGTAGGGGTGGATGTCACTGAGGGCTATGGGGTGATGCTGTCACTACAGGGGGCCTGGAGGACAGAATATCAAGCCAAAGAGAATATTCTTGAAACTTAAAACTCTAATGCAAGTTAGCTTGCTAGGTTTTGTATTTACTGGGATCTGTCATCCCTTCCTTCCAACATCTTTCTTCAGAATGAGAATGTCTAGTCCATGCCTGTCTCACTGCTGTTTTTCATGATAAAATATTGGAAGTTTCCCTAGGAGTAAAATAATGATCACCTCTTTTGTGATTATATCTTTTTATTCTAAAAGGATTACCCAGGGCAATTATGAGATGGGGGTAGAGATTAACTAAAGAAGAGGAAAGAAAAATTATTATTAAAAAGATGTGGCAAAATTATTAATTGCAGTTACATCAATTAACTGCCCTAAAAACTAAAATACTTGAAAATAGTCATAGTCCATTGATAAAATGTATATACAAAAATCTGTAAGCTCCTTTTACATGTAAAAAGTAACAAGTTAAAAATACAATGACAGGAAGACTTTCTGATAACAATTTTCTATAAAATGATATTTTTTAAAATGCAAAAGGTAATTTCTGATCCATATTTCATTCTATACCTATAAAGATATCTAAACCACAATGAGTTATCAGCTTATACCCATCAGGATGGCTACAATTTAGCAAACAGAAAATAACAAGTTTTGGCAAGGATATGGAGAAACTGGAATCCTTGTGCCCTGTTGGTGGGAATGCAAAATAATACATCCTCTGTGGAAAACAATATGGAGATTCTTAAAAAAAGTTAAGCATAGAATTACCATATAACCTAGCAATTCCACATCTAGGTATATACCTCAAATTATTGAAAGCATGGACTCAGATACTAATATACCCAAGTTCATAGCAACATTAGTCACAATCACTGAACCTTGGAAGTAACCCAATTATCCATTGACAAATGAGTGGATAAGCAAAATGTAGTACATACCTATAATGGAATATTAACAGCCTTAAATAGAAAGGGAATTATGGCACCTGGGTGGCTCAGTCGGTTAAGTGTCTGCTTTCAGCTAGGGTCATGATCTCAGGGTCCTGGAATCAAGACCCTCAATAGGCTTCCTGCTCAACAGGGAGTCTGCTTCTCCCTCCGCTCCTCCCCACTGCTTGTGCTCTCTCTCTCTCAAATTTTAAAAACATTATTTTAGAGATTATTTATGCATTTATTTGTCAGAGAGAGAGAGAAAGAGCACACAGGCAGGCAGAGTGGCAAGCAGAGGCAGAGAGTGAAGCAGGCTCCCTATGGAGCAAGGAGCCCAATGAAGGACTTGATCCCAGGATGCTGGAACCATGACCCAAGCCAAAGGCAGCTGCTTAACCAACTGAGCCACTCAGGTGTCCCCCCAAAAAAATTTTTTTTAAAAAACACATGTTCCAACATGCACTTTGAGGACATTGTACTAAGTAAAATAAGCCAGCTACAACATGACAAATACTGTATGATTCCATTTATACAGAGTCTCAGAAGTAGTGAAATTCATAGACACAGAAAGTAGAATGGTGGTTTCCTGGACCTAGGGATAAGGGAATGGGGAGTTATCATTTAATGAATATATACTTTCAGTTCTGCAAGATTAAGAATTCTGGAGGTGGATGATGGTTGCACAACAATGGACTTAATGCCACTGCACTATAGTCTTAAAAATGGTTAAAAAGGTAAATTTTAAGTTATGTGTATTTTACAAGTAAACATACATATATAAATGTGTGTATGTTAGAAAGGGTCAAAAATATTAGTAAAATAGATTGCCAAGTGTGATGCAAGAGCAATACACAGCAGAATTATAAATTTCCTATAATCATAGGTAAATGGGAAGCTTCATGAAAATTAAAGAGATGTAAATTAATTTCTTTTTACTACAAGCTTGTCATGGAGTAAAAAGATTGATAATAACCCCTGAAAATCAAGAATAATGTATAGTATTATTGGTGGTAATTTCTGGAGTTAGGATTACATAAAAAATTTTTGAAAGAACAATTATAATGTGAAATTAAAACACACTCTATGATTTTATATATTAAGTAGACAAGTAGACAAAAATATAGGAGAATTTAGATTCTAGAATGTGCAAACAGGCAACACACACATAAACACATATATATATTCCATTATGTACATATGTACATCTTTGTTCTTATATCTATATATGTCATGCTGTAAAATGGTTATATATTCTTTGATAAGACCCATGAAATATTAACAAATTTGATTAATAAAGTTGATAATGAACTGATTACAAATAAAGCCATCCTGAATTCCATAGTTTTAGTTTTTTCCAAGTCATATTTTGTTAACTCAGTGATATACAAAATAAATAGAATAAAGGTGTTAAAGAAACTGGGCTTCTTAAGATCACCTTGCCTCTCATCTGTATGCTCCAAAACGCATTTGACATCACAAGAGCTTCCCCCTTTTTGAGTCCAGGCCTCATCTCTGTCCGGGTACAGGGCCCCAGGAAGAACCACTGGGGACAGAAAATGCATGCAGCCAGATGGCATACCAGCCCGGGGCTTTCAGAGTACATCTACAAGCCCCAGAATACATGGATGAAGACAGACTCTTTGGCAGCTGATTAAAATGAAACTAGCTGGATTGTAAGTTTTCCTCTGATCCCAGGCTCAAGAACCACTATTCTACTGACATCAGGACCCAGAGTGACCTTGGGAAACAAAGCATGAACATTTGCCTGGAACGATCCAAGTTGTCATATGCAAAGTCTCAAATACTGAATAATCCATACCTGAGATGGGAAATTTTCTGAGTTATGGCACTGGTTTGGAGGGTTGAAGCAAAAAAAGAAAATCCATATGGAAGCTTAAAAAAATAAGGAGTGAAAGCAACACTGTTTTGGTGTTAAATGAATAAAGCATAAATTACCTGTCTTCTGTACTTTCTGTTTTTAACTCTGACAGCTGATCTCAACAATTTTAATTTGTGATTCATTCTGAGTAATGTGACTTAAGTGTGCAACCCAAGGGTATTGAAATCATTAGTAGTCCATCTTTGACTTAGTCTTTGTATTGGTTGTTGTGCTTTGTGTCAAAAGAGGACTAATTTAATTTTTCATTTTGTAAATATTGTAATCATGTTTCCTAGGATAATGATATTCAGAATGATTAAAATACTAACCATTATGACCCAGACATCACTGATCATGAAGACTAAATGACTATCTTTAATGACAGATGGAAGGACACATAAAACTGGATTTAAGAAATAAGTAACTAGGGGCACCTGGGTGGCTCAATGGGTTAAAGCCTCTGCCTTTGGCTCAGGTCATGATCCCTGGCTCCTGGAATTGAGCCCCACATTGGCTCTCTGCTCAGCAGGGAGCCTGCTTCCCTTCCTCTCTCTCTGCCTGCCTCACTGCCTACTTGTGATCTCTGTCTGTCAAATAAATAAATAAAATCTTCAAAAAAAAAAAAAAAGAAAGAAGTAACTAAAGAGAGCATATTATACATTATGATGAAAATATTTTGGATTCAGAAATAAACCCACACATATGTGGTCAATTACAACAAAGGAGCCAAGAATATAAAATGGCAGAAAGGACAGTCCCTTATAAGTGGTATTTAAAAAACTGGATAGTCACATGCTAAAGAATAAAACTGGACTTTTTTATATGATAAACAAATATTAGCTTAAACTGTTTTAAAGACCTGAATGTACATGAAACCATAAAACTCTTAGAAGAAAACATAGGTAGCAAGCTCCTTGATATTGATTTTGGTGATGGTTTTTTGAATCTGACAGTTAATGTAAAGGCAATAAAAGCAAAAACAAACAAGTAGGACTACACCAAACTACAAACCTGCACAACAATGGAATCATCAACAAAATCAAAAAGTAACCCCGTGAATGAGAGGAAATATTTGCCAACAATATATCTGATGAGGAGTTAATATCCAAAATATATTAAGAATTCATTTAATTCACTAGCAAAAAAACCCAAATAATCCTGGGCACAAGAAATGAATAGAAATTTTCCCAAAGACATTCAAATGGCCAATGTGTACATGAAAAGGTACTCAATATCACTAATCATCAGGGAAATACAAATAAAAACCATAAAGAGATATCACTTCACACATGTTAAAATGATTATTATCATGGGGTGCCTGGATGGCTCAGATGGTTGGGCATTTGCCTTTGGCTCAGGTCATGATCTCCAGGTCCTGGGATCAAGCCCTGCATTGGGCTCCCAGCTCAGCAGAGAGTCTACTTCTCCCTCTCTCTGCCTCTTGCCCTGCTTATGCTTTGTCTCTTTCTCGAATGAATAAATAATTTTTTAAATAAAAAATAAAATGGCTATTCTCAAAAAGACAAATAACAAGTGTTGGCAAGAATATGGAGAAAAAAGAATCCTTGAACACCATTGGTAAAAATATAAAGTTGTGCAGTTCCTATGAAAAACAGTATGGAGGGTGAGGTTAAAAAATTAAAAATAGAACTACCATATGAACCAGCAATTGGCAAAGAAAATGAACACACTACCTCAAAACTATATATGATCCTGGATATCAAACTTTTGTCTGTACTGTCATTTGCAAATATCTTCTCCCATTCACTTATTTGTGGAGCATAACAAATAGCATGGAGGACATGGGGAGATGGAGAGGAGAAGGGAATTGGGGGAAATTGGAAGGGGAGGTGAACCATGAGAGACTATGGACTCTGAAAAACAATCTGAGGGTTTTAAAGGGGCAGGGGGTGGGAGGTCGGGGTACCAGGTGGTGGGTATTATGGAGGGCGCGGATTGCGTGGAGCGCTGGGTGTGGTGCAAGAGTGGTGAATGCTGTTATGCTGAAAATAAAAAATAAATTTTAAAAAAATATATATGATCCACCCATGTTCACTGCAGCATTATTTACAATAGCCAAGATATGGATACAACCTAAATGTCCACCAGTAAATGGATAAATAAAATGTGGTCATATGTAGATAATGGTATAGTATTATGTCATAATAATGGAATATTATTCAGCCATAAAAAGGAATGAGATCTTGCCATTCATAATGACATGATGGACCTTGAGAGCCTTCTGTTAAGGGAAATAAGTCAGACACTAAGACAATATATTTATATGATCTCATTTATATGTGGAATCAAGCTTACAGATGTGGAGAACATACTAATGGTTGCCAGTGGTGTGGAGGATTGAGTGAAATGGATGAAAGGGATCAAAAGATACAAACTTTCAGTTTTAAAATCAGTAATTCCTAGGAAGGCAATGTACAGCATGGTAACTATAGTAAATAATACTGTATTACATATTTGAAAGTTGCTAAGAGAATAGACCTTGAATGTTCTCATCATAAGAAAAAATAAAGGTAACTATGTACGGTGATGGATGCTAACTAGACTTACAGCAGCCATTTCACAATGTATACAAATATTGAATCATTATATGGTACACCTGAAACTAACATAATATGTCAATTATATCTCAATTAAAAAAAGAGTTTGGAATAGGTATGGTGGAAAAGGTGTTGTGAAAGCATATTTGGAGGTTGAATCACAAATTTTTTGGATAAAATAAGCATGTAATTTTAAATCAACTGCATCTTTTTGTTTCCCAATTTAAAAAAATTCTTTTCTCTCCCTGAAAGACACCAATGTCCTGACAAAAATACCTAGCAAATTAGCATTAGTTTTGGCATACCATAGGAACAAACATGCACTGCCCTATCACTCATTCCCTTCATTGTTTTACAAAACCAAGTGAAGCTACATTTCTGGATTCACAGATTGCATTACAAATGTCCTGTGGGAGAAAAATGTGAGAATTGTTATAATATCTGCTGACTCCTTAAGTGTGGCAATAACTGTCATATCTTAACAAATGAATAAAGCAGCAAAATATTCCCCCAGTTCTTAATTTGATTTTAAAAATGAAGTTTAAAATAAGTTTAATTTCTACACAGATTTTAATTACAGAAAAAAAATTTAATCTTGCTCAAATCCAAACTAGACTTTGTTGATCTACATGTATATTTAGCAGGCAGTCCAAATGTAAACTTCTGCAAATCCCATTCAGTCGATAAGCTTCTTCTCAAAGAAAAGGAAAAGATCTTACCCACTAAACATCCTACACACCATGGACACAACACTGAATGGAGTGTGAGATGCTTACGATATATAGGCTTTCCTGATTAAAGCTTTTGGTCACTTTTAGTTTCCTCAAAAGGTATGGAAACTGGTAATGGGATTTTTTTAAATTAATTTATTTCACAGAGAGAGAGTGTGTTTATAATAAAGCACAAGCAGGGGGAGGGGCAGAGAGAAAGGGAGAAGCAGGCTCCACACTGAGAAGGAAGCTCGATCTGGGGCTCAGTCCCAGGATTCCAGGATCATGACTCCATCTCAAAGCAGATGCCTAACCAACTGAGCTACCCAGGCACCCTGAGATTTTTCAAAACTTTATAAAGTGGGAAGGCGATGGCTTCCTAAGACATGGATGCATATAAGATGGTTCTTAGTGTTACAAGCTATATGAGATGTGTTAGAATACTGGCCGGGCATAAAATCTTGTTCTTGAAAGGCTGGACAATAAGAATGTACTTCTTTACTTTTTAAGTACATTGAAGAGGAAAATAGAAAGGTTTCAGTAAAAACAGAATTTATTTGCTGTTTCTCTGAAACAATTTGCCAATCTGTGAATCTTAGGGGGGGAGAAAATGAACTGACTGTACCTATGACTCATATTTTTGGAAACAGACTGCTTCAGAACTCAAAAAATGTATTTAGAAAAAGGCAAGCAGTGAAACAGGACCTTCTCAGACTTTTATTAAAATTGAAATTTATTTGTAATTCAACTTAGATTTCACAAATGCAAATTACCTCTATGCTTTCAACCATGTTCCCTAAAGAAAAAAATATACAACTTCTGACATCCAATGTGATTCAGAGTGCTTAAAAATGATGAGCATTTTTGAAATGGGCAGCCTATATGGTGAATTAAACATGAAAAGAAACTGACTGCTAGGTACCTGATCTACTAGAAGACACCTACAGAAACAAAGCTAATGAATGTTTTTGGAGATCTGAAAAATAATTTCTACAAGCCTAAAACCCTGCTGTGTCTAGTTAAAAAAGAAAAAAACAGGTATGTGATGTTCAAATGCTTTGTAGGAGATCTTCATGGATGCCATCACAATAGACTGACACCTGAATTCAGGAATGTGGCTTAATAAAGCAGAGCTTCAAGTCAAAAGGAATTGTACATTTGACTCTATTCCACTTTGCTGCTGTTTAAAGGAAGGATATCTGAAAGGCTGCAAGCAATACAGAGAAGTTGGAAAAGGAAACAGAAAGAGCCAAAAAGATATCTGACCATATCATAAAACAAAGAGAATCATGTTTTATTAAAAAAAGATTTTTTAAATTAAGTTCAGTTAGCCAACATATAGTACATCATTAGTTTTTGATGTAGTATTCAATGATTCATTAGTAAAAAGAAATAAAAAGAGAAAGAAAGAAAAAGAAGGAAGGAAGGAAGGAAGGAAGGAAGAGAATACTGTCATTGTTATTTTTTATTAAATATAGGGCAAGCTTAATTTTTCTTATATT
This sequence comes from Neogale vison, assembly GCF_020171115.1. Lineage (NCBI taxonomy): Eukaryota > Metazoa > Chordata > Mammalia > Carnivora > Mustelidae > Neogale > Neogale vison. The sequence continues at coordinate 176,564,545 of NC_058101.1, forward strand.
TATATTCCCCTTTTGAAAATTCTTATGTTTATGAATCTTAATAATATACAGTAAGATAGCCTGCAAAATTTAAATATCCAGTAAAGACTTTTTAAAAAGAGGTAAATATAAATTGCTATTTCAAGGGAGATATTATAAAATACTGTCATTATAAAATATTGTTACATTTTTGCTCATATATATTATTTTCTTAATTGGTTGTACACACTGATAACTAGTATTATTGTACTTAAATAATAGTGTTTATGTAATAAAAATCACTAATACACAATATGTAATTTTAAATAAATATCTATTTTACACATTTATGTGAAAATAATATATGTTTAGAATTATGTTACGTGTTAAACTATTATTCCTTTTTTTTTTTTTGGTCTGATACACAGTCTAATGTGGCTGAGTGTTAACTCTATAAAAAGTTGGTCATCCTAGCTACACCTTCTCCCAGTATCCAAGCTTCAAGTAGATCTGCCAAGGAGTTTCAATATTTATATGCCCCAAGAGGAAAGGGGGTGAGGGTAGAGAGCCTCTGCTCCCAGGTTATCCTAGGTGGGCTCCAATATCTTCTAAAACCAGGGAATATCCCCCAGGTATCCTCAGTCCTAGCCAGGACTGCTTAATCTCAAAATAGTACTCATGAACCCCACAGGAGAGATTCTAGAGAGGATAGTTCAAAAGACTGCGCTGGAATCCTTACAGTGCAGCAAAAAGGAATAAAAGCCTGAAGGAATCTGGTGGCATTAATATAACAATGACTACTAACAAACATTATTTTAAACCAGAAATGTATGAGACAATCCAAAGTGAACAATCCAAATTAACTAGTCAAATTTTATGCACTGGAATTTCTACTTTTATACTGCCTAATCTGGGTACACTTTTTGTGTCAATGTTGATATAAATGTCAATGTTTTTTGTTTTTTTTTTAATGTCAATGTTGATATTTTAAAAGTACAGAAAAAACTTCTACTGTCTTGGATTTTTAAAAATTTTACAAATAAAACAAAAACATGTTTTTGGTATCAATTGCTTTGTAACCTAGCTTGGAACCTATACTTTAATTTTTTTCTCTTACATAATTGTCTTTGATTAATAAAATTTGAAAGACACAAACCAGATGGAGCCTTGTGCCCATCATCAATACTTCCAAATTCTCCCTTCTTCTGCAGGCATGTAGGAGGATCAAACCCCTTTTCACACTGGCAATGATTTAAATTGTTGCAAATCTGGAGTAATCAGAAAACAGAACAATTATTTTTTAGAGACAAAGGTGATTTTCATTAGAGACCAATAAATATTCTATACTTACTCAACAGAGAATTTATTTCAGAGAATGTATTCATTTAACTTAAATAGACAAATTAAATAAATTTTCAAAAATTTTCTCTCAATATTGTCCATACTTTAAGAAAGTATACTTAACTTCTGCTGACAAAGTAATTTAAATAAAAAAATTCTTCAACTCTTTCCATAGCCAGACCTAAAGTCTATCAATTACCAGTAACATGCCACTAATTATCATTTAGTTGCCAGTTTCACAGAACAGCCCAGACTCTGAATTAACAAGCAAGACTAGAAAAAATTTCTAATGACCTTTGTTTACCAGTTTCTACCTTCTTTCTGTGAAAATAAGATCATTTTTGTTATGTAACAATACATGGTGCATATAGCACATCTACCCCTTATATTTACCTAACACTTCATACATCCAGAATCATCTAAAATGTTTCTACTTTATATTCTCTAATAAATAGTTTAGCAACATTTCTTAAGAAAATAAGATTGAAGTTATAAATTATAGACTCTTAGACGACACCAAGCAGCATGAAAATCATCTTAATAATTTTTTTTAATCTCAAAACTGTTTTATAGCATTGTTCAAAGTATCTTGCTAAAATGAAAATTGAAATTACTTACTCCGTGGCTATTGCAGTAAGTAGAGTTGCACTCCTCATCTGTTATCTGGTATTGAACTTTTACACACACAAATTTGACACAATACTGAAAGCAAAAGGAAGTGAAGAATAGTCACACAATCAGATTGTGTGTACAGATAATACATAAGAAAAATTCAAGAGAGTTTCAGAATTCATATTATCAAGAATTGGCATAAAAATACAAAAAGTAAAATAAAGTAATAATTCGAAACATTGAAATAAATGTGAAATAAGCTACAAGCCTTCAGATTTTAAAGATGTAACCATATGTGAGAAGTTAGTTTTATTTTCTTACCACCTAGCACTAGAAGTCCACTTAAAAAGGGAAATATCTGGAAAAATAATTTGACTAGTTCCTGAGCTCCAGAACTATCCAAGCATTTAAAGATTTTATTTACTTGCTAGAGAGAGAGAGAGAGCTAGCACACAAGCAGGGGGAGCATCAAGCAGAGGGAGAAGCAGGCTCTCTGCTGAGCAGGAAGCCTGATGGAGAACTCTATCCCAGAACCATGGATCATGGGAACATGGGATCATGACCTAAGCTGAAGGCAGATGCTTAACTGACTGAGCCACCCAGGCATTCCCCCAAGAAGCATTTTAAAAATACCTATGCACAGGCTCCACCTGAGACATTTCTATCAAAATCTCTGGGTGCAGGGTCCACATGATCATCCGAGCAACTAAGGTTGAGAACTATGAGGTGGGAGATTGGAATCTTAAAATCATGGGTATGAGTAGCACAGGAAGACAGTTCACTATTCCATGAGAAAAAAATGATGAGAAGGAGAACAGCAAGAATAACAGACAATTATATGCAGTAATAAGGCAATGAGAGACTCCCAACTATGATGGCTAAAAGGCCTCCAAAGAAAAAGAGTGTTTAAAAAAAAAAAAAAAAGAAAGAAAAAGAGTGTTTAATGTGTGAATTTACACTGTTCTAATTTATGGAATTAATTTTTGTGCCTTTTTCCTAATTATTAAAAAAATTCAGTAAATTCAGTACTTTGTCAAAGAGTTATTTTCTGAGTGAATTTTGTCTTTGGATCATAATAACAGCCATGTATGCAAAAAGAGGATGACCAGGACCCTGGAAAAAATGATTTGAGCCAATATCCTTCAGAATTCAAGGGGAGAGGGACCTCAGATCATACTTGTATTCCATGTGCTTCCAGATGAGCAAGATGTGATAGAAACTTTGGGTTTTTTCCATGGACTATTTTTAAAATGTATTATATAGAAATACATTTGAATTTAGCAAGCACAGCTTGTGACTTTCCCTCAGAAAGATATGTCAGAAAAAGACAAATATCATATGCTTTCAGTCATTGAATTTAAGAAACAAAACAAAGGGGAAAAAAGACAATCAAAAACAGACTCTTACAGAGAACAAACTCTTGATGCCAAAAGTGTAGAAGGGAAATGGGGGAATGTACACCTGAAACTAATGTAACACTCTAAGTTAATTATACTTGAATTTAAAAATACAATACAATAAAATGAAAAGTTTAAAAATATTTTAATTAACTTTCATATTGTAGCTCTTGGAGTTAATAGTTCATAGAATTAATTAGAATATTAAGCTGTTATCAGATATATTGTTTTAATAAATGTCAGAACTTTCTAATAATCTAAAAATTATTTTATGCTATATTATGTGTTAATTCTGTTTTCCTGTTTCTTTATTTTGAAATTTTTATTTAAATTCTAGTTACTTAACATATAGTGCAATATTGGTTTCAGGGGTAGAATTAGTGATTCATCACCTACATACAACACCTAGTGCTCATCATAATAAATGCCCTCTTATGAGGCTGCATGAGCAGCTCAGTCAGTTAAGTGTCCCACTCTTTATTTCAGCTCAGGCCATGATCACAGGGTTCTGGGATCAAGTCCTGCCTCAGGCTTTCTTTCCTCCCTCTGCCTTGCTCCCTCCACACTACCCCTCCTCACATGCACAGTCTCTCTCTGTCTCTCTCTCTCTCTGAAATAAATAACCCTTAAAAAGAAAAATAACAAACCAGTGCCCTCCTACTACCCATCACCCATCTAGCCAATCTCCACCCACTTCCATTCATCAATCCCGATTGTTCTCTATCTTTAAGAGTCTCTTATGGTTTGTTTACTTTTTTTTCCTCCCCCCATATGTTCATCTGTTTTGCTTCTTTAAATTCCATATATGAGTGAAATCATACAAAATTGTCTTGTACTTTTCTTATTTCACTTAGCATAATACACTATACCTCACTCATGTCATTGCAAATGGCAAGATTTCACTCTTTTGATGGATGAATAATATTCCACATTATATATCTACCACATCTTTTTTATCCATTCATCATTCGATGGACATTTGGGCTCCTTCCATAGTTTGGCTATTGTTGATAATGCTGCTATGTTAGGGAGTATGTATCCCTTTGAATTCACATTTTTATGTTCTTTGGGTAAATACACAGTACTGTGATTATGAGATCATAAGTTAGGTCTATTTTTAACTTCTTGAAAAAACTCTATATTGTTCTCCAGAGTGGCTGCATCAGTTTGCATTTCCATCAAAAGTGCACAAGTGTTCATTTTCCTCCACATCCTCCCCAACACTTGTTTCTTGAATTTTTTATTTTAGCCATTCTGACAGGTGTGAGGTTGTATCCCATTGTAGTTTTGATTTGCATTTCCCTGATGATCTCTGGTGTTAAGCATCTTCTTATGTGTCTGTTGGCCATCTGGATGTCTTCTTTGGAGAAATTTCTATTTATGCCTTCTGCCCATTTTTAACTGGATTATTGGTTTTTAGGTGTTGAGTTGTATAAATACTTCATATATTTTGGATACTAATCTTTTAACAAATATGTCATTTGCAAATACCTTCTCCCATTCTGTAGGTTGACTTTTAGTTTAGTTGGTTTCCTTCACTGTGCAGAAGCTTTTAATTTTGATGTAGTCCCAACAGTTTACTTTTGCTTTTGTTTCTCATGTCTCAGGAGACATATCTAGAAAGAAGTTGCTATGGCCCATGTCAGAGAAATTATTGCCTGTACTCCCCTCTAGGATTTTTATGGTTTCCTGTCTCACATTTAGGCCATTAATGCATTTTGAGTTTATTCTGTTCATGGTGTAAGAAAGTGGTCTAGTTTCATTCTTTTGCATATAGCTGTCCAATTTTCCCAAGACTGTTGAAGAGACTTTTTCCCATTGGGTATTCTTTCTTCCTTTGTTGGAAGATCGCCATATAATTGTGGGTTTATTTCTGGGCTTCTATACTATTCCATTGATCTAGGTGTCTATTTTTGTGCCAGTACCATGTTGTCTTGATCACTACAGCTTTGTAATAAAACTTGTAGTCTCGAATTATACCTCCAACTTTATTTTTCCTTTTCAAGATTGTTTTGGCTATTCAGGGTCTTTTGTGGTTCCATATAAATTTTAGTTCTTTTGTTCTTTTCTAGTTCTGTTTTTTAAAAAAGTGTTGTTTTGATAAGGATTGCATTAAATCTGTAGATTGCTTAGGATAGTATAGACATTTGAACAGTATTTGTTCTTCCAATCATGAACATGGAATGTCTTTCCATTTCGTTGTGTCATATTCAATTTCTTTCATCAGCATTTTATAGTTTTCAGAGTACAAGTTTTCACCTCTTTGGTTAAGTTTATTCCTAGCTACTTTATTATTTTTGGTGCAACTGTAAATGGGATTGTTTTAATTTCTTTTCTACTGCTTGATTTTTAGTGTTTAGAAATGCAACAGACTTCTATACATTGATTTTGTATACTGTGACCACACTGAATTCATTTATCAGTCCTGATAATTTTTTGGTGGAGTCTTCAGGGCTTTCTTTTTTCTTTTTTTTTTTTTTTTTTTTTTCAGCATAACAGTATTCATTGTTTTTGCACCACACCCTGTGCTCCATGCAATACATGCCCTCCTTAATACCCACCACCTGGCTCCATCAACCTCCCACCCCCGACCCCTTCAAAACCCTCAGGTTGTTTTTCAGAGTCCATAGTCTCTCGTGCTTCACCTCCTCTTCCAATTTCCCTCAACACCCTTCTCCTCTCCATCTCCCCATGTCCTCCATGTTATTTGTTATGCTCCATAAATAAGTGAAACCATATGATAATTGACTCTCTCTGCTTGACTTATTTCATTCAGCATAATCTCTTCCAGTATATAGAACATGTCATCTGCAAATAGTGAAAGTTTTACTTCTTCCCTATCAATTTGGATGCCTTTTATTCCTTTCTCTTGCCTGATTGCTATGGCTAGGACTTTCAGTACTATGTCGCATAAAAGTGAGAAAGGACATTCTTGTCTTTTTCCTGGCCATAAAGGAAAAGCTCTGTTTTCCCCCGTTGAGGATTATATTACATTAGCTTTGTGTTTTTCAGATGTGGCCATTATTATGTTGAGTCGTGTTCCCTCTAAACCCACTTTGTGAAGGTTTTTTATCATGAATGGATGTTGTACTTCATCAAATCCTTTTTCTGCATCTATTGAAATGACCGTATGGGTTTTATCTTTTATTTTATTGATGTTTTTTACATCAATGTTATTTACAATATCATGTTGATTGATTTGCCAATGTTGAACAACCCTTGCAACCCAGGAATAAATCCCACATGATCATGGTGAATACGTTGTTTGATTTGGTTTGCTAACATTTTGTTGAGGATGTTTATTGAGTTGTTCATCAGGAATATTGGCCATAGTTCTTTTGTAGTGACTTTATCTGGTTTTGGAATCAGGGTAATGCCAGCCTCATAGTATAAATTTGGAAACTTTCCTTCCATTTCTATTTTTTATAAAATTTTGAGAAGTATAGATATTAAGCTTTCTTTTTTTTTTTTAAGATTTTTATTTATTTATTTGACAGACAAGTAGGCAGAGAGGCAGGCAGAGACAGAGAGAGGAGGAAGCAGGCTCCCCGTTGAGCAGAGAGCCTGATGCAGGGCTCAATCCCAGGACCCGGGGATCATGACCAGAGCCGAAGGCAGAGGCTTTAACCCACTGAGCCACCCAGGTACCCCTAGTTATTAACCTTTCTTTAAATGTTTGGTAGAATTCACCTGTAAAGCCATCTGGTCTTGGGCTCTTGTTTTGGGGGATTTTTTTGACTACTGATTGATTCAATTTCATTTCTGGCAATCAGGTTGTTCAAATTTGCTATTTCTGGTGTCTGTTTTTGTGCCAGTACCATGGCAGTGGGCTTTCTGGTTCAACTTTGGTAGTTTATGTTTCTAGGAATTCATCTTTTTCCTCTAGGTTGTACAGTTTGTTGACATATAATTTTTTATAATATTCTTTTATAGTCCCTTGTATTTCTATGGTGTTAGGAAGTCATGCACATACACACACACACACAAAAATTTAGGACCAAAAAATTATAAAGTAGAATTTATAGGAAATATTTTAAAATGGCACAATAATCAAATAACAATTCATTATGATTTTGAGTTGAGCCAAGATAACATAGACCTATTTCTTTAAGTGAAATAAGTCAAGCAGAGAAAGACAATTATCATATGGTCTCACTCATATGTGGATAGCACATAGGACCAAAGGGAGGAAAAACTGAGGGGGAAGAAATCAGTGAGGGAGACAAACCTTGAGAGACTCTGGACCCTGAGAAATAAACTGAGGGTTTCAGATAGGTGGACGTGGGAAGATGGGATAGTGAGGTGATGAGTATTAAGGAGGGCACTTGTTGCGATAAGCACTGGGCATTATATGCAACAAATAAATCAAACACTACATCAAAAAGTAATGATATACTACTATATGTTGGCTAACTGAACATAATAATAAAATAAAAATATAAAAACTTACACTAATTAAAGAATGAATGTTAGGCAAACTACAGTGTATTCATGTAATGGAATATTTCAACACTAAATATGAACCATTGATACATGTGGCTTTCTAGATAGATCCCAAGGATATTATGCTGGCTAAAAAAACTAATCTCTAGAGATTTTTAGATAACTTTACTAATATAACATTCTCCAAGTGACAGAATTATAGAGATAGAGAACTCATTAGAACAGAGCATTAGGTATACAAGGGAAAGGTATGACTACAAAATGAAACCATGATGGAGGTCCATTTTTGTGGATGGAATAGTTTTGTATTTTGACTGTGATAGTGGTTTCATGGTTATACATGTTATATAATTGCACAGAACTACACACAGACAACACACACACACACACATTCTTGTAAAACAAGATGAAATCTAAATAAGGTTTCTATCAAAGTCAATTTCCTGTTTTTTTTATTTTACAGGTTAAAGATATTAATACAATCTGGGTGTAGGATAGAGAGGACCTCTCTAATGTATTTTACTTTCCATTAAAGTATAGTTACTTCAAAATTAAAAAGTTTAAAAAAAGATCACCAAGGCGCGCCTGGGTGGCTCAGTGCGTTAAGCCGCTGCCTTCGGCTCAGGTCATGATCTCAGGGTCCTGGGATCGAGTCCCACATGGGGCTCTCTGCTCAGCAGGAGTCTGCTTCCCTCTCTCTCTCTCTGCCTGCCTCTCTGTCTACTTGTAATCTCTCTCTGTCAAATAAATAAATAAAATCTTAAAAAAAAAATCACCAGGGACGCCTGGGTGGCTCAGTTGGTTGGACGACTGCCTTCGGCTCAGGGCGTGATCCTGGAGTCCTGGGATAGAGTCCCACATCGGGCTCCCAGCTCCATGGGGAGTCTGCTTCGCTCTCTGATCTTCTCCTCGCTCATCCTCTCTCTCACTGTCTCTCTCTCTCGAATAAATAAATAAAATCTTTAAAAAAAAAAAAAAAAGATGTAACAACAAAATTCAACATGTTTAAAAAAAAAAAATCACCAATAACTGTGACTAATTCTGTGTAAACAAATTTTGTGTAATGGTTTTCCTTCTTTATATTTTTCTCCATTTCAAAAATTATTCAAAGATATAGTATCTTTATAATTTATATTTATATTAATTTCATAATATTAAGACAGTGAAAAAATGCTATAAGCACAAAAAATACTGGAAATACATGTTCTGAAATATAAAGAGAATTTATCTCTAGGTGATAATACTATGAATGATTTTTTCCTTTTCTGTATTTTCCAGTCATTTTTGATGTGTGTGTATTATTTCAAAATGAATAATTGCATTAATTTTAATAAATCAAATATAATTCAGCCAGAAAATATAAAATAAGGAAGCACTTTAGAACTGATGTAAATTAATCACCACAAAATATGTTAAGCAAAAAAAAAAGTTCAAAAGCATTTATAGTATGTAATACTATTTTTTGTTTAACAAAGGAGGTATAAGAAATGTACATATCTGTTCCATTGTGCAACATTGTGCAACAAATAAAAGGTAAGATAGCTAAAACTAAAAAACTACAATAATAGAAACTAATAATGCAAACTAATTGTTTCTCTACTGGGAGTAGGGGAGAAATGAGAATGGATAGAAAGTTTACAGGGTTTACAGGGATGGGAATGGATAATTCTCTGAGTATAACTATATATAGTTTTGAATCTTTTTAAAAAATTTTTTAAAGATTTTATTTATTTGGGAGAAAGAGGGCACATGTGAATAGTAGTGTGGGGGGTAAGAACAGAGGGAAACACACAAGCAGACTCATACTGAGCACAGACCCAGTCTCTAGGCTCAATCTCACAACCCTGAGATTACAACCTCAGCTAAAATCAAGAGTTGGGCACTTAACTGACAGAGTCACCCAGTTGCCCTTATAGTTTTAAATCTTAAAAATCATTTTATATTTCACATATCAGAAACTAAGCTAAAATAAAATGAACAGGACAGGGAGAAATCAAAAAAACTTATTGTTTTTCAAATGAACAATATAACCACATTAAGAAGAAAAATGAATAAACCCCAAATAATTCTTAAATAAAATATTTTTACATACACTTCAGGATAAAGGCAAGAAAAATTTCACAGTGGAATGAGCTAGCAATTCTGAGATAGTTTAATGTGTATTCCAAAGACATCCAAGGATGGAATTTATATAGGTAACTGTCAAAGAAAGTGTCAAAGTATATCACTATCATAGAAAACAGTCAAAAATATGAAAAGATACAAGGCTAGAATGAAACCTATATTGTGGATTCAATTTGAAAGTATAATTTTGACCTCATGCTTTGTAATGTAGATATACATATATAGAAATGTATATAAGGATACGAGTGTGAGTATATATACATGTATACATATACACATATATTCATGTATATGTATCATGTTTTCATATGCTTGAATCCTATGTAGATATAGATATACATTTCCTAGCTCTATTGATGGGGCCAAAAGTGACACTCCCAATAGCAGAAAGGAAAATTAATACCTAGATCTTGGTTTCCAAATACTATTTCCCATTTCAATGAACCAGGGTTCCTTGGAGAATGGCTGATTTTAGGAACTGGGGCAGGAAACATTCAGTATCAATGTAGAAGATCTTGTGATTCTATAAAGTAAGGAAGCACTCAAAAAGAAAAAAGGAAAAAAAAAAACCTCTCACAGTGTTAAGAGTTTGCCAAAGAGACACCAGTTGACTGAAAGAACTCCCAATGGCCAAAGCTAGAAAAACTTGAACAATGAAATCAATAAAGTAGTACTGGATTATAACCCAGACCATAATAACATAAATATCCAAGAGTCTACAATGTTACAAATAAATGACTGAATAAATAAAGAACAGACAAACCTTTGATGCAGAGGAATTAAAAATAATTTATGTAACTACTGAGCCCCCAAGAAAGTGAAATATAACTTCCTACTCCTTAAGTATGGGCTATGCAAAGTAACTTCTTTCAGGGAAGTACAATATGGAAAGGGAAGTAAAGAGTACCTTAACAGTGAGAAATCTGACATATATTACCTCAGCCAGGTGATCAAGGTTAACATCAACACTTGATAATTATATGATGAAAGATACTTTACCTCTGAGGTCTTCCTCCCAAAAATACATAAACCCAGTCTAATCATAAGAGAAACGGCAGACAAATCTTAATATGAGGGATATACTACGGAATACCTGACCAGTTCTCGAAAACGTCAAGGCTATCAAAAACAAAGAAATTAGGAGAAACCGTCACTGTCAAGAGAAGTCTATGAATACAAAATTGATAAATGCAATATGGTATTTTGGGTGGAATCCTGGAAAAGACATTAGGCAAAAGAAATCTGAATGAAGTGTGGAATTTATTTAATATAATATATAAACATTGCTAGTTCACTAAATATAACAAATGTACTGTATTACTATTAGATGTTAATAACTGGGAAAATTGGATATGTTGCTTATGGACAAGAGTTATAGTATGTTCTAAAACTGGATGTGGTGGTACATTAATCAAAAGCAATAAATTGTATATATCATGAATGACTATTACAGTAAACAATATTTCAACAAAGCTGTTTAACAATGAATTGCCTGGTGTATTATAAAAAATAATTGTTAAAACACTTGAAATTTTGTAGTTCTAATTACCATCTCAGGACCACACACAGTGCCATCTTGTACAAATGTATCATCTCTATCTTCAGGATTTTCAAATGTTGTCCATGAATTTTTAGGTAACTTTTCATTGGGTCGAAATGTAGATACACACATTTCATCTTGGACATGTGTATAAATCACGGATAAATTTGCACGTGATATTAATGTTTTATGTGGCCAGGCACAAACTAATTTTCCACATAGAAGATTACTAGAATCATAGGGCAGAGAAAAAATTCTCTTATTATTTACTGAAATAACGTAGATTCCTGATATACCTATGTTTAAAAAAAAAAAGTCTTACAAATTTAACTCCAGGTGTCAACAATATTCTCTCAGAAAACTTTCTAATCACACTGATTTATGTATGATATGGTCATTTTTGTTCTGTGAGTCTGTGTGCTAAGGGAAAAATTAATGATACCTGCAACCTGACAGCCCTGGTCTGTCTTATATTAGCTTCTTAAATTTGAGCAAATCATCAGTCCTCAATTCTTTCATTAGTAAAATAAAATCAATAATTCTCACTACAAATATCATTGTCGTAATATTATAGGCACTGAATACATATCATTTGTAGGAAATGGATAATACTGTTCAGTTCAGATCATAAAACAAAGAAACCTATGATAAAATGCCATATATTCTAGGATCTTAGCAATATATAACCTATATCCCAAACAAAATTATAAATTTCTAAATACGTACGGATTACTGCAAAAATCTCGGCCACAGTTTCCATATCTATCTCCTCTTGTATTTACTTCCTCATAACAAGCAAATGGACCACCTCTAGAAGCTAAAAGAAAAAAAAACATATAAATTACAGTACATAATTCCAATAATCATTGTAGAAATAAACTCACTTTGGAAATTAATAATGTGACAGCTAAGGAGGTTTATAGCTACCTAGCATTAAAAAGTTGCTCAGGTAGCTTTGGGGGAGGCAAGATAACAGAAGAGTAGGGACCCCATTTCAATCAGTCCCCTGAATTTAGCTGGATATCTACCAAACCATTCTGAATATCCACAAAATCAGCCTGAGATGTAAGAATATATATCTAGATCTCTATAAGCAGAAAAGTGCTGCCTGTCGCAAGGTAGGAAGAGCAGAGTTATGAAGCTTCAGGGATATATTGGAAGATAAACAGAAGGGTGAGGGAGCCTCCATAAACAGGCTCCTGGAGAGTGATATAACACCAGAGCACAAAAGTGTCCTGTGCCAGGGTCTGGACAGCAGTAATGGCTGGGAAAGGGCTTTAGTGCAGTGCCCAGGCAGGATCCAGGAGCTGCAGGTGCATGCATGAGCCTGGGGCCCTGGGCAGTTTTAGAAACACAAAGGGCATGGATACTCCCAGGCCCCTGGGACAACCTCAGAGAATCACTGTGGGCATGAATTGTGAGAGGCTGCAGCTTTCTGCAGTACACAGAGAAACAGAGAAGGTTTGTCCTGGAGGGTACAGTAAAAACAACCAACTTTAATTTCTCTGCTCTGGGCCAGAGGTTTGGGTGTGACCATTTTTGCTCTGACCCTCAAGAAGGCACACAAAGCAGAGAGAACAAAATCTCAAAAAAACAGTCTCCACTGATCTCATCCTCCCAACAGGAGGCAGGACAAATCTGCCCAAGCGGGTTGCCTGAGAAACAACAGCAGGCCCAGCCCCCAGAAGACCTACTAGAAGAACAAGAGGACGACAACTGTAGTGTCCCTATTAAACTGTAAAATCCCAACACTGGTGAAAATAGCGTATTGAGCTCCAGTCGTTGCCTTATGGCTTGTTTATTTTTCAGATACAAGTTTCTTTTTCTTTTTATTCTTAGCAATATATAACCTACATTCCACCTTTTTCTTGTTTTTTTTTTACCTTTTTCTAATTTCAACTGCATGTTCAATATATCAACTTATATTTCATAGTAGCTTTTTTTAACTTGTCTTTTCCACATCTGTATTTTTTTTAAATATATATGCTTCAGGGTAGTCCTTTTCTCCCTATTCAATATTACCTTTGTATATATACAAGTTTTACTTTCCCTGTAATTTTGGGAAGTAGTGTACTCTAACAAACAGAACAAAATACTCCCAGGAACAACTTAAACACCCTACTTTGTCCACACTGAGAGATTGCCCCCTTTATTCTTTTTTTTAAATTTTTACATTTTTTAATTTTAAAATTTTATAAATTTTATTCTTGTGTTTTATTTTGGCTTTGCTTTTTCAGTGGTGACTTCTGACCACTCCAGATTTTCTTAAGATGCATCTTGCTTGGGTTGTGTTTGATATTTTGAACTCTGCACATTCTCTTAACCATCCCTCAACAAAATGAGTAGGAGGAGGATCTCCCAACAAAGAAAAAAAAAACAGAAACAATGGCCTCTGCCACAGATCTAATGGATATGGATATAACCAAAATGTCAGAGATAGACTTCAGGGTAGCAATTGTGAGGTCAATAGTTAGGCTTGAGAAAAGCATTAGTAACAATATAGAATCTCTAAGGGCAGAAATGAAATCTAATCAGGCCAAACTAGAAAATGTTATGAATTAGATGCAGTCTAAACTGGATACTCTAACATCCAAGGTAAATGAGGCATAAGAACAAATTAGTGATCTAAAAGATAAGCTGGTAGAAAAGAAGGAAGCTGAGGGAGAGAGGGACAGGGGGCTAGAAGCCTGTGAGAACAGACTTAGAAAGATCAATGATACCATGAAATGTTCCAATGTCAGAGTTATTGGGATCCCTGAGGGGGGAGAGAAAGAGAGATGATTAGAAGGTATGATTGAGGAACCAGAAAACACCTAAAATAGACAAAGGAATATTGAAAAAGAAAGCCAAAGTTGGTGGCATCACAATTCCAGACTTCAAGCTCTATTACAAAGCTGTCATCATCAAGACAGTATGGTACTGGCACAAAAAGAGACACATAGATCAATGGAACAGAATAGAGGGCCCAGAAATATACCCTCAACTCTAAAGTCAACTAATCTTCGACAAAGCAGGAAGGAATGTCCAATGGAAAAAAAACAGCCTCTTCAACAAATGGTGCTGGGAAAATTGGACAGCCACATGCAGAAAAGTGAAATTGGACTATTTCCTTACACCACACATGAAAATAGATTCAAAATGGATAAAGGACCTCAATGAGAGAAAGGAATCCATCAAAATCCTTGAGGAGAACATAGGCAGCAACCTCTTTGACCTCAATCGCAGCAACTTCTTCCTAGGAACATCGCCAAAGGCAACAGAAGCAAGGGCAAAAATGAACTGTTGGGATTTAATCAAGATCAAAAGCTTTTGCACAGCAAAGGAAACAGTTAACAAAACCAAAATACAACTGACAGAATCGGAGAAGATATTTGCAAATGACATATCAGATAAAGGGCTAGTATCCAAAATCTATAAAGAGCTTAGCAAACTCAGCACCCAAAGAACAAATAATCCAATCAAGAAGTGGGCAGAGGACATGAACAGACATTTCTGCAAAGAAGACATCCAGATGGCCAAGAGACACATGAAAAGTGCTCCACATCACTCGGCATCAGGGAAATACAGATCAAAACCACAATGAGATACCACCTCACACCAGTCAGAATGGCTAAAATTAACAAATCAGGAAATGACTGATGCTGGCAAGGATGCGGAGAGAGGGGAACCTTACCACACCGTTGGTGGGAATACAAGCTGGTGCAACCACTCTGGAAAACAATGTGGAGGTTCCTCAAAAAACTGAAAATAGAGCTACCCTATGACCCAGTGATTGCACTACTGGGTATATATCCTAAAGATACAAACATAGTGATCCGAAGGGGCATGTGCACCCGAATGTTTATAGCAGCCAAACTATGGAAAGAACCTAAATGTCCATCAACAGATGAATGGATAAAGAAGATGTGAGATATATATATATATATATATATATATATATATATATATACACAATGGAATACTATGCAGCCATCAAAAGAAATGAAATCTTGCCATTTGCAACAACATGAATGGAACTAGAGGGTATTATGCTTAGCAAAATAAGTCAATCAGACAATTATCCTAAGATCTCCCTGATATGAGGAAGTGGAGATGCAATGTGGGGGGTTTGGGGAGTAAGAAAAAAAAATGAAAGGAGATGGGATTGGGAGGGAGACAAACCATAAAACACTCAATCTCAAAAAACAGACTGAGGGTTGATGGGGAGAGGGGGGATGGGAGAGGGTGGTGGGGATATGGACATTGGGGAGGGTATTTGCTATGATGAGTGCTGTGAAATGTGTAAACCTGGTGATTCACAGACCTGTACCCCTGGGGATAAAAATAAATTATATGTTTATTAAAAAAAAAAAGAAGGTATGATTGAGCAAATCATAGCTGAGAACTTCCCTAATCTGGGGAAGGAAACAAGGATTCATGTCCAAGAGGCAGAGAGGACCTCTCCCAAGATCAAAAAAATAGACCAACACCCCAGCATAGAATAGTAAAACTTGCAAACCTTAGAGCCAAGGAAGATATCCTGAGAGCAGCTAGCAGGAAGAGATTTCTTACCTATGGATGTAGGAACACCAGAATAATGTCAGACCTGTCCACAGAGAACCGGCAAGCCAGAAGGGCTGGCGAGACATATTCAGGGCACTAAATGAAAAGAACATGCAGCCTAGAATACTTTATCCAGCAAGGTTTTCATTCAGAATTGATGCAGAAATAAAGAGCTTTCAGGATAGGCAGAAACTGAAAGAATATCCAACCACCAAGCCAGCCCTGCAAGAAGTACTAAGGGGGATTCTGTAAATGAAGAGACCCCAAGAGTCACACAGACCAGAAAGAAACAGAAAATCTATAGAAACAGGCAAATACACTGGCACTAAATTCATATCTTTCAATAGTCACTCAATGTAAATGGGCTAAAGGTTCCCAATAAACAGCACAGTGTTGCAGACTGGATAAAAAAGCAGGACCCAACCATATGCTGTCTACAAGTGACTCATTTTGTACCTAAAGACACCTCCAGATTGAAAGGAGGGGGGGGAGATGGAGAACCATATACCATGCTAATGGACCTCAAAAAAACTGGGGTAGCAATCCTCTATCAGACATAATCAACTGTAGTAAGAGATGTAGAGGGATATTTAAAGGGTCTATGCAACAAGAAACTCTAACACTTGTAAATATTTATACCCCAATATGAGAGCAGCCAACTACACAAAACAACTATTAACCAAAATAAAGAATCATATTGATAATAATACATTAATAGTAGGAGACCTCAACACTCCACACTCAGGAATGGACAAATCATATAAGCAGAAGATCAACAAAGAAACATAGACTTCATAGATATATACATAACATTCCATCCTAAAACAAAAGAATACTCATTCTTCTTGAGTACACATGGAATTTTCTCTAGACTACTACATACTGGGTTACTATCAGGTCTTAACTGATACCAAAAGATTATTCCAGGCATGTTATCAGATCACAATGCTTTGAAACTGGAATTCAATCACAAGAAAAAATTTGGAAGGTATTCAAACACTTGGAAGTTAAAGAGCATCCTGCTAAAGAATGATTGGGTCAACCAGGAAATTAAAGAAGAACTTAAAACAATCCATGGAAACTAATGAGAATGAAAACACATCAGTCTAAAACCTATGGTATACTGCAAAGATTCCTAAGGGGGAGACACCTAGCAATCCAATCCTCCCTCAAAAAGGTAGAAAAACCCAACTGCACAAGTTAATCTTACACCTAAAGGAGCTGGAGAAAGAACAGCAAATAAAGCCTAAAGCAAGCAGGAGAATAGAAATCATAATGATTAAAGCAGAGATCAATAAAATAGAAACCAGAAAAACAATAGAACAGATCAACAAAACTAGAAGCTGGTTCTTTGAAAGAATGAATCGATAAACCTCTGGCCAGACTTATCCAAAAGAGAAAGGACTCACATCAATAAAATCATGAATGAAAGGGAAGAGGTCATGATTAACACCAAGAAATTAGAAATAATTATAATAAATTATTATCAGGGGCGCCTGGGTGGCTCAGTGGGTTAAGCTGCTGCCTTCGGCTCAAGTCATGATCTTGGGGTCCTGGGATCGAGTCCCGCATCGGGCTCTCTGCTCGGCAGGGAGCCTGCTTCCTCCTCTCTCTCTCTCTGCCTGCCTCTCTGCCTACTTGTGATCTCTATCTGTCAAATGAATAAATAAAATCTTAAAAAAAAATAAATTATTATCAGCAATATATGCCCAAAAAATTAAACAACTTGGAAGAAAAGGATGCCTTCTTGGAAACTTATAACTACCAAGACTGAAACAGGAAGAAATAGACATCAAAATAGACCAATAACCAATGACAAAATTGAAGCAGTGATCAAAAATCTCCCAAAACACAAGAGTTCAGAGCCAGATGGCTTCCCAGGGGATTTTTACCAAACATTTAAAGAAGAAATAATAACTATTCTACTGAAGTTATTTCAAAAAACAGAAATGGAAAGGAAACGTCCAAACTCCTTCTATGAGGTCAGCATTACCCTGATTCCAAAATGAGACAAAGACCCCATCAAAAAGAATTACAGATCAATATTCCTGATGAACAGGAATGCCAAAATACTCAACAAGATCCTAGCCAATAGGATCAACTATATTAAAAGGATTATACATCACAACCAGGTGGCATTTATTCCTGAGATACAAGGGTGGTTCAACATTCATAAATCAATCAATGGGATAGAGCACATTAATTATAAAAAAAGACAAGAACCATATGATCTTTTCAATTGATGCAGAAAAAGCATTTGACAAAGTACACCATACTTTCCTGATTAAAAATCTTCAGAGTATAAGCATAGAGGGAACATACCTCAACATAATAAAGCCACCTATGAAAAGCCTACTGTGAATATCATTCTCAATGGAGGAAAGCTCTCAAGAACAAGACAGGAATGCTCACTCTTACCATTATTGTTCAACATTGTACTAGAAGGTGTAGCCTCAGCAATCAGACAACAAAAAGAAATAAAATGTACTCAAATTGGCAAAGAAAAAGTCAAACTCTTTCTTCACAGATGACATGGTTCTTTACAAGGAAAAACCAAAGACTCCACCCCCAAATTACTAGAACTCATTCAGCAACATGGCAGGATACAAAATCAATGCACAGAAATCAGGTGCATTTCTTTTTTTTTTTTAATGATTTTTTATAGGTTATTTATTTGATAGAGAGAGATCACAAGTAGGCAGACAGGCAGGCAGAGAGAGAGAAGGGGGAAGCAGGCTCCCTGCTGAGCAGAGAGCCCGACATGGGGCTCGATCCCAGAACCCTGAGATCATGACCTGAGCCGAAGGCAGATGCCCAAACCACTGAGCCACCCAGGCACCCCATCAGGTGCATTTCTATACACTAACAATATAACTGAAGAAAGAGAAATTAAGGAATGGATTTCATTTACAATAGTACCAAATACCATAAGATGCCTAGGGATAAACCTAATCAAAGATATAAAGGAACTATACTCTAGAAACTACAGAACACTTATGAAAGAAATTGAGGAAGACACAAAAAGATGGAAAAACATTCTGTGCTCATGGATCAGAAGAATAAACCTTTTTAAAATGTCTATGCTGCCCAGAGCAATCTACACTTTCAGTGTTATCCCTATCAAAATACCCCTGGCATTTTTCACAGAGCTGGAACGAACAATCCTAAAATTTGTATGGAACCAGAAAAGACCCCAAAAAGACCAGGGAGATATTGTGGGGGGAAGCTGGGGGCTTTAAGCCTGACTTTAAGCTATATTATAAAGCCGTGATCATCAAGACAGCATGATATTAGCACAAAAACAGACACACAGATCAATGGAACAGAATAGAGACTCCAGATATGGACTCTGAACTCTATTGCCAACTAATCTTCGACAAATCAGGAAAAAATATCCAGTGGAAAAAAGAGTATCTTCAATAAATGGTGCTGGAAAAACTGAATGGCCACATGCAGAAGAATGAAACTCAACCATTCTCTTACACCATACACAAAGATAAACTCTAAATGGATGAAAGACCTCAATGTGAGACAGGAATCCATCAAAATCCTAGAGGAGAACATAGGAAGTAACCTCTTCAACATCAGCTGCAGCAACTTCTCTCAAGACACATCTCCAAAGGCAAAAGAATCAAAAGAAAAATGGTGAAGGACTATGGACTCCAGTAAATAACTGAGGGTTACAGAGGGGAGGAGGGTGATGGGATGGGGTAGCTGGGTGATGGGTATTAAGGAGGGCATGTGTTGTGATGAGCACTGAGTGATTATATATATGTGTATATACATATATATATATATATATAGAGAGAGAGAGAGAGAGAGAGGGAGAGATGTGATTATATATATATATATATATATATATATATATAGCAGAAGCAGTTGTACTATATGGTGGCTAACCAAATATATTCATAAATATATTCATAAATCAACCTAATATATTCAGTTAGCCACCATATAGTACAAATGCTTCTGCTCCAGTCACCCCATAAGATCTACCCCTACAGAGTGCCCTGGGATGTCTAGCCCCAACCCTGCCTTGCTCCAGCTACACTGCCAGGGTACTGTCTGCATGGAGTGCCCTAGCACAGTATAGCCTGTGCTCAGCTTCAGCTATGCTGCCAGTTTGTCCTCTGTGCAGAGAGCCCTGGGACACCCCCCCCATTTCACCCACTTCAACTTGCAAGAACAAAGACCAAGGTTATTTGAAGGAAGGAAAGAATAAAGATCAGAGTAGAAATAAATGAAAAAAGAATTTAAAAAGATATAAAATACCAATAAATAAAGAGCTGCTTGGTTCTTTGAAAAGATAAACCAAATTGATAAACCTTTCGCCATACTCAACAAGAAAAAGAGAGAGAGAGGATTCAAGTAAATAAAACCAGAATTGAAAGAAGAGAAGTGGGGCACCTGGGTGGCTCAGTGGGTTAAGCCGCTGCCTCTCATTTGCAGGGTCCTGGGATCAAGTCCCGCTGCCTCTCATTTGCAGGGTCCTGGGATCAAGTCCCGCATCGGGCTCTCTGCTCAGCGGGGGGCCTGCTTCCTCCTCTCTCTCTCTGCCTGCCTCTCTGCCTACTTGTGATCTCTCTCTGTCAAATAAATAAATAAAATCTTTAAAAAAAAAGAAAGAAGAGAAGTAACAATTCACATCACAGAAATACAAAGAATTTTAAGAGACTACTGAAAAATTATATGTCAATGAACTGGATAACCCCCACCCCAAAAAAAAACACATAAAATTCCTAGAAACATGCAATCTGTCAAAACTGAATCAAGAGAGAGGAAGCAACATGATAGAGGAGTAAGAGACTGAAATATCATCAGGTGCCAGGAGTTCAGCTAGATAGTTATCAAACCATTCTGAACACCGATAAACTGAAGAGGGGATAGAAGAGAAGAAGAGCAGCAGTTCTAGGAAAAGAAAATTGACCACTTTCTGGAAGGTAGGACATGGAGAGAAATGAATCCAAGCAATATATGGGAAGAGAGATATGGGGGGATGGACCAGCTCCCAGCAAGTGCGAGGGCAGCAGTACACAAAATCAGAACAAAATCAGTGTGCTGTACTGATAGATGTCACTCCAGAGGTTAGGAGGGGGGCTGGAGCCCCTTGTGGGGATAGTGTGGTCTCAGGATCCACAGGGTCACAGAAAGACTGCAAGTGTCTGAGGGTGGCAGAGTTCCCAGGTATCAGAACAGGAAAGCCAACTGCAGAAACAGAGCCCAGCAGTGGGCTCTCAGCTCAGAGTTACCTTAAACTGTGATCCATGACACAGTTGGGCTGCCGCTCTTCAAGCAGGGACCCCACAAGTGGCAGATCTGGAGAGACCCCCACCTTCTTCCTCCAAGAGGAGCAGAGCAAGACCATGCTACAGGAATCTGTTGTGGTGGGTAGTGCACCAGAGATAGAAACCCTTGGTCACAGGCTGGGTGAGCACAGAGGGCAGCCAGAAGCCACGGAGACTGGAGGGACTGACTGCTTCTCTCTGGGGGTGCGCTGAGGAGTGGGTCCCCAAGCTCTTAGCCTCTATGGGCCAGAGATTGGGAGGCCACCATCCTCACTCCCTTCCTCCAAAGGTATAAGGAAAGAATTCAGGGAACAAAAGCTCCCAAGAGTGAACCCGAGCAGATTACTTAGCCTGGCCCTTGGCAAGGGTGGTGCAATTCTGCCTCAGGCAAAGACATCTGAGAATCATAAGGACAGGTCCCTCCCCCAGAAGATCAGCAAGAACATCCAGCCAAGAACACATTCATTAATCAATGAGAACTGCAGAACTCCACAGCTAGGGGAAAGTAAAACAGAATTCATGGCTTTTCCCCATTATTCTTTAGTCTTTCAAAGGTAAATTTTTTTAATTTTATTTTTTTCTCATTCTATTTTCTTTAGTCATTCCTTTTTCCTATTTTAATGTTTTTAAACTATTTTATCTTAAAAATATTTTTTATTGTTATAGTCATATTCTATTTCTTCATTGTGTTTAGCCTTATTTTTTGTATACATATAGGTTTCTTTTCTTTAAAATTTTGGGATACATTTTTTTTCTAATATATCAAAATATACCCCAAATCTAGTGCATGCCTTTATTCTAGTCTCTAGGCTGATGACATTCTCTCCTCTTTTTTTTTTCTTTTTCCAACCAACTTGTAAATTCCTTTTTTTAGAATCCTTTTTAACTTTCATCTTTACAGTCATATTCCATCCTTTCATCGTGTTTACACTTGTAAATATAAGCTTTATTATATATTTATTTATTTATTATTTATTATATATTTATTATAATATAATATATTATATATATGTATATATGTGTATATATATGCTTTTCTTTCCTTAAAATGTTGGGAGGTAGTTTCTTCTAAGAGACCAGAATACACCCAAAATCATGTGGGTGGCTCTGTTCTATTCACCAGTCTAACATATATGGTTTTTTATTTTTAATTTTTTATTTTTCCCCCATTCTTCTCCCGCCATTTAAATCTCTTCTGATTTGGTTGGCAAATATTTTTCTGGGGTTTTGCCACCCTTTTAGTATTTTATTCTCTAATTCATCTATTATTATCTGGATAAAATGACAAGGTGGAAAAACTCACCTCAAAAGAAGAACAAGAGGTAGTACTGACAGCTAGGGAACTAATCAATACTGACATTAGTAAGATGTCAGAACTAGAGTTTAGAATGACTACTATCAAGGTGCCAGCTGGACTCGAGAAAAAGCATGGAAGATATTAGAGAATCCCTGCTGAAGAAATAAAATCCCTTTCTGGAGAAATAAAAGAACTAAAATCTAACCAAGTTGAAATCAAAAGAGCTATAAATGAGGTGCAATAAAAAATGGAGACTCTTACTGGTAGGATAAATGAGACAGAAGAAAGAATTAGTGATATAGAAGAACAAATGACAGAGAATAAAGAACCTGTGCAAATGAGAGACAAACAACCTCTGGACAACAAGGGGAGAATTTGAGAGATAAGTGATACCATAAGAAGAAATAATATTAGAGTAACTGGGATCCCAAAAGAAGAAGAAGGAAGAGAGGGGCAGAAGGTATAATGGAGCAGATTATAGCAGTGAACTTCCCTAATTTAAGGAAGGAAACAAGCATCAAAATCCAGGAGGCACAGAGAATCCCCCTCAAAATCAATAAAAATCAATCAACACCCCATCATCTAATAGTAAAACTTGAAAGTCTCAGAGACAAAGAGAAAATGCTGAAAGGGTCTTGGGACAAGAGGTCTGTAACCTACAATGGCAGAAATATTAGATTAGCAGTAGACCTATCCACAGAGACTGGCAGGCCAGAAAGGACTGACGTGATATATTCAGAGCACTAAAAGACAAAAACATGCAGCCAAGAATACTATATCCAGCTAGGCTATATTGAAAACACAAGGAGAGATTAAAAAAGCTTCCAGGACAAACAAAAACTGAAAGAATTTGCAAACACCAAACCAGCTCTACAGGAAACATTGCAAGGGATCCTCTAAGCAAAGAGAGAACCTGAAAGGAACAGAGACAATATACAATAACAGTTACCTTACAGACAATATAATGGCACTAAATTCTGATCTTTCAATAGTTACCCTGAATGCAAATGGGCTAAATGCCCCAATACAAAGACACAGAATGAATTTAAAAAAAAAAAAGGCCCATTTGATATGCTGTCTACAAGAAACTCATTTTAGACCCAAAGACACCTCCAGATTTAAACAGAGGGGGTGGAAAACCATTTACCATGCTAATAGACATCAAGAGAAAACTGAGGTAGCAATCCTAATATTGGATAAATTAGATTTTAAGCCAAAGACTATACTAAAAGATGAGGAAGGACAATATATCACACTTAAAGGATCTGTCCAACAAGAAGATCTAACAATTTTAAATATCTATGCCCCTAATATGAGAGAAGCCAATTAGATAAATCAGTTAATAACAAAATCAAAGAAACACATAAACAATAATACAATAATAGTAGGGGACTTTAACATCCCCCTCACTGAAATGGACAGATCATCCAAGCAAAAGATCAGCAAGGAAATAAAGGCCTTAAACGACACACTGGACCAGATGGACATCACAGATATATTTAGAACATTCCATTCCAAAGGAAGAGAATACACATTCTTCTCTAGTGCACATGGAACATTCTCCAGAACAGATCACATCCTGGGTCACAAATCAGGACTCAACTGGTACCAAAAGAATGGGATCATTCCCTGCATATTTTCAGACCACAATGCTTTGAAACTAGAACTCAGCCACAAGAGGAAAGTTGGAAGGAACTCAAATATATGAAAGCTAAAGAGCAACCTACTAAAAAATGAATGGGTCAACCAGGAAATTCAAGAAGAACTGAAAAAATTCATGGAAACAAATGGAAATGAAAACACAACTGATCAAAATCTTTGGGACACGGCAAAGGCAGTCCTGAGAGGAAAGTATATAGCAATACAAGGCTTTCTCAAGAAACAAGAAAGGTCTCAAGTACACAACCTAACCTTACACCTGTAGGAGCTGGGAACGAATAGCAAATAAAGCCTAACCCAGCCTGAGAAGAAAAATAGTAAAAGATCAGAGCAGAAATCAATGAAATAGAAGCCAGAAAAATAGTAGAACAGATCAACAAAACTGTAAGCTGCTTCTTTGAAAGAATAAATCAACAAACTTCTGGCCAGACTTATCCAAAAGCAAAAGAAAGGACCCAAATCAATAAAATCATGAATGAAAGAGGAGAGATCACAACAAACACCAGAAACATACAAACAATTATAAGAACATATTATGTGCAATATATGCCAGCAAATATGACAATCTGAAAGAAATGGATGCAATCCTAGAGACATATAAACTACCAAAACTGAACCAGGAAGAAATAGAAAACCTTAACAGACCTATAACCAGTAAGGAGATTGAAGCAGTCAACAAAATCTAAAAAAAAAAAAAAAAAAAAAAAAAAACACTCCAGGGCCAGACAACTTCCCAGGGGAATTCTACCAAATATTTAAAGAAGAATTAATGCCTATTCTCCTGAAAGTGCTCCAAAAAGTAGGAATGAAAGGAAGACTTCCAAACTCATTTTATGAGGCCAGGGTTACCTTGATCCCAAAACCAGACAAAGACCCCATCAAAGAGGAGAATTATAGGCCAATATCCTTGATGAACACAGATGCAAAAATTCTCACTAAAATACTAACCAATAGGATCCAACAATATGTGAAAGGAGTATTCACCATGGCCAAGTGGGATTTATTCCTGGGCTGCAAGGTTGGTTCGACAACCACAAATCAATCAATGTCATATATTGCAATAATAAAAGAAAGAACAAGAACCCTATGATATTCTCAATAGATGCTGAAAAAGCATTTGACAAATTACAGCATCCTTTCTTGCTCAAAATTCTTCAAAGTATAGGGATATCACCATCATCATCAAAGCCAGCTATGAAAAACCCACAACAAATATCATACTCAATGGGGGAAAACTGAGACCTTTTCTCCTAAGGTTAAGAACACAACAGAGATGGCCACTATCACCACTGCTATTCTACAGAGTACTAGAAATCCTAGCCTCAGCCACCAAAAAAAAAAAAAAAAAAAAAAAAAGGCAACATCCAAATCGGCACTGTTCGCAGATGCTGAGATGCTTTATGTGGAAAGCCCAAAAGACACGACTCCAAAACTGCTAGAACTTAAGCAGGAATACAGTAAAGTGCCAGGATATAAAATCAGTGTACAGAAATCAGTTTCATTTCTATACACCAACAACAAGACAGAAGACAGAGAAATTAGGGAGTCCATCCCATTTACAATTGCACCCAAAACCAAAAGATACTAAGAAATAAACCTAACCAAAGAGGCAAAAAATCTGTACTCAGAGAAATATAAAGTACTCGTGAAGGAAATTGAGGAAGACACAAAGAAATAGAAAAATGTTCCATGCTCATGGATTGGAAGAACAAGTATTGTGAAAATGTCTATGCTACCTAAAGCAATCTACACATTTAATGCAATCCCTATCAAAATAACATCAATTTTTCAAAGAAATGGAACAAATAATCCTAAAATCTATATGGAACCAGAAAAGACT
The DNA here is from genome assembly GCF_020171115.1 of Neogale vison. NCBI lineage: Eukaryota > Metazoa > Chordata > Mammalia > Carnivora > Mustelidae > Neogale > Neogale vison. The sequence goes on from NC_058101.1 coordinate 176,590,586, forward strand.
CTGAGTAGCCAGAGAGATGTTGAAAAAGAATGGCTAAGCTGGTGACATCACAATTCCAGACTTTAAGCTTTATTACAAAGCTGTAATCATCAAGACAGTGTAGTACTGGCACAAAAACAGACACATACATCAATGGAACAGAATAAAGAGTCCAGAAATGGGCCCTCAACTCTATGGTCAACCAATCTTCGACAAAGCAGGAGAGAATGTCCAATGGAAAAGACATTCTCTTCAACAAATGGTGTTGGCACATGCAGAAGAATGAAATTGGACCATTTCCTTATACTACACACAATAATAGACTAAATGGACAAAAGACTTTTTGAATCTATCAAAAGCCTTGAGGAGAACAAGGCAGCAACTTCTTCAACCCTAGCCACAGCCACTTCTTCCTTGACAGATTGCCAAAGGCAAGGGAAGCAAGGGCAAAAATGAACTATTGGGACTTCATCAAGATCAAAAGCTTTTTAACAGCCAAGGAAACTGTCCATAAAACCAAAAGACAACTGACAGAATGGGAGAAGATATATGCAAATGACATATCGAATAAAGGGATATATCCAAAATCTATAAAGAATTTATCAAACTCAACACCCAAAGAACAAATAATCCAATCAAAAATTGGGCAGAAGACATGAACAGACATTTCTGCCAACAGACACATAAAAAGGTGCTCCACATCACTCAACATCAGGAAAATACAAATCAAAACCACAATGAGATACCACCTCACACCAGTCAGAATGGCTATAATTGACAAACAAGGAAATGACAGATGTTGACAAGGATGTGGAGAAAGAGGAACCCTCCTATACTATTGGTGGGAATGAAAGGTGGTATAGCCACTCTGGAAAACAGTATGGAGGTTCCTCAAAAAGTTGAAAATAGACCTCCCTATGACCCAGCAATTGCACTACTGGGTATTTACCCTAAAGATACAAATGTAGTGATCTGAAGGGACACATGCACATGAATGTTTATAGCAGCTATGTCCACAATAGCCAAACTATGGAAAGAATCTAGATGTCCATCAACAGATAAAATGGATAAAGAAGATGTGAGATATATATATATAGATATATATATAGATATATATATATAAAATGGAATATTATGCAGCCTTCAAAAGAAATGAAATCTTGCCATTTGCAACAACATGGATGGAACTAGAGGGTATTATGCTGAGAAAAATAAGTCAGTCAGAGAAATATAATTATCATATGAGCTCTCTGATATGAGGAATTTGAGAGGCAGGGTGGGGGGTTGTGTTTGGTAGGAAAGGAAAAAATAAAACAAGATGAAATCAGGAGGGAGATCAATCATAAGAGATTCCTAATCTCACAAAACAAAAGGGTTGCTGTTGGGTTGTGGCGTAGGGATGGGATGGTGGGTTATGGACATTGGAGAGGGTATGTGCTATGGTGAGGTTTGTAAAACATGTAAGCCTGATGATTCACAGACCAGTACCCTGGGACAAATAATACATTTTATGTTAAAAATAAATAAATACTGAATCAAGAAGAAACAGAAAATCTGAACACACTTAAAATTGAATCAGTAATCAAAAAACTTCCAAAACATAAAAATCCAGGATCTAGAAGGATTCATGGGTGAATTTCACTAAACATTTAAAGAAGAGTTAATACCTATTTTCCTCAAACTTCAAAAAAAATAGAAGGAAGCTTAAAATACACTCTATTGCAACCATTATCAGCTTGATACCAAAACGACATAAACACTCCACAAAAAGGAAAACTATAGGTCAATATCTCTGGGGGACATACATGCAAAATCCTCAACAAAATATCAGCAAATTACATTCAACAATATATGAAAAGGATCATTCATCATGATCAAGTGCATCTAGGGATGGAGCGATGGTTCACTATTTACAAATCAATCAATATGATACATCACATTAACAAAATGAGGAACAAAATTCATATGGTCATCTCATTAGATGAAGAAGAAACATTTGAAAAAGTACATTAATGTATGATACAAACCTTCCATAAAGTGGGTTTAGAGGGGCTCTGTCCCAACACAATAAAAATCATATATGAAAAACCCACAGCTAACCTCATACTCAGTGAAACACTGAGCAACTTTTCCTCTAAGATCAGGAATAAGACAAGAATATCCCACTCTCGGGTGATTGGGTGGCTCAGTGGATTAAAGCCTCTGCTTTTGGCTCAGGTCATGAACCCAGGGTCCTGGGTTTGAGGCCCGCATCGGGCTGTCTGTTCAGCAGGGAGCCCGCTTCCCTTCCTCTCTGTGTCTGCCTCTCTGTCTACTTGTGATCTCTGTCAAATAAATAAAAATAAAAATGAATCTTTAAAAAAAAAAGAATATCCCACTCTGACCACTGTTATTCAACATATTACTAGAAATTATAGCCAGAGCAGTTAGCCAACAAAAGATATAAAATGTATTCAGATTAATAAGGAAGAAACAAATCACTATTTGTAGAGGACATGATACTGCATATTGAAAACCCTAAGGAGTCTATCAAAAGAATTATTAAAAGTAATAAATAAATTCAATAAAGTTGTAGGATACAAAATTAATACACAAAATTTGGTTCCATTTATGTACATTAGTAATGAAGGAATGGAAAGACAAATTAGGAAAAGAACTCCATTTACATTTTCACCAGAAATAATAAAATACGTAGGAATAAACTTAACCAAGAAAGTGAAGACCTGTATTCTGAAAACTATAAAACACTGATGAAAGAAGTTGAATATGGCACAAATTAATGAAAAGATATTCTATGCTCATGGATTAGAAAAATCAGTATTATTAAAATGTTCATACTTTCCTAAGCAATCTACAGATTCAATGAAATCCCTATCTAAATACCAATAGCAGGTAAGAGGGTGATGGGTATTGAGAAGGACACATGCTGTGATGAGCACTGGGTGTTACAGTTAACTAATGAATAGTTGAACACTGCACCAAGGACTAATTATGTACTACACAGTGGCTAACTGAACATAATAAAAGAAAATAAAGCTCATATTTTATCATTGGCAAAAAAAAATACCAACAGCATTTTGCACAGAACTAGATCAAATAATATTAATATTTTTATGGAGCCACAAAAGATCTGAAATAACCAAAGCAATGCTGGAAAAAAAAAAAAAAGCTGGAAATCAGAGTCCCAGATTTCAAGATTTCAGCAAAGCTGTAGTAATCAAAACAGCATGGTGTTGGAACAAAAATATTGACACATTGCTCAATAGAACATAATAGAGAGACCAGCAATAAACCCATACATATGCTGTCAATTAATCTATGACAAATCTATACACTGGGGAAAAGATAGTGTCTTCAATAAATAGTGCTGGAAAAACTGGACAACTACATGAAAAAGAATAAACACAGACCACCTTCTCACACCAACACAAAAATAAACTCTATAAGGCACAAATGCATAAAACTCCTCCAAGAAAACATAGGCAGTAATTTCTTTGCTATTGGTCATAGTAACATTTTTCTAGATATGTCTCCTCAGGCAAAGGAAACAAAATAAAAAATAAATGATTGGGACTACACCAAAATAAAAAGCTTTTACATAGCAAAGCAAACCATCACCGAAGCAAAAAGGCAACCTACTAATAGGAGAAGATATTTGCAACCATCACCAAAGCAAAAAGACAGCCTACTAAGTAGGAGAAGATATTTGCTCCTAATAAGGAGTTAATATCCAAATTATGTAAAGAACTTATAAAACTCAACCAAAAAAAAAAAACCAATCCAATTTAAAAAATGAGCAGAAGACCTAAATAGACATTTTCCAAAGAAGACTTAGAGATGGCTAATAGACACCTGAAAAGTTACTCATCACTAATCATCAGGAAAATGCAAATAAAAACCAAAATAAGACATCACCTTACACCTCTCAGAATGGCTATAATCAAAAAGACAACAAAAAGTTAAGTGTTGGATAGGATGTAGAGAATAAAGGAACCCTTGTGTACTTTTGGTAGGAATATAAATTGGTGTAGCCCCTGTTGAAAACAGTATGGAGTTTCCTTAAAAAAGTAAAAATAGAAATATCATATGATCTAGTAATTCCACTACTGGATAATTAACCCCAACCCCCCAAAAAAGACAAAAATTTTGAGAAGGTATATGCACTCCTATGTCTATTGCAGCGTTATTTACCATAGCCAAAATATTGGAAGCAACCCAAGTGTCCATCAATAGATCTAAAGAAGAGAGAGAGAGAGTGTGTGTATGTTTGTGTGTGTGATGGAATATTACTGAGCCATAAAAAGTAATGAAATCTTGACATTGATGCTGACATTTATGGACTAAAGTGTATTATGCTAAGTGAAATAAGACAGAGAAAGACACTATCATGTGATTTCACTTATATGGGGAATCTAAGAAACAAAACATTTTAACAAACAAACAAAAGCAGAAACAGACACACAAATACAGAGAACAAACTGATGGCTGCTGGGGGTGTGGACAAATGACTGAAGGGTAATCGGAGGTACAGACTGCCAGATATGGAATGAATAATCATGAGGATAAAAGCCACAGCATAGGGAATACAGTTGATATCGTAATAACGCTGTATAGTGACAGATGATAGCTACACTTGTGGTGAGCATAGCAAAATGCATAGAGTTGTTGAATCACTATGTTACATACCTGATACTAAAGTAACATTGTGTGTCAACTATACTTCAATAACAAAAAAAGAGCTATTGAATTTTAAAATCATAAGGATTCCAATGATCATCTACTTCACCCCTTTTATATGTTTAGTTATGTCAAATTTTAAAATCGTAAAAAATTCAAATGTAGTAATAGTTGCCCTATCACTATGACTTGGTGATTTAGAGATGCATTGTGTTGATCATGTTAATCACATGTAATGAAACCTGAGATCTTTTGTTGTCATCATTATTAACTGACAAAGGAGCTCCTGCCAGCAATTTCACAGATTTTCATAGTTGAAGACAAGATCAATAAACTTCATTCTCTCTCAACACAATCCATACATATAAGAGATACTACAAAACAAGTCAAAATAGATTTGTGAACAGAATCCACCACAATTAGTAACTATCTATTGAAAACTTTCTACTCTTGAACTCACTAAGTAATTAGTTTCCTTTTGCTTTGTCCCAATTTACTGATTTGAATTGATTTGATTAAATCTAATTTAAACTTCTTGATTCCCCCAAATTCTGTCCAAGGGCCAGGATTAGGATGGTGCAAAAACTGAAGGTGGTAGAGGGGCAAAAATTCAATAATCAAGTAATACCTTAATTCAATATTTTTAAAAATCAAAATTAATGGCCAGATAAATTCAATAAACAAAATACCACATTTTAGGAAGGTGGGGCAAGATGGCGGAGAAGTAGGAGACCCTGTTTCAACCAGTCCCCTAAAGTGAGCTAATTATCTACACTCTGAACACCCATGAAATCACCCTTAGATGTAGAATTATACACTTCTGGATATCTACTGGGTTAGGAGACTCCAGTGAAGAGGTAAAGCATAATGAGAATGATCAAACTGATATTGGAACATAAATATCTTTTTTATATTTAAAAATATAGAAGGGGGGCACCTGGGTGGCTCAGTGGGTTAAAGCCTCTGCCTTCGGCTCGGGTCATGATCCCAGGGTCCTGGGATCAAGCCCAACATTGGGCTCTCACACAGCAGGGAGCCTGCTTCCCTCTCTCCCTCTGCCTGCCTCTCTGCCTACTTGTGATCTCTGTCAAATAAATAAATAAAATCTTTAAAAAAATATATATATATATAGAAAAGGGATGGAGCCACCAGAAGTGACCCATTGGAAAGTAATACCCCAATATGAGAGTGCCCTGTGATTGGGGACCAGCATCAATGTGGGGTCTGGTTAAAAGCACTCAAAAAGAGCAAAAGACCTTAAGGGGCAGTTGGTGGAATTAGGCAGGCACGGGCCTAAGTCCACAGACCCAGGATGGCCACTGCCAGTGACCACCTGTGCCAGAGAGAGTACAACGAGGCCTCCAGACCATGGTCCCTGAGCCCCTGGCTTTCCACTACTAGCACCAGCGCTGGGATAGGTGCACTCCCACCGACATGTGTAAGGAAGTCTGGTTTGGATGCCTGCTGGTGCTCTCTAGAACCACAGCCTTTTGCACTCTGCACGTGCACCATGTAACCAGGGTCTGAACCACGCTCTCCAGCGTGCCTGAGAGAGTTCTGTGCAGGCGCTAGCTGCTGGTCTCTAGGACCGGCCAAGAGTCTGAACACTCCCAGCCCAGGCTTGAAAATCTCAGTTCACTATCTCTGATTGGTATCTCTTGCTGTCTGGACCCCAGACAGCAGTCCCAGCAAAGGCAGCCACTGGAAGTGGGCTCCCTTGTCTAATATCGCTTGTGGTTTTAGTGGCACGGAGATGCAGGGACAAGCAGGTGCTTTGGGCAACCTCTAAGACTGTGGCTGGGGACATGCATTGCACGTGGGAGGTTGCACAAATCAGTAGAGTTTGCAGAGGGGGAATCTGTGTGTTATGGACCACCCAGAGGGGAGCAGACTCAGGCTTTTCTCTGAGATACAGTTTGGGTACAGTTTGCTTTCCACTAAACCTCTGAAAGGCCACAAAGAGCCACCAAAGAACAAAAACCTGCAGAGAATAAAAGCCTAAAAAACTGGTTTCCACAGAGCCCAGCCCCTTGATAGGGAGCAGGACTCAACCCAAGGAAGACTGACTGAAAAACAATGTAGCAACCCCCTCCCCCAGATAGCCAGCCAAAAGAACAAGAGGACAACCACCACAGGGTCTCCATAACATTTTAAAACCTCAATATCAGAGGAACACAAGATATTAAACTCCCAGTATCATCCTAAAACCTGCATATTTCATAGATACAACTCTTTTTTTTAATTTGTTCTCATGATTCTTGTGCTTAATTTTCTTAACCCATTTACCACTACAATGGGAGGTTCAATACAACATATTCCATTATAACCTCTTACCTTGAACTTTTTCATACACATACATGTGTTTTTCTTTTGCTTTTCTATTTTTCTTAATATACATACAGATATAAGCTTCAAGGTAATCCTCTTTCCCTAATAAATACTACCCTTATATATATACCAGTTTTAATCTCCCTTTATCTCTGGAAAGTTGGGTCCTTTCCAGAAAGTTGGGTATCTTTCCTTGGGAAAGATACCAAGATACACCCAGGAAGAATCAAAATAACCTTCCTCACCCACATTGAGGATGTATAATCAACCTCCCATCTTTTTCTTCTGTCAATGTTTCTGTGCATTTGTTTTTGTTCTGATATTTTATACATTTTATACTTGGGGTTCATTTTGGCTGGGTTCTTTTTTTCTTTTTCTTGTCTTTTACTTTCATCAGTATTTTTGTTTGTATACCTTATAAATCTTACCTTTGGGGCCCATTCTGGCTGGGTCTTCTCTCTCTCTCTCTCTCTCTCTCTCTTTTTTTTTCCTGTTTCTCTCTTTCTTCCTCTCTTTTTTGCTTTTTGTCATTTCTTTTGGATGGTGACTTATGATTGCTCAGAAGCATTCCAGGGTGCACCTTACCTGGTTCACGGATGATATATGCAGCTACACATCCCCTCAACTACCACTCACCAAAATGACTAGGAGCAGAATGCCCAATAGAGAAAAAATTCAGAGACTGTGCCCTCTCCATCAGAGCTATTGGATATGGACATAAACAGAATGTCAGAAAGGGAATTCAGGGTAACAATTATCCAGGTAATGGCTAGGTTGGAGAAAACCATTAATGACAACATGGAATTGATTAGGGCAGAAGTGACAGCTACCTGGGAAAATGTTAAAAACGCTATCAATGAGATCCCACCTAATCTAAAGTCTCTAACAGCTAGGGTAACCAGGGCAGAAGATAGAGTTAGTGATCTGGAGGACAAACTGATAGAAAAAAAGAATCAGGAGGAGGTCTGGAACAAACAGCTTAGAAGCCATGAAAACAGAATTAGGGAAATAAATGATGCCATGAAAAGTTCCAATGTCAGAATTCTTGGTATCCCTGAAGGGGAGGAGAAAAAATAAGACTAGAAGATATAGTTGAACAGATCCTCTATGAAAATTTTCCCAATTTAGGGAATGGAACCAGTGTTCCTATCATAGAGGCAGAAAAGACACCCCTCAAGGTCATAGAATCTAAAAAGACCTCGAGACACTTGATTCTGAAACTGATTAATCATAATTTTAGACAAGAGCTCTTGAAAGCAGCTAGCGGAAAGAGATTCCTTACATAAAGAGGAAGGTCTATAAGAATAATGTCAGATCTGTTTGCAGAAACCTGGCAAGCCAGAAAGGGCTGGAGAGACATGTTCAGGGCACTAAATGAGAAGAACATGCAGCCAAGAATACTTTATCAAGCAAGACTGACATTCAGAATGGATGGAGACATAAAGAGCTTCCAAGACCAGCAAGGTTTAAAAGAGTATGTGACCACCAACCCAGCACTACAAGAAATATTAAGGGTTTTTTTTTTTTTAATAAAAGAAGAAAGAACCCAAGAGTGCCACAGAACAGAAATTTACAGAGACAATCTAGAGAAACAAGGACTTCTTAAGCAACATGATGTCAATAAAATTGTATATTTCAATAATCACTCAACATGAATGGCCTAAACATTCCCATAAAAAGGCACAGGTTGCAGATTGGATAAAATGACAGGACCCATCCATATGTTGTCTACAAGAGACCCATTTTGAACCTAAGGATACATCCAGACTGAAAGTGAAGGGATGGGGAAGCATCTTTTATGCCAATGGGCCTCAAAAGAAAGCTGCGCTAGTGATTCTCGTATCAGATAAATTAGATTTTAAACTAAGGACTGTAGTCAGAGATAAAGAAGGACACAAATCATTCTTAAAGAGTCTATCCACCAAGAAGATCTAACAATTGTAAATATTTATGCCCCCAATATGGGATCAGCCAACAACATAAGACAACTGTTTTTTATTTTTTTAAAGATTTTATTTATTTATTTATTTAACAGACAGAGATCACAAGTAGGCAGAGAAGCAGGCAGAGAGAGAGGAGGAAGCAGGCTCTCTGCCGAGCAGAGAGCCCGATGCGGGGCTTGATCCCAGGACCCCGGGATCATGACCTGAGCTGAAGGCAGAGGCTTTAACCCACTGAGCCACCCAGGCGCCCCATAAGACAACCGTTAATCAAGATAAAGCATCATATTGACATGAATACATTAATAGTAGAGGATCTTAATACAACACTCTCAGTAAAGGCAGATCATCCAAGCAGAAAATCAGTAAAGAAACAAGAGCATGGAAAGATACATTGGACCAAATGGACCTCATAGACATATAAAGAACATTTCACCCTAAAACAACAGACTAACTATTCATTCTTCTCAAGTGCACATGGAACTTTCTCCAGAATAGACCACATACTGGGTCACAAATCAGGGCTCAACCAATACCAAGTGACTGAGATTATTTCCTGCATATTCTCAGACCACAATGCTTTGAAACAGGAACTCAACCACAAGAAAAATCTTGGAAGGGATTCAAACACTTGGGAGCCAAGACCACCCTGCTTGAAAATGTTTGGATCAACCAGAAAATCAATGAAGAGCTTAAAACAATTCATGGAAACCAATGAGAATGAAGATACTTTAGTCTAAAACCTATGGGATACAGCAAAGGCAGTCCTAAAGGGGAAATACATAGCCATCCAAGCCTCCCTCAAAAAAAAACCTGAAAAATCAAGAATGCACCAGCTCTCTGTACACCTTAAAGAACTATAGAATCAACAACAACAACAAATTAAGCCAACCCCAGGCACAAGAAGGGAAATAATGAAGATTAGAGCAGAGATCAATGAGATAGAAACTAGAAATACAGTATAACACATAAATGAAACTAGAAGCTGTTTTTTTTTTTTTGACAGAAACAATAAGATTGATAAACCTTGGCCAAACTAATGCAAAAGAAAAGACAGAGAACCCAAATCAATAAAATTTTTTTCCAATTTATTTATTTTCAGAAAAACAGTATTCATTATTTTTTCACCACACCCAGTACTCCATGCAAGCTGTGCCCTTTCCACCACCTGGTACCCCAACATCCCACCCCCCCCGCCACTTCAAACCCCTCAGACTGTTTTTCAGAGTCCATAGTCTCTCATGGTTCACCTCCCCTTCCAATTTACCCAAATTCCCTACTCCTCTCTAACGCCCCTTGTCCTCCCTGCTATTTGTGAATGAAAAGGGAGAGATCATGATTAACACCAAGGAAATAGAAACAATCATCAGAAATTATTATCAACAGTTATATACCAATTTAGTTAAGCAACATAGATGAAATTGATGCATTCCTGGAAACCTAACTTCCAAAACTGAATGAGGAAGAAACTGACAACCTGAATAGACCAATATCTAGTAAAGAGATTGAAGCAGTGATCAAAAACCTCCCAAAAAACAAGAGCCCAGGCAGAAGACATGAAGAGGCATCTTCATGTCATACAAATGGCTAACAGACACATGAAAGATGACATACAAATGGCTAACAGACACATGAAAAAATGTTCATCATCATTAGCCATCAGGGAGACTCAAATCAAAACCACACTGAGATACCACCTTACACCAGTTCAAATGGCCAAAATTAACAATACAGTAAACAACAAGTGTTCAGAATGTGGAGAAAGGAGAACCCTCTTACACTGTTGGGAGGAATGCAACTTGGTGCAGCCACTTTGGAAAACAGTGTGGAGATTCCTTAAGAAATTAAAAATAGAAATTCCCTATGACCCTGAAATTAGACTATTGGGTATTTACCCCAAAGATACAGATGTAGTGAAGAGAAGGGCCATCTGTACCCCAATGTTCATAGCAGCAATGGCCACAGTTGCCAAAGTGTGGAAAGAACCAAGATGCCCTTTGACAGACAAATGGATAAGGACAATATGGTCCATATATTATGCCTCCATCAGAAAGGATGAATACCCAACTTGTGTATCAACATGGACAGGACTGGAAGAGATTATGCTGAGTGAAATAAGTCAAGCAGAGAGAGTCAATTATCATATGGTTTCGCTTATTTGTGGACCATAAGGATTAACATGGAAACATGGGGAGATGGAAAGGATAAGTAAGTTGGGTAGAATTGGAAGAGGGAGACAAACCATGAGACTGTGGACTCTGAAAAACAAACTGAGGGTTTTGGAGGGGAGAAGGGTGGGAGGTTAAGTGAGCCTGGTATTATGGAGGGCATGTATTGCATGGAGCACTGAATGTGATGCATAAACAATGAGTTCTGGAACACTGAAAAGAAACAAAAGCCCAGGACCTGACCAATTCCCTGGGGAATTCTACCAAACACTCAAAGAAGAAATAATACCTACTCTTCTGAAGCTGATTCAAAAAATAGAAATAGAAGGAAAACTCCCAGACTCTTTCTATGAACCCAGCATTACCCTGATCTCCAAACCAGAAGTCCCCATCAAAAAGGAAAATTTCAACCAATATCCCTGATGAATGTGGATGCTAAGATTCTCAACAAGATCCTAACTAATAAGATCCAACTGTGCATTAAAAAGATTATCCATCGGGGTGTTTGGGTGGCTCAGGTCATGATCTTGGCATCCTGGGATCAAGCTCCGCATTGGGCTCTCTGCTCAGTGGGAAGCCTGCTTCCTCCTCTCTCTCTGCCTGCCTCTCTGCCTACTTGTGATCTCTCTGTCAAATAAATAAATAAAATCTTTTAAAAAAATTATCCATCATAACCAGATGGGATTTATCCATGGGATGCAAGTGTGGTTCATTTTGAAGAGTATCGGTGGAATTTTGATCGGAATGGCATTAAAAGTATAGATTGCTCTAGGAGTATAGACATTTTAACAATGTTTATTCTTCCGATCTAAGAGCATGGAATGATCTTCCATCTTTTTGTGTCTTCTTCAATTCCTTTCATGAGTGTTCTGTAGTTCCTCGAATACAGATCCTTTACCTCTTTGGTTAGGTTTATTCCCAGGTATCTTATGGTTCTTGGTGCTACAGCAAATGGAATTGATTCTCTAATTTTCCTTTCTGTACTGATTTCTGTACATTGACTTTGTATCCTGCCACGTTGCTGAATTGCTGTATGAGTTCTAGTAGTTTGGAAGTGGAGTCTTTTGGGTTTTCCATATAAAGTATCATGTCATCTGCAAAGAGAGAGAGTTTGACTTCTTCATTGCCAATTTGGATACCTTTTATTTCTCTTTGTTGTCTGATTGCTGTTGCTAGGACTTCTAATACTATGTTGAACAAGAGTGGTGAGAGTGGGCATCCTATTCGTGTTCCTGATCTCAACCAGGAGGCTGCAAGCTTTTTCCCATTGAGGATGTTATTTGCTGTGGGTCTTTCATAGACAGATTTTATGAAGTTCAGCAATGTTCCCTCTATCCCTATACTTTGAAGCGTTTTAATCAGGAATGGATGCTGGACTTTGTCAAATGCTTTTTCTGCATTGATTGAGAGGACCATGTGGTTCTTCTCTCTTCTCATATTAATTTGTCACAAATCAATCGATGTGATAGAACAAATCCTCGAGTACACTCGAGGAACTACAGAACACCTATGAAAGGAATTGAAGAAGACACAAAAAGATGGAGAACCATTCCATGCTCATGGATCAGAAGAATAAACATTGTTAAAATGTCTATAGTGCCCAGAGAAATCTATACTTTCAATGCCATTCTGATCAAAATTCCACCAGCAATTTTCAAATAGGTGGAACAAACAATCCTAAAATTTGTATGGAACCAGAAAATACCCTGAATTACTAAGGAAATGTTGAAAAAGAAAAACAAACCTGGGGGGCATCACGTTGCCTGATTTCAAGCTGTACTACAAAGCTGTGATCACCAAGATAGCATGGTACTGGCAAAGGCTCAATTCCAGAATCCTAAGATCATGACCTGAGTCAAAATTAAGAGAAAGGAACCCTTGTATATAGTTGGGAATGTAAATTGGTTCAGCCACTATTGAAAACAGTATGGAAGTTCCTCAAAATCTTAAAAATAGAACTATCATATGATCCAGCAATCCCACTTCTGGGTATTTACCCAAAGGATTTGGAATCATGATCTCAAAAAGGTATGCCCATTCCTACATGCATTGCAGCCTTATTCACAATTGCCAAAATATGTAAATAATCTAAATGTCCATTAAGGAATAAATGCAAAAGAAAATGTGATATATCTTATTCAATGTTATAAAATGTGATATTTATTATTCAACCATGAAAACCAGAAATTCCTGCCATCTGAGACAATCTGGATAAATATTTAAGGCATTGTGCTAAACGAAATATAACAGATGGAGAAAAATAAATATTATATGATATAAATATATGTGGAATCTAAAAAGCCAAACAGAGAAACAGGGAGAAGTTTTGGGCTTTGTGTAGTAAAAATAGTGAAATGTTAGTCAAAGGTACAAACTTCCAGTTACAATAGTAATACATTCTGGAGATCTAATGTACCATATGTTGGCTATAGCTAATAAATACCATATTATATATTTGAGAGTTGCTGAGAAAATAAATCTTCATTATTCTCACCACAAAAAAGAAAGGGCAATTATATAGCGGGATGGAGGTTCAACCAATGCCATATGATAATCATTTTGCAATATATGAATGTATCAAATCAACATGTTGCATATGCCTTAAACTTACACAGGATATTATGTCAATTATATCCTAATAATGTTGGAGGGAAAAGATGCATCAGAGAGAAAAAGACATAAGCAGCATGGCAGTGTAGGAAGCCCTGGACTCCCCTTCACACACACAAATTCACTGATTCAGCTTCAATTCATGGATTAGTTTTGTGATGAACTCTAAATTAAATGAAAGAATTCCTTACTCTGGGAGAATGCAAAACCAGACTCACCAAAGCCAGTAGGCAGATTCAAGACACCCCTTTCATCAGCAAACTTACCACAGTGCAGTCTTACAAGCAGTAAGAGACCGTCTAGTTTTCTGCTTCACCCAGGAAAGAAGGATTTGCTTGGAGGTCCAATATGGGTACATTTTCAAGGGGGCCACCCAAAGACCTGGAATCTATATTGCCAGTTCTGGTAGCTCTGATGATGTCTGGATGTCCAGGCACTATAGGGATGGCAGCTTGAGCAAGTACTCATCAGTGGTACTCCTTCTGCTCACCATCAAGTGAGTGGATAAATAATCCGAGCTCTCAGCTTCCCCCTTGGGATGCAAAGACTTGATCTATTCATTCAGAGCCCCAAGTACCAAACAGAAATCATGAAGCTGACAACACACCAACAACTGAAATATGCACTAGAAGGGTTCAATAACTGACTGGACAAAGCAAAGAAATGATCAGTGAACTCAAAAAGAGGTTACTGGAAAATATTAACAGCAAACAAAATAAAAGAATGAGAATGACTTAAGGGACTTATGGGACACCATCAATGGCACTAATATATGCATTATGAGAGTTCCAGGAGAGGAGTAGAGAAGGAAAGGATCAGGAAGCATTTTCAAAGAAATAATGGTTAAAGAACTTCCCAGTTGGAAGAAGGAAATGGATATCCAGATGGAGAAAGACCAAAGAACCTCATAGGCCCAAAGAAATCCATAACAAGACACATTATAATAAAACTGTAGAAATTCAAAGACAAGGAGAGAATTTGACAGTAGGGAAAAGAGTGAGTTCTTACATACAATGGAACCCCCATAAGGCTGTGAGGGAATTTTCAGCAGAAATCTTATAGTCCAGAAAGCAGCAGGATGATATTCAAAGCACTGAAAGAAAAAGCCACCAACAAAGAATACTCTATCAGGCAAAACTGCCCTTAAGAAATTAAAGGGTTCAAGACTAAAGTTAAATGAGTTCACGACCACTAGACCTCCCTTCCACAAAATGCTAAAGACAGTATTGCCAGCACTATGGTGGCATAAGGAATCCCTCCTTTTTGTGCCTCCCTTCTAATAAAAAATCCACATATATATATTATTTACCAGATCAATTTTAGACACTCAAGGAAGAACAGAAGATGGAAAAAAATGGTTCCCAATCTTTAAGATATTAAAGATTTAGATGTAAATACATAAAACATGATGTTAAAAGAGCTAATGGGCTTCAGAGTAAGGAAATACTGCAATGAAGCTTTAAAAAACTTTTAGCTGTGTTGCCTAGGTGGCTCAGTAGGCTGTGTCTGACTTCGGCTCAAGTCATGATCTCAGGGTTCTGGGATCAAGCTCCATGTAGGGTTCCCTGCTCAGCAGGGAGTCTACTTGTCCCTCTCCTCTGCCCTTCCCCTGGCTCATGCTTTCTCTCACTCTCTCCCTCAAATAAAAATAAAATCTTTTTTAAAAAAGGCTTTTTAGCTGAGTTATTTTAAATAATATTAAAAACAGATAAGATAATGTCTGCATATAAAATGAATTTGTTTTTCTTTCTTTCCACAAATTTTATTGTGTTAAAATACACACAAAATAAAGTTTACCATATTAACCATTTTTAAGTGTACAGTTTAATGGTATTAAATACATTCATGTTGTGTAGCCATCACTACCATCCATTCATTACTTTTCATCTCATAAAACTGAAATGCTATACTTATTAAACAATAACTCTCCATTCCTTCTCCTCTCAAATACCATTATTTTTTTTATATCTATGATTTTGACTATCAGATAGATCGATAGACTCATAAAGTATTTGTGTTTTTGTGACTGGCTATTTCACTTAGCAAAATTGTCCTCGAGATTCATCCATGTTGTAGAATATTGCAAAATTTCTATCCTTTTTAATGCAGAATAAAATTCCATTGTTTGTATATACCACATTTTTCTTTTTCCATACATCTGTTGATGGACACTTGGGTTACTTCCAAATTTTAGCTGTTCTCAATAATGCTGCTATGAACATGGTTATACAAATATCTCTTCCAGACAGTGCTTTCAATTCTTTTGGTTATAGTCTCATAAATAGGAATGCTGGGTCATATAGTAATTCTATTTCTAATTTTAGAGGGACAATCTTCTATTTTTCACAGCAGCTTAATCATTTTCCACCCCCACCAACAGTGCACAAGGGTTCCAATTCCTCTACATACTCACCCATCTTTTGGGTGGAGTTTTGTGTGGGTTTTTTTGGTAGCCATCCTAATAAGTGTGAAACTGTGATTTTGATTTACACTTCCCTACTGATTAGTAATGTTGAGAGATAGGTATATAGAGACATACCTATTCAAATTCTTTGTCCATTTTTGAATTGAACTATTTGTTTTTGTTGTTGAGTTTTAGGAGTTTCTATATATTCTGGATATTAATTTCTTATCAGATACATGGTTCATAAATATTTTCTTCCCACGAAACTACAAAACATCCAGAATGCAATTAAAAAGATGGCCCCTTGTGGGGAGCCAGATAACTCTGTTTTAGGAACTGTTCTGTGTATTGTAGAATTGACTTTTGACTTTTACTTTCTAGTATTTCTAGTATTGACTTTTTACTTTCTAGAAGCCAGTAACAATTCTGCCCCAGTTGTAAAAACAAAAAATGCCTGCAGGCATTGTGTCTAGTAAGCAATGGTCATGAATTCTGCTAAATGTACTACAAGGGACAGAACAATTTTCCTTATTCCCACCTCTCACAACAAAGAATTATCTGGCCTAAAATATCAATACTGTTGTCATTGAGAAACTCTGATGTGACTGTTGGGTTTGTACCCACATTCCTCTAGGTGTACCCAACTTAATTTGGTGACAAATACCCCTAAATAATGTATGTGACTTTACAACTCATGAGACCTCCTACCTTTTAAAGGATAAACATCACCACAAATTAACGATGCTAAAACTTAAATATCTTTTTATATTATACCTAAATATCTTTTTATATTATACCTAAATGCTAAGTTTCTGCATGTGTAGAAAAAACACTGAAGAGACTACCACAGGAGCTACATTCCTACAAAAACAAAATTTGCTAAGGAACTTAAAAAAGGACACATTTTACCCTATAAGCATATTTTGGCCAGAAACTAATAATTTAGGGGCACATAATGATATGTGTTAGGTCTGTGAATAAGATTTTATTGGCTGTTACCTATAAATCATGTATCATTCTTATCTTGGAAAGCTAATGACTTCTTCAGAATTCTATTAAGCCCTACTCAAGAACATTCTGGTTAACCAGTGTCCATGGCAGATCACAGATGACCTAGTCAAAGAATTTTAGTTCATTTGGATTGAAATACAGTTATGGTTGAGGAAAAATGTTCAACTCCAAAATTTTCAATTTCCTTTTGCCCCCAAGCTCTGTAGGAGGCTCACAAAATCTAATTGTTTTTAAAAAATAAATACAAAAGCTAAACTGATAGTCGGGCCCAGACTTACCATTTCCTAAATGCATTAACACAAGTAGTCA
Source organism: Neogale vison (assembly GCF_020171115.1). Lineage (NCBI taxonomy): Eukaryota > Metazoa > Chordata > Mammalia > Carnivora > Mustelidae > Neogale > Neogale vison. The sequence continues at coordinate 176,608,012 of NC_058101.1, forward strand.
CTAGGACTGGAGAGACATTTCTTCAAAATCAAGATGCTTTAGATGTTATACTTATCTCCAACAAATTTTTAATACTTTGGGAGAAGACGATTGTACTTAAACACCTGTAGTTCTCAGAGAGCTTTAAATCACTCAAAATCACTGCTAATACTAAAGAAACAGTAAACAAGATAAATAACTTGGGGTATACCTAGTTGGCATCCCACTATATGGATCTACATTTATCTGACTAGCACTGCAATTTAGTTTCCCTCTTTTACTTAGGAAAACACTAAATCATGGATCTGAAGTAATTTTCTGTTTCTCCTAATTTTACTGGCCATTTGCTTGTATCTCAATTATGTCTTAAATATTAATGTCACTGTTGTCTTGCTAAACAACATAACTATGACTCTGATAGAAAAGCAGAACAAAATTATAATATCACCAAAACCTCTACCTCATCTCCTCCTTAAATTCCGGTCATTCATATAGATTTCATAATACTTAGGAAGGTACACAATATCTATGACCTGGCAAAGGAAGGCCTTAAGGGAGGACTGAGAATAAAACATTTTACTCTCTCAAAGAACACGAACTGTATGTTCAGAAAATTGTATATTTCAGTGAAGCTAATGACCTACACATTTATAGGAAGGTATCAAACTGAACAAGACCGGTCATAAGCTGAAATACACATTCACGAGCAAGCCCCTTGGACCAGACCCACACTTGAAATCCACACAATCAGTTATTAGTCCTGCTTTGTTCTAGTAAAAACTTTGTTTCATCTAAGCCTAAACTAAACACATCACCACCAATTCTATATAATCTGAGAAGTTGCATTTCCACTTGAGGTTTCTTCCTTTACAAACAAGAATTCCATATAAATTAAGGTTTTTTTCAGAATTAAGAAAATTTTATTTTCTTTAACACTAAGGGACAAGACTTTATTCATTAACAAATTATATTTACATTTTGTCCTATAGAATTGAATAAGGAAGCATAGTATAATCAGAATTTAGGAACTAAGAAGAAAGTTTTGGTCCTTACCTCCTCCAATCAAATCTTTACACTGTTTGTTATGTATCCGACATCGTCCTCCAAAACAGTAGGCATCACCTGAATCACAACTTTGTCCATCACGTGCGTAAGTGTCAGGCACACAGTGTGAGGAAACCCCATTGCAATACTCAGGGAAATCACATTCGTCCAAAGATTTCCTACACTGTATACCAATTGGTTTTAGCTAGAAAGGAAAAAGGAACATAAGAAAAAATTATGCACCAATGATACTCGAATTGTCTTTCCCTTCAGGCTTTAATTTTTCATTTTTTTTAAGTTGCTAAAGGCAAGGAGAAAATTAAGTCTTAATAACTACTTAACCATTGCATAGAAATTTAAATAATTAAATTTAATTTAAATAATTAAATTTACTGTGGATAAAAGAATGGGTAGTGCTTGTAAGAGAATTGAGAAATTCAAAGTAGACTACCATAATCATTGAGAAAAAAAGAAAGATGAAAACTAAACCTAAGCAATTAATATAGAAATTACTTTAAAAAATTACTTGCAACCCATCACGTCTATGCTCATGTGGACAGTCTCTGGTTTCTCCTATGCTGTCCCTTCAAGCATAAACCAGCAACCATTACAAAATAATAAGTATATTATTATCATAAACTATGAAGTTTATGATAAATTATCATAAATTATCAAGTATATTATTATCATAAACATTCAGAAAAAAGTTTGTAAGGTAATTTAAGGACACACAGGAAAAGGTTTATTTCACATATCATGTTGCAAACAACTATTAAAAAAATAGCTTTCCCCATAATACATCTCTGATCTCTTCAGCACTTAGTCTAGCCAAGTCCTTCTAGGATTTGCTTTCTGCATACCTTTCTTTGCCAATAAACTTCCAAAGAGCATTACTGCAAGCCCTTTTCCTCAACCTAAGCCCCAATTCATCCTGGCTATCAACACTATCCTACGCAAACTAAGTTAAATTTGTTCTAGCTTTCAAAGGTCCTAGAAGCCCAGCTTCTGTGACATTCACCACCCTCTGAAAATGGGTTTTCTCTTCACATTTTTCCATGTTGTCAACAAGTATTTTCTACATATAGCAATTCTAACACAAATTCTTCAAGTGACGGTTGGGAAAACAAAACACAATACTTGAGTCACCCAAGCTTATGTAGTTAACATTCAAATCAAAACCAATGATCAAAATTATTTCTAAAGGAAAATACATATAAGTATATTGAAAAGGTATTGATATCAGTTTCTTTAAAATATGCTTCCTTTTATAAATATGTATAAATGGCAATATTACATTCATTCTAATTTCTTCTATTGTTTTGTCTATTTTTTATAGCAGTTTAATGGTCACAGAAAATATGAGGGGTAAGTACAGAGATTTCCCATAAAATCCTTGCACTGCACATACAAAACCTCCTCTTATCAATATCTCCACCTGGAGTGGTACATTTGTTACAACTGATTAGCTTACATGACACATCATAAACAGTCAAAGCCCATCGTTTACAAGAAAGTTTTTTCTCATTGTTATGCGTTTTACGGGATTAAACACATGTTTAATGACATCTATCTATTGTAATGGTATCATGCTGAGTATTTTCACTGCCCTAAAAATCCTTCATGCTCTGCTTATTCATCTCCTCTTTCGCTCCTGGCAACCACTGACCTTTTTACAGTCCTTTTCCAGAATGTCATATATTTGGAATCATAGAGTATGTAGTCTTTTCAAATTGGATTCTTTCACCCAACTTCTTTTTCAATATTTATAAATATCTTGTTCCTCAAATGTTCTTTGAACCAAGTTATATCATTCTACTTGCTCCTTTATTAAGAGGTGTTCATGTTTCTCTACTTGGTTCCCTAATTCCAAAATGGCCCTAAAACTGATTGCTTTCTCCTAAAATCTTTTTGGGTGTTTTTTTATTTTATTTTTGATTCATTTTTATTCTTCCCAAGACTGTCAGTGTCTACATTTAAGGTGCAATTCATTGTCAGGACTATGTCCCTTTACACAACTAAATGAGGAATGGGTAGGTTAAGTTAATGCCTCTGACCACCACACCAGCATTGACTGCATAGTAAAGAGAGTACTATGTATATCAGACAGCTCACAGTTTGGGCCAATTCCATTTTGATAACCAGGTCCAAAGACTAGTGAGAATCATTACTACTACTCCATTTGCAATAGCAGTTGTTCACATATCTCTGTTGATACATGAATCTTGTTTAAATTATTTCTTTTTGGTGCAGCAATGATGGGCAATTAGGCAGTCTGTTATACTGCTTGTGTTTGATACATTGTTTAATTTTTTTAAAGTTACACTTCATACGAATAACTATGACTAAATTGTACCTAGTAATGGAAAAGCAGAGTGACACCAGCAAATGTCAGAATCAGAGATTCCTAGGTGCATAACCACATAAAAATGCCTATTTTAACAACTACCATGAATGAGATAATCTGGCTGAAAGGTTCTAGTCCCCAGGTGAAGCAAAATATATGAGAGTAGATGCATTGGAAGATGGTGAGAACAACAGTTTCACTTTACCCACATTATTCCCTCCCCAAGGTGGCACAGCTCAACGCCAAGAGAGACTGTCTTGGCTAGTGATTTCTCTGACAGAGAAAATAAAAGGGATGAGAACAGAGTTTCCCCAGCCTTGCAAAACACTGTGCAAGAGACTACTTTTATCTCACTCCATTCAGAACACTGAGAGACTTGGCATACTTAAATAGTCTGGGGACACCTAGGAATAGGGAAAAGAGATGGGGGTTGACAGAAGCCAATGTGTGGATCACAATAATGAGCCACGTGTCCAATTAACTGCCTTACAGACTTCAGCAAGAGCCTCACCCATAAAACAACAGGATGTCTCACCTGAGGATGCCCACAAATAGCCAGCCAGTACCCCATTCCCCACACTCACACCCTGTAGCCAAAACCCCAAATTCCCCAGCAGATGGCACACATGAGCCTCCGACAAATGGGCACAATCCTGTAGACAACACGGATATCAACGCCTGGCTTGATTCTTTTGAATTGCACAACTTTGAACATTTTAGGGCATTGCATCAGGGAAAATTTATGAGAGGCTCTCCATAGCCAGACTGGCTTTCTGGGATGAAGAGTAGGTGTTCAATCCTAATCTCTGCCACACACTGCCCCTCAGGAGGTGTGGAACAACCCCAGAAGAGGAGTGGAACAACCACACCCATTAAAAAAAGTCTGAGAGACCCCTCAAACTCCAGCTGGGCTGATCGGTCTCTGGCTTCTTTCTCTCCCAAGTCCAGTTAGTAAACATTGGAAGAGATGGCTGCTTCTTCAAATGTGAGGGCAGCAATGCAAGTCTTCAAGAAACATAAAGAATCAAGGAAACAGGGACGCCTGGGTGGCTCAGTTGGTTGGACGACTGCCTTCGGCTCAGGGCGTGATCCTGGAGTCCCGGGATCGAGTCCCACATCGGGCTCCCAGCTCCATGGGGAGTCTGCTTCGCTCTCTGACCTTCTCCTCGCTCATGCTCTCTCTCACTGTCTCTCTCTCTCTCAAATAAATAAATAAAATCTTTAAAAAAAAAATAAAAACAGAAATGTATTTAAAAAAAAAAAAAAAAGAATCAAGGAAACATGATGCCAACAAAGGAGTAAAACAGAGCTCTTGTGGAAGACAGATGAAAGAAATGGAAATGTACAAAATGCCTGATAAATAAATTTAAAATAGTCACCTTAAGCTCAGATAAGAGAGCAGAGATAGACAAATAAAATCAGGAAAACGATACATGAACAAAATGAGTTTCACTAAGAAATTATTTTTTAAAGTAAGAGAGAACCAAACAGAAATTCTAGATCTGAAGAAAACAATAACTGAACTGAAAAATTCCATTATAAAACTTGAAGGGCACAGTTGATCAAGCAGAAGAAATAGTGAACTCAAGGGCAATCATTTAAAATAATCCAGTTAAGAGGGGGAAAAAAAAGGATTAAAGAAAGCTTGTGGTACTTAGAGGACACATCGAAAGAAATACCATATGCGCTATGGGAGTCCCAGAAAAAGTGAAAGAGAAATGGGCAGAAAGTTTATTTAAAGAAATAATGACAATTTGCCAAATCTAGAGAGGGAAATGTACATAAGGCCAAAAGAACTCTTCAATAGAAGAGTCATATTATTTTTAAGCATCCAACTCTTGATTTTAGTTCAGGTCATGATCTCAAGGGTCATGAGATGGAGCCCTGTATCAGGCTCTGAGCTCAGCAGGGAATCTGCTTGAGATTCTCTCTCTTCCCCTTTCCTTCTGCCCCTTCCCCATCACATAGACACACACATGGGCACACTCTCTCTCTAAAATAATGAAATAAATCTTTAAAAGAATACTATAACCAATAGGGGTGCCTGGGTGGCTCAGTGGGTTTAAGCCTCTGCCTTCAGCTCAGGTCATGGTCTCAGAGTCCCGGGATCGGACCCCACGTTGGGCTTTCTGCTCAGCAGGGAGCCTGCTTCCCCTTTTCTCTCTGCCTGCCTCTCTGCCTACTTGTGATCTCTCTCTGTCAAAATAAATAAATAAAATTCCTAGAAATGACCTATCAAGATTGAATCATAAAAAAAAAATAGAAAAACCTGAACAAACCAATAATGAGTAAAGAGTTCAAATCAGTTATCAGTTAAAAACCTCCCAACATAGAAAATCCAGGATCAGATGGCTTCACAGATGAATTCTACCAAACACTTAATGCTAATTACTTAATTACTTAATGCTAAGTACTTAATGCTAATTCTTTTCAATCTCTTCCAAAAAACTGAATAGGAAGAAAAACTTCCAAACTCATTTTATGAGGCCAGAATTATCCTAATACCAAAGTCAGACCAAGATACCAAAAGAAAAGAAAACTATATGCTAATGTAATTTTGACCTGAAGAACAGGCCTGATGAACATAAAAATAGTAATTCTCAATAAAATACTGGCAAACCAATTTCAATGGCACATTAAAAGGATCATACATCATGATCAATTAAGATTTATCACTAAGAATCAAGGATGTTTGAACATATGTAATTTAATAAATGTGATGCATCACATTAACAAAGTGAAGGATTAAAAATAATATGACATCCCTGAACTTCAAAAGCAATTCAATAATACTAGAGGACTTCAATGCCCTACTAATACTAATAACATTGGATAGATCAATCAGAAAGGAAAATAGGGAGAAAACAGCAGGCCTGAATAAAACCATAGACCAAATGGAACTTAAAGACATATATGGAATTTTATGTCCAACAGGAACAAAATACACACTCTTCTCAAGCACACATGGAACATTCTCCAGAATAAAACATATCTTGGCTCACAAAGCAAGTCTTATGAAACTTAAGGGAATTGAAATAATATCTAATACCTTTTCCATACACAATGGTATAAAACCTCAGGTGGAAAAAAATGAAAATTTCACAAAATATGCAACTTAACACCATACTCCTTAAAAAACCAATGGACCAATGAAGAAAAAAAAAAGGAAATCATAGAAGTATCTTAAAATAAACAATAATAAAAACAAAAATATATATATATACCAAAACATAGGGACATATAAAAAGCAGTTCTAAGAGGTAAGTTTACAGCAATAAATGTCTATATTTTAAAAATCTCAAATAATCTAACTTTATCCCTAAAGGAATTATAAAAGGAAAACAAACAAAGCCCCGAGTTAGTAGAAAGAAAGAAATAACAAAAGTCAGAGCAGAAATAAACAAAACAGAGACCAAAGAGACAAAAGGGGGGAAAACATCAATTAAACCAAGAGTTGGGTTTGAAAAAATAAATAAAATGGCAAATCATTAGCTAGACTAACCAAGAAAGAGAGAGCGGAAGCAATAAAATAAAATTATGGAAAAAAGAGGAGACACTAAAATTGGCACCATAGAAATACAAAGTATCATAAGAGGCTACTATAACAATTATCTACCTACAAACTGCACAATACTTTAGAAGAAATGGATAAATTCTTAGAAAAAGACAACCTATCAAGACCGAATCACAAAGAAAGAGAAAACTTGAACAAATCAAACACAAGAGACTGAATTTGTTATCAAACCTCATAACAAAGAAAAGGACCTGAAATAGATGGTCCACAGGTGAATTCTATGAAATATTTAAGGATTAATGTTAATCTTTCTCAATTCTTCCAAAAATTAAAAAGGAGGGAACACTCCTAAACTCATTTTATAATGCCAGTTTTACCCTGATACCAAAGACAAATAAGGAAAGAAACAAGAAAAGAAAATTACAGGCCAATATCTCTGATGAATATAGACGCAAACATTTTCAACAAAATACACAACAAAGGGGCACCTGGGTGGGTCAGTGCATTAAAGCCTCTGCTTTTGGCTCAGGTCATGATCTGGGATTGACCTGGGATTGAGCATCAGGCTCTCTGCTCAGCAGGGAGACTGCTCCTCCCCTCTCTCTCTCTGCCTGCCTTTCTGTCTACTTGTGATCTCTGTCAAATAAGTAAATACAATCTTTAAAAAAAAAAAAAAACCACACACAACAAATTCAACAGCACATTAAAAGTATCATGTACCATAATCAAGTGAGAGTTATTCCTGGGATGCAAGGATGATTCGACACACGGGAGTCAATAAAAGTAATATAACCCATTAATATAAATAGGGGTAAAATTCATATAATCCTCTAAAGTGACAAAATCCAACACATTTTCATAACAAAATCTCTCAACAGTTTGGACATAGAACAAACATATATCAATATAATAAAAGCTACATATGACAAGCCTAAACTAACAATTTTCAATAGGGAAAAGCTGAAATCTTGACCTATCAGATCAAAACAAGACAAAGTTGTCCATTCTTACCACTCCTATTTAACATTAGAAGTCCTAGCCAGAGCAATTAGGCAAGAAAAAAGAATCAAAAGGCATCCAAACCAGAAAGAAAGAAAGAAAGAAAGAAAGAAAGAAAGAAAGAAAGAAAGAAAGAAAGAAAGAAAACAAACTGTGGGAGAAATGAAAAAATGTTGGTCAAGGGTATGAATTTTCAGCTATAAAATATGTCAGTCTGGGGATCTAATGTATAATATGATGACTGAAGTTAATAATGTATTAGTTTCTTGAAACTTTCTTATTAAATGTTGGTATGTAAAGCATGCCAACCTTATTGTAATCATTTCACAATTATATGAAATCATTACATTGTACACCTTAAACTTATACAATGTTATATGTCAATTATATCTCAATAAAGTTTGGGGAAAATTTTGAAAGATAAAAATATATTCTTACTCCAGTCTTGTGAATATCTGCCATTTACTTTTTTCAGGAGTTTCTTTTTTCATTAAGATTCCAGTTAATTGTCTGGGTACAGGGCAATTACTCAGGAATTCTTTAAATACTTTCAATAAAGAGAGATTGGTTGATTTTAACAATAACTGAATTGCAAAGGAACAGCAGACTTGACCAGAAGATAGTGAAGAGAATTTAGCTAACAACAACAGAAACTAATCTCATTTCTTGACATCATGTGAGGTATAGTGTTAGAAAATAAGACCTGGGTGTTATATGCAATTGATGAATGACTGGACTCTACATCTGAAACTAATAATGTACTATATGTTGGCTAATTAAATTTAAATTTAAAAAAAGAAAAGAAAAGAAGACCTTAAGAGGGTTGCTTCAAATGTATGTTGATTGCAGAAATATCTCAGTGAGTACAAGTCAGGAGAGAAGAATCATCAGGCATTAAATACATGAGAGTCCTGGAAATGACAGATTACTGAATGCACTGCAGTGTAAGAAGTGTCCATTGTGCTTGTATATAATATAATGATATAATATAATATACTGATAAGATATTGACATATTTTGCATCTCTTTGAAACAAGTATTTCAAGAAATTTAATGCTGAGCTACTATAAAATAGATTGCCTCTTACCTTGCAATCTAGTGTACAGCATTCCCCAGAACCACATTGTTTACCCTTTTTCATTAGACATATTCTAGCATCACAGCAGTCTTTATGTGTACAATTCTGTAAACAAAGAGACAAATTCAAATAATATCTTCTCTCACATACGTAGTGATAATTTGTCTTTTAAGAAACTTACCAATTTCATCTAAATTGCCAAATTCATTTACATAAAGTTGTTTTTAATATTCTTTAAACATACATAGGATGCATAGTAAATAATGTACCCTCTTTCATTCCCAATACTGGGAATTTCTTTTTTCTTTCATTTCTCCATCAGCCCAGCAAGAAGTTTTGTTTTTTTTTTTCTCCCAATTTATTTATTTTCAGAAAAACAGTATTCATTATTTTTTCACCACACCCAGTGCTCCATGCAAGCTGTGCCCTCTATAATACCCACCACCTGGTACCCCAACTTCCCACCCCCCCGCCCAGCAGGAAGTTTATCAAGTATATGATTCTTTCCAAAGCTCTGGCTTTCATTTTAATTGATTTTCATTCTCTGATCTCTGTCTCATTGATTTCTACCTATATCTTTATCATTATTTCCTTCTATTTACTTTAGATTTAACTTAGACTAATATTTTAGTTACCTTAAGTAGCATCCTAAATAATTGATTAGACCTATCTTCTTCTCTAATATAAGCATTTATAGCTTTAAATTTTCCTTATAACACTGTTTTAACTGAATCTCATAGATTTTGATGTTATGTTTAAATTTGCATACTGTGAAAAAATATATCCTAAAATTGATTTTGTAATTTTTCTTCAAGCTAAGGGCCGTTTAGAAGTAGTAGTTTAATTTCCAAATATTTGGGGGCTTTTCAAGTTATTTTATTATTCTTGGTTTCTGATTGAATTTTCAACACAAAATAAATGCATTGAGATTTATTTCATGCCTCAAATATTCTATCCTGATTAATATTCCAAGTTCTTTTGAAAGGATTTTTTATATTTAGGCTGTTAAACATGGTAGTCTATAAATATCATTATATTAAGGTGATTGGTGGTATTGTTCAGGTCTTCCATATCCTTAATGATTTTTGGTCTAGTTGTTCTATCAGTTACTGAGAGATGTGAAATAAATCTCAAATATGATAGTAGATTTGCCAGTTTCTCCCTTTAGTTCTGCCAGTGATTGCCTCATAAATTTTAAAGACTTAATATGTGTGTATATATGTAAATATATTTGTATAAATGTTCATGTATTTATTATTGTTATATCCTCCTATGTATTTATCCTTTTTTTATTTTGAAGTATTATATCTTTATTTTATATATGAGTATAGTCACTATAACTTCCTTGTATTTACTATTTGCCTGTTATATCCTTTTCCATTCCATTATTTTTGTATGATACAAATTAAAATGTGTTAAAATGTTAAAATGTGATTTTAGAATGTGATTTAGCATGTGATTAGTTCTCAGTTTTTATTTAGTCTGACAACCTTGGCCTTTTGATTAGAGTGTCTGGCTTCTTTATATTTAATGTAATTAACATGTATTTCAATTTGTTATTTTGCTGTTTGTTTCTATTTATCTCATCTTGTTTTTGTTCCTCAATTCTTCCCTTCTTGTCTTATTTTTTGTTAATGAAATACATTTAGTATTTAGCAAATAAATCCTCTATTGCCTTTTGTAGTTATATCTCTGCATACTTCTTCAATATTTGCTCTAGGATTTATAATAAGTATCTTTAAGACTATAATCTACTTAAAGTTAATACTGATTTTCTTCAGGTAAATTATAGAAATGTTGCAACAACTTATTTTAATGTACCCTTCCATATTTCATGCTGTTGTTGTTATAGTATAGATGTAGATATACACATATATATACACACAGAAGTGTGTATATGTGCATATGTATGTATATTTGTATTTATATGCATATGTATATGCACCAATAAACACATACATACCCATACATATATGTGTGTACATAATATATACACATGTAAATATACATTTATATGTTCATATATGTATTATGTATATATGAATGCATAGTGAATAAGTATATGTATTTACATATCTGTGCATGTATACAATGTTGTTTGTAAAATTAAGAGCAGAAAATAAAAAGCATACATATAATTATTTATATCCCTTCACATATTTACCAATTCCTGTGTTCATCCTCTTATAGATCAGACTGATCACCTCCTGCACTGGTCCTTCAGTCTAAAACACTTCAAGTTCTTAAGATTTTCTGTAGTGCAAGCTTACTATGACATATTTTCTCTGCTTTTGCTTAATTGAGAATAACTTTATGTATTTCCATTTTAAAGAAGAATATCTTTGAATATAGATAGCTTGGTTCTTGACTTTTTTTTTTGAAAGAGAGAGGGGTGTTTTTGTTTTTGTTTTTTAGGATTTTATTTATTTGACAGAGAGAGAGACAGCCAGAGAGGGAACACAAGCAGGGGGAATGGGGGAGGGCGAAGCAGGCCCCCTGCTGAGCGTGGAGCCCGGTACGGGGCTCAATCCCAGGACTGCTGGACCACACATGACCTGAGCCCCAGCCAAAGGCAGATGCTCAATGATCGAGCCACTCAGGAGTCCTGGTTTTTTACTTTCTTTCCTTCAGCACTTTTAGTTTGTCATTTCAAAGTCTACTGATCTCCATTACTGGTTATAAGAAATCAGCTATATTTTGTATCATTGTATCATGTACCTAATGTGTCTTTCTTTAGGCTGAAATTAAGTTTTCTTTTTATCTTGGGACTTTGAGAGGTTTTATTGATCTGTGTATAGAAGTGCATTTTTTTATGTGTCTATCTGTTTATGATTATAATGCTGAGCATCTTGAGCAATGTTTTCCTTCAAATCTGGAAAATAATCAGCATTATTTTTGCAGATTTTTTTTCTTCCACCTACTCTCTTTTCTTTATCTTTAAATCCAATTACACCTACATTTGGTACTTAATATTTCTTCTCAGGTATCTAAGGTTTTGTTATTTTTCTTCAACTCTTTTTTCTCTGTTCCATAGAGTATATGTTCTTATTGTTTCACTGATCAAGTTCATTGATTATTCTGCTTTTGTTCAAGTTCATTGATTCTTCTGCTTCTGTTTTGTTTCGTTTATTACTTCTCAATTGTAGACTTTAAATTTATATTTTTTATGCTTAACATATATCTATTGATATTCTCTAGCTGCTCACTCACTAGGATAATTTTTCCTTAAATTATTTGAGCATGATTTCCTTTAATGCTCCTAATATATTCAAAATAACTACTGTGAAGTCTTTGTCTGCTAAATACAATATCTTGGATTTTTCAGAATCAGTCCCTTAACTGCTTATTTTCCTAAATATGGTTCACATTTTCTGTAATAATTCTCTGTCTAGTAAATTTTTGGTTAGTAAGTTAAACATTATAGATACAATGATATAATGCCTGTATTCAGCTATCTTTCTGGATGCTTTTTTTTTTCCCCCATAGGGAATTAAGTAACCTGGATATAAACTGTAAGCTTTATCTCCCCTATAGTGTGCCATAGTTATTTCTACTCAACTTATATGTCTTCAAACCTCTGAGTTTTTAGCCTGATTCCCTGGTGTAATGTGACATTCAGCCAAGGATTTAGGTAAAGATGGCACTTAGATTTCAGAGTACAAACTATGTGTAATTTCTTTGTTTCTTAAGATTCCTCTTTAATTTCCAGTTGCAGTCGCAGTCTCAAACTCACAGGGCTCAGCTGGTACACCTGTGTCTTTCAAGGGTCTCACCCTACATTTTTTGCCCTATAGGGTATGTCTAGGCCATGCATATTTTAGCAGTCAGCCAAATGTGTTTAAAATTTATCATCAGATTTTAGGTTTTACCACTTTCACCATTCTCTCTTTCAGGGTTTTCCCCTTAAATTTCCAGTGGTTCTCATCTCTGAAATCTGTTCTCTTTCACATTGAATCAGTAGAGCTGCAGTTTTCCACAGCTATTTAATTCTGCCACAGCTGTGGAGTTAGAGGGGCACTCTTATGCTAGAAAGATATAAACTCACAATCCTATTAATTGCAGCTGCAATTTTTCAAGAGTAAACTCTCCTCTGGCTTCTTCTTTTAAATATTCTCCATTATATGTAGATATAACATATATTTTTATGTTATAAAATATATTTATAACATATAAATTATATTACATTTTATATATATTATATATAATATATAAATTATGTTTATATTATGTATGAATAATATATATTGTATGTAATATATTGTATATAACATATAAATTATTATATACATGATATATCTATATATAAATATATTTATATGTATAAAATTTATAATATAATAATATATAATCTGTTACATATCTTTGTATATTATTTATTTTAATAATATATATTAATTTTTAATAATGTTTCACATTTTACTATTGCTATCTCTTGAGAGTTTCCATGTGACTACTTTACTTTATTGACAATAGCTCCTCTATCATCTTTTATCTTTCTTTTGGTTTGATCTTAGTTCTACATTTTTGTATTTTCTATAGGTGATATATTTTTTAAAAAACACTTTTAACTGGCATCACCTGTCAACAGAAAACATTTCACTTTATATAGCAAGCAATGCATTTTGCTGTTTCACTGGTAATAGTCTGTTGCCTTTAGATTTTCCTGTTTTTGTTACTGCTTGTTGTTAAAGGTATATTTCTTTAGCTCCTTAGAACACCTTTGTGGTAAATAATTATGAGTTTGGAGTTGACACTCCAAATAGATACACTAAAGAATGTCAGAAGGCAATCTCTGAAGTTAAACGTTATCTAAAAGGCTTTTGCTGTTCACTTCAAAAAATAGCAAAATTAGTAAACTTAAAGGCTTCCATCTTCCCCAAAGGTCTTTTTCAAATTTATTGTTCTGAAAGACAAAGTCTCACCTTTTTTAGCTATTATACAGATATATACACATACTTTTTATCTATAAACACATACGTGAAAGCTGAAAAAATTTCTACTAACCTCTATAATGCCACAATCACACTCTTCACCTTGTTCCAATTTTCCATTGCCACATACTTTCCTTTGTGCTTCTTTATAAACTGGCATTTCAGGAAGGATTTTCTGAAGACATTCAAAGCCAGCTTGTGAAGCTAAGTATTTAAAGTCATCCAAACTACAGGTGCTAAACTCCTTTACACCCCCAGACTGCCTAAAATATTTTAAAAATGGATATGACAAAAATTACTGCTGTATATCTCTGCATTTCTGCTAATGTATGGGTTTTGAAAAGAGATTTTAAAAGAATTATGGAAAAAATAAGCACATTTAAAAAAATATTCTTTGCATTGCAAACATACTAATGATTTACCATACTTTTTAAATTTTACCAAGAAAATTCTTGTTATAAAAATATCTAAAATCTTTTTGGAGCATTCTATCCTGTTTTAAACAAGACCTATTATTCATCTATCTTATGAACTTCATTAAATCTTTAGACATAAGAAGTGTGTTTATTTTATTTACTTTCCCAATGCCAGACCATTGACTATTAAGTTTTTTAAGCCTCAATATTTAACATATTTTGTATTTTTATATAATAAAATTCTTTTAATGACAATATAAACATGTTTATATTAATTTTAATAATACATTTTAGGGCTTTTATTCAACATAATTGAACATTTGAAATAAAAACCTGTTGTTTGACACTAAAGAAATACAAAGAATTATAAGAGAATATTATAAGCAATTATATGCCCAGAAATTAGGCAGTATGGAAGAAATGGATTCTTTCCTAGAAATATATAAACTACCAAAACTAAAACAGAAAGAAATAGACAACCTAAACAGACCCACAACCAGCAAAGAAATAGAATCAGTAATCAAAGGCTAAAATGAAACGATGAGAAAATATACTAGCTGATATGGTCACTGTTTACAACATAATTACTGAGCATTCTCCTAGGCAAAATATATGTAGTAAAAAGTAGACCAAGTGCCTGGTAGGGACAAAAAGCACGAACATCAGGCAAAAAAATATATGAAACACTGGAATGGTGAAATGATGGGGAAAAACCAACATAATATACAAGGGAATAAAAGATACTACTTTGGAAGAAAAGACACTTATTAAAGAAAGAAATTATAGTTCACATCATACTTTTCATCAAAAACTGAACGTTTTCCCCTTAAGACTGGGAACAAGACAAAGATATCCACTCTCACATCAATAAAGTTATTGAAATTATTCCAAATTCAATTACATACAAATAGATGAAATGGAAAAATAAAAGTGTTCTTCATGGATGACAAAATTTTGTTTAGAGAAATTCTTAAGGAATCAATAAATAGAATTGGAAAATTCTAATGAGTTTAGCAAGTTTTTACCACACAAAATCAATATACAAAAATGATTTATACTTTCATGAACTATGAATTATGCTTTCATGTATTTTTTAACCAACCCATTTTTTAATTTTTTAAATTCTTTTCTAAGAGAGAGAAAGCAGGGGAGGGGCAGAGGGAGAAGAAGAGAGAGAATTGTGTTTTTAATATAATTTTTAAAATTTAAATTCAAGTAATTTACCACATAGTGTGTTGTTTCAGGGATAGAATTTAGTAATTCATCAATTGCATATAACACCCAGTCCTCATTCCATCAAGTTCCCTCCTTAATGCCCATCACCCAGTTGCCCCATCCTCCTACTCACTGCCCCTCAAGCAATCCTCGGTTTTTTCTCTATAGATAAGAGTCTCTTATGGTTTGCCTCTTTATCTTATTTTAATTTTTTTTCTTTCCTTCCCCTATGTTCATCTGTTTTGCTTCTTTTTTTTTTCAATTTATTTATTTTCAGAAAAACAGTATTCATTATTTTTTTCACCACACCCAGTGCTCCATGCAAGCCGTGCCCTCTATAATACCCACCACCTGGTACCCCAACCTCCCACACCCCTGCCACTTCAAACCCCTCAGATTGTTTTCCAGAGTCCATAGTCTCTCATGATTCACCTCCCCTTCCAATTTACCCCAACTCTCTTCTCCTCTCTAACACCCCTTGTCCTCCATGATATTTGTTATGCTCCACAAATAAGTGAAACCTTATGATAATTGACTCTCTCTCTGCTTGACTTATTTCACTCAGCATAATCTCTTCCAGTCCCATCCATGTTGCTACAAAAGTTGGGTATTCATCCTTTCTGATGGAGGCATAATACTCAATAGTGTATATGGACCACATCTTCCTTATCCATTCGTCTGTTGAAGGGCATCTTGGTTCTTTCCATAGTTTGGCCACCGTGGCCATTGCTGCTATAAACATTGGGGTACAGATGGCCCTTCTTTTCACGACATCTGTATCTTTGGGGTAAATACCCAGGAGTGCAATGGCAGGGTCATAGGGAAGTTCTATTTTTAATTTCTTGAGGAATCTCCACACTGTTCTCCAAAGAGGCTGCACCAACTTGCATTCCCACCAACAGTGTAAGAGGGTTCCCCTTTCTCCACATCCTCTCCAACACATGTTGTTTCCTGTTTTGTTAATTTTGGCCATTCTAACTGTGTAAGGTGATATCTCAATGTGGTTTTATTTGAATCTCCCTGAGGGCTAATGATGATGAACATTTTTTCATGTGTCTGATAGCCATTTGTATGTCTTGATTGGAGAAGTGTATGTTCATATCTTCTGCCCATTTTTTGATATGTTTGCCCGTTTCGTGTGTGTTGAGTTTGAGGAGTTCATTATAGATCCTGGATATCAACCTTTTGTCTGTACTGTCATTTGCAAATATCTTCTCCCATTCCGTGGGTTGCCTCTTTGTTTTTTTGACTGTTTCCTTTGCTGTGCAGAAGCTTTTGATCTTGATGAAGTCCCAAAAGTTCATTTTCACTTTTGTTTCCTTTGCCTTTGGAGACATATCTTGAAAGAAGTTGCTGTGGCTGATATCAAAGAGATTACTGCCTATGTTCTCCTCTAAGACTCTGATGGATTCCTGTCTCACGTTGAGGTCTTTTATCCATTTTGAATTTATCTTTGTGTACGGTGTAAGAGAATGGTCGAGTTTCATTCTTCTACATATAGCTGTCCAGTGGAAAAAAGTCTCTTCTGCCCATTTCTTGATTGGATTATTTGTTCTTTGGGTGTTGAGTTTGATAAGTTCTTTATAGATTTTGGATACTAGCCCTTTATCTGATATGTCATTTGAAAATATCTTCTCCCATTCTGTCAGTTGTCTTAAAAGGTCTATCCAACAAGAAATATCTATGCCCACAACATGAGAACAGCCAACTACATAAGGCAACTGTTAAACAAAATAATAAAAAAACATATTGACAAGAATATATTAATTGTAAGGGATCTTAACACACCATTCTCAGCAATAGACAGATCATTCAAGCAGAAAATCAACAAAGAAACAAGAGTTCTGAATGACACACTAGACCAGATGGACTTCATAGATATATCCAGAACATTTGACCCTAAAACAACAGAATACTCATTCTTCTCCAGTGCAAATGGAACTTTCTCAAGAATAGACCACATACTGGGTCACAAATAAGGTTGTAACTGATACAAAAAGATAGGAGATTATTCCCTGCATATTCTCGGACCACAATTCTCTGAAACTGGAACTCAATCACAAGAAAAAGTTTGGAAGAAATTCAAACACTTGGAAGCTAAAAGCCATTCTGCTCAACAGTGTTTGAGTCAACCAGGAAATTAAAGAAGAACTTAAACAATTCATGGAAACCAATGAGAATGAAAGCACTTTGGTCCAAAACCTATGACATACAGTAAAGACCGCCCTAAGCGGGAAATACATAGCCATCCTAGCCTCACTCAAAAAAATACAAAAATCCTGAGTACACAAACTATCTTTACACCTGAAAGAACTGGAAAATCAACAACAAATTAAGCCTAACCCATGTACGAGAAGGAAAATAATTAAAATTAGAGCAGAGATCAGTGAACTAGAAACCAGAAATACAGTAGAACACATCAACTAAACTAGAAGCTGGTTCTTTGAAAGAATTAATGAGATCGATAAACCACTGGCCGAACTTATCCAAAAGAAGAGAAAGAACCCAAATTAACAAAATTATGAATGAAAGGGGAGATATCATGATGAACACTAAGGAAATAGAAACAATCGTTAGAAATTTTTAATAACTATATGCTAATAAATTAAGCAACCTGGAAGAAATGGATGCATTCCTGGAAACCTATAAACTGCCAAGACTGAAACAGGAAGAAACTGATAACCTGAATAGACCAATAGCCAGTAACGAGATTGAAGCAGTGATCAAAAACATCCCAAAAAACAAGAATCCAGTAACGAAGGATTCCATGGAAGAATTCTACCAAACATGCAAAGAAGAAATAATACCTATTCTCCTCCTGAAGCTGTCTCAAGAAAGAGAAACAGAAGGAAAACTTCCAGACTCATTCTATGAGGCAAACAATACTTGATCCCAAAACCAAGGCAAAGAACCCATTAAAAAGGAAAAATTCAGACCAATATACCTAAGGAATATGGATGCCAAAATTCTCAACAAGATCCTAGCTAATAGGATCCAGCAGTACATTACAAGGATTATCTACCGTGACCAAGTGGGATTTATCCCTGGGATGAAGAGCTGTTCAACACTCGCAAATCAATCAGTTTGATAGAACACATTAATAAGAAAAGAGAGAGAAATAATATGGTCCTCTCAATTGACGCAGAAAAAGCATTTGATAAAATACAGCATCCTTTCCTGATTAAAACTCTTCAGAGAATAGGGATAGAGGGAACATTCCTCAATTTCATAAAACCCATCTATGAAAAACCCACAGCAAATATCATTCTCAATGGGGAAAAGCTGAGAGCCTTTCTCTCAAGATCAGAAACATGAGAAGGACGCCCACTCTCACCACTATTGTTCAACATAGTACTAGAAGTCGTAGCCACAGCGACCAGACAACAAAAAGAAATAAAAGGTATTCAAACTGGCAAAGAAGAAGTCAAACTCTCTCTCTTCACAAATGACATGATACTTTATGTGGAAAAATTCAATTCATACAATTCATACAATTCATACGGCAATTCAGTAATGTGGCAGGATACAAAATCAATGCACAGAAATGAGTTGCTTTCCCATATGCCAACTGTAGAAAGAGAAATTAAGTAATTAATTCCATTTACAATAGCACCAAAAACCATAAGATACCTTGGAATAAACCTAGCCAAAGAGGTAAAAATCGATACTTGAGGAACTACAGAACACTCGTGAAAGAAATTGAAGAAGACACAAAAAGATGGAAAGACATTCCCTGCTCATGGATCAGAATAATAAACTGTTAAAATGTCTATGCTGCTCAGAGAAATCTGTACTTTCAATACTATTCCAATAAAGATACTATAGGCATTTTTCAAAGTGCTGGAACAAACAATCCTAAAATTTGTATGGAACCAGAAAAGACCCTGAATCACCAAGGAAATGTTGAAAAAGAAAAACAAACCTAGGGGCATCACATTGCCTGATTTCAAGATATATTATAAATCTGTGATCACCAAGACAGCATGGTACTGGCACAAAAACAGACACACAGACCAAAAGAACACAGTAGAGAGCCCAGATACGGACCCTCAACTCTATGGTCAAATAATCTTTGATAAAGCAGGAAAAAAATATCCAGTGAAAAAAAGACAGTCTCTTCAATAAATGGTGCTGGGAAAATTGGACAGCCACATGCAAAAGAATGAAACCCAACCATTCCCTTACACCATACACAAAGATAAACTCAAAATGGATGAAAGACCTCAATGTGAGGCAGGAATCCATCAAAATCCTAGAGGAGAACATAGGCAGTAACCTCTTCGACATTGGCCACAGCAGCTTCTTTCAAGACACGTCTCCAAAGGCAAAGGAAACAAAAGTAAAAATGAAATTTTGGGACTTCATCAAGATAAAAAGTTTCTGCACAGCAAAGGAAACAGTCAATAAAACAAATGGGCAGCCCACAGAATGGGAGAAGATGTTTGCAAATGACACTACAGACAGATGGCTGATAATCAAGAACTTCTCAAACTCAACACCCCAAAAACAAATAATCAAGTAAAAAATTAGGCAGAGGACATGAACAAACATTTTTCCAAAGATGACATAAAAATGGCTAACAGATACATGAAAAAAATGATCATCATCATTAGCCATCACAGAAATTCAAATCAAAACCACACTGAGACGCCATTTTACACCAGTTAGAATGGAAAAAAATGACAAGGCAAGAGATAACAAAGGTTGCAGAAGTTGTGGAGAAAGGGGAATCCTCTTACACTGTTGGTGGGAATATAATTTGGTACAGCTACTTTGGAAAACAGCATGGAGGCTCCTCAAAAAATTAAAAAATAGAGCTATCCTATGACCCAGCAATTGCACCATTTACCCCAAAGATACTGATGTAGTGAAAAGAAGGGCCACATGCTCCCCAATGTTCATAGTAACAATAAAATGGAAAGAGCTGAGATGCCCTTCAATAGATGGAAGGATAAAGAAGATGTGCTCCATATATACAATGGAATATTACTCAGCCATCAGAAAGGATGAATATTCAACTTTTGAATCAGTATAAATGGGGCTGGAGGAGATTATGCTAAGTGAAATAAGTCAATTATCATATGGTTTCACTTATTTGTGGGGTATAAGGAATAGCATGGAGGACATTAGGAGAAGGAAGGGAAAAATGAAGGCGGGGGAGGGGAATTGGAGGGGGAGAAGAACCACGACAGACTATGCACTCTGAGAAACAAACCGAGGTTTAGAGAGGATGGGGGTGAAGTGATGGGTTAGTGAGGTGATGGGTATTAAGGAGGGCACATATTGCATGGAGCCCTGGGTTTTATACGTAAACAATGAATCATGGAACACTACATCAAAAACTACTGATGTACTGTATGATGACTAACATAATATAAAAAAAGGAAAAAAAAAAAAAAACCTCCAAATTTCAGGGACTCCTGTGGTGTGGACCTGCACTGTTCTGCTTGTGGAGGGTCTCACCATGCTTGCTGGCCAATCCCAGGGAAGTGGTCATGTGACCATAAGGCAGTTCAGATTATAGCAGAAAGCCAGCACGAAGACCAGCTGCTCTCCTCTGGCTTCCTGGCTCCCATGCCTGGAAATAGCACATCATCTTGGCACCACCCACTTTTCCTGTCACCCAGAGGATCCTCAGACCACGCTGTCACTCCTGGGATTCCACCCATCTTCACAACCTGACCACATTTAAGCCAGGTACATTCTAGTTAGTAATAAACTTCCAAAGGTTCAGATTTTATGCTCTGCAGTTTCCAATACTTTGCAAAAGCACCCATAAGCAGGATCCTTCTCCACTAGTGAATCCACAGCTATATCTACCCCAAGAACTTATATAACTCCTATCTTCCAAAAGGTGGTCACTTTTCTACTTACAGGCTTGCAGATTTTTTTTCTCTCAGAACTCCAATTAATTTCTTGGGTATTCAGAATGATTTGGTAATTATCTAGCTATGTTTGAGGGATTAGACTATCTGAGGGTCCTCCTACTTCTCTACCATCTTAACTCCTCCCCACAAACACACAATGACCCCTCCCCCAGAGAAAGAGAATCTTATGAGGCTCCACACCCAATGTGGAATAGAACCAGAGTCAATCTCACAATCCTGAGACCATGACCCAAGACAAAATCCAGAGTCAGATGCTTGATGAACTGAGCCACGCAAGTCCCTTAATTTTAAAGTTCTTGACATTACAGAACTAAACTGAAATTTATTAAAGATTCACTCTTAAATTTCTTATCAACAAACAAAATTTATGAGCCAAAAACTCAAAACAAAACTAAAACAAGGAAAAGCTTATAAAACTAAATATGGATCCCAGCATCAACTGCTGAACAGAGAATGTGACTTTTTAAATTCTTGGCAGATGGTAAAGTTGTGTAGAAACTAAACACAAATTATTTAAAGCCTGGAACCCCTGGCCAGAAATTACACAGTTGGATGATGGGAAAACTGCAGAAAGGGATTGTAAGTTAACTTACACTGTTCTGGCTTCACCTCACGTCCTTCTCAGGGTTAACCCCAGAATTGATTAGGTATTGGGCCAGACTATACTGACAGAGGAACACAGTAATGTAAATTGCCTACCAGAAAAGACTTCCACAGAATTGGCAGTACAGAAAATGAGCTAGCAATGAAAAATGCTATTCATAATAGTAAAAAA
This sequence comes from Neogale vison, assembly GCF_020171115.1. Lineage (NCBI taxonomy): Eukaryota > Metazoa > Chordata > Mammalia > Carnivora > Mustelidae > Neogale > Neogale vison. The sequence continues at coordinate 176,630,195 of NC_058101.1, forward strand.
AAAAAAAAGTAAAAAAAAATAGTAAAAAAAAAACCTTAAGGATATATTTAACAAAACAAGAAATTTAAACTGTAAAAAAAATACATTGTTGAGAAAAATTAAAGAAGACCCAAATCAATAAAGCTATATATCATATTCAAGCATCAAAATACTTGACATTGTTTAGATGGCTATTCTCCCATTATTGACCTATGCAATTAAACAATGGAATACTTAGAAAAATCTTAGCAGGAATTTTCATAAAAATTAGGAAGCCAATAATAAATGCATATGAAAATTCAAAAGACCTAGAATAACCAAAACAATTACTGGAAAAATGAAAAAATGTGAGGACTTAACAGCACTTCATTTCAAAACGCAGTATAAAGCTACTGTAATAAAAACTGTATGCTTTCCCATAAGGGTAGACATACAGATTAATGATATAAAATAGCAATTACAATAAAAAATCCATACAATTCTGGTCAATTGATTTTTACAAAGTTGCCAAGACAATTAAGTGGGGGAAAGAATGCTCTTTTCAAAAAATTGCAAGGGATAACTGGAAATCCACATAGCAAAAACAAAAATGAACTTTAACATATATACAAAAATTAACCCACAGTGTATCATAAAACTGAATATAAGAGCTATTAAGCCATGATGCATAAAAAATTGATAAATTATACTTCATCAAAATTAAAACTTTTTCTCAAAGAAGGTACTATAAGGAAGAAATATTTGAAAATCATGTATCTGATAAAGAACTCATAGCCAGAAAATATAAACAATTCTTACAACACAGTGAAAGTGTGAAAATCTCTACTTTCATTTTTTAAAATGGACAAAATTTTTGAATAGGATGTTCTTCAAAGAAGATATACAAAGCCATTAAGCATGAAAATATATTCAACACCATTCAATATCATTAGTTTAGAGGGAAAAGCAGATTAAAACCAATATAAGGCTACACCACATAGCAATTACAATTATTCAAATTGAACATACTGAACACACCAAATCTTGGTGTGGATAACCAGGACTGGCCACATAATTTGTGGGAACCCAAGCAAAGTGGAAACATAGGGCCCCCTATTTATAAAGTAGGTAAAATATATCACTATGGCACTAAAATAAAAAGTTTTTGCCTTTCTTCAGCAGCCTCTCTCTCAATGGGTCATGGTATTATTTACAATTTAATGTCTTTCTGAATAAAAATTTTATTATTAATATGAATTATACTGTCCATCCTTATATTGTACAAGGCCAGTTTTAAATGCAAATATCAAAACATTTAGCTTTATGCAAAGTCACTGAAATTACACAATTAATATGGCTTTTCCCCTTCAGGTTGCTTTCAATCTGGCCAGGGAAGACAGATAGAAGCCAGACTACAGAACGTAGGAAGAGGGAATAGAATTTCACCAGCAATGGAGAGGACTGGGAGAGTGTTGGACCGATTTTGGCACATATTCCATTTTACTTGAAAAGAATGTCTTCTGTAGTTGTTGGGTACAGAGCTCTGTAATTTCTTAATTACTTCAGTTCATTTAATAGAAGTATAAAAGCTCCTAACCAAAAAACAAAAGCAAAAACAAAACAAAAATCTTTTTAAAGGAATAGGTACAATAAAGAATAAAGGAACAGGTACAATAAAGAAAATTATCTTACACTGCTTTAGGTGACATTGTGCAAACATCTCCTGAACAATAGCAAGTGTCAGGATCATCATAACTCAATCCCAGATTAAAGCCAAGCAACTGCACGATGCTGGTAGTGTATGACTCCAAGGATAAACCCTCTGGATACTAAATATAAGGAAAAAGAAAAGAGTTAGCTAGGAAGCCCAAACTATACTATAATAAATTTACTATAATAAAAAATTAGTAAATAAAACTCGTTTTTTAAAATCAATGCATCCAAGAAGCTTATGTAGATGCATGTGGATCATAGACTTATTAAACATGGATGAGTGAACACAATAATTTAATTTCTAAATACTAATTCTTAATGACAATACCAGCTACTTTAACTAATCTAATAGTCTCAAACACCATACTATATTGCTTCTTTGAGTTATTTTAAACAAAATGACTTAAATCTTTTAATAGTCAATTTTATATTCTCTTTGTAGTAGAGAACTTCTAGCATGGGTCACAAGGAATCTGCCTCCTGGCATTCATGTTCTTGGTATTCCTATTCTGTTCTGTACAGGATGAACTTATTGACTTGCTTCTAATTAGCTAAATGTAGCAAAACAGATAGCCATCATTTCTAAAATGGATTATAAAAAGACTGGCTTCTCAATTTCCTGTGGGATGTAGTAGAAGAAAAAAACTAAAAGAAAAAAGACTGACTTCTTGGACTCTATGTCTCACTCCAGCTCTCTAGGTGAAACCAGCTATGACAGCATGAAGTAGGCCTGTAAAGTGACACGCAGGCACAAGTTTGGAAACAGATTTTAGGAGGTTTGCCACAGCCAAATGACGAAGTCTAAAAGCAAATTCTCTCCATATTGAACCCTGAGATAACTACAGCCTTACTTGACACCTTAACTTCACCCACTTAGATTCACTACCCACAGAACTGAATTGTTTTCATATGCTAAGTTTTGATATAATTGGTTACATAGCAATAGAAAATTAATAACCCTCAGTAGGCATTACTGTTCTCCTTTGGATCATTTCCAATTTCTACACAAACATGTTTATAGAAGCTTCATTCATAATTTCCAAAACTCACAAGAAACCAGGATATCCTTCAGTAGGTAAACAGATAAACTGTGGCACATTTCAGACAATGGAATACTATTCAACACTAAAAAAAAAAATGAGCTATCAAAAGAAATGGAGAAAGCTTGAGTGCATATTACTAAGTGAAAAGGGCAAGGCTACATACTGTATGATTCTAAATACAAGAGATTCTAGAAAAAAACAAAATTATGAAGACAATAAAAATATCCATGGTTGCAGGCAGGGAGGGGAGAAATTAATAGGCAGAACACAGAGGATTTTTAGGGCAGTGAAAATACTTCATAAAATAATACCACGATGGGGCGCCTGGGTGGCTCAGTGGGTTAAGCCGCTGCCTTCGGCTCAGGTCATGATCTCAGGGTCCTGGGATCGAGTCCCGCATCGGGCTCTCTGCTCAGCAGGAAGCCTGCTTCCTCCTCTCTCTCTGCCTGCCTCTCTGCCTACTTGTAATCTCTCTCTGTCAAATAAATAAATAAATCTTAAAAAAAAAATAATACCACGATAATTGATACCTATCATCTTTTGCCTAAACTCATGTATAACACCAAGACTGAACCTTAAGGTAAACTATGGATTTTGAGTGATCTTGATGGGTCAATGTAGGTTCATCCTTGTAAAACATATATCCTTCTGGTGAAGGATGTGGATAATGGGGGAGGCTGTTCATGTGTGGGGGCAGGTAGCATATGGGTAATCTGTGTACCTTCATTTCAGTTTTGTGGTGAACCTAAAACTGTTCTTAAAAAATAAGTCTTTAAAAAAGTGATAGATTCCTGATGACCCAGGTTCAGCACTGTAAGCAGGTGGAAAGTAAAGAACAGTTCAGAGAAGGCATCCATGATCCATGATATGTCTTGCCTTCATGTATATAAAGAGTCACTATATATGAGGTACTTTAATTTAGTTATGTACTAACTAAATCCTAAAAATCCTCTGTGTTCTGCCTATTAATTTCTCCCCTCCCTGCCTGCAACCATGGATATTTTTATTGTCTTCATAATTTTGTTTTTTCTAGAATCTTCTGTATTTAGAATCATACAGTATATAGCCTTGCCCTTTTCACTTAGTAATATGCACTCAAGCTTTCTCCATTTCTTTTGATAGCTCATTTTTTTAAAGATTTTATTTATTCGACAGAGAGAAATCACAAGTAGGCAGAGAGAGAGAGAGAGAGAGAGAGAGAGGAGGAAGCAGGCTCCCCGCGGAGCAGAGAGCCCGATGCGGGACTCGATCCCAGGACCCTGGGATCATGACCTGAGCCGAAGGCAGAGGCTTTAACCCACTGAGCCACCCAGGCGCCCCGATAGCTCATTTTTTTTTATTGCTGAAGTATAAGGATACCTTATACTTCTAAATTTCTTTCTTTTACTCTCATAATAAAATGTTTTCTATGCTGTTTGGCACAACTTATGCCCCACTCTGTAAAAGTCTCCTCTTTTACCACCGCTAAAATTTGGTAATATGAATCAAATTGTATTAATGGGCTAATTGTATTAATTATGCCTTTGATCTTCTATATTTGATGCTTTGATATCCAGGGTCTTTCCAATGCTAGTCTGTCCCTCCCAGAGTTACCCAATTAAAATCATAAAAAACTTACCATCAAGTGTGACTTTGCATATATCAAACATACATCAAATGTGCCTTTGCATATATGCAAACCAATCAATCTAGAGCCCATATGCCATACCATCACTTTATCAGGCTCACATACTCTAGACCACTCTCCACTTGCCAAAAATCACATCAGAGACAGGTACTAGAAAACTAGGTACAGCCTCTATGCAAGAAAGCTTGCTGAAATTATTCAAACTAGCCAATCTTAAGACAGCTTACTTTGCCTTACCAATCCCTCTCTAAAGAAATAACAGAGGCTCTTGTCCATGTTTCCACCATGTTCCCTATGCTGCCTAAATAACCCTCATATGGCCCCTCATATGGACCCTGCAGATATGCCTTCTGTTTCTAGGGAAATGTATGTTAAACTTCTTCCTGCATGACAATCAATACCATGTCTGTATGTCTCCCAATACCTGATGAAAATAAACTAGGTTAGTTCTACTTTAATTCAGTTAGATTAGTCTAGTTAATTCAAACTAGACTACAGCTAAATTAGTTGTAAATGTATACTATAAACTCTAGGACAACTGCTTAAGAGGTTTTTTTAAAAATATAATTGATATGCTAAGAAAGGAAAGAAAATGGAATACTATGAGATAATACAATTAAAATCACGGAAGACAAAAAAAAGAGAGAGGAGAAGATTTTAAAAAGAACTAAGAAACTATGGACAATGAATAGAAAATAGACAAAATTCAACATCCATTTATGATTAAAATATCTCAACAAAGTGGGTATAGAGGGAACATACCTTAACATTATAAAGGCCATATTTGACAAACCCACAGTTTACATACTCAAAGGTGAAAAACTGAGAGCTTTTCTTCTAAGATCAAAAACAACACATGGGTCCCATTCCTACTACTTTCATTTAACATGGTATTGAAAATAAGCAAATAATGAAAGTAGAGTCCTATTCTCATACCACTTAACAAAAATGAACTCAAAATGAACTAAATATTTAAATGTAAGAAGTAAAATCATAAATCTTAGAAAACACAATGAAAAAAATCTCTTTTGACACTAGTCTTGGTAATGATTTTATGGATATGACACCAAAACAAAAAACAACTAAAGCTTCATTAATATAAAAGACTTTGTACAGGGGCCCTGGGTGGCTTAGCTGGTTGAGCAACTGCCTTCAGCTCAGGTCAGGATTCTGGAGTCCCAAGACAGAGTCCTGCATCAGGCTCCCTGCTCAGCAGAAAGTCTGCTTCTCCCTCTGGCCCTCCCCCTTCTCATGCTCACTTGCTCTCTCTCATTCTCTCTCTCTATAAATAAATAAAATCTTTTTTTTTAGCAATTTATAAGATACTTTAATTTTTTTCTTTACTTCCAGTTAATTAACATACAGTGCTCCATTAGTTTTAGGTGTACAATATAGTGATTAACAATTCCATACATCACCTAGTGTTTTTTTAATCAATTTATTTATTTTCAGAAAAACATTATTCATTATTTTTTTTCACCACACCCAGTGCTCCATGCAAGCCATGCCCTCTATAATACCCACCACCTGGTACCCCAACCTCCCACCCCCCCGCCACTTCAAACCCCTCAGATTGTTTTTCAAAGTCCATAAAGATTTTGTACAGCAAAAGAACCAATCAACAAAATTAAAAGGCAAGCTAGATATTAGGGAAAAAAATGTTTTTAAACTATAGATCTGATAAGGGGTTAATACACCAAATATATTAGAAACTCATATAACTCACTACCAAACGCCAACTAAGAATTCTTAATATATTAGGAACTCACAACTGATTAAGAAATGGTCAAAGGGGAGGGCCTGGGTAGCTCAGTTGGTTGGGCATCCAACTCTTGATTTCAGCTCAGGTCATGATCTCAGGGTTGTGAGATCAATCCCCATGTTGGCTCTGTGCTCATCATGGAGTCTGCTTGGCCCTCTCCCTCTGCTTCTCCCCAGCCCTCTCTCTCTCAAATAAATGAAACCTTTAAAAGAAGAGAAAGAGAAATGTTCAAAGGACCTGAATACAGATGCCTCCAAAAAGGATATCCAAATGGACAACAGATATATGGAGAGATACATGCTCAACCTCACTAATCATTGCACAAGAGTTATCACCTCACACCTATTAGAATGACTATTATCAAAGAGACAAGAGATAATACATGCTGGTGGACAAAATGGAACCCTTGTACACTGCTGATAAGAATGTAAATTGGTACCACCACTATGGAAAACATTATGGAGATTCCTGAAAAAATAAAAAATAGAGCTATCATATGAATCATCAATTCCACTTCTGGGTATATATATCTGGAAAAAATAAAGCCTCTCTCAAGGCTATATTTGTACCCCATGTTCATTGCAGCCCTATTCACAATTGCCAAGATATGATACAGTAAAAACCTAAGTGTCCACTGACAGATGAATGGATAAAGAATTGTGATATTCAGTCACAAAAAAGAAGGAAATCCTGCCATTTGTGACAACATGGGTGAATCTTGAGGGCATTACACTAAATCAAATTAGTCTGGCAGAGAAGGACAAGTACTATATGATCTCATATGTGGAGTCTAGCACAACCAAACTCCAAGAACCAGAGAACAGATTGTTGGTTGCTAGGGGTGGGAATGAGTGAAAATGGTTACAGAGTACAATCTGCTGGTTTCTGAGGATACAATGTACAGCATAATGACTGTAGTTAACAATATTGTATTGTCTATTTGAAAGTTGCTGAGAGATTAAAACTTAAAGGTTCTTATCACACACACACACACACACACACACACACGGCACCTGTGTGAGATGATGGATGTGTTCACTAACTTAACTGTGAAAATATTTCACAACATACACATTTATCAATCATTACTCCGTACTTTTAAAAATGTTATATGTCGATTATATCTCATTAAATCTGGAAAAAATAATAGATCTCATATATAAACTCATCAAGGTTATATATACAAAAATAGACCACATATGTATACATTAGCAGTGAAAAACTGGAGGATGAATTTTAACAATCAATACCAGTCACAACAACATCAGGATATATAAAATAGCTATGAATAAATTTAACAGGAGACATGAAAGCTCTACAAAGAACTTTTTAAAGACATCAGTAAATGGAGAAATAAACCATGTTAGTAGACACTGGAAGATCCAATGTTGTTATAACAATTTTCCCCTAATTCATTCATAAATTAAAATTAAAAATCAAAATTTAAGTAGACCTCTGTGTCTGTATGCTTATATGTCTGTGTATAAACAGAAAAGATGATTTTAAAATCTATATGAGAATGCAAAGTTATATACAGACAATATAGTATTCACAAAGAACAAAGCTGGAGGACTTCATCTATCTTGACTTCAAGATATTTAATATTACTAAAGCCACCATATTCAAGGAAGTAATTATTTTTTTTCAATTCTTCACTTTAAAAAAGCACTTAGAATATTATTTTTTTACTCTTTTTTAATTTATTTTCAGCATAACAGTATTCATTGTTTCTGTACCACATCCAGTCCTCCATGCAATCCGTGCCCTCTATAATACCCACCACCTGGTACCCTGACCTCCCACCCCCTGCCCCTTCAAAACCCTCAGATTGTTTTTCAGAGTCCATAGTCTCTCATGGTTATGATTGGTAGCTATCTTTCTGAAATCTAATCTTCAAACTGTTGCTGGTATAAACAAAAATAATTTATTTTTACATTTGTATTTTAATTTTATACTGATATTTTTACAGTATTCTTGCTTAGCTCATATATTTATCTTTTATAATTATAATTTTCTATTCTAAAAATTCAGGCTTAAGGATGTCACCAGAAAACACATATACTAACCACTTATATTCAATAATTCTTACAATCTGCTTTATTTTTTTATACACAAACACATACACACACATGGCATGATCGAAAACTTAGTCCTCAACAATGAAACATTATTTTCAAGAATTAACAGTGATGAAGACCTGGACAATTTCTGATGGCCTTTCCTCAAACTTTGGCTGAGGGAAAACCAAAAGCAGGGACTGATAATAAAAACAAATCCCTATGAAATGTCTGATGTTCTCTAGCCATGGTAACAATCCCCAGAACTGGTTTTGGATTTATCTAATCAATCAATTTGTAGTTTATAGGAATAATAACAAGCACATATTAGAACTGATTTTAAATATTGAATCTGTCAATAACAATTTGCTTCATTGTACATGCTACTAAAACACAACCAATTATATTCCTGCTTCAGAATAAAAGTGCAGACATTTTTTTCTGCGAGTACCCTCAATTAGTTCCTTTCCCTACTATTTATACAAATTGTTGCAAAAGGAATATAACTCTGTAGAAGAAGCTCATTCTCAGTTTTTCTGGCAAAACTGAGAATTATGAATATTTGGCAAATCTGGCAAACACTATCTGGCATATCTGGCAAAACAGTAATTATGAATATTTAATGGCTGTTTCTTCCTCCAATGGTCTGCTCATCCCAAACATATAATACAGTATTGAATGCAATAATAAAATAATTATCTTAAAATAGAAAAAAATAATAGTCACATAATTAGAAAGCACATGAATTATACCAATTATTAATGTTGGGAGAAAAACTGATATGTCTAATAATTAACATTAAAATTACACTGGTTATGCAATATACATGGATGCAAGCATGTCACTGTTTAAAACACTTAAATTTTTACTTGGGTCAAATAAGGTTTTTAAAAGCAATATGGCATTATAATCAATTCAATTTATAATTTTTTTCTTTTTTAAAATTTATTCATTTATTTTAGAGAGAGAGAGAGGAAGAGAGGGGCAGAGGGAGATGGACAGAGAATCCCAAGCAGACTCCCCTCAGAGCCTGGTGCCCAACATGGGGCTTCATTTCACAACTCTGAGATCATGACCTGTGCCAAAATCAAGAGTTAGACCTTAATGGACTGAGTCATCCAGGAGCCCCTAAATGTTCTATTTTTAAAAGCAATTGCATACAGTTTAATTTTATGCTCCAAATTAGTAATATAAAAAACTATTAAAGGATAAGTGGAATAAGTAATATATTTACTCATGCTCTACAATATTTAGGAAATTTTGAAACATTAAAATAATGAGGAACTAGAAAATAATTACATACCAGAGCAACTCCTACTGCAAAATTTTTATTACATATTTTTCCAGGAAATGTGGCTCCTAAAAAACTAGGATGTTTCTTGAAGCTAAAAGATAATAATTTTCCTCAGAATTGCATATGAGTGATATAATTAATGACAATCATTTTCATAGCAACAAACATTATTAAACAATTAATGTGTCCTAAGCCTTATGCTACTCTGAATTAAACTAAATACATTTTTCTCAAACTATCAATGTTAAAAGTATTTCAATATTTTGTAAATTTTAAACTTAATAAACATTTGGAAGTATAATAAGAATAGTCTAATAATTTATGCAAAAGTCTATTGGACTAATGCTTATCATTTTTATTCTGGTTCCCTATCCATTTACAGCCCTAAAAATTAAATTTTCTGTGACTTCCTTATTCACTTATTCATTAAAGATGAATAGATTTTTCTGTGCATTAGATTCTACAGCATGAAATAATTCCATATATTCATGTTATTAAAAAATCAGATGAGAGACAAGAATGTAGAGATAGCAAGTAGTATAACTTTATAAGTGAAGGAAATAAAAGAAATTATATCACTCAAAATTAATCTCCCTTAGTTTTTTCAGTACTTTTATGCAGTTTTACTGATATCAGGTAATTTTATGTCAGTTGACAAAAGTTTTTAATTATCGACCAACATTAGCTCTTTGAAGACAAGGACTTTTGACTTACGTGTTTTTCCCATCCTGTGGTGTCTATCAAATTTATAGAACATAGTATTTATTCATTAAATGCTTATTTTTCATAACTAACATATGAAATCATTCTGTGTTATTCCTTTAATGCTACAAAATATGGAATACTGTACTCACGCAAATAAGTATGCAACCTGATGAGGTCGGAAGATATGTTTGTATTTCCATTCTAAAAATCTAGATAATATATTGTTAGGATTCCCTGTAGTAGAAATTTTGTTTTTATTTGACCATATTTCTATGGAAGATATTACAACAGTCAGTTTTAACTGGGAAAACATCTAAAAAAAATAATAATAAATTTTAAATAAATTTGAACACTTTATTAAATGTCCATAAAAATGCATATATTTAATTCAGTATTTGATTATGAGAATTTAACAGCACAGCAAAATGCTATACACATCAATTCATATTACCTATACTTTTACAAAATATATAAACAAAATTGCTTTTAAAAACTTACAGTGTTAACAAAACCAATTATCTGGATAACCTTCCGTGTTACAGCCTTTACATCAGAGCCCATGTAATCAAACTGAAAAAGAATAATTATTTTTAGAAACTAGTGGATGCCGTCAAGAATATACTACATACCCTTACATGTACAATGTGGTATATTCTAAAATAGCCATAGGGCTACATTCCAGTTGAAATTTAGGAAATCAATAATGGTGTATAAATAATGACTTATAAAAATTAATAAACTCAATTTGTAACTTAATGTATATAAGAAGTAAATAAAAATATTTAATAACATGATTTTAATGTTTAATGCACTCAATTTGTGGCATTACTTATTGTTTATGAAAACTTAGTTTTGGTACTATCCTCTGTGGTAGGCATTCTCCCTACTTAGCAATATCTAGCTCTATTCTAGTTCAGGAGCCCTTCCTTTCTAAATATAGGCATGGCCAGTTTATTCACTTTGGACAATGAAATAAGACAGAGATAAATGTCACTTCTGAGAAGAAGTGTTTCTCTACTGTCGCTCATGCCTGTCTGGTCTGCTTTTCTCTAGGCTTAGAATTTGGGGGAGAAAACCTATCAATATAGAAATACCAAAAATCCTAAGCATTTGGAAGGCTGAGCCAACACATGAAGACAGCTGCCTAGAGAGTCACCCAGATCCATGGTCAATATCACATGAATAAAAAATAAACAGTATTGAGGCATTAAGATTTTGGTTTTTTTTTCTTTTGGATGTCTGAATAATATTCCATGTACCACATCTTCTTTCAGATGTCCATTTATCAGTTGATGGACATTTGGGCTTGTTCCACAGTTTGGCTATTGTTGATAATGCTGCTATAAATATTGGGGTGCAGTTTCCCCTTCAAATCTGTATTTTAAAACTAGAGTGTATTTATGCTAAATCAGTCAGAGAAAGACGTTATCTCACTCATATGTGGAATTTAAGAAAGAAAACAGATGAACATATGGGAAGGGGAAAAGAAAAAAATTAAAGAGGGAAACAATTGATAACTGACTCTTAATGATAGAGAACAAGGGGTGCCTTGGTGGTTCAGTTGGTTAAATGTCTGCCTTTAGCTCAGGTTATGATCCCAGGGTTCTGGGATTGACCCCGCAGCAGGCTCCCTGCTCAGCCTGCTTCTCCTCCCTTTGCCCAGCCCCTCTGCCCCCCGCTAGTGCTGGCTCTCATGTTCTCTCTTTTTAGGAAAAAAAAAAAAAGAAACAAATGATAGAGAACAAATGATAGAGGATTGATGGAGGAAGGTGGTGGAGGATGTGCTAGATGGATAACGGGTATTAAAGAAGGCATGTGTGATGAGCACCGGGTGTTACATGCAAATGATGAATTATTGAATTCTACTCTAGAAACCAATATTGCACTGTGTGTTAACTAACAAAATTTAAATAATTTTTAAAAATGCAGAGAAAAATAAAAGGACCACATTAATTACCAAAATCAGAAATGAAAAAGGAGACATTATAGTGATCCAGTAGTATGCTATAGCAGGCTCTTACTCGTTCACTACAGCTGATTTTTAAATTTTCAATCCAATTTTTAAACAACTATTATTAAATTAAGTTATATATGCTTTTAACTAATTAAGTTAAATTAAAAGGGTAATAAATACTTTTTTTAAAAGATCGTTTTTTATCATAGTGCAACCTAGCCTGCTGTGATTAATACTTATGCTTCAAGTTTTTAAATTATTGTATAGAATTCATTAATATCTAAATAGCTTATAATTATAGTTTTGTGTTTCTACTTTGTAAAATTTACTCATGGTAGTATTTAAAACTTTTTATTCTATTTTTCCTTATCTCTTTTTATTCCTTATTGTTTTAGTATATTATGATAGAGTTTTGGCATATTGGTTTTTACTATTGTCTTCTTTGTGACCTGGAAATCACTACCCATATATGTATTTCCTATAGACATCCTCAGATACTTGAATATATGTGGTGCCCTTTCAGAAGATACAAAGGTAAATAAGGGTTAGTAAAGTGGGTAATAAATAATTTGATCTTTATATGTTAACATTTTCTGCCGTATGTTAAAGGCTAAGAAAAATGCCTTAATGTGCTTCACTATAATTCTGAGTTTTGTTACTTTATTCTGAACATATCCAGAGGTTTTGTTTTTATAGTTTCTTCATAACTCACTTGTTAACTAAGTGTTCATTATTAGAAATGCAACTTCAACATGAATTGTGTCTCTCTACATAAATAGGCCCATTCTTCTACTTTAGGCTTTGTATCCTGAATTTTACTTTATCTGTTAGTAATACCATCTTCGTCATCTTTTTGATTAACAATCCTGGCATATTTTTAATGGTTTTATTTTAACGTTTTATACTGAAAACTGCCATTTTTTAAGCTCTCTCACAAATATCACAGAATCTGAGAATCTTTGCACTTTAGAAGAGATATATAACCTAATCACATTACTGTAATCAATGAAGCTGATCTATAGTTTTTTTTAATTTTCTTATTCATGTCCTCATGGTATTTCCTTTTGACTTTTTTGTTGTTATTATGAGAATATTTGGGGACTGACTTCAAAGTTACATATTTGAGACTGTATATTCAGATATTTAAATATTGTAAAACAAGTTTCTCCATTTTTATCCAAAAGACCCACCTCCACAAGACCTCTTGTGAGGTAAAAATGAAAGATTTCCAGACTAGGACTTATCAGGATTCAACTGTTTTTGTTTTGTTTTGTTTTTTTTCCAAAGTGTTTAATTACTCTTACTAAGAATTTGATGATTATGACTATGAAAATGAGGCAACACCACACTCTGCCAAGATTCAGCAGTGTCTTTCTCTTTCTTTTTCACTTAGTGATAAAGTCTGTGTAAATGATTTTTTGAAATACCTATTTGTTGTAACTACACTCCAAAAATTTCAGATCAACTTTATTGAGGTATAACTTACATATGATTACATTAAGAAGTCACTAATTTTAGTAAATAACACTTACTTTTTAAGATGAAAAAACCCAACCTACAGAAAAATTAAAATTCAAAGGCTACCTCTAAATCATTCAGTTAGATTAATCTACTATTAATGTTAGACACATTTCTTTATATATAACTTTATCTGTCTATGGAGGTAGATCTGGGCATACAATGTTCATTTTTCTGGACTTTTTGAGAATAAGTTGAAAACACTTCAGCATGTCATTCCTAAGAATAAGGATTTTCACCTGTTTGCCCACTACACCATTATCATGTGCAAGAAACAACATTAGTTCAATAATACCAAATACATTATTTATATATTAAAATCTAATGTTGAATACATAATATTCCCAGAGAGTGAAGCTAATCTGTAGTCCCACCCATAACTGAATACAGCTTCCATCCAACCCTGCAAACAAAGAAATCTTAACTGGAGTTCCCAGAAATCTTGGTAGCCCACCCTGCAGGCCCAATTAACGACACTTGAACAGAGACCTCAGCAAGTGCCTCTGCATCTAAAGAGCCTGCAGAGTGTGCAGCCAAAACTGGGCATAAAACTAATTTACCACCCTCCCCAAATGTGAATATAGTCTCCATCCTATCTGAGAATAAAACACAATTGGAGCTCCAGGAATCCGTGTATCTCATCTTGCAATTCCAATTACAACAACTCTTGAGCAGAAAGCCCACCTTGTGGTCCTACCCATCTGCATAGCTAGGATGGTGGCCCATCAAGCCAGGGAATTTAGTGCCTAATTCTGTCTAATTTGATTCTCAAACAAGAGGCAGAACACAATTGTGTTCTGTATTAGGATACTACCACACCTGGAACTAATTCATATCCCAGCTCACTGCTGAATACAGCCTTCATCCCACCCAACCAGGAATCTACCAGAGCAAACAAGATGCTACATAACCCATCCTATATCCCTGCTTACAATAGCACTTAAATAGAGAACATAACATGGCTTTTGGCCTTCCATATCTGTAGAGCAAAACAAGTAGCCCAATCTGCCCAGGACATAGTGCTGCCTGACTTGGGTACACAAACATGAGCTGTCAAAGCCATGAGACTCATTCTGTTGCCACACCAGGCAACAGAATTAAGAACCTAATTCATAACCTTGCTTAATACTGAGAATATATCTGTCCTAAAATCTAGGAAGTCTGATTAGAGAATCCAGGAAACTGCAGAGCCTATTTTACAGCTTCACCAGGGCAAGTAACTAAGCCAGTGTTCCTACACAACTGTTCTCAGCCAGCAGCACCTACCCTCAAAGCTCAGTTAGTAGCCTCACCCAAAACTAGACACTGATAGTGAACACCACCTGCCCAGGGATGCTACCAACTGATACACTCAGAGCTCAATTTAAGCCAAATGGTGAGTGACTATCTATGCCAAAGCAAACCTGTAATGCCTGAAAAAAAAGACTATTTACTCAAATTGGCAGATGTTGACATAAAGAATTGAGGATTGTAAGAATTTGGGAAAACATGATAGCACCAAAAGAAACTAATAGAGCTCCAATAACTAACCACAATGATATGGAGTTCTATAAATTGTAAGAGAATCTAGAATAGTCACCTTAAAGAAGCTTAGTGAACCACAAGAAGATACAATTAAATAAAATTAGGAAAACAAAGCATTAACAAAATAAGGAGTTCTATAAAAAGAAACCATGAAAAAAAAAATTAGATGTCTTCGACCTGAAAAATACAACTGAAGAATTCAATAGAGAATACCAAGAGCAGACTTGACCGTGAAGGAGAAAAAAAAAAAAAAAAACAATGATCTACAATATAGGGCATATTAAATTATCCAGAGGAGCAAAAAAGCAAAGAATGAAAAAAATGAAGAGAGTCTTATAGGATTTATGGGAACAGTTAAACACACACACACACAATATCTGCTTATATAGGAAACCAGAAGAAGATTAAAGAAAATGGGACAGAAAATATATTTAAATCAATAATGGCTGATACATCCCAAATCTGGGAAAATGGACATCCAGATCTATGAGGCCCAAAAGATGCAAAAATGGTTGAATCCAGATAGAGTTACCTCCAGTAACATTATAATTAAATTGTCTAAAGTCATATCCACAATAGCCAAACTGTGGAAGGAGCCGAGATGCCCTTCAACAGATGAATGGATAAAGATGTGGTTCATATATATAATGGAATATTACTCAACCATCAGAAAAGATGAATACCCAGCATTGGCACTGACATGGATGGAACTGGAGGGGATTATGCTAACTAAAATAACTCATGCAGAAAAAGACAGTTATCATAAAGTTTCACTCATATATAAAACATAAGGAATAGCACAGAGGACATGAGGGGAAGGAAGGGAAAACTGAAGAGGGGGAATTCAGAGGGGGACACAAACCATGAGAGACTATGGACTCTGGGAAACAATCTGAGGGTTTCAGAGGGGAGGAGGGAAAGGGGATGGGATAACCTGGTGATGGGTATTAAATAGGAGAGCATATGCTGTAATGAACAATGGGTGTTATATTGAAATAATGAATCACTGAGTACTAAAAAAAAATAAATAAAAGAGTCCCAAAGAAATTTTGAAAGCAGCAGTATAAAAGCAACAAATCACCTACAAAAGAAGCTCTGTAAGACTATAGCAGATAATTCAATAGAAACTTTGCAGGCCAGCAGAGAATGAAATAATACAATCAAAATATTGAAAGAAAAAAACTATCAACCAATAATATGACTGGACAAGCTGTCCTTCAGAAATGAAGGAGCAATAAAAACTTTCCTAAACAAACAAAAACCGAGGGAATTCTTCACAGCTAAACCTGACATACAAGAAATGGTTAGAGTTCTTTGAGTGCAATTGAAAGAACACTAATTAGCATCATTAAAACATATAAAGTCAATATAAAACTATCTGATAATGATAAACATATCCTTAAAGTCAGATTCCATAACATGTTAATGGTGGAGTGTAATCACTAACAACTTTAGTTTAAAAATTAAAAACAAAATATATGAAATATAGCCATAACTAAAATACTCTATTACAGGATATATTTTATTGAAAATGTGTGAAGTGTGGAGGGCCTGGAGGGCTCAGTTGGTTATGTATCTGACATTTGGTTTTGGCTCAGATCATGATCTCATGGGTTGTGGGATTGACCGCGATGTCAGTCTCCACACTCAGCCAGAGTCTGCTTGAGATTCTCTCCCTCTCCCTCTGCCCCTCCCTTGCTCAGGCTTACTCACTATCAAGTAAATAAATAAATCTTTTTAAAAAATGTGTAAAGTGTAACATCAACAACCTAAACTTTTTTTAAGATTTTATTTATTTATTCGACAGAGAGAGAGATCACAAGTAGGCAGAGAGAGAGAGGAGGAAGCAGGCTCCCCGCTAAGCAGAGAGCCCGATGTGGGACTCCATCCCAGGACCCTGAGATCATGACCTGAGCCGAAGGCAGCGGCTTAACCCACTGAGCCACCCAGGCGCCCAACAACCTAAACTTTGAAGGGGAAAATCCACAAGGAAACAAAGGTTTTGAATGACACAAGGGACCAAGTGGACTTAACATATACATTCAGAACATTTTATCCTAAAGCAAGAGAATATACATTCTTTTCCAGCACACATGGAACAGTCTCCAGAATAGATCACGTGCTAGGACATAAACTCAGCCCTCAGCAAGTCCAAGAAAAAGGTAGAGATCATCCCATGCATAAAATCAGACTACAGTGCTATGAAACTTAAAGTCAACCATAAGAAAATTTTTGGAAAGACAATAAATACATGAAGGTTAAAGAACATCCTACTAAACAATGAATGGATTAACCAGGAAATTAAAGAAGAAATTTTAAAAACACACACACACGGAAACAAATGAAAATGGAAACACAATAGTCCAAAACCCTTGGGATGCAGAAAACATGGTCCTAGCCGACCACAAAAATTGAGAAAAATCTCAAATACACCATCTAATCTTACACTTAACGGAGCTAGAAAAAGAACAAAAATTAAAGGCTAAAGCCAGCAGAAGAAGGGAACTACTAAAGATTAAAGCAAAAAATAAGTGATATAAAAAACAACAACAAAAAAAGTAGAACAGATCACTGAAACCAGAAGCTAGTTCTGTGAAAAAATTAATGAAATTGATAAACTCCTAGCCATCCTTATCAAAAAGAATAGAGAAAGAATGCAAATAAATAAAATCATGAATGAAAGAGGAGAAATCACAACCAATACCACAGAAATACAATTATAAGAGAATATTGTGAAAAATTATATGACAAAAAATTAAGCAATTAGGAATAAATAGATCAATTCCTAAAAAACATATAAGCTACCAAACCTGAAACAAGAATTAGAAAATTTGAACAGACTGATAACCAGCAAAGAAATCAAATCAGTAACCAAAAATCTCCTAATAAACAAAAATTACAAAGGCAGATGGCTTCACAGGGGAATTCTCCCAATCATATAAACAAGGGTTAATACCTATTTTCCCCAAACTATTCCAAATAATAAATGCAGAAGGAAAACTTCCAACTTCAATCCCTGACAAAGATTACATTGTCAGGGCAAACCAGACAAAGATTACATTGAAAAAGAGAACTGCAGAACAATATCCCTGAACAATACAGATGCAAAAATTCTCAGCAAAATACTAGCAAATTGAATCCAACAGTACATTAAAAAAAAAAATCATTCACCACAGTCAATTGGGATTTATTCCTGGGTTGCAGGGGTGGTTCAATATTCACAATCAATGTGATACTCCACATCAGTAACAGAAAGGATAAGAACCATATGATCCTCTCAATAGATGCAGAAAAAACATTTGACAAAGTACAACATCCATTCTTGATGGAAACCACCAACAACATAGGGATATAAAGAACATACTTCAAGATCATAAATGCCATATGCAAAAACCCCACAGCTAATATCATCTTCAATGGTGAAAAACTGAGAGCTCTTCCTCTGCAGTCAGGAATAAGACAGGGATGTCCACTTTCACCGCTGTTATTTAAATAATACTGGAAGTCCTAGCCTCTGCAACCAGACAACAAAAAGAAATAAAAGGCATCCAAATCAGCAAGGAAGAAGTAAAACTTTCACGGTTTGCAGGTGACAAGATACTCTACGTAGAAAACCCAATAGACTCCACCAAGAAATTACTAGAACTGATATGCAAAATCAGTTTAAGTCCCAGGATACAAAATCAATGTACAGAAATCTGTTGCATCTCTATTAATCAATAATGAAGCGGCAGAAAGAGAGATCAAGGAATCAATCCCATTTACAATTGCACCAAAAACTGTAAGATACTTAGGAATAAACCTAACCAAAGAAGGAAAATATCTATACTCTGAAAATGATTAAAAACTTATGAAAGAAATTGAAGATGCCACAAAGAAGTGGAAAAACATTCCATGCTCATAGGCTAGAAGAATAAATATTGTTAAAATGTCTATAGTACCCAAAGCAATCTATATATTTAATGCTATCCCTATCAAAATACCACCAGCATTTTTCACAGTGCTGGAACAAATAATCCCAAAATTTGTATGGAACCACAGAAGACCCTAAATACCCAAAGCAATCTTGAAAAATAAGAGCAAAGCTGGAAGCACCATAATTCCAGACTTTAAGTTATATTACAAAGCTGTAGTCATCAAGACAACATGATACTGGCACAAAAATAGACACAGAGATCAATAGAACAAAATACAAAACCCAGAAATGGACCTACAACTATATGACAACCAATCTTCAACAAAGAAGGGAAGATTATCTAATGGGAAAAAGACAACTTCAACAGTGGTGCTGGGAAGAGGACAGCAACACTCAAAATAATGAAACTGTACCACTTCCTTATACCATACAAAAAAAAAAAATTCAAAATGAAAGACCTAAATGTGAGACAGAAAACCATCAAAATCCTAGAAGAAAACACAGGCAGCAACCTCTCTGACATTAGCTGCAGCAACTTCTTACTAGATACACTCTCCAGAAGTGAGGAAAATAAAATAAAAAATGAACTATTCATACTTTATCAAAATATAAAGCTTCTGCACAATGAAGGAAACAATAAAAAAAACTAAAAGGCAACTTCCAGAATAGGAGAAGATAGTTGCAAATGACATATCTGATAAAGCATAAGTATCCAAAATCTATAAAGAACTTACCAAATTCATCACCCCAAAAATGAATAACCCAGTTAAAAAAAAAGGGAAGACATTAATAGACATTGTTCCAAAGAGGATATTCAGATGGCTAGCAGACTCATGAAAAGATGTTCAACATCTCTTATCAACAGGGAAATGCAAATCAAAACCACAATGAGATACCACCTCACACCAATCAGAATGGCTAAAATAAACAACTCAGGAAACAACAGATGGCAAGATGCAGAGAAAGATGCCCTCTCACACTGTTGGTGGGAATGCAAACTGGTCCAGCTACTCTGGAAAACAATATGGAGGTTCCTTAAAAAGTTAAAATAGAAATACCCTACACTCCAGCTATTGCACTACTAGGTATTTATACAATTATATACAAAAATACTGATTTGAAGGGATACTGCATCCTGATGTTTATAGCAGCTTTATTGACAATAGCCAAATTATAGAAAGAGCCCAAATGTCCATCAACTAATGCGTGGATAAAGAAGACTATTGAACTATTACTCAGCCATCAAAAAGAATGAAATCTTGCCATTTGCAATGATGTGGATAGAGCTAGAGAGTACTTTGGTAAATGAAATAGAGTAAGACAAATACCGTATGGTTTCACTCATATGTGCAATTTAACAAGCAAAACAAATGAACATGGTGGGGGAAATAGAGGTAAACCATAAAACAAACTCTTAAATATAGACAACAAACTGAGGGATGCTGGAGGGGAGGTGGGAGATATGGGTTAAACTGGTAATGGGTATTAAGGAGGGCACTGGTTGTGATGAGCATTGAGTGTTGTATGTAAGTGATGAGTCATTAAATTCTCTACCTGAAACTAACATTACACTATATGTTAACTAATTGGAATTTAAATAAAAACCTGAAAAAAATAACTACCTAAGAATAAATTTAATGAAGAAAAAGAAAAACATGCATACTCTGAAAACTATAATATACTGATGAAAAAAATTGAAGACAAAGGAAATAAATGGAAACTTATACCATGCTCTTGGGTTGGAAGAATTAATATTGTTAAAATGTCCATACTACCTAAAGCAATCTATAAATTTAATGCAATCCCTATCAAAATACCAATAGTATCTTTTACAAAAATAGAACAAATTATCTTAATATTTGTATAGAGCCATGAAAGACTCCAAATAGCCAAAGCCATCTTGAGAAAAAAGGACAAAGCTGGAAGTATCAAAATCCCAGATTTCAAGCTGTACCACAAAGCTACAGTAATCAAAACACTGTGGTTGTGGTAAAGACACACACACGCGCGCACACACACACACACACACAAGACACATAAGGCAAGAAAAAAAAAAAAAAAAGAACAGAAAACCCAAAACCTACAATTATATGGTCAATTAAGCTGGAACAAAAAATATGCAATGAAGGAAAAGAGTCTCTCCAATCAATAATGTTGGGAAAACTGGACAGCTATGTGCAAAAGAATTAAACTAGACCACCATCTTATACCATACACATAAATGAAAATAAATGGAAATAAACTCAAAAAGATTAAAAACTTAAATGTAAGGTGTACAATTATGATACTCCTAGAAAAAGAAACATAGGGAACATAGGGGGCGCCTGGGTGGCTCAGTGGGTTAAAGTCTCTGCCTTTGGCTCAGGCCATGATCCCAGGGTCCTGGAATCGAGCCCCACATTGGGCTCCCTGACTGAGCAGGGAGCCTGCTTCCCCCTCTTTCTCTCTCTGCCTGCCTCTCTGCCTACTTGTGATCTCTGTCTGTCAAATAAATAAATAAAATCTTTTAAAAAACAAAAAAAAGAAAGAAACATAGGGAGTAATCTCCAGGATATCAACCTTAGCAATATTTTTCTCAATCTGTCTCCCCAGGCAAGTGAAACAAAAGCAAAAATAAATTTTTGGACCACATCAAAATAAGAAGGTTTTGCATAACAAAGGAAACAACCTAAAAGGCAACCTATCAAATGGAAAAGATATTTCCAATGATGTATCCAATGTCGTGGCCGGCGCGATAAACTGACCAGGAACGTGAGGGTAAAAGGATGGTGAAAAGAAATTAAGAGACAAAGAGATGGGGGCAGGAGAAGCACCAAGGAGGATGTCCCATAGTGCCAAAGTTTATTTTGCAGAGTTCTGATTTATACCACACAGTAAGGGAATCACCTCCTGTATATCTGGTGCTAGTTTCTATTTTGGCCCAAGAGTAGCTGGCCATGCAGAGATATCAGACAGCCTTGACCTTCGTGGTTTGGACACTTGGGCCATAACTCAATATTCACAAAACATAGGAGCCTTATTAACTTAGTCTTGAGACAGCAGCTGCAATGGCAACAAGCCAAACCTTACAATGTTCTCATAACAATCACCAGGGAAAAACGGTGGCACTCTAGCTCGCCACTCATGAAAGTCCCCAGTTGAAGAGGTTCCCAAGAACTGTTGCTCTATTGGGTTAACCCCTTCTAGGCATGAGGCTCCCAACAATCCAATAAGGGGTAAATATGCAAAATATATAAAGAAATCATGTACCTCAACACCAAAAAAAACAGATAATCTGATTTAAAAATGGATAGAGGACCTGAATAGACTTTTCTCCACAGAAGACATACTGATGGCCAAGAAATAAATGAGCAGATTCTCAACATCAGTAATCATCATGGAAATGCAAATCAAAACCACCATGACATATCACCTCACACGTGTCAGAATGGCTAATATCAAAAAGATAAGAAATAGCAAGTGTTAGCTTTCTATGGGATGTGGAGGGAGCCCTCATGCTCTGTTGGTAGGAATGTAAGCAGCAGCTTACATTGAGGTTGTATCCTTAAAAACTTATCAACAGCAATACCATATAATAGTTCCACTGCTGGATATTTACCCAGAGAAAATGAAAACACTAATTTGAAAACATAAATGCACTCATGTTCACTGGAGCATTATTTAAAATAGATAAGCTATGAAAGTAACCCAAGTGTCCACTGAAAGATAAATGGATAAGAAGATGTGATATATATATATATATATATATATATATATATATATACAATGGAATATTGGTCATAAAAATCAATGAAATCTTGCCATTCGTGACAACATGGGCAGATCTACAGGGTATTATTCCAAGTGAAATAAGTCAGACATAAAAAGACAAATCTACAAGATTTCATTCATATGAGGAATCAAAAAAAAAAAAATAGAAACAGACTCATAAATACAGAGAACAAAACTGGTAGTTGCCAAAAAGGAGGGTCAAGTACATAGGAAAAATATGTGAAGGGCATTAAGAGGTATAAAATTCTCATTATAAAATAAATAATCCATGGGGAAGAAAAGCACAGCCTAGAGAATTTAGCCAATAATACCGTAATAACTTTGTATGGTGACAGATGGTCACTATACTTACCATGGTGAGCACTGTATAACGTACAGAATTGTCCAATCTCTCTGTTGTACACCTGAAATTAATATAGCATTGTATGTCAACTATACTTCAATTAAAAAAATACAACCCATCAAGACTTAATCGGGAAGAAATAAAATATCTGAATAAAGCAATTACTAGAAAGGAAATTGAATTAGTAGTTTTTTAGAATGTTCCAGTGAAGTAAAGCTCAAGACTAGATGACCTCACTAGTGAATTTTACCAAATAGTTGAAGAATTAACACCGGTTCTTCTCAAACTCAACCAAAAAAAAAAAAAATTAAAGGTGCTGGAACTCTCTCAAATTCATTTTATAAAACCAGCATTAAGAACTCCAAAAGCAAAGCCAGAAAAGGGCACCACAAGAAAGTACACACCAATATTCCTGATGAATATTGAAGGAAAATTGACAATAAAATACTAGTGACTGAATTCAGCAGCATGTTAAGATATCATTTACCATGATCAAGTTATAGCTAAAAAACCAGACTGAAATCAATAAGGAAACAGAAGACCTGAATACACTATAAACCAATTGACCTAACAGACATATACAGAACACTCAACAGCAGCATATACATTCTTCTAAAAGACATATGGAACAATCTGCAAAACAGACTCATGTTGGGCCATAAAACAATTCTCAACAAATTTAAGATGACTGAAAAAATACCAAGTATCCTCTCTGACCCCAATAAAAAGAAACTAGAAATAAACAGGAGGAAAAAAGCAGGAAAATCCACAAATACATGGAAGTTAATTCACTCTTAACTAATCAGTGGGTAAAGAAGAAATCACAAGGGACTAAGAAAATATCTGGAGGTTAACGAAAGCAAAACACAACATTCCAAAATTAAAGGATGCAGTGAAAACACTACTGATATGGATATTTATAGAGAAAATGCTTACATTAAAAAATAATAAAGTTCTCAAACCAATAACCCAACTTTTTACCTTGAGGAACTCTAAAACATTAAAAGAAACTATAGATGATTCTCAATTTATGACAGTTTGTCTAACGATTTTTCTACTTTACAATGATGCAAAAGTGACACACATTTAATAGAAACTGGACTTTGATTTTTGGATGTGGATCTTTTTCCAAGCTAGCACTAAGGAGTACATACTGTGATGCTAGGCAGTGGCAGTGAGCCATGGCTTCCAGTCGGCCATGTTATCACAAGGGTAAATAATTTATACATATATATAGCCATTCTGTACCTATACAATCATTCTGTTTTACCTTTTTAGTACAAGATTTAATAAAGTACATGAGATAGTAGACACTTTATTATAAAATAGGCTTTGTGTTTGATGATTTCACCCAGCTGTAGGCTAATGGAAGTGTTCTGAGATGTTTAAGGTAGGCTAGGGTAAGCTCTGACGTGTGGTAGGTTAGGTGTAGTAGCTGCATTTTTTACTTATATTTTCAACTTACAATAGGTTTATCATGCCATAGCTCCACAGTAAGTTGAAGAAGATCTGAAACCAAAACTTAACAGAGGAAGGAAATAATAAAGAACGTAACAGAAAAATGAAAGAATAGAAAAACAATTTTTGAAATCAATGAAAACAAGTTGTTTTTCTGAAAAGATCAATAACTTTAAAAAAATTCTTAGCTAGACTAATTAAAAAAGGCACAGATAAATAAAACAGAAATAGGGGCACCTGGGTGGCTCTGTCAGTTAAACACCGGCCTTCAGCACATGTCATGATTCCGAGGTCCTGGGATCAAACCCCACATCAGGCTCCCCTGTCAGAAGGAAGCCTGCTTCCCCCACATCCCTCTGCCTGCCACTGTCCCTGCTTGTGCTCTCTCCCTCTCTGTCAGATAAATAAAATCTTTTTTTAAAAAAAAAGAAAGAAAGAAAGAAAAGGAATGAAGAGAGGACATTTCATTTAATGTCATAGAAATAAGAAGAATTATAAGACTACTAAGAATAATCATATGCCAACAAATTGGATACCTGTAAGAAGAAAAAGAAAAACTACTACCAAGACTAAATGCATATCAAAACTAAATCACAAAGAAATTTTTAAAATATGACCAGACAAATAAAGAGGAAGGATATCGGATCAGTAATCAAAAACATCTCAATACAGAAAAGCTCAGGACCAGATGAATTCACTGGAGAATTCAAGCAAACATTTAAAGAAAAATTAACACTAATCTCCCTCAAGCTCTTACTAAGAATTGTATAGGAGAAAACACGTCCAAACTCATTCTATGATGTCAGCATTATCCTGATACCAAAACCAGATAAAGAAACTACAAGAAAAATAGAAGTCAATTATCATTGGTGATGACTAATGCAAACATCATTTATAAAATAATAGCAAAATGAATTCAAAAGTTCATTAAAGGGATCATACATTACAACCAAGTGGGATTTATACCTGGAACATAAGAATGGTTTAACATATTAAAAAATCAATCAATGTAGTTCCATACATTAATAAATGAATGACAACAAAACCCCACATGATCATTTCAATTGATGCCAAAAAAAGTGAAAAAAAATTCAGCACTATTATATCATAAAAACACCGAACAAACTAACAGAAGTACCTCAACATAATAAAAGCCATATATGATCACAGACAATATCACACTCAACAATGAAAGACTGTATTCTTTTTTACTAAGCACAAGAAAAAAGATAACCATGTCCACCTTCACCACACAATTCGGCATTGTACCATAGGTCCTAGTTACAGGATTTAGAGAACAAAAAGAAAAAAGGTATTGAAATGAGAAATAAGTAAAATTATGTCTGTTAACCAATGATTTCATAAGCAGAAAACCCTACAGATTCCACCAAAAAAAACTGAGCTAGGGAACAATTTCAGCAGTAATAATATAAAATCAACACACAAAAATCAGTTGTTTCTGGACACGAACATTTCTGTACACGAACATGATCAATCACAAAAGGGAATTACGAAAATGCTCCCTTTTACTATAGTATCAAAAAGGATAAAATACTTAAGAATAGACTTAACCAATGAGGTGAAAGTCTTGCACACTGAAAGCTGAAGGCATTGGTAAAAGAAATCAAAGAATATACAGACAAATGGAGAGCTATCTCATGCTCATTAACTGGAAGACTTTGTAGTGTTAAAATAATGTTAAAATGCCCAAACTACCAGATGAAGCTATCTAAAGATTCACTGCAATCTTTATTAGAATCCCAATGGCATATTTTTCAGAAATAGAAAAAAATAGCCTAAAAGAAAAATGTTACAGTGTCTCATTTCCCAATTTTGAAACATACTACAAAGCAACAGTAATGAAAACAATACAGTATTAGCATAAAAGACAGATATATAGAACAATGGAATAGAATAGAGCATTCAGAAATAAAGCCCTGAGTATATATGGCCAAATGTTTTTCAACACTGGTGCCAGCATACACAGTGGAAAATAATCAGTGTCTTCAACAAATGGCACTGGAAAATCTATATCTACCTACATGTCAAAGAATGAAGTTGGACTCTTACTTTAAATCATATACAAAAGTTAACTCATTAATAAAAATGAACAAAAGTTAACTCAAAATTGGCATAAATTTAAGACCTAAAATTACGAAACTCCTGGAAAAAAGCATAGGAAAAAACCTTCAGTACATTGGATTCGGCAATCACTTGTTGGATATGATACCAAAAACACAGGCAACAAAAGTACAAATAAACAAATGGGATTACATTAAACTTAACTTTTGTGCATCAAACAATCAACAGAGTGAAAAGGCAGTTTACAGAATGGGAGAAAGCATTTACAAACCACATCTCTGATAAGAAGTCAGTATGTAGAATATATGAAAGAAATCCTATAGCTTAACAACAACAAAAAACTTTAAAATTCTTTATTAATGGAAATATTAATATTAATAATGGAAAACAGTACAACAGTTCCTCAAAAAATTAAGCATAGAATTAACATATGTTCTAACAATCCAGCTTCTGGGTATACATTCAAAAAATTCAAAGCAAGATCACAGATATTTACACATTCATGTTCCTTGGAGCATTATTCGCAGTAGCCTGAAGGTAGAAGAAACCCAAAGGCCCATTAATAGAAGATTGGGTAAAGAAAATGCAATGGGTATATGCACATGCAGTGGGATAGTCACAGCCTTAGAAGGAAGATAATCCAGTCATGTGCTACAATAAGGATGAAACCTGAGGACATTATGCAAAGTAAAATAAGCCAGTCACAAAAGTTCAAATTCTGTATAATTCCACTCATATGTATTATCTAAAGTAGTCAGAATCATAGAAACAGAAAGTAGAAAGGTATTTGCCAAGGGTGGGGCAGGGGATGCAGGGGGGAGGGGAAATTAGTGTTCAATGGGCATAGAATGTTGGTTTTCAGGATGAAAAGATTCTAGAGATCTGTTGAACAACAATGTGAATATACTTAACACTACTGAACTATACATTTAAAAATGGTTAGTATGGAAAATTTAATACTAAATGCTTTTTACCACAGTAAAAAAAAGAATGAAGGAAATTGGGATTCAATGCTAGATCTCTCTGACTTCAAATTATGTACTTATAACTGCTAAATTTAGGTTACTATGAAACAAAAATTTAATGTATAATGTATAATGTTTTCCTTTCCCTTCATTGACTTATTTTTGTTGATTATGCTTAAAATTCTGTTTTCCTATTTCTAATTGCTTTGTAAATTTATAATATGTATTGGCATTGTACTAAGTCAGTGTAACCAGGTGTAAAAAAAAAAAAAAAAAAAAGAAAAAGAAAAAAAAACCTTCCCACTCTTTAGTGAGTCAATGGACTTCAATTTTTGTAACCTCTGATAATATTTAGCTCAGCTTCTCTGCCTCATACCCACCTCTTCTGGAGTCAACAGACACCCTATGGAATGAAATATTTTTATAACATATCTTAAAATTTTAATATCTGAAAGTTTCCTATATCTAAAGCTATTATTTATTTATTTATTTATTTTGCTAACCCTTGTTTATGGTAGCTAATTTTCTTTTGAATTTTGAGCTCATATATGGCTGGAAATAATCTGTGGGAATACCTGCTTGAAGTGCATTCCTATAGAGAGAAACATTCTTTGCCTCCAACAGGTGCCCCTGGCTCTTACCAACCAGGAATAAACGTAGCCTCATAGTTCAGAATCTCCTAACTACCCATGTTGTACAAATTAAAAACCTAAACCCGTACAAGATCAGAAATATAATCATGAATCCTCAATATGAAAATTGTATTCGTTTTTCTGTTATTTCATTTATCTAGAACCGAGAACAAAACAGATGACTTGTTTTATCCCTTCACTTAAAAGTAGCATATTTGTTTTGTAGACTATTCTTTCAATGAGGCTGAAGCAGTTAAACATTATTATATGTGGGGCCTGAGGGTTTCACTGAGGATGTAGTTCTTTTGAAAAAAAGAAAAATAGACTGACAAACTTTAAAATATAAAAACATGTAGAAACTCATATATAAAATAAATGAATTCAACATTGGCTTATGAACAATTTTTAAGAAGTTATTAACTGTAAAAACAAAATAAATATTTATCAAAAATGGTTTTAAAATTTTTATTACATCATTGAAATCAAGTTAAATACAAAGGTTAAATCACTTTAAAATAGCAATACATAAAAAAGGACCTACCAGAATTTTATCCACAACAATATATATTTCAAGATATTGAGGATGTAACTTGAAAAATTCAGTTCTCTGGAAAACACACAACATGAGTCCTGAGGAATTTCCAAAAATTTACCTTCTATTGAAATTATATTCAGAAACTGAGAGACGTGGTGCTACTGACTACATAATAAAGCAGCATCCAAATACAAAATTTAGGTACTATTCAGAAAATTCCAGTTCAAAAAGTTCCTGTGGTTAATAAAGGTGTTCAATGAGATCCCAAGCTATACAAGAATCCAGGTATCTGTTGATTTTAGCAATAGTTGCAATTGGAAATTTTAAGATTACAACATAAATCTTTTCCTTCTTTCCTTGTGATAGTTTTCATAGTAGTCCTCCATGTGGACAGATTTTCTGCTACCAATGATTAGGAAACTACTTCTGGCAAACAATAAAGTTAAGAAAAATACTACTGAAGTTTACAACCAATGGCACTTCACTGGATCCAGGAATGGTATTTATGACATTAAAGCAGTTTACTAGCCTTTGTGGAAGAAGAATTCATCACATTGCTTTACATGTACCTTATATAGGCCACTAATAGTATTTCTGAACTCTCTTAAAACAAAGACTTAATTTAGAAATGCAGATTATGTGATATTTTCACCTAATTTATCAGCCTAATTGAGGAAAAGGAGTAATTTACATTAGCTATTCAAATGTCCACATGCAAAAATTAATTTTTTGGTTTCTTGAATCCTATATTCCCATGTGTCCAAGATTGATTACCTAAGTCTTTACTAAACTTTAATCTAATGACAAGCTTAATGGGGACCTTCATTTTATTCTTTACCCATTTTAAAAGTCAAGCAATGTCCTTATGAAAAAAAATCTTAAATCTGCAGATCATCAAATTTTGCTCTGAAAGTAGTTTTCATTTCATGAAATTATAAGGAATAAGTTAAATTTAAAAAGTCAACACTTACTTCTGAACTTTTCCTGATATGATAATATATGTTATTATAGCTGTAAGTCTTAGTTTCTCCTAAGAGAGGTACAACAATGTCATATTTTTCTTCATAAATCATGTGCACAAATCCTGATACAGCCTCCATTGGTTCAATTCCGTATGAGATGTTTTTAAGCTGTAATGTTCCCCTGAGTATTAAAAAAATCAAAACAAGTCTGAAATTATTCTACCAAAACTATAATATTCTAAGGAGTAATTTTGGCAAAAAAAAAAAAATTTTCTTACATTTAAAGTCACCTTGGTTTCTCTAGTTTATTCATTGAGGTGTTAAACTCAAGACTGGACCAGGATGCATACTGCCTTATATTACAATATTCTAAGAGAAATATTTTTATTATCTTAAAGAAAGCATGTAAGTGTCATGGATCCATGTGATTAAACAGGTTAGGAACCCTTCCTAGAGTACAGATTTTCTAAGCCAGCTTGTCAGATCTTTAGGCACTCTCTTCCTTAGTGTTATGTCCTTTCTTCTTTTTGAGATACCTACTCTTCCCTGAGACTTAATGTCACACATCATTTTTTGTGTGGACTTAAATGAAGGTATTACCTGCCTAAAAATGACTGGAAGCAGAGCTAAAATACCTATCAGATCTAGGCATTCTGCAATTTTCAACCATGCTAGGAAATTAAGAAATCGATAAAAATATTAAAAATCTAGAAAAACTAAATTATGAAGAGACCAACAAACACCCCCTACACTCAAGGCCACTCAAAGCCTCAAGCAACAGATCCTGTTAGCATCAACAAGTACATAAACAATGAATCGTGAAACACTGCATCAAAAACTCATGATGTGGGGTACCTGAGTGCTTCAGCTCAGGTCATGAACTCAGCGTCCTGAGATCGAGCCCCACATTGGGCTCTCTGCTTGGCAAGGTGCCTACTTCCCGCTCTCTTTTTGCCTGCCTCTCTGCCTACTTGTGATCTCTCTCTCTTTCTGTCAAATAAATAAATAAATAAAATCTAAAAAACAAAAAAAAAAAAAAAAAAAAAAAAAACCCTCATCATGTATATTATGGTGACTAACATAACATAATAAAAATTAAAAAAATAAAAAGAATCAACAAGTAGTCTTCCAACAGGGACAAAAGCTGCCAAGGCGACCAATATTTTATTTTACCAGTAATTCTGAGTCACTCCTTAGGGAACTGAGATAACAATGTTGAATATAGAACTAGAAAAGATAAGCGGAGGATCAACTCAGGTTAACAGTATCAATATTGGCAAATGGAATATCTTTAAATAGGTTACAACCTGAGTCCTGAACAAGTATGGAGTGACACAAGAGAATGTGGAAAACCTGCAACATATCCATGATAACTGCAATCCACCTGAAAAAAAATACACAAGAAAAAATGGATAATTTATTTTTAAAATGGACATCCCACCTGTGTCACTTGTATTTATTACTTTATCTACCCTAGTACTTTAACATGCATAGGCAATTAGCCAATGAACTTTTTTTTTTTTTTTTTTTTTTTTTTAGCCAATGAACTTTTGCCAGGTAGGAATAAGAATTAGTCCAAGTTATTCAATTTCAGTGAATGTGTAAAATAATATTCTAGAAATTTCAGAATATTTACATTTTTAAAGATAATCCAGAGTAAGAAGTTTGAAAGAAAAAGCTCAGTCTTACCTGCGCTAACAAAGGCTGAGAATGTTGGATGTCATCGTTGTCATAAAAGTAAACAACAGAAACTGAATATAAAAATAATCTAGACAAAAAAATCACACAAAACATGCTCAAGTTGTGAAACATAAAACATAGAAAAAATTATTCTTCATAATACAAATTGTTCTTTCACTGAGGAATTGTAGTGCCAATTACCTTTACATAGTCAATCGTCCAAATACTTTTGTCATTTACAATAAACCAGGTGCTGAAGAAAGTATTTTAACTATAGTAACATACAATGCTAAAATACATGTCAATGAACAACCAAAACAGCTAGAAATAGTAAATAGTAAAATAACATAGGTCCCAAGTTCCAGCATAGAATTTAAAAATTTTTGTGTTTATTTATTTTGTGTTTAAAAATGTTGTGTTAAAACTGATTCCAGATTTTAAACCTAAATCTTAAAGGGTTAGAACAAAATTTTAAAATATTTTCTTGAGGAGGAGGGGCAAGATGGCAGAGAAGTAAGAGACCCTGTTTCAACTGGTCCCCTAAAGTGAGCTAAATATCTACCAGAACACTCTAAACACCCATGAAATCGGCCTGAGATGTAAGATTACACACTTCTGGATCTCTACAGAGGCAGATGACAGCAGTGAAGAGGTAAAGCAGAGTGGGAATGCTTGGACTGATACTGGAAGATAAACAGAAGAGGAGGGAGCCACCAGAAGGGACACATTAGAAAGTAATACCCCAATATGAAAGTGCCCTGTGGTTGGGGACAAACATTAACTTGGAGTCTGGTTAAAAGCACTCAAAAAGAGCAAAAGATCTTAAGAGGCAACTGGTGTAATCTGGTGGTCAAGGGCATGGGCCCAGGATGGTCACCTCTGGTGACCACCCATGTCAGAGAGAGTCTGGTGGGGCCACCAATCTGTGGTCCTTGAGCCCATGGCTTTCTGCTGCTTGCACTACCACTCAGGTTGGGCACACTCCCACCTGAGACAGCCTGGTGTGGGCACCAGTGGGTGGCCTCTGCGCCTACAGCCTTCCTTGACCTGCGTGACTACGGGGTCTGAGCATACGCAGCCTGCACCTAAGAGAACTCAGCACCAACTCTGGTTGGGGTCTCTCAGCCTGCAGCCTTTGGCAACCTGCACCTCCCCTGGCATGGACCGTAGATAGCATTCCCAGCAACAGCAGTAACTGGAATCGGGCTCACCCAGACCTATATTGCTCACAGTTTTAGTGGCACCAGCGTGCAGAGACAAGCAGGGGCCTCGGGCAACCACCGGGAGAGTGGCTAGGGGTGCGCACCACCAGTGGGAGGTTGTGGTGTCTGGCAGAGTTTGCAGAGGGGGAGTCTGTGTTTTCTGGACCATCCAGAGGGGAGCAAACTGAGGCCTCTCTCTGAAGCAGAGGTCTGGGGGTGGACAGTTTGCTTTCCGCTAAACCTCTGAAAAGCCAAAAAGCCACCAAAGAACAAAACCCTCCAGAGAACATAAGCCTGAAAAGCAGTTTCCACAGAGTCCAGTCCCTTGATAGCAGGCAGGGTAACTCAACCCAAGCAGTACTGACTGGAAAACAATGTGGCAGGCCCCTCCCCAAGAAAACTAGCCAAAGGAACAAGAAGACAATAACCACAGGGTACCCATTAAACTGTTAACACCCAAACATCAGGGGAAAACAATAAATTAAGCTCCCGATATTGTCCCAATGCCTGTATAATTCCTAGATACAACTTTTCTTCTTTTTTTTATTAGTTCTCACACTTCTTCTTTTAATTTTTTTTAACCTACTTACCATTACAACCAGAGTTTTAATACATTGCATAATAACTTTTTAACTTGAACTTTTTCATGCATATATTGTGTTTCTCTTCCTTTTTTTAAATACATACAGACATAAGCTTCAAGGTAATCATTTTTCCCTATTCAATACTACCTCTCTATATAAACCAGTTTTAATTTCCCTGTATCTATGGAAAGTTGAGTCCTTTAACAAAGATAACAATATTCATTCAGGAAGATCCGAAATAACCTTCCTTGCTCACATCAAGAGTTTATAACCACCTTCCCATCTTATTCTTCTGTGGGTGTTTCTGTGTGTTTGTATCTGTTTTTGTACTTTATAAATATTATCCTTGGGGTTCCTTTTGGCTGGGTTTTTCTTCTTTTTTTTCTTGTCTTTTACTTTTGTCAGTCTTTTTAATTGTTCATTTTTGTTTATCTACCTTATAAATCTTACTTTGGGGGCTCATTTTGGCTGGGTTTCTCTCTCTTTTTTTTTCTATTTTTCTCTCTCTTTTTGCTTTCTTTTTGGTGATGACTTCTGGTTACTCTGAAACTTTTCAGGGTGCACCTTGCCTAGATTGTGGTTGAAATATTCAGCTAAACAACCCCTCAAACACCTCTCACCAAAATGACTAGAAGGAAGAACACCCAACAGAGTAAATATTCAGAGACTGTGCCCTCTGCCACAAAACCACTGAATATGAACATAAACATATGTCACAAAGGGAATTCAGGGTAACAATTATCCAAGCAATGGCTAGGATGGAGAAGACCATTAGTGGCAACATAGAAACTCTAAGGGCGGAAATGAGATCAAATCGAATCTAAATACTCTAACAGCCAGCATAACTGAGGCAGAAGATCGACTTAGTGATCTAGAAGACAAACTGAGAGAAGAAGGATCAGGAGGACACCTGGAATAAACAGGTTAGAAGCCATGAAAATAGAATTAGGGAAATAAATGACACCATGAAACATTCCAACATCAGAATTATTGGCATCCCTGAGCAGGTGGAGAAAGAGAGAAGATTAGAAGATATAGTTGAACAAATTCTGGATGAAAATGTCCCCAATTTGGGGAATGGAACAAGTGTTCAAGTCCTAGAGGCAGAAAGGACACCCCCCAAGACCAATGAGTCTAGAAAGACATCCAGATACTTAACTGTTAAATTCATGAATCATAATTTTAGGCAAGAGGTCTTAAGGGCAGCTAGGGGGAAGAGATTCCTTACATGCAGAGAAAGTCCCATTAGAATAACATCAGACCTGCCCACCGAAACCTGGCAAGCCAGAAAGGGCTGGCAAGACATATTCAAGGCACTAAATGAGAAGAACATGCAGCCAAGAATACTTTATCCAGCAAGGCTGACATTCAGAATAGATGGAGACAGAGAGAACTTCCAAAACAGGCAAGGTTTAAAAAAGTCTGTGACCACCAAGTTGGCATTACAAGAAATATTAAAGGGGTTTTTTATAAAAAAAAAAAAGGAAGAACCCAACAATGACATAGAATAGAAGTTTACAGAGACAATCTATAGAAACAAGGACTTCTCAGGCAACATGATCTCACTAAAAACTTATGTTTCAATAATCACTCTCAATGTGAACAGCCTAAATACTCCCATAAAAAGGCACAGGGTTAAAGACTGGATAAAATGACAGGACCTGTCCATATGCTTTCCACAAGAGACACATTTGGAACCTAAAGATACATCCAGACTGAAAGTGAAGGGATAGAGAAGCATCTTTCATGGAAAGCTGGAGGAAAAGCTGCAGGAAGCTGGAGTAGCTATTCTCATATCAGATAAATTAGATTTTAAGCTAAAGACTGTAGTAAGAGATACCGAAGGACACTACCTTATTGTTAAAGGGTCTATCCACCAAGAAGATTTAACAATTGTAAATATTTATGCCCCCAACATGAGAGCAGCCAACTACTAAGCCAACTGTTAATTAGTCATATTGATAGGAATACATTAATTGTAGGAGATCTTAACACACCACTCTCAGTAATAGATCATCTAAGCAGAAAATCAATAAATAAACAAAAGCTTTGAATGACACATGGGACCAGAAGGAACTCATAGATATATACAGAACATTCCACCCTAAAACAACAGAATATTCATTCTTCTCAAGTGTTCATGGAGCTTTCTCCACAATAGACCACATACACTGTAACAAATCAGGGCTCAGTTGATACCAAAAGACTGAGATTATTTCCTGCATATTCTCAGACCATGATGCTTTGAAACTGGAACTCAATCACAAGAAAAAAGTTTGGAAGGAATACAAACACTTGGAAGCTAAAGACCGTCCTGCTCAAGAATGCTTGGTTCAACCAGGAAATCAAAGAAGAACTTAAACAATTCATGGAAACCAATGAGAATGAAGACACATCAGTCCAAAACCTATGTGATATGGCAAAAGCAGTCCTAAGGGGGAAATACATAGCCATCTAAGCCTCACTCAAAAAAACTGAAAAATCCAGAATACACCAGCTATCTTTACACCTGAAAGAACTGGAAAATCAGCAACAAATTAAGCCAACCCCACACATAAGAAGAGAAATAATTAAGATTAGAGCAGAGATCAATGAGTTAGAAACTAGAGATATAGTACAACATATCAACAAAACTAGAAGCTGGTTCTTTGAAAGAATCAATAAGATAGATAAACCACTGGCCATACTAATTCAAAAGAAAAGAGAGAGGACCCAAATTAATAAAATTATGAATGAAAGGGGAGAGATCATGACCAACACCAAGAAAATAGAAAGAATGATCAGAAATTATTATCAACAGTTATATGCCAATAAGTTAAACAACCTAAAAGAAATGAATGCATTCCTGGAAAACTTTAAATTTCCAAGACTGAAACAGGAAGAAGCTGGCAGCCTGAATAAACCAATATCTAGTAACGAGATTGAAGCAGCGATCAAAAACCTACCAAAAAACAAGAGCCCAGGACCTGAAGGATTCCCTGGGGAATTCAAACACTCAAAGAAGAAATAATACCTATTCTCCTAAAGCTCTTTCAAAAAAAGAAACAGAAGGAAAACTTCCAGACTCTTTCTATGATGTTAGTATTACCTGATCCCCAAACCAGGCAAAGACCCCATCAAAAAGGAGAATTTCTGACCAATATCCCTGACAAATATGGATACCGAGATTCTCAAGAAGATCCTAGCTAATAGGATCTAACAGTACATTAAAAAGATTATCCACCATGCACCCTGGGATGCAAGGGTGGTTCAACATTTGCAAATCAATTAATGTGATAGAATCAATAAGAGAAGAGAGAATAACCACATGGTCCTCTCAGCTGAGGCATTTGACAAAATGCAGCACCCGTTCCGGGTTAAAACTCTTTGAAGTATGGGAATCGAGGGAACATTCCTCGGCTTCATAAAATCTATCTATGAAAAACCCACAGTGAATATCATTTTCAGTGAGGAAAAGCTGACAGCCTTTCCCTTTTGAGATCAGGAACACGACAAAGATGACTATTGTTGCCACTGCTGCTTAACATAGTATTAGAAGTCCTAGCAACAGCAATCAGACAACAAAAAGAAATAAAACATATGAAAATTGGCAAAGAAGTCAAACTCTCTCTATTCACAGATGACATGATACTTTATATGGAAAACCCAAAAGACTCCACCCCCAAACTACTAGAATTCATACAGCAACTCAGTAATGTGGCAGAATACAAAATCAAGGCACAAAAACCAGTTTCTTTCTTATACACTAACAAAGAAAATGAGAAATGGAAATGAGAGAATTTATTCTATTTATGATAGCACCAAGAACCATAAGACCTGGGAATAAACCTAACCAAAGAGGTAAAGGATCTGAACTCAAGGAACTACAGAACACCCATGAAAGAAATTGAAGAAGACACAAAAAGATGGGAAAGTGGAGGAGTCAAGATGGCAGTGAAGTAGGCTGAGATGACATCAGGTAGCAGGAGATCAGCTAGATAGCTTATCAAACCATTGCGAACACCTACGAATCTAACAGGAGATTGAAGAGAAGAAGAGCAACAATTCTAGAAACAGAAAATTGACCACTTTCTGAAAGGACCAGCAGAGAAGTGATTCCAAAGCAACTGGAAGATAGACCACAAGGGGAGGGGCCAGTTCCCGGCAAGTGACTGAATAATGGAGCACAAAATCAGGACTTTTAAAAGTCTGCTCCACTGAGGGACATCGCTCCAGAGGCTAAACTGGGGTGAAGTCCACGCAGTCAGCATGGCTCCAGATCTCATGGGGTCAGAGAAGGATCAGGGGTGTCTGAGTGTCACAGAGCTCACAGGTATTAGTGCATGGAAGCCAGCTACAGAGACAGAGCTGAGGAGTGAACTCTCAACTTGGGTTTACCTTGAGCTTTAATCTGGACCCCACTCACTGCTCTGTGAGTGGGGTCCCTACAAGATCCGGGGAGACACCCCCTGGAAGAGCTCAGGTGTTTGCGGAGTTCAGAGACTCCAGGTGGAGCTGTGTGCCAGAGACAGAGACACTTGTCACAGGCTGGGTGAGCTTGGAGTGCAGCTGGAGGCCAAGGAGATGGGAGTGATTGAGCGCTTTTTTCTGAGGGTACACAGAGGAATGGGGCCCGAGCTCTTGGCTCCTCTGGACCAGAGATTGGGAGGCCGCCATTTTCATTCCCGTCCCCTGGAACTCTACAGAAAGCGTTCAGAGAACAAAAGCTCCCAAAAGCGAACCCAAGTGGATTACTTAGCTTGGCCCCTGGTAAGGGTGGTGCATTCTGCCTCCAGCAAAGACACTTGAGAATCACTACAACAGGCCCCTCCCCCAGAAGATCAACAAGAAATCCAGCTAAGACCAAGTTCACTTACCAAGGAGAACAGCGGAATTCCAGAGGAGGAGAAAGCAAAGCATGGAATTCATGGCTTTCTCCCAATGATTCTTTAGTCTTGCAGTTAATTTTTTTTTATTTTATTTTTTTTCTGCTTAATTTTTTTTAACTTTTACTCTTTCCTCTTTTAATGATTTTTAACTAGTTTATCTTTACAATACCTTTCATTAAAAAAATAATAATCTCTTTTGAACTTATAGTTCAAAAAGTTTAGTTTTGATCTTATAGTCATATTTTATCTTTCATTGTATCTAACTTTATATTTTGTATACACATAGGGTTTTTTCTTCTAAAAAAATTTGGGGTACAACTTCTTCTAATAGATCAAAATATACCCTAAATCTTGCTCCAGGCTAGTTCTAGTCTCCAGCCCAAGAAAATTATCTCCACTTTCTTTTTCTTTATTCTCCCAACCAACTTACTTTATCAACTCCTTTTTTAAAAATTTAAAAAAAAAATTTTTTTTCATCTTTATAGGCATATTCTATCCCTTCATTGTGTTTATCCTTATATATGTTTTTCATTCTTTAAAATTTTGGGAAGTAGTTTCTTCTAGGAGACCAAAATTCTCCCAAAATTAAGTGGGTGACCTTGTTCTAGTAAACAGTCTAATATATATATTTTTTTTCTTTTTTATATTTTCCCTTTATTTGTTTTCTTTTTTTAATTGTTTTTTTTTTCCTCTGAACTTTTTATCCCCTTTCTCCCCCCCACTATTTTGAATCTCTTCTAATTTGGTTAAAGCACATTTTCCTGGGGTCTTTGCCACCCTTTTAGTACTTTATTTGCTCCTTCATATATTCTTATCTGGATAAAATGACAAGGCAGAAAAACTCACCACAAAAAAAAAAGAACAAGAGGCAGTACCAAAGGCTAGGGATCTAATCAATACAGACATTGGTAATATGTCAGATCTAGAGTTCAGAATGATGATTCTCAAGGTGCTAGCCAGGCTCGAAAAAGGCATGGAAGATATAAGAGAAACCCTCCCCAGAGAGATAAAAAGCCCTTTCTGGAGAAAAAGAAGAACTAAAATCTAACCAAGTTGAAATCAAAAAGCTAGCAGTAAAAAAAATGAAGGCTCCTACTGCTCAGGATAAATGAGGCAGAAGAAAGAATAAGTGATATAGAAGACCAAATGACAGAGAATAAAGAAGCTGAGCAAAAGAGAGACAAACAAATACTAGACCACGAGGGGAGAATTCGAGAAATAAGTGACAACTTAAGACGAAACATTAGAATAATTGGGATTCCAGAAGAAGAAAGAGAGAGGGGAGCAGAAGGTATATTGGAGAGAGTCATTGTAGAGAATTTCCCTAATATGGCAAAAGGAACAGGCATCAAAATCCAGGAGCTGCAGAGAACCCCCCCTCAAAATCCATAAGAATAGGTCCACACCCCATCACCTAATAGTAAAATTTACAAGTCTTGGCGACAAAGAGAAAATCCTGAAAACAGTCTGGGAAAAGAAGTCTATAACATACAATGGTAAAAATATTAGATTGGCAGATCTCTTATCTTATCTCTCTTAGATAAGAAATTTGGAAAGAACCCAAATACATAGAGACTAAACAGCATCCTTCCAAACTCTTAGATAAGAGAGATTAGGGTTTCTCTTATTCACAGAGACCTGGCAGGCCAGAAAGAACTGGCATGATATGTTTAGTGTTCAGAGCACTAAACAAGAAAACATGCAGCCAAGAATACTATATCCAGCTAGGCTCTCACTGAAAACACAAGGAAAGATAAAAAGTTTCCAGGACAAACAAATGGAATTGAAAGAATTTGCAAACACCAAACCAGCTCTATAGGAAACATTGCAAGGGATCCTCTAAGCAAAGAGAGACCCTAAAAGTAGCAGATCAGAAAGGAACAGAGACAATATACAGTAACAGTCACCTTACAGGCAATACAATGGCACTAAATTCATATCTCTTAATAGTTATCCTGGGGATGCCTGGGTGGCTCAGGACCCAGCGTCCTGGGATCGAGTCCCACATCGGGCTCCTTGCTCAGCAGAGAGCCTGCTTCTCCCTCTGCCTCTGCCTGCCATTTTGTCTGCCTGTGCTCGCTCTCTCTCCCTCTCTCTCTATGATAAATAAAATCTTTTTTTTTAAAGATTTTATTTATTTTATTTGACAGACAGAGATCACAAGTAGGCAGAGAGGCAGGCAGAGAGAGAGGAGGAAGCAGGCTCCCCACTGAGCAGAGAGGCCGATGCGGGGCTCGATCCCAGGACCCTGGGATCATGACCTGAGCCGAAGGCAGCGGCTTAATCCACTGAGCCACCCAGGCGCCCTAAAATCTTAAAAAAAAAAAAATAGTTACCCTGAATGTAAATGGGCTAAATGCCCCAATCAAAAGACACAGGGTATCAGAATGGAGAAAAAAAACAAAACCCATCAATATGCTGCCTACAATAAACTCATTTAAGATCCAAAGACACATCCAGACTTAAAGTGAGGAGGTGGAAAACAATTTACCATGCTAATGGACATCAGAAGAAAGCTGGGGTGACAATCCTTATATCAGATCAATTAAATTTTAAGCCAAAGACTATAATAAGAAATGAGGAAGAACACCATATCATACTCAAAGGGTCTGTCCAACAAGAAGATCTAACAATTTTAAATATCTATGCCCCTAACATGGGAGCAGCCAAATATATAAACCTATTAAAACAAAATCAAAGAAACACATCGACAATAATACAATAATAACAGGGGACTTTAACAATCCCCTCACTGAAATGGACAGATCATCCAAGCAAAAGATCAACAAGGAAATAAAGGCCTTAAATGACATACTGGACCAGATGGACATCACAGATATATTCAGAACATTCCATCCCAAAGCAACAGAATACACATTCTTCTCTAGTGCACATGGAACATTCTCCAGAATAGATCACATCCTGAGTCATAAATCAGGTCTCAACCAGTCTCAAAAGACTGGGATCATTCCCTACATATTTTCAGACCACAATGCTCTGAAGCTAGAACCCAATCACAAGAGGAAATTTGGAAAGAACCCAAATACATAGAGACTAAACAGCATCCTTCTAAAGACTGAATGGGTCAACCAGGAAATTGAAAAAATTTATGGAAACAAATGATAATGAAAACAATGTTTCAAAAACTGTGGGACCCAGCAAAGGCAGTCTTGAGAGGAAAATATATAGCAATACAAGAGTTTCTCAAGAAACAAGAAAGGTCTCAAATACACAACCTAACTCTACACCTAAATGAGCTGAAGAAAGAACAAAGAAAGCCTAAACCCAGTAGGAGAAGAGAAATAATAAAGATCAGATTTGATCTATATCAGATTTAAAGATTCCTTGTACAGGAATTCACTAAAGTGTCAGGATATAAAATCAATGCACAGAAATAGGAACCAAAAAAAACAATAGAACAAATCAATGAAACTAGGAGCTGGTTCTTGGAAGAATTAATAAAATTGATAAACCCCTGGCCAGACTTATCAAAAAGAAAAGAGAAAGGACCCAAATAAATAAAATCATGAATGAAAGAGGACAGATCATAACCAACACCAAAGAAATACAGACAATTATAAGAACATACTACACGCCAACAAATTTGAAAATCTGGAAGAAATGGATGCATTCCTAGAGGCATATAAACTACCACAACTGAACCAGGAAGAAATAGAAAGCCTGAACAGACCCATAACCAGTAAGGAGACTGAAACAGTCATCAAAAATCTCCAAACAAACAAAAGCCCAGGGCCAGACGGCTTCCCGGGGGAATTCTACCAAACATTTAAAGAAGAACTAATTCCTATTCTCCTGAAACTGTTCCAAAAAATAGAAATGGAAGGAAAACTTCCAAACTCATTTTATGAGGCCAGCATCACCTTGATCCCAAAACCAGACAAGGATCCCATCAAAAAAGAGAGCTACAGACCAATATCCTTGATGAACACAGATGCGAAAATTCTCACCAAAATACTAGCCAATAGGATTCAACAGTACATTGAAAGGATTATTCACCACGACCAAGTGGAATTTATCCCAGGGCTGCAAGGTTGGTTCAACATCCGCAAATCAATCAATGTGATACAACACATCAATAAAAGAAAGAACAAGAACCATATGATACTCTCAGTAGTTGCTGAAAAAGCATTTGACAAAGTACAGCATCCCTTCCTAATCAAAACTCTTGAAAGTGTAGGGATAGAGGGCACATACCTCAATATCATCAAAGCCATCTATGGAAAAACCCACTGCAAATATCATTCTCAATGGAGAAAAACAAAGCTTTTCTGCTAAGGTCAGGAACATGGTAGGGATGTCCATTATCACCACTGCTATTCAACATAGTACTAGAAGTCTTAGCCTCAGCAATCAGACAACAAAAAGAAATTAAAGGCATCCGTGAGAAAGGAATCCATCAAAATCCTTGAGGAGAACACAGGCAGCAACCTCTTCGACCTCAG
Source organism: Neogale vison (assembly GCF_020171115.1). Lineage (NCBI taxonomy): Eukaryota > Metazoa > Chordata > Mammalia > Carnivora > Mustelidae > Neogale > Neogale vison. Next base: position 176,672,811 of record NC_058101.1, read on the forward strand.
CCGCAGCAACATCTTCCTAGGAACATCGCCAAAGGCAAGGGAAGCAAGGGCAAAAATGAACTTTTGGGATTTCATCAAAATCAAAAGCTTTTGCACAGCAAAGGAAACAGTTAACAAAACCAAAAGACAACTGACAGAATGGGAGAAGATATTTGCAAACGACATATCAGATAAAGGACTAGTGTCCAAAATCTATAAAGAACTTAACAAACTCAACACCCAAAGAACAAATAATCCAATCAAGAAATGGGCAGAGGACATGAACAGACGTTTCTGCAAAGAAGACATCCAGATGGCCAACAGACACATGAAAAAGTGCTCCATATCACTCGGCATCAGGGAAATACAAATCAAAACCACAATGAGATATCACCTCACACCAGTCAGAATGGCTAAAATCAACAAGTCAGGAAATGACAGATGCTGGCGAGGATGCGGAGAAAGGGGAACCCTCCTACACTGTTGGTGGGAATGCAAGCTGGTGCAACCACTCTGGAAAACAGCATGGAGATTCCTCAAAATGTTGAAAATAGAACTGCCCTATGACCCAGCAATTGCACTACTGGGTATTTACCCTAAAGATACAAACGTAGTGATCCAAAGGGGCACGTGCACCCGAATGTTTATAGCAGCAATGTCCACAATAGCCAAACTATGGAAAGAACCTAGATGTCCATCAACAGATGAATGGAGAAAGAAGATGTGATATATATACACAATGGAATACTATGCAGCCATCAAAAGAAACGAAATCTTGCCATTTGCGACAACATGGATAAAACTAGAGCGTATCATGCTTAGCGAAATAAGTCAAGCGGAGAAAGACAACTATCATATGATCTCCCTGATATGAGGGAGTGGTGATGCAACATGGGGGCTTAAGTGGGTAGGAGAAGAATCCATGAAACAAGATGGGATAGGGAGGGAGACAAACCATAAGTGACTCTTAATCTCACGAAACAAACTGTGGGTTGCTGGGGGGAGGGGGGTTGGGAGAAGGGGGGAAGGTTATGGACATTGGGGAGGGTATGTGCTTTTGGGTAAATTGGAAGGGGAGATGAACCATGAGAGACTATGGACTCTGAAAAACAGTCTGAGGGGTTTGAAGTAGCGGGGGGGTGGGAGGTTGGGGTACCAGGTGGTGGGTATTATAGAGGGCACAGCTTGCATGGAGCACTGGGTGTGGTGAAAAAATAATGAATACTGTTTTTCTGAAAATAAATAAATTGGAAAAAAAAAAAAAAGAAATTAAAGGCATCCAAATCGGCAAACAAGAAGTCAAACTATCACTCTTTGCAGATGATATGATACTATATGTGGAAAACCCAAAGACTCCACTCCAAAACTGCTAGAACTTGTACAGGAATTCACTAAAGTGTCAGGATATAAAATCAATGCACAGAAATCAGTTGCATTTCTTTACACCAACAACAAGACAGAAGAAAGAGAAATTAGGAAGTCCATCCCACTTACAATTGCACCCAAAACCATAAGACACCTAGGAATAAACCTAACCAAAGAGGCAAAGAATCTATACTCAAAACACTATAAAGTACTCATGAAAAAAATTGAGGAAGACACAAAGAAATGGAAAAATGTTCCATGCTCCTGGGTTGGAAGAACAAATATTGTGAAAACGTTTTTGCTACCTAAAGCAATCTACACATTTAATGCAATTCCTATCAAAATACCATCCATTTTTTTCAAAGAAATGGAACAAATAATCCTAAAATTTATATGGAACCAGAAAAGAACTCGAATAGCCAAAGGAATAGTGAAAAAGAACGCCAAAGTTGGTGGCATCACAATTCCAGACTTCAAACTCTATTACAAAGCTGTCATCATCAAGACAGTATGGTACTGGCACAAAAACAGACACATAGATCAATGGAACAGAATAGAGAGCAAGCCCAGAAATAGACTCTCAACTCTATGGTCAACTAATCTTCGACAAAGCAGGAAGGAATGTACAATGGAAAAAAGACAGCCTCTTCAACAAATGGTGCTGGGAAAATTGGACAGCCACATGCAGAAAAGTGAAATTGGCATTTCATCAAGATCAAAAGCTTTTGCACAGCAAAGGAAACAGTTAACAAAACCAAAAGACAACTGACAGAATGGAAGAAGATATTTGCAAACGACATATCAGATAAAGGGCTAGTATTCAAAATCTATAAAGAGCTTAGCAACCCAAAGAACAAATAATCCAATCAAGAAATGGGCAGAGGACATGAACAGACATTTCTGCAAAGAAGACATCCAAATGGCCAACAGACACATGAAAAATGCTCCATATCACTCGGCATCAGGGAACTACAGATCAAAACCACAATGAGACACCACCTCATACCAGTCAGAACAGCTAAAATTAACAAGTCAGGAAATAACAGATGCTGGCAAGGATGTGGAGAAAGGGGAACCCTCCTACACTGCTGGTAGGAATGCAAGCTTATGCAACCACTCTGTAAAACAGCATGAAGTTTCCTCAAAAAGTTGAGAATAGAGTTACTCTATGACCCAGCAATTGCACTACTGGGTATTTACCCTAAAGATACAAACGTAGTGATCCGAAGGGGCACATGCACCCGAATATTTATAGCAGCAATGTCCACAATAGCCAAACTATGGAAAGAACCTAGATGTCCATCAACAGATGAATGGAGAAAGAAGATGTGATATATATACACAATGGAATACTATGCAGCCATCAAAAGAAATGAAATCTTGTCGTTTGTAATGACGTTGTTGGAACTAGAGGGTATTATGCTTAGCAAAAGTCAATCAGAGAAAGACAATTATAATATGATCTCCCTGATATGAGGAAATTGAGAGTCAATGTGGGAGGTTTAGGAGGTAGGAAAAGAATAAATGAAACAAGATGGGATAGGGAGGGAGACAAATCATAAGAGAATCTTAATCTCACAAAACAAACTGTGGGTTGCTGGGGGGAGGGGGGTCGGGAGAGGGTGGTGGGGTTATGTACACTGGGGAGGGTATGTGCTATGGTGAGTGCTGTGAAGTGTGTAAACCTGGCGATTCACAGACCTGTACCCCTGGGGCTAATAATACATTATATGTTAATAAAAAATAGAAAAAAATTTTTAAAAGGAAAAAAAAAGATGGAAAAGTATTCCATGCTCATGGATTGGAAGAATAAATATTGTTAAAATGTCTATACTGCCCAGAGCAATCTATACTTTCAATGCCATCCTGATCAATATTCCACTGGCATTTTTCAAAGTGCTGGAACAAGCAATCCTAAAATTTGTATGGAACCATAAAAGACCCTGAATTGATATGGAAATGTGAAAAAGAAAAACAAAGCTGAGCCATCACATTTCAAGATTTACTACAAAGCTGTGATCACCAAGACAGCATTGTACTGGCACAGAAACAGACACATAGACCAAAAATACAGAGTAGAGCCCAGATATGGACCTGCAGTACTAAGGTCAAATAATCAACAAAGCAGGAAAAAATGCCCAGTGGAAAAATGACAGTCTCTTCAATAAATGGTGCTGGGGAAATTGGACAGCTATGCATAGAAGAAAGAAACTCAACCACTCTCTTACACCATATACAAAGACAAACTTGAAATGGATAAAAGACCTCAATGTGAGGCAGGAATCTATCAAAATCCTAGAGAGAACATAGGCAATAACCTTTTCAGCATCGGCCACAGCAACTTTTTCAAGATATGTCTCCAAAGGCAAAGGAAACAAAAGCAAAAATGAAACTTTTGTTTTAATCTTTTTTTTTCAATTTATTTATTTTCAGAAAAACATTACAAAAAAAAAAAAAGAAACTTTTGGACTTCAATGAAGGTAAAATCTCCTGCACAGCAAAGGAAACAGCCAACAGAACAAAGAGGCCACCCACAGAATGGGAGAAGAGATTCGCAAATGACACTACAGACAAAGGGCTAATATCCAAAATCTATAAAGAACTCCTAAAACACAACACAAACAAAACAGATGATCACATTAAAAAATGGCAGAAGACATGAACAGGAACTTCTCCAAAAAGGACATACAAATGGCTAACAGACACATGAAAAAATGTTCATCATCTTTAGCCATCAGGGAGATTCAAATCAAAACCACACTGAAAAAAAAAAAAAACCACACTGAGATACTACCTTATACCAGTTAGAATGGCCAAAATTAACAAGACAAGAAACAACAAGTGTTGAAGAGAATGTGGAGAAAGGGGAACCCTCTTACACTGTTGGGGGTAATGAAACTTGGCACAGCCACTTTGGAAAACAGTCTGGAGATTCCTTAAGAAATGAAAAATAGAGCTATCCAAGGCCCTGCAACTGCACTACTGGGAATTTACCCCAAAGATACAGATTTGGTGAAAAGAAAGGCCATATGTACCTCAATGTTCATAGCAGCAATGGCCACAATCGCCAAACTGGGAAGCGCCAAGATGCCCTTCAAGTGTTGAATGGGTAAAGAGGATATGGTTCATATATACAATGGAGTATTATGCCTCCATCAGAAAGGATGAATACCCAACTTTTGTATCAACATGGATGGGACAGGAAGAGATTATGCTGAGTAAAATTAAGCTGAAAGAGTCAATTATCATATAGTTTCACTTACTTGTAAAGCATAAGGAATAGCATGGAAGACATTAGGAGAAGGAAAGGAAAAGTGAATTTGAGAAATCAGGAGGGGAGGAGGAACCATGAGAGACTGTGGACTCTGAAACAAACTGAGGGCTTTGGAGGGGAGGAAGGTGAGGGTTATGGGTGAGCCCGTATTAAGGAGGGCAGGTACTGCTTGCAGCACTGGGTGTGGTGCATAATCACTGAATCTTGGAACACTGAAAAACTAAAATTAAATTTTAAAAAAAGAAAAAAAATGCTCCAGGGACGCCTGGGTGGCTCAGTTGGTTGGACGACTGCCTTCGGCTCAGGGCGTGATCCTGGAGTCCCAGGATCGAGTCCCACATCGGGCTCCCAGCTCCATGGGGAGTCTGCTTCGCTCTCTGACCTTCTCCTCGCTCATGCTCTCTCTCACTGTCTCTCTCTCTCAAATAAATAAATAAAATCTTTAAAAAAAAAAAAGAAAAAAAATGCTCCAACATAAAAAAATAAAATAAAAAAATAAAAAGGTTTTCTTGGCATTACTACATACTCCTATTCGCTAAGCTTAACTAAGTACCAAGGTCCCAATAACCATTGTCAGATTTTCCTTCATTCTCCTCAGTAACAATTCAGAATCTTGACACTTCTGCCAATCACCCCATGTAACCTACAAGTCACTTTGGTTTCAGATCACCTATACCCATCCTCATTTCTTCTATTTCCAGAAGATAACTACTTCTGTTGTTGAAAGCACACACTTACACTTGTGCTACCAATCCCATCTGTGCCATATATTGAAAATATATACTTTTTCAATCCTGTTATTTGAAGCCATTCCTATTGTTTTTTTACCTTAATCCTATTAAAAAGTTTATTATGAAATCATTACCTTCATAAATAATTCTCTCTTGACCTTGTTTCCTACTCTCGCTATTCTTTATGTATTTTCAATTCTCAATGGATTCTACCAAAAGAGTAGTCTACACATAGTTTATCCACTTTATCAATGCTTATTCACCCTGAAACTACTCTGGAAAAGATTGAAAGCCACCACAATGTCAGATACAAAAGGCACTTTTAAAATCATTGCCTTGGACTTCAGCCATTATTTTGAAAGCTCTGACCAGTTAATCTAATCACTTAATTTATATCACACATCACTCTTCTGCTTCTCTTCTTACCTCCCTAACCCTTCCAGCTTGATCTTCCATGTTGGCCACTCTTTTTTATTTTTTATTTTTTTATTATATTATCCTTATCTCAGAAATATTGATGTTTTCTAGGATTCAGTCTTCAGTCACCAGTCTATTTATAAGCACTCTATAAACTCTTTTTCTATATTACAACCAAACTATTGATTACTGCTAAATCTATATCCTTTTGTCATCCTCTCCTTGGAGATTCAAATTCCTGTATTCATATAGTTAATGGAAAAAATCCACTTGGATATCTTACAAAGTACTGCAAACCAAACTCTCCCCTCCCTCACACATATATTTTACTTGTTCCTCATTTAATTAATTATAAACTACCCATTTTCTTAAGCAACAACTAAAATATCCACACTTTTTCTCAATCACTCTAACAAATCCACCTTTGAAGTCTACTGAATTTTTCTTTCCTGTGCTATGACCAGTGCCATTATTCAAGCCACCATCATCACTCATGTTTATAATCAGATACCTTACCTCAACTTCTGCTTCCTTAAAAACCACCTAAACTCTCAATGAGACTGTAAAGTACATGCTTCAAAACATTTTGGCTTCCAATAACCTTATCATGGCATTACAGATCTTCTACAACCTGGCTCCTGCCTATTTTCCAAAATCTCTTACTTCTATCCTCCACAGAAATACACTCTTTAGTAATTCATGTGGACTTCTTGCACACCACAGAATTCACTGTCTCATATCCCCATGTTTTGCAGATGATTTCCTCTAAACAGAGGAAATCTCTAAACTACCTCATTTCTTTACAGAGCTCACAAGGTATCTTCTGTCAAGCTACAAATTATCTTTTACCTCTTTCCAAAAAACCTTTCTTGATTTCCAAAGAATATTAGTTACACATTTATTACAATACTATATTATAATAAAATTCCCCCTTCTCCATTAGTTTGTCTGAATATGCAAATTCACTGTGGACCATGGTTTACCTTTGTATACCTATGCTTTTACCCAAAAATCAGTATACAATTAGTAACACATATATACAGATATCAGTACACATTTGAATTGAAATGATTCTATTCATACCTATTTTCAAAAATCAAGAAACCAAACAATTAAAATTTGAAAGGATAAAATAGTTACTTACTGTTTTGTGAGATGGACAAAATATGGCTTTCCTTTTATTGTAATGATATAAGCAATCTGTAACATGAGTATCCAAAAAATCAGAATAATACTTGCAAATAATTTATCCTAAATAATGTATTTTCTGAGTTATGCTTTAAAAAATACTGATAAAAATAATTATTGTATAATCATTATATATGCTTCCCTTCCTGTGTGATATCCAAAGCTTCAGAATTCTAAATTGAGAACTACATACTAGTCCCCACAGGCCTATTATTCACCCTAACATTTCTGAGGGAAAAGTTTGCCTGATGATTGTTATCCTTTGGCTTAGACATATATCACCCTTCACTATGCCCAAAGCAAATACCAAAGATACTACCTCACTTGAAAGAACATATTACTTGATTACTCCCAGACCTACCAAAAAGTAAATTGGAAGAAATACTGCTCCATGGAAGAAATACTCCTAAAGGATAGCACTATAAGAAATGCACTATACCTCTAGCAATATAACATAGTAAGTGCCAGAGCACTTTGCTTATCCATATAAGCAATGGCATGCCTCTGGAATAGAATGTAGGAGACAAAAGAGGAGGAGCAGAGACATATCTAGAGAACCCACTAGAATACAACAGAAAATAAAAGATTCACAAAATTATTTATTTTGCTAATTTTTAAAAATTATTTTAACAAGAGAAATAGCCATTGAAAAGTTTTCAGGTCCTCAACTTTGTATTATAACACCACAAGATTCTTTGCAACAGATAAATGTTCTGAAGATTCATTTGAATGACACTGCAGAAATCTGGTGAGGATCCTGAGAATTGTCCCCTCTAAAAATACCATTATTCAACAAATACGATAAAAAATAAAAGGGAATATGATAGCATCGATAAAATTTTAAATCCACATAGCTTACAAAACAAAACAAGACAAAACAACCCAGAATGTAAATAAGAAATGTACTAAATTAGGTGAACCATGAGAGACTATGGACTCTGAAAAACAATCTGAGGGGTTTGAAGTGGCGAGGGGGTGGGAGGTTGGGGTACCAGGTGGTGGGTATTATAGAGGGCACGGATTGCATGGAGCACTGGGGGTGGTGAAAAAATAATGAATACTGTTTTTCTGAAAATAAATAAATTTTTTAAAAATTAAATAAATAAAATCTTTAAAAAAAAAAGAAATGTACGAAATTGTCAGGAAGAGAAAAGAAACTTCAAAGACATCATCTAGAGCTTCTATAATGTTTCAAACACAGCATCCAAATGTTTGGGTTGAATTGTCTCCCTCCTTCCAAATTTATTTGTAAATTCCTAACCAAGGACCTTGGAATATAATTTTATTCAAAGATAGCATCCTTATAGAAGTAGTTAAGTTAGGTTACTAGGTTGGGTCTTAATCCAATATGACTGGTATCCTTATAAAGAGGGGAAATTTAACACAGAGATACACAAAGAGGAATGCCATGTGAAGATTTGCAAGGAGAAGACTCTATCTATAAGCCAAGGAGAGATGCCTGAGGCAAATTCCTCCTCCCAGTCTTCAGAAAGAACCAACCCTGCCAACATTCTGATCTTGGACTTCTAGCCTCTTTTGTTGAACTGTGAGACAATAACATTTCTGTTGATTAAGCCAAGTGTTACTTTTTAAGCATATTTTTGAAAGCAATACACCTATTTTCAATAAAAAATTATAAGAAATGCACAATAACAGGATCAAATTACCAAAAACCAAATAAAAAAATAGGGAGTTATAACAAAGCTACAGGTAATGTGTATATTAACCATGACTTGTAAGAAAAATATGGAGAATTTCAGAAAGGTAGAATATCTAATAAACAAACTGAAATTCTAGAGCAGAAAAAATGTAATACCTGCTACTAAAAATTCAATAGAAAGGGTTTGACAGAAGATCAGAAGGAGTAGAAGACAGAATTAGTAAACAGGAATACCAATAAGTAGAAAATATTTAGATTGAAGTACAAAGAAAAAAATACCAAGAAGAAAATAAGAGAAGTGTAACCCATTAAAAACATCTAACATTCATGTAATTATAGTCCAAGAAAAACAAGAGAAGATAGAGACCAGGAAAGAAAGAAATTTGAGGACTTAATTCCGAGATTTTCCAAAGCTTATTAGGAAAGGTATCAACCCACACTCTCCTACTCTTATTAATCCAAAACAGAATGAATACAAAGAAAACAAACCTAGGCATATCATACTCAAACAACTAAAACAAAAAGACAGAAGCACATATTTAAACAACAACAAGAGAGAAAGGGAACATTATTTCCAAAAGACTTTTAAATAAGTATGCCTAAGTCTCCCACAGAAATGATGAACACTAGCAGGCAAAGGAATGACATCTTTAAAGTCCTGAAAGAAAATGATAGTCAACCAAGAGCTTACATCCATCAAAAATACCCAGCAGATATACAAGCAAAATAAACATATTTCTTCTAAAAGAAAATGAGAGAATTCATTGCCAGCACACCTGCACTGAAAGAAATACTAAAAATACTGTGTTCTTTTTATAAATGGGAAATTGCTTCAAGATAGAATCATGAAAAATGTAAGAGAATGAAAACCATAGGAGAAAATAAGTTGTCAGTAAATTTAAGTGAATATCATTTGTTTTAAATAGTGATAATAAGTGCTTTTGGCATTAAAAAAATACATAGTTGTAAAGTAGATAATAATGGCACAAATGACAAAAAGAACATAAATAAGGAGTAAAGTTTTAAGGTCCATGAGTTATTCAGGGAATGGTAAAAATATTAATTTAGTAATCACAAGGGTAGTCATTAAAAGAATAATAAAAGAATGCATCAGTAATAGCCTAAAGAGATAAATTAGAGTAATAATCACATCACGGATTACAAACAAAAGGGGAAAGGAAAAATTAAGAAAAACAAAATGGGTTTAAAAATAATTAATTATATGGGGCGCTCCTGTGTTTTAGTCAGTTAAGCAGGTGACTCGATTTCAGCTGGGGTCATGATATCAGGCTCATGGAATCCGGTCCTGCACTGGGCTCCACACTCAGCACAGAATCTGCTTGAGATCTTTCTCTTCCAACTTGCTCTTTCTTTCTCTCTCTCTCTCCAATAAATAAATAAAACAAACCTTTAAAAAAATTGTTATTATTATACACTTCATAAATAGAAGCACTTTAAACATAAAAGACTGAAAATAAAAGGATTAAAAATTCTACTATGCAAACAATACCCAAAAGAAAGATAGTGTGGCTATATTAATAGCAAGCAATATAATAATAAAATTGAAAACGAATTATAAGAACAAAGGTGGACATTTTATAATGACAAAAGCATTAATTAAAAGTTAAAATTCTATAATTTAAACATTTCACACAATTAATATTATATCCCCAAAATATATAAAACAAAAATTGATGAAACTAAGAAAAACTATATTCAATTCAAAAGTATATGTGATTTTATAATTACATCAGTTATGTTAAGGACCAAGAGAAATATCAGTAGGGCTACAAAGATTCAGACAGCACTGTCAATTAAACTTCTCTGACATATATGCAACACTACACATAATCAATGAAAAAGAAATACTCAAATGCACATATAACATTTATCAAAATATCTCACATGAAGGATAATAAAACAATTCTCATCAACTTTTGATAATCCAGCTTTTATTCATAGATAAGTAGCAGTTGGAAAATTAATGAAATACCATTTGTCACAGCATTAAAATATGTCCCAAAAAACTGAGAATAAATATAACAAAAGGTTTTCAAGACATCTACACCAAAAACTACTAAGACTTATTGAAAGAAAACCTAAAATATATGGAAAGATATACAAGTACATGAATTAGAAGACTCAAAATTGTTCAGTTTCACCTAAGTTGATCCAAAGATTCAATGAAAACTCAGTAAAATCATAGTAGGTCACTTGTGGATATGAACAAGTTAACTGAGCTTAGAATAGTCAAGACAAGAATGTATTAAAAAAGAGGTGTCTATACCAACCTATATGGACTTACAAAGCTACAGTAATTAGGGCAGTGGAATATGGGCCAAAGTTTTAAACAACAGTCCAATGGCACAGAATAAAAAATTCTGAAAGTGCCACAAATATGTATTTATGTAATCTTCGGTAAAGTCACCACTGTAATCTGAGGAGGATAAACACTTTTCCATACATGCTGCTCAGTATGGAAAAAACAATGAACGGAAAAAACAATGAACGGAAAAAACAATGAACGGAAAAAACAATGAACTTTGACTTCTCTATCTCACGACAGGAAAAAAAAAAAAAAAATCCAGATAGGTCACGGTCTAAATGTTACAAGGAATATAAAGCTCCCACAAGGGGCGCCTGGGTGGCTCAGTGGGTTGAAGCCTCTACCTTCAGCCTGGGTCATGATCCCAGGGTCCTGGGATGGAGCCCCGCATCATCAGGCTCTATGCTCAGCAGGGAGCCTGCTTCCTCCTCTCTCTGCCTGCCTCTCTGCCTACTTGTGATCTCTGTCTGTCAAATAAAAATAAATAAAGCTCCCACCAAAAAAAAAAAAAAAAAAAGTAACAAATGCAATGACCACTCTATCATATCTACAGGTCTCACTGATCCTCAAGAGGAGGGAATTATACAGGGTGCACATCAAGAAGTAGGACTCTTGAAGGACATCTCAGAATTCTGTCTACTGCAATATAATACAAATATATATATAGGTATAAAGAAATATATCAAATACATGGGTATGGTTATCATTAGATGGAAAAAGGAAATGGGAAGGGGGACCAGGACTAAGGGAAAAATTACAATAATAAGGGTCTTGATGGGACCATTAATCATAGTGTGCTATGAAATTGAAGTAGTGTAGTATACATCTATGCCTGAGATCTAAAACATTCTCTCTGCAGTATTTCAAAAACACTAAATTTCAATCAAATTAATCACAGAAACAGAAATATAAATCCCTCTTATGAACATATTACATCATTGCCAGGAAGAATTGGCAGACATTCTGCAGCACACTGATAACTGTTCCTAACTAATCAGAAATTAATGAATTTCCCACCTTCACTCTTTTATATGGGGGCAGGGTGGCTGGGTGGATGCAAGGATCTCAAAAACATTATAGGTCATATTTTGTACATGGATATGTTTTCTTTAGTTGTTCTATTATCAAAACTTAGAGTTGCAGGAATGATGAAAAAGATTTTTCATATTATTCATTTTGGTTGTTCTTGTGGAAGGAATTATATATATCACCATCATTCACAAAATTCATCTAAAATAGAACAAGGAGTCTGGTGGTTGCGGTGGAAAAAAGTATCCAAACATTATTATGTAAATAAAACTCAGCAACATGTAAACACTACACCAGCCCTATAAGATACCAGGACATGAACACCAAAGAATATTAATAGAAATCAAGTTCCAAGGGGCTGTAAAGAGCAGCTTCGGTTGGCGTACATTTGGTATGTTGGAGAATACCCTGCGACTCTACCTTACTATTCCAATGTTCCCTTAAATAGCCTTGGCTCAGTCAATGTGGGCTTTAAAAGGAATCATCATTTTACCAACATTTGTTATTAATATAAGTTTCTAGGGCAAAATGTTTTACCCTCGTACTTTTCAGTCCAGAAACCAAGGAAGAAAAAACAAAAGGAAAAGCACTTAGTATTGGGACGCCTGGGTGGCGCAGTTGGTTGGACGACTGCCTCCGGCTCAGGGCGTGATCCTGGAGTCCCGGGATCGAGTCCCACATCAGGCTCCCAGCTCCATGGGGAGTCTGCTTCGCTCTCTGACCTTCTCCTCGCTCATTCTCTCTCTCACTGTCTCTCTCTCTCAAATAAATTTAAAAAAAAAAAAAAAAAAAAAAGCACTTAGTATTACTTCTTTCTTTGCCCACTAAACTAAGTGGGCCCCCTTTTTGTGTGTGTAACAGATGGTGATGAGTGTTCTATTTGATCAAATCATGTGAGGATTTAGAAAAACAAGCCTTGGCTGCCATTAATTCCTTTACCTAACTCAAAGAAATCATTTAGGACACTCAGAAGTGTGCAAGTAAATTATTTCTTTTTCATTCCTAAATAGAACTTGGTGTGTGTTTAGAGTTGCAAGGCATCCTGTCATATGGATATGTCCTTAATTTAACCATTTTTATCCCATGCTCTTTACTGACCTTGTCAGAGCATCTGAAATATTCTATATTCAGCTTTTTTCAATAAATTATAAAACTTTCATAATCTGAGATCTTTTCCACTACAATATCTGGTGTTTAAATTATTTAAATGGCAATACAAGCCAAAAATCATCCCTTCAGAAATAAAGACCTTTGTGATCTCTCAACTCTCCATGTAGACTTGTCTGAGGGAAATCCAAAAGGAGAGACTCAGAATTAAAAATATTTGTTTTTCATATTCAAGAAAGAGAAAGGCTTTCTTTGGCCAAAATCCCAAGTTGTGGACAAGTAAACACTGTTAGAACTGGGCAGAGCACACAATCAGAAAACCAGTCAGTCACCAACAGCCACACACAAATAACTAGCTTCTGGAAGTCAGCAAATCAGTAAGAGCCCTAGATCCTAGGGAAGCATCCAGTAAATGCCTCACTCCCCTGAAGATGTGATCAACAAGAGCCTTACTCCACCAAGTACATTAACACAGTTGAGAGCATGTCCATACCTAAAATTTCTCCCTTCTGAAAGCCCACTAATCCCTGAAAATGAGCCTTTCCAAAACTTCTGTGAGATTAGCTCTGGGTTTGTTCAGGAAGGCTATGTTTACAACTAGCCCTTATAGGTAAACTGGAAGCTCATTATTTTTTTGAATCATATCAAGTTCAGTGTATTGTCTGTTTTACAAGTTTGCAACCCTTTCAATGGTTCAACTTGTTTATGATTAGCTATGAATTTGGACTTGTGACAGATTCACTGGCACAGCTGTAAGATCATCAAATTCAATATTTTCATTTCTTTTTAAAATATCTTAGACTGTTATCTATTTTTCATGTATATTTTAAATCCCAAATGCCAAAATTCTATACAATTTTATCAACTGGGGAAACAGTCCTTTTGAAGTTCTTTGTATGTGTGTTTAACATCAAAAATGGTGGAAAGTCAAATATAAACCCACACATACCAATGGCTAAGCAAAAGAGATGAGTGATTTCCTCATATAGTACCAAAGAAGGTGATAAAACACCTTCTCTGAGGGTTAAGAATTGGAAAGATACAAGAATTGCAACATACACTATAATGGTTTTGCACACAGTATATGATTGGTCTTTCTACTTAGATGACTATTTGAATGTATAATTACCAGAAGTATTTTCTGACTCCAAAACTGCAAGCAAAATTTCAGGTGCCCAGTTGAAATCCACGTGATAATTAAAGAATTATAATTATGAAACACATGTTTCATAAACTGATAGAAACAGATCAAACTCAAAACCAAAAAACTCAAGTTAACTGAAGAAAATTTGGCAGAAGCTGAACAAGCGTGTCTGAATGCCGACTGGCGAATTGAGGCTCTAGTAAACAAAGATGTGACGATCTGCAGCGCCACGAGTGTTACCGCGAAGTGGCCAGACTCCTTCGGGAAAACAGAAGGACCGAAACAGAAGTAGTGGACGCGATGATGGGGGAGGAAGCTAGAAAGTGGGAGGGAGCTAAAGAAAAAGACTTTCATTTGAAATCAGAAAAGAAAGCTTCGGCTCTCGCAGATGCATCCAGAAAGTGCTTTCTACAGAAAGAGACAAACGATGCTTTAGAACATGCCGGCCATGCGCACAGGAAAGCAGCGTCCAGGGACCAAAACGGACAGGTTGCCTCCAGCTGTCTGCCTCGAACCTCACAGCTAAATGACATTTTGGAAATGGATTCTTCAACATGCATTTCTTTAAATCAAAGAAGAATGCAGTGGGACACCACGGAGCGGGATCTTATGGAGAGAGTAAGAACTCTTCGCCAGAGACTCACCGCCCAGGCCCGCAACAGATGTCAGACACCTCACGTTTTGGCCACATAGAGGGCTTTTAGAGAGTCAGAGAGATACCTATTTTGCAATCAGTGACACTGATTTTTAGGTTATTTATTTTATATCCCTACAGAGGGCAACTTTTTGTATAGGAAAAAAATGTGTGTATAAAAAATATGTGTACTATTTCATTCTGATGCTTTTGGCTTATAAATGGCTTCTTGTACTTTTCATAATAAAAGGTTTTAAGCTCTTAAAAAAAAATTCCCACGCAATTATGTAAGTCATCAGAGATCTACACACGTTAATTGTTAGGGCACAGCCTCAGGTGCAAGTAACTACAATGAAGAAAAAAATGTTTCCTTTGCTTGTGCAGCATTTTTCAAAGGATAACAGGGCCTGTTTATAAGGCTATTTGAAAGTAAAATCCCTTCCAAAGAAGACCTCAAAGACAACAGCTAACTTGTTGCTGAGACTCCCTTACTGAGTTAATGAGAAAAACTGTACTGCTTTTGTGGAGGTAATAAAAGTAAAAAACAAACAAACAAAACAAACAAACAAACAAACAAACAACCTTTGTGGGTGTTTGTATAAATATGCAGAAAATGTTTAATTGAAACTGAAGCTGGGCACCTAGGTGGCTCAGTTGGTTAGGCATCTACCTTCAGTTCAGGTCATGACCCAGTGTCATGATGCAGGGTCCTGGGATTAAGTCCTTCATCAGGCTCCCTGCTTAACGGGGAGTCTTTTTCTCCCTCTGCTCCTCCCCTTCACTCGTGCTCTCTCTTTCTCTCTCTCTCTTGCAAAAATAAATAAATTTTTAAAAAAAGAGAGAGAGAGAGAGAAACTGAAGGAAAACATGAATGGTTCTAAGGTGTCATCTGTCCTTCCCATATCAAAGAGCACCTGATGCCCTTTCCCTTGACAGTGAGGTTATTGCCAAGATATTGCTCTCTTGCTTCATCATCTATGCTGTCTGAAATGAGTGAAAGGTTTTTATGATATGATTTTGCTGATGTTCAATATTCTTCAATTCTCTTGCATTAACCAAATCTGTTGGCTCACTTGAACAAGTGCAGTTGGGAGAATCCTCGATTTATTTGAAGCACTGAAATCATGCTTTAATTCTAAAACAAGGCCGAAAATATTCTTGTTGACTTTTAAAATAATCTCTCATTGAGTGAGGCCTACTCCCTTCTTGTTCAGAGTTATCTCTTTAGCAATAGGATTTCGCAAATTGAAAGAAGAGCAAACAGTGAAACTGGAGTGTTCCCCTGTATAAAATTGTGCTGAAGAAAGAATTGAGCCCTGTCCTCAAAATGCATCCCTCTAGTGTCAAGTCTGTTCTCAAAAGGGAAAATATTCTTTATGAATAGGAAGAGAAACTCCAACTTGAAGTGGATAATTAGTACGGCACTTGCTCGATCTTTGGAAATGTTCTAATCCCTTGAAGGACTCGATTCTTTTATCTGGATATTATTAAATAGCTTTCCAGCATGGGAAGAAGTAGAATCATCCTGTGTAATGTTGAAGAAGAAGGCAATAAAATTTGATGACAATATTCTGGTTTTGTCAATAAGCAACATTTTAAAAGCTTGTCTTAAAATTAAAAGATACAACATAATGGTGAAGAATGCAAAAGCAAGCTAGGAAGAATGATGAGAGTTGTTAACTGCACAGTGCTAATGCCCAGTGGGTTTTGTTGTTGTTGTTGTTGTTGTTTTAACCACTAAATGTTCATTGAGAAAAAGAATGAAATAAATTTTATGTGACCACTGTAGAAACTGTGTTACAATTTAAATGGAATAATTCCAAGGAGTTTTATAAGCAAATTCTGTAAAACAAGGAAATGATAAGGCAAGTCAAATCATCAGGGAAATACAAGTCAAGAAAGAAGTATATATTTAGATACTGTTAAAGGTGAAATCAAATGGAGTCACTTATGTCAAGGGGTTTTAAAATGGATCCAGGAAGACATTAAGGAAATGGGATTTATGCATCTCTTCACAGGGTGGAACCATGAATGTCTGAACTAGGCCACAGCTGTGAACAGAGCCAAACTGCTGATATTCCAGTAACTCAGATCAAACACTTGCTGTAGGAAGAGGCTTTGCTTAGTGATGGTCTTAGCAACCAATTATATTCAGCCAAGATCAGTTTTCTGTCATTAACACTAATCAAAATTCTTTGTCAACAACATAAAGGAGCACCCCTTTTTGTCTTAAAAACCCCTTTTTTTTGTTCCCTGGGGGGACACAATTTGGGTTGCTACTGAATCTGTCCTTCTTGAAATGCAATTCTGAGACCTCAAATAAATGCTTTTCTTATGTTTCAATTCCACCTCTTTTCTTAATCAACAATACTTATAATTTGTTTCAGATGAACAACAAATAATTTTTAGTATTTAAAATTATTTAGTATGCCCCATGCAATGCTTCTTTTTTTATCTTTTTGTACATATGCATAGGTAATTAGAAATAATTCAGAATTAATTGGATACCCATGTTCTTATTTCTTAAATCTGGGAGGTCTCTATGTGCCTTCCAGGCATTCTTACTTTTGCAGGTCTTTCCTCATGTTATATTGAATATATTAAAATACAATCACATTCCACATTAAGAATAGTTTTCTGTTGCAAAAATATTAAAAGCGAGCTTTTAAAATTGTTAAAGTTAAAAGAAACATATTGAACTTTCATATTATTAAATGACTTTTTAAAAATGCTAGAGATTGGACAAGTGGTGAACTCAAAGATCATCTCTGCTCAGAGATAAATAAAAGAGAGAGAAGGTTGGGATTATTAATATCAGGAAGAAGGAAACTAAACAAGGAGTCCAACGGAGCTCCTTCTTTCCGATCAGAAAAAAACAAAAACAAAAAACAAACAACAACAAAAACACCCTGGAGTGGCACTCATATACTTTGCATGACTGAGAATTCACTTGGTGGGTGGTAGGTGGGGGTAGGGGAGGGTGGGAGGTAATTAAAACCCCCTACTACAGAAAGAAAATGTAGAGAAATAGAATATGGGGAGGAGAGTTTTACCTTCAGAGAACTAGAGATAATAGGGGAGGGAGAACCCTGATACAGTGTATCCTTATGTAAAACACAGAAGGAAGGTTTTAAAAACCACGAAAAAGAAAAAATTAATTTGGAGACCCGCAATTATGACTAGCATTAGATTATCCTACAGTAGAAGGAACCATGTGAGAAGTAGATTTTCCTGGGGAAATAGAGAAGAATAATATCCAGGCTCCTCTATGAGCTAATTAACAGATCATGTTTCAGGCTCCTCACAGACTCTGAAAGCTGAGGTAAGTAGTTGAAGGAAATCATGAGGGCTAGGAGTAGAGGACTGCAAAACTCAATTAAAAAAAAAAAAAGAAGAATACTATTTCAATACAATATTTTAGACAATCAAAATTAGAGGAAAAAAATCCATGATGTTATCAAGTTTTAAAGAAAGAAAGACAGTATCTGACCCTGACTTACCCCACTGGCTATACCTTAATCCTGGTCCTGGGGAAATTCATGTTTTGCCATTCCCTTAAATTTTCTGAGTCAAGTGCTTTGTCTGCTTCTCCCTCATTCTGGCCCTGATGGATCCTATCCTTAAAATCCTTCACATCTGCAGAAACACACATACAAAGTCACACATATTCATACACTTCAAATTGCTCCTTGTTGTGAACCAAGTTCCAGCTGCCAGCTCTACCTCCAAGAATTCTGTTCCTGCCTCCATTCAGCAACTTTGGTCTTGGTAGTAAAGGCAACTTAACACAATTTAAGATATAAAAACATTTCCCAATTACATTATTTTCTGGATTTCCTTTTGTATCAAATGATGAGAACTTCTCTGGAACTGTGGTCTGCAGAAATGTTTTAGGAGGACCTAAAATAAAAATAGGCAGTTATTTTCAACCTATTCCTACATTATCCATTTCTAAATCCAATCTCACATTTCTTTTTCTACATTACCAAAATTTTTTGGTATAGTCTATGTATCTACCTTTCTTTTCCACTGTGTTTCTGATCTGGTTGTTCTTACCCACAACTTTCTTGGCCCTTGTCAAGATGTCAAATTTTTATTTTTTCTCTCTCTCAATCTCTACCACAGATAGGCTCACACACATAGAGAGAGAAAGAGAGAGAGAGGGAGAGATCCCCAGTTAGGCAGTTTGACAGTTTGGCTAGGTAACACCGAATAACAAATTATGATATTGTAAAAGAGGTGTGGAAAAGAGAAACACAGGTTCATCAAGAAAATGGGATGGTTTGCAGGGTAAAGATACAGGATACCAAATGCAATAGTCATCTGTTCAGTGGAGTGGGTGGAGGACAGAAGTCACCAAATCAGGGAATCACTGACAAATAAGTTTTTTATGGCTATTCAATTATTTCCAGAATAGCAAAATTCTGTCTGTGTTAATGACCCCATTATTTCATTTTTGTCTGTTTTACAGACAAGAATACCATCCCAGAGACGTGAAAATATTTTCTGTCTGGAAGCTACCTCTGCTTTTTTGGCCATAGATGCCGAAGAGGGCCTAGAAGAAAGTGGGTAGGGATAGCGGGGCCAGGGTAAGGTCTGGGCCTCTGACCTGGACTAAAGCATACAGTCTCTAAGCGAACGCAGTCCGCCCCGCCCCCACCTTCGCCCCCAGCCCCCGCAAGCCTGGCTAGTGAGAGGTAACAAGCATCTGGATTTACCGGGATCTGCGTGCAGCTCTCCAAGTCGGGTGAGAAGGACCAGAAGAAGGAACATGGCTTCGCTGTCTTGGAATCGGGCTGGCGTTGTAACAACAGTTGAAGCGTTGCGGAGATGAAGGCGCAGCTCGCGCAGGACGGTGGAGCGCGGCTGCCAGTGCGCTCCTGGAGAGGGAAGCGCCTGGGGTGCCTCTGGAAAGCCCAGGACTCTCCGCTCGCTCTGCTGCCCCTGGAGGTGGTTTAGCTCAGTCACCTGCGCAGGCTGGCCAACCAGGGAGAGCTCAAGGACGGACTGTCAACGCCCACACTCACTGGGCTTACTGTTAAGGAAGAAAAGACTGAAATTTTCGATTCTGAGATTAGAGTCGTGCCTGGTTGAGGCTTTCGTTTATATGTTATAGTTAGACCAACGATTTTTGAAGTAATTTCTAGCTTCAGTGAAGAGAAAGAACAAAGATTAAAAATGCTCAAGTTTTTTATAGCAAGTTAGTCTCTTCCTATTACATATACATATCATCCAAACAAGTGAAATGTTTATATTTGGAGAAAAAACAACAACAACAACACTGTTGCCTTTTAATAAACTCAAGTTGGTTCGATAAGCCATTATGGGACAGCTGTTGAATACAGAAGACCCCAGTACAATCTCTTGTCAAATGCAGACTCTCCCAAACAATCACCTTTACTATCTCAAATTATTATTGACACACTAGTTTTCCTGAAGCCCCTAGTTTTTACCACTTCGATTAGACCTTACTGCATCCTGCCTTTATGAGGAGCAAGAACAGTTTGATTTTTGGAGTCTATAGGCATTCTTTCCTTCACAGATTCTAACCCACATGATAGTAAAAACATTACAGCCACACCCCACACGAAGTAGAGTTTTGCTCTAATATATGTCAAAAATATGTCTGTAAATTCACTTTAAAATTGTTTCACTATCCCAAAAACTAAGGGAAGCTATTTGCTGAATACAACAGTAACAAATGATCTTTAAAAAGAACCACGTGAACAAGAAATAAGTCACAATGAATGGGAAAATAGCAGGATGGATATATACTACTTAATGAATTAGCAACTTGTAATAGCAGATTGACAAACTCTCTGAGGAAAGAATAAAAAAGAATAAAAAAATAGAAAGTGAAATAATAAAATTGAGGTTGAAGAGTAGAACTGTCATTATCTAGATATAAGCATTTCCAGAAGGAGAGAAAAATTAAAATAGAAGAAAATATTTAAAAGTATAATAGGAAATAACATTTATATATATATAATTATATATAATAACATTTCTCTTGACTTAAAAAATAAGAAACTGACCTTAGAAAGGACCCATATGTTAAAAAGGGGGCATTAAAGGAAAAGCAAATCTGAAATTGAAAATGACAGTGAACAGAAAATTCTGAAATCTGCAAGAGATCACCTATCAAGGAAAAAGAGCCCAACTGACAGCAAAAGCTATACTGGATGGGTGAAATCAGTGGGTTATTCAAAGTGCTGACTGAAAAGAACTTTGAAATATTATTCAAATGCCAGGACATGATTAAACTTTTTTCTTTTCTAAATTTTTTATTTAAATTCAGTTTAATTAACATATATTAGTTTCAGGGGTAGAATTTAGCAATTCATCAGTTGTATGTAATACACAATGCTCATTCCATCAAGTATCCTCCTAAATGTTCATCACCCAGTTACCCTATCCCCTCACCCACCTCCCCTCCAGCAACCCTGTTTATTTCCTATACTTAAGAGACTCTCATGGTTTGTTTCCCTCTCTGTTTTTGTCTTTTATTTTCTCTTCTTTTCCCCTATATTCATCTGTTTTATTTCTTAAAGTCCATATCTGAATGAAATCGTATGGTATTTGTCTTTCTCATACTGACTTATTTTGCTTTGCCTAAGACCTCTAGTTCCACCCACATCATTGCAAATGGCAAGATTTCATTCTTTTTGATGGCTGAGTAATATTCCACTATGTATCTGCTTTTCACATTTTCTTTCATTCACATTCTTTCTTTCACATTTTCATTCATCTGTTGATGGACATCCGGACTCTTTCCATATTTTTGCTGTTTTAGACATTGCTGCTAGAAACATTGGGGTGCAGGAGCCTCTTCAAATCACAGTGTTTATATCCTTTGGATAAATACCTATTAGTACAATTGCTGGGTTATAGGGTAGTTCTATTTTTCACTTTTTGAGGAAACTCAATACTGTCTTCCAGAGTGGCTGTACCAGTTTGCATTCCCACCAACAGTGTAGGAGGGTTCCCCTATCTCCACATCCTTGCAAACATCTGTTGCTTCCAGAGTTGTTAATTTTAGCTATTCTGACAGGTGTGAGGTAGTATTTTATTGTGGTTTTGATTTGTATTTCCCTAATGCCAAGTGATGTTGAGCATTGTTTCATGTGTCTGTTAGCCATTTGTATGTGTTCTATGGAGAATGTTCATGTCTTCTGCCCATTTCTTAGCTGGATTTTTTTAATGAATTCTTTATAGATTTTGAATACTAGCCCTTTATCTAATAAGACATTTGCAAATATCTTCTCCCATTCTGTAGGTTGCCTTTTAGTTTTGTCAACTGTTTCCTTGGCTGTGCAGAAGCTTTTCTTCTTGATGAAGTCCCAGTAGTTCATTTTTGCTTTTGTTTCCCTTGCTTTTGAAGATGTGTCTAGCAAGAAGTTGCCATGGCTGAGGTCAAAGAGGTTGCTGTCTGCACTCTCCTCTAGGATTTTGAGGGATTTCTGTCTCCATTTAGGTCTTTCACCCATTTGAGTTTATTTTTGTATATGGTGTAAGAAAGAGGTCTTGTTTCAATCTTCTGCATGTGGCTGCATGTGGCTGTCCATCAAATTTTTTATTAAGTATATAAGTTCAAAGAAGGTTTGACATAAAAGATCCATATTAGAAAGGTATTTCACAGAAGCAACCAAATGACAAGAGAAATAGGAGATACTGGTAAATGACATTGGAAGTAATCATAATCGAATATCTTGGGAAAGATTTTTTAAATGTAGGAAAAATTGACTAAATGAAACAATGACAGTGTGTATTTCTAATAAACCAGAATTAAATTTTAACTTAACAGTATTTGGCAATATTAATATTATGGAAGTGGAAGTCCTGAAGAGGGGAGATGTCAAAATAACAATTTCCTTAGTTTCATTCTAAATACATACTTATATAACCAAGTATACTAAAAATATATCAACAAAAATTGTAGGAATATAGGGGAAAATTGACATAAGCACCACCAGAGTTGGAAATTTGAACACACCTTTTATAATTATTGATGGGTCAAAATTCAGACAAAATACAATAAAAATATAAGATAACTGAATGATTCAAATAAGTTTGACCAATTAAACATCCATACAATTCTAAATTGACTATAGAGAACTTAACATTCTTCCCAACCATTCATGAAACATTAACAAAATCATCATGTCCTAGGCCTTAAAATATTCCAACTAATTTCAAAGAATAAGTATATAATTTGCTTTATATTTATTTGCAATTATATTAATAGTCTCTGTATTTTAAGGGGGCCATTTAGTCAACTTGAAATTATTAATATAGCTGGGTTGTCATATATCATATTTCTATTGACTTTCTGCTTGCCTAGTCCCTTTTATGCCAGTTTTTCTCCTCTCTTGCCATCCTTTGGATTGATCATTCTTTCTTATTCCATTTTCTTTTATTGTCATGACAACTATGTACTTTTTACATTTTTCTTTTACTGGTTATTTTAGAATTTAAAAAATGTGCCCAGGATAATTTCTCAATCTTAATATACCCTGATTAGCAACCTTAGTTTCATCTGCAAAGTCCCTTTGCAGGAATACCTAGATTAATGTTTAATTGAATAATTAGGGGACAGGAATTTTGGAGGAACATCTTTAGAATTCTTCCTACAGAAGGAGGAGCAAGATGGCAAAGGACCCTGAATATCGTCGTGTCTCAGGTGTTCAGCTAGATAGTTATTAAACCATTCTGAAGACCTACAAACTCAATAGGAGATAGAAGAGAAGAGTAGCAATTCCAGGAAAAGAAAATCAATGACTTTCTGGAAGGTATGACGTGCGGAGAAGTGAATCTGAGGTGATATATGGGAATAGAGACCGCAGTGGGAGGGGCCAGCTCCCGGCAAGTGAGAGAGCAGAGGAGCACAAAATCAGAACTTTCAGAAGTCTGCTCCACTGAGGGATGTCGCTCTAGAGGCTAAGTCAGGGGTGAAGCCCTGATAGGAACAGTCAGATCTCAGGCTCCATGGGGTCACAAAAAGACTAGGGATGTCTTAGTGTGGCAGAGCTCCCAGGTATTGGAGCAGGGAAGTCGGCTGCAAAGATGGAGACAAGGAGTGGACTCTCAGCTCAGGGCACTGCTCTCCAAGCAGGGACCCCAAATGTGGCAGATCTGGGGAGATCCCGACCTGCCTCCCCCACAGGGAGTGGCATGGGAGCACATTGCAGGAATCTTCTGGATTTGGAGAATTCAAACAGGGCCTTGCGCCAGAGAGAGAAATGGTCTGTCATAGGCTGGGTGACCATGGAGCGCAGCCAGAGATGAGGGAAATGGGAGGATTGACTGCTTTTATCTGAGGGCGCACTGAGGAGTGGGGGTTTGAGCTCTCAGCTCCTATAGGGCTAGAGATTGGGCCACACGATTTTCATTCCCGTTCTCCAAAGTACTATGGTAAGCATTCAGGAAACAAAAACTCCAAGAGTGAACCCGAGCAGATTACTTAGTCTCGTCCCTGGCAAGGGAGGTGCAATTCGCCTCGGACAAAGACATTTGAGAATCACTGCTATGGACCCCTCCCCCAAGAAGATCAGCAAGAACATCCAGCCAAGACCAAGTTCACCAATCAATGAGAACCATAAGATCTCCAGAGCTAGGGCAATGCAACACATAGAATTCATGGCTTCTTTCACATGATTCTTTAGTCTTTCAAAGTTAAATTTTCTTTAATTATATTTTTTTCTTGTGCTTTTTTTATTAATTTTTCCTTTCTGATTTTAACATTTTTAAGTATTTTATCTTATCAATATCTTTTAAATATCTTTTCAAATTTTCATTGTTATAATCACATTTTATCCCTTCATTATATTTAATCTTTTTTTTTTTTTTGCATTTTTTTTCTTTAAAATTTTGGGATTCAGTTTCTTCTAACAGATCAAAATATACTCTAAATCTAGTGCATGGCTTTGTTCTGCTCTCCAGCCTAATCACATTCTTCCTTTTTTTGTTTTTGTTTTTGTTTTCCAACCAACTTCTTATCTTATCAACTCCTTTCTTAGAATCTTTTTTAATTTTTCATTTCTATAGCCATATTCCATCCTTCATCGTGTTTACCCTTATTTTTGTATGTATATATAAGTTTTTCTTTAAAATTTTGGGAAGCAGTTTCTTCTAACACACAAAAGTACACCCAAACTCAAGTGATCAAGTACATGGCTCTGTTCTCTTCACCAATCTAAAATATTTTTTTCTTTTCTTTTTTTTTTCTCCTTTCTTCTCTCCCTAATTTCAGGTCTCTTCTAATTTGGTTAGTGTATTTTTTCAGGGATTGTTGCTACCCTTTTAGTATTTTGTTCTCTCATTCATCTACTCTTATCTGGATAAAATGACAAGGTGGAAAAGCTTACCTCAAAAAAAAAAAAGAAGAAGAAGAAGAGGCAGTACTGATGGCTAGGAACCTAATCAATACTGACATTAGTAAGATTTCAGAACTAGAGTTCAGAATAATGATTATCAAAGTGCTAGATGGGCTCAAAAAAGGCATGGAAGATATTAGAGAAACTTTGTCTGGAGAAATAAAAGTCCATTCTGGCAAATAAAAGAACTAAAACCTAACCAAGTTGAAATAAAAAACCTATTAATGAGGTACAATAAAAAATGGAGACTCTTGGGGCACCTGGGTGGCTCAGTGGGTTAAGCTTCTGCCTTTGGTTCAGGTCATGATCCCAGGGTCCTGGGATCAAGCCCCACCTCGGGCCCTCTGCTCAGCAGAGAGCCTCTTCCTCCTCTCTCTGCCTGTCTCTCTGCCTACTTGTGATCTCTGTTCATCAAATAAATAAATTTTTTAAAAAATGGAGACTCTTACTGCTAGGATAAATGAGGCAGAAGAAAGAATGAGTAGTTTGGAAGACCAAATGATGGGGAATAAAGAAGCTGAGAAAAAGAGAGAGAAACAACTACTGGATCATGAGGGGAGAATTTGAGAGATAAGTGATACCATAAGATGAAACAATGTTAGAATGATTTGGATTCCAGAAGAAGAAGAAAGAGAGAAAGGGACAAAAGGTATATTAGGGCAAATTATAGTAGAAAATTTCCCTAATTTGGTGAAGGGAACAAGCATCAAAATCCAGGAGGTGCAGAGAACCTCCCTCAAAATCAATAAGAATAGGTCCACCTGCCATCATGTACTAGTAAAACTTCCAAGTCTCAGTAACAAAGCAAAAATCCTGAAAGCAGCTTGGGACAAGATGTCTGTAACATGCAATGGTAGAAATATTAGATTGGCAGCAGACCTATCCACAGAGACCTGGCAGGCTGGAAAGGACTAGGATGATATAGTCAGAGCAATACAAGAGAAAAATATGCAGCCAAGAATATTATATCCAGCTAGGCTGTCACTGAAAATAGAAGGAGAGATAAAAAGCTTCCAGGACAAACAAAAATTAAAAGAATTTGCAAACACCAAACCAGGCCAACAGGAAATATTGAAAGGGGTCCTCTAAGCAAAGAGAGAGCCTAAAAGTAACACACCAGAAAGGAACAGAAACAATACAGAGCAACATTCACCTTACAAACAATAAAATGGCACTAAATTCATATATTTCAATAGTTACCCTGAATGCAGAAGGGCTAAATGCCCCAATACAAAGACACAGTGTATCAGAATTGATTTTAAAAAATAAATAAATAAAAACAAGACCTATCAATATTCTGTCTGCAAGACACTCATTTTAGACCCAAAGACACCTCCAGATTTAAAGTGCAGGGCATGGAAAACCATTTACCATGCTAATGGACATCAGAAGAAAGCTGGGGTGGCAATCCCTAAATCAGATCAATTAGATTTTAAGCCAAAGACTATACTAAGAGATGAAGAAGGACACTGTATCATACTTAAAGGGTCTGTACAACAAGTAGATCTAACAATTTTAAATATCTATGCCCCTAACATGGGAGCAGCCAAATATATAAACTTATTAATAACAAAATAAAAGAAACACATCAACAATAATACAATAATAGTAGGGGACTTTAACACTCCCCTCGCTGAAATGGACAGATCATCAAAGCAAAAGATCAACAAGGAAATAAAGGCCTTAAGTGACATACTGGATCAGATGGACATCACAGATATATTCAGAACATTCCATCCCAAAACAACAGAATACATATTCTTCTCTAGTGCACATGGAACATTCTCCAGAATAGATCACACCCTCAGTCCTAAATCAGGTCTCAACTGGTACCAAAAGACTGGGATCATTCCCTGCATATTTTCAGACCACAATGCTTTGAAACTAGAACTCAACCACTAGAGGAAGTTAGAAACAACTCAAATACATGGACGCTAAAAAGCATCCTTCTAAAGAATAAATGGGTCAACCAGGAAATTAAAGAATTAAAAAGATTCATGGAAACACATGAAATGAAAACACAGCTGTTCAAAATTTTGGGACACAGCAAAGGTGGTCCTGAGAGGAAAGTATATAGTAATATAAGCTTTTCTCAAGAAGCAAGAACACTCAAGTATACAACTTAACCATACACCTATAGGAGCTGGAGAAAGAACAACAAAGAAAGCCTAAACCCAACAAAAGAAGAGAAATAATAAATATCAGAGCAGAAACCAATTAAATAGAAACCAAAAGAACAGTAGAACAAATCGATGAAAGTAGGAGCTGGCTCTTTGAAAGAATTAATAAGATTGATAAATCCCTGACCAGACTTATCAAAAAGAAAAGAGAAAGTACCCAAATTAATAAAATCATGATTGAAAGAGGAGAGATCACAACCAATACCAAAGAAATACAAACAATTACAAGAACATATTATGAGCAACTATACACTAGCAAATTTGACAATCTGGAAGAAATGGATGCATTCCTAGACACATATAAACTACCACAACTGAACCAGGAAGAAACAGAAAACCTGAACAGACCCATAACCAGTAAGGAGATTGAAGAATTCATCAAAAATCTCTAAAAAACAAGAGCCCAGGGCCAGAGAGATTCCCAGGGGAATGCTACCAAACATTTAAAGAAGAATTAACTCCTATTCTCCTGAAACTGTTTCAAAAAATAGAAATGGAAGGAAAACTTCCAAACTCATTTTATGAGGCCAGCATGACCTTGATCCCAAAACCAGACAAAGACTTCTTCAAAAAGGAGAATTTCAGGCCAATATCCTTGATGAACACAGATGCAAAAATTCTCAGCAAAATACTAGCCAATTAGACCAGGAGTCCTAGCCTTAGCAATCAGACAAGAGGAAATAAAAGCATCCAAATTGGCAAAGAAGTCAAACTCTCACTCTTTGCAGATGATATGATACTTTACGTGGAAAACCCAAAAGACTCCATTCCTAAACTTCTAGAACTCTTACAGGAATTCATTAAAGTGTTAGGATATAAAATCAATGAACAGAAATCAGTTGCATTTCTATATACCAACAGCAAGACAGAAGAAAGAGAAATGAAAGAGTCAATCCCATTTACAATTGTACCCAAAACCATAAGATACAAAGGAATAAACCTAACCAGAGAGCAAATAATCTGTTTTCAGAAAACTATAAAGTACTTATGAAAGAAATTGAGGAAGACACAAAGAAATGGAAAAACGTTCCATGCTCATGGAATGGAAGAACAAATATTATCAAAATGTCTATGCTACCTAAAGCAATCTACACATTTAACCCAATTCCAATCAAAACACCATCAATTTTTTCTAAAGAAATGGAACAAATAATATTAAAATTTATATGGAACCAGAAAAGACCCAGAAAGCCAAAGGAATTTTGAAAAAAAAAAAAATTCCAGAGGGGAGGAGTCAAGATGGCCGAGAAGTAGCAGGCTGAGACTACTTCAGCTAGCAGGAAATCAGCTAGATAGCTTATCTAAAGATTGCAAACACCTGCAAATCCATCGGCAGATCGAAGAGAAGAAAAACAGCAATTCTAGAAACAGAAAAACAACCACTTTCTGAAAGGTAGGACTGGCGGAGAAGTGAATCCAAAGCGATGGGAAGATAGACCCCGGGGGGAGGGGCCGGCTCCCGGCAAGCGGCGGAGCAACGGAGCACAAAATCAGGACTTTTAAAAGTCTGTTCCGCTGAGGGACATCGCTCCAGAGGCTAAACCAGGGCGAAGCCCACGCGGGGTCAGCGTGGCCTCAGGTCCCGCAGTGTCACAGAAGAATCGGGGGTGTCTGAGTGTTGCAGAGCTTACGGGT
This sequence comes from Neogale vison, assembly GCF_020171115.1. NCBI lineage: Eukaryota > Metazoa > Chordata > Mammalia > Carnivora > Mustelidae > Neogale > Neogale vison. The sequence goes on from NC_058101.1 coordinate 176,701,853, forward strand.
ATTAGAACGGGAAGGCCGGCTACAGAGACAGAGCCGACAGTAAGCTCACAGCTCGGGGTTACCTTGAACCGGTCACAGGCTCAGTGAGCTCAGAGCGCGGCCGGAGGTCAGGTAGACGGGAGTTACTGGGCACTATTCTCAGAGGGGGCACTGAAGAGTGGGGCCCCGGGCTCTCGGCTCCTCCGGGCTGGAAACCAGGAGGCCGCCATTTTTATTCCCGTCCTCTAGAACTCTACGGAAAGCACTCAGGGAACAAAAGCACCTGAAAGCAAACCCGAGCGGATTACTCAGCCCGGCCCCTGGTAAGGGCGGGGCAATTCAACCTGGGGCAAAGACACTTGACAATCACTACAACAGGCCCCTCCCCCAGAAGATCAACAAGAAATCCAGCCAAGACCAAGTTCACTTACCAAGGAGTGCGGTTTCAATACCAAGGAGAGCAGCAGAATTCCAGAGGAGGAGAAAGCAAAGCACGGAACTTGTGGCTTTCTTCCAGTGATTTTTTAGTCTTGCAGTTAATTTAATTTTTTTCTTTTTCATTTTTTTTCTCTTCTTCTGCAAAAATTTTTTTTAACTTTTACCCTTTTCTTTTTTAACGTTTTTTAACTAGTTTATCTAATATATATATATTTTTCTTTTTTATACTTTTCTTTATTCGTTTTCTTTTCTAATTCTTTTTTTTTTCTTTCTTTCTTTTTGAACCTCTTTTTATCCCCCTTCTCCCCCCTCACGATTTGGGATCTCTTCTGATTTGGTTAAAGCATATTTTCCTGGGGTTGTTACCACCCATTTAGTATTTTACTTGCTCCTTCATATACTCTTAGCGGGGCAAAATGACAAGGCGGAAAAATTCACCACAAAAAAAAGAACAAGAGGCAGTACCGAAGGCTAGGCACCTAATCAATACAGACATTGGTAATATGTCAGATCTAGAGTTCAGAATGACAATTCTCAAGGTACTAGCGGGGCTCGAAAAAGGCATGGAAGATATTAGAGAAACCCTCTCCAGAGATATAAAAGCCCTTTCTGGAGAAATAAAAGAACTAAAATCTAACCAAGTTGAAATCAAAAAAGCTATTAATGAGGTGCAATCAAAAATGGAGGCTCTCACTGCTAGGATAAATGAGGCAGAAGAAAGAATTAGCGATATAGAAGACCAAATGACAGAAAATACAGAAGCTGAGCAAAAGAGGGACAAACAGCTACTGGACCACGAGGGGAGAATTCAAGAGATAAGTGACACCATAAGACGAAACAATATTAGAATAACTGGATTCCAGAAGAAGAACAAAGAGAGAGGGGAGCAGAAGGTATATTGAAGAGAATTATTGGAGAGAATTTCCCCAATATGGCAAAGGGAACGAGCATCAAAATTCAGGAGGTTCAGAGAAAGCCCCTCAAAATCAATAAGAATAGGCCCACACCCCGTCACCTAATAGTAAAATTTACAAGACTTAGTGACAAAGAGAAAATCCTGAAAGCGTCTGTAACATACAATGGTAAAAATATTAGATTGGCAGCTGACTTATCCACAGAGACCTGGCAGGCCAGAAAGAGCTGGCATGATATTTTCAGAGCACTAAATGAGAAAAACATGCAGCCAAGAATACTATATCCAGCTAGGCTATCATTGAAAATAGAAGGAGAGATTAAAAGCTTCCAGGACAAACAAAAACTGAAAGAATTTGCAAACACCAAACCAGCTCTACAGGAAATATTGAAAGGGGTCCTCTAAGCAAAGAGAGAGCCTACAAGTGGTAGATCACAAAGGAAAGAGACCATATACAGTAACAGTCACCTTACAGGCAATACAATGGCACTAAATTCATCTCTCTCAATAGTTACCCTGAATGTTAATGGGCTAAATACCCCTATCAAAAGACACAGGGTGTCAGAATGGATAAAAAAACAAAACCCATCTATATGTTGCCTACAAGAAACTCATTTTAAGCCCGAAGACACCTCCGATTTAAAGTGAGAGGGTGGAAAAGAATTTACCATGCTAATGGACATCAGAAGAAAGCAGGAGTGGCAATCCTTATATCAGATCAATTAGATTTTAAGCCACAGACTATAATAAGAGATGAGGATGGATACTATATCATACTCAAAGGGTCTGTCCAACAAGAAGATCTAACAATTTTAAATATCTATGCCCCCAATGTGGGAGCAGCCAACTATATAAACCAATTAATAACAAAATCAAAGAAACACATCAACAATAATACAATAATAGTAGGGGACTTTAACACTCCCCTCACTGAAATGGACAGATCATCCAAGCAAAAGATCAACAAGGAAATAAAGGCCTTAAACGACACACTGGACCAGATGGACATCACAGATATATTCAGAACATTCATCCCAAAGTAACAGAATACACATTCTTCTCTAGTGCACATGGAACATTCTCCAGAATAGATCACGTACTCGGTCCTAAATCAGGACTCAAACAGTATCAAAAGATTGGGATCATTCCTTGCATATTTTCAGACCACAATGCTCTGAAGCTAGAATTCAACCACAAGAGGAAGTTTGGAAAGAACCCAAATACATGGAGACTAAACAGCATCCTTCTAAAGAATGAATGGGTCAACTGGGAAATTAAAGAAGAATTGAAAAAAATCATGGAAACAAATGATAATGAAAATACAACGGTTCAAAATCTGCGGGACACAACAAAGGCAGTCCTGAGAGGAAAATATATAGCAGTACAAGCCTTTCTCAAGAAACAAGAAAGGTCTCTGGTACACAACCTAACCCTACACCTAAAGGAGCTGGAGAAAGAACAAGAAAGAAACCCTAAGCCCAGCAGGAGAAGAGAAATAAGAAAGATCAGAGCAGAAATCAATGAAATAGAAACCAAAAAAAAACAATAGAACAAATCAATGAAACTAGGAGCTGGTTCTTTGAAAGAATTAATAAAATTGATAAACCCTTGGCCAGACTTATCAAAAAGAAAAGAGAAAGGACCCAAATAAATAAAATCATGAATGAAAGAGGAGAGATCACAACTAACACCAAAGAAATACAAACTATTATAAGAACATACTATGAGCAACACTACGCCAACAAATTTGACAATCTGGAAGAAATGGATGCATTCCTAGAAACATATAAACTACCACAACTGAGCCAGGAAGAAATAGAAAGCCTGAACAGACCCATAACCAGTAAGGAGATAGAAACAGTCATTAAAAATCTCCAAACAAACAAAAGCCCAAGGCCAGACGGCTTCCCGGGGGAATTCTACCAAACATTTAAAGAAGAACTAATTCCTATTCTCCTGAAACTGTTCCAAAAAATAGAAATGGAAGGAAAACTTCCAAACTCATTTTATGAGGCCAGTATCAGCTTGATCCCAAAACCACACAAGGATCCCATCAAAAAAGAGAACTATAGACCAATATCCTTGATGAACACAGATGCGAAAATTCTCACCAAAATACTAGCCAATAGGATTCAACAGTACATTAAAAGGATTATTCACCACGACCAAGTGGGATTTATTCCAAGGCTTCAAGGTTGGTTCAACATCTGCAAATCAGTCAATGTGATACAACACATCAATAAAAGAAAGAACAAGAACCATATGATACTCTCAATAGATGCTGAAAAAGCATTTGACAAAGTACAGCATACCTTCCTGATCAAAACTCTTGAAAGTGTAGGGATAGAGGGCACATACCTCAATATCATCAAAGCCATCTATGAAAAACCCAATGCAAATATCATTCTCAATGGAAAAAAACAAAGCTTTTTCCGCTAAGGTCAGGAACACGGCAGGGATGTCCATTATCACCACTGCTATTTAACATAGTACTAGAAGTCCTAGCCTCAGCAATCAGACAACAAAAGAAAATTAAAGGTATCCAAATCAGAAAAGAAGAAGTCAAATTATCACTCTTTGCAGATGATATGATACTCTATGTGGAAAACCCAAAATACTCCACTCCAAAACTGCTAGAACTTGACAGGAATTCAGTAAAGTGTCAGGATATAAAATCAATGCACAGAAATCAGTTGCATTTCTTTACACCAACAAGACAGAAGAAATAGAAATTAAGGAGTCAATCCCATTTATAATTGCACCCCAAACCATAAGATACCTAGGAATAAACCTAACCAAAGAGGCTAAGAATCTATACTCAGAAAACTATAAAGTACTCATGAAAGAAATTGAGGAAGATACAAAGAAATGGAAAAATGTTCCATGCTCCTGGGTTGGAAGAATAAATATTGTGAAAATGTCTATGCTACCTAAAGCAATCTACACATTTAATGCAATTCCTATCAAAGTACCATCCATCTTTTTCAAAGAAATGGAACAAATAATTCTAAAATTTATATGGAACCAGAAAAGAACTCGAATAGCCAAAGGGATATTGAGAAAGAAAGCCAAAGTTGGTGGCATCACAATTCCAGACTTCAAGCTCTATTACAAAGCTGTCATCATCAAGACAGCATGGTACTGGCACAAAAACAGACACATAGATCAATGGAACAGAATAGAGAGCCCAGAAATAGACCCTCAACTCTATGGTCAACTAATCTTTGACAAAGCAGGAAAGAATGTCCAATGGAAAAAATACAGCCTCTTCAATAAATGGTGTTGGGAAAATTGGACAGCCACATGCAGAAAAATGAAATTGGACCATTTCCTTACACCACACACAAAAATAGACTCAAAATGGATTAAGGACCTCAATGTGAGAAAGGAATCTATCAAAATCCTTGAGGAGAACACAGGCAGCAACCTCTTCGACCTCAGGAACAGCAACATCTTCCTAGGAACATCGCCAAAGGCAAGGAAAGCAAGGGCAAAAATGAACTATTGGGATTTCATCAAGATCAAAAGCTTTTTCACAGCATAGGAAACAGTTAACAAAACCAAAAGACAACTGACAGAATGGGAGAAGATAACTGCAAACGACATATCAGATAAAGGACTAGTGTCCAAAATCTATAAAGAACTAGCAAACTCAACACCCAAAGAACAAATAATCCAATCAAGAAATGGGTAGAGGACATGAACAGACATTTCTGCAAAGAAGATTTCCAGATGGCCAACAGACACATGAAAAAATGCTCCATATCCCTCGGCATCAGGGAAATACAAATCAAACCACAATGAGATATATCACCTCATACCAGTCAGAATGGCTAAAATCAACAAGTCAGGAAATGACAGATGCTGGCAAGGATGCGGAGGAAGGGGAACCCTCCTACACTGTTGGTGGGAATGCATGCTGGTGCAACCACTCTGGAAAACAGCATGGAGGTTCCACAAAATGTTGAAAATAGAACTTCCCTATGACCCAGCAATTGCATTACTGGGTATTTACCCTAGAGATACAAACAGTGATCTGAAGGCGCACATGCACCCGAATGTTTATAGCAGCAATGTCCACAATAGCCAAACTATGGAAAGAACCTAGATGTCCATCAACAGATGAATGGATCAAGAAGATGTGGTATATATACACAATGGAATTCTATGCAGCCATAAAAAGAAATGAAATCTTGCCATTTGCGACAACATGGATGGAACTAGAGCATATCATGCTTAGTGAAATAAGTCAAGCGGAGAAAGGCAACTATCATATGATCTCCCTGATATGAGGAAGTGGTGATGCAACATGGGGGCTTAAGTGGGTAGAAGAATAAATGAAACAAGATGGGACTGGGAGGGAGACAAACCATTAAGTGACTCTTAATCTCACAAAACAAACTGAGGGTTGCTGGGGGGAGGGGGGTTGGAAGAAGGGGGTGGGGTTATGGACATTGGGGAAGGTATGTGCTTTGGTGAGTGCTGTGAAGTGTGTAAACCTGGCGATTCACAGACCTGTACCTCTGGGGATAAAAATATATGTTTATAAAAAATAAAAAAGGAAAAAAAAAGGAAGGCTCATATTTAGAAGTGATAGCTGAACTGGACCTTAAAGTATTTAATATTAATGTGGAAAAAAACACCAGGAAGAAAAATGTTATGTGATTCTGAAAATGTATGCTTCATTCTGGGAACTAAAAATCAGGAAGAAGGTAATTTGAAATCAGGGATAAAGGTTTTTGAATTTCACAATGTTCGTTACCTAAGTTATTGTTACCAGCATGGTTCACAGCAGCCAATTTATTTATTAAGTTAATACTTGTAGTATGCATAATCAAATGAATGTATAGTGTGCTCTGGTTTATTTCCGGCTTTGGAGATTAGATTTCATTGATTTTGAAATTATTTTAAACAACATATAAATGAGTAAATTTTTCATTTGGAGAGGTAACTGACTTGACAGTGATGATTTGAAATGTGGCCTTGATATTTACTCAGTATTATTATGAACTTAAAATGACTAACTTTTTGACTTTGACAAATATTATTTGAAAACAAAATAAGTTTTAGATGGTAGCTAGTTAACACAGAGTTAAAAAATGCATAAAGTGTTTAGCTCAATAATTGATTTTGCCTCTCATCTATGTATACTTTTCAATAGTTCTGGCACAATATTTAGATTTTTTATAGTAAATTAGAATTTAAAAAAAAAAAATTCCAGACTTCAAACTCTATTACAAAGCTGTAATCATCAAGACAGTAGGGCACTGGCACAAAAAATAAACACAGAGATGAATGGAACAGAAGAGATAGCCCAGAAATGGACCTCAACTCTATGGTCAACTAATCTTCAACAAAGCAGAAAAGCATATACAATGATAAAAAGACAGTCTCTTCAACAAATGGTATTGGGAAAATTGGAAGAAGAAAGAATATGAAAATTGGCAGAAGAATGGAACTGGACCATTTCCTTCTACCATACACAAAACCAAACTCAAATTGGATAAAAGACTTCAGTGTGAGACAGGCATCCACCAGAATCCTAGAGAACACAGGCAGCAACCTCTTTGGCCTTGGCCGCAGCAACACGTTGTTAGATACATCTCCAAAGGCAAGGGAAACAGGCAACTCATCAAGATAAAAATATTTTGCTCAGCAAAGGAAACAATCGACAAAACCAAAGACAACCTACAGAATGGGATAAGATATTTACAAATGTCTTATCAGATAAAGAACTAGTATCCAAAATCTATATAGAATTTATCAAATCCAACACTCAAAGAGCAAATAATCCAACTGAGGAATGGGCAAAATACATGAACAGACACTTCTCCAATGAAGACATACAAATGGCTAACAGACACACAAAATAATGTTCAACATCACTCGGCATCAGGGAAATGTAAATCAAAGCCACAATGAGATACCACCTCACTTCTGTCAGAATGGCTAAATTTAACAAGTCATAAAATGACAGATGTTGTCAAAGATACAGAGAAAGGGGAACCCTCTTACGCTGTTGGTAGGAATGCAACACTGGGTCCAGCCACTCTGGAAAACAGTTGGGGGTTCCTCAAAAAGTTGAAAATAGAGCTACCCTATGACACAGCAATTGCACTACTATTAGGTATTTGCCCCAATATAAAAATGTGGTGATCTGAAGAGGCACCTGCACTCCAATGTTTATAGCAGCAATGTACACGATAGCCAAACTATGGAAAGAGCCCAGATGACGACCAATGGATGAATGGATAAAGAAAAATGTGGTATACAAGTACAATGGAATATTAGCCATCATAAAGATGAAATCTTGCCATTGTAATGATGTGGATGGAACTAGAGGTTATTATGCTAAGTGAAATAAGTCAATCAGAGAAAGATAATTATCATATTCACTCATATGTGGAATTTAAGAAATAAAACAGAGGAGCATAGGGGAAGGGAGGGAAAAATAAAGCAAGATGAAATCAAAGACAGAGACAACCATAAGAGACTCTTAACCATAGGAAAAAAAACTGAGGATTGCTGGAGGGGAGAGGAATGGTGGAATGAGGTAACTGAGTGATGGACATTAAGGAGGGCATAGGATGTAATGAATACCGGGTATTATACACAACTAATGAAATACTGAAAGCTAGGTCTGAAACTAATAATATACATGTTAATTGAATTTAAATAAAAAATAAAAATTAAATAAAATAAAAAATGAATTCCATGGGGTACCTGGATGGCTCATTAGGTTAAAGCCTCTGCCTTTGGCTCAGGTTGTGATCCCAGGGTCCTGGGATCAAGCCCCACATCAGGCTCTCTAGTCAGCAGGGAGTCTACTTCTTCCTCTCTCCGCCTGCCTGCCTACTTGTGATCTCTGTCTGTCAAATAAATAAAATCTTTAAAAAAAATATGGGGGGGACAAGATGGCGGGGGAGTAGGAGGAGGCGCCTTTTCAGCCTGTACCCCAATGTGAGCTGATTACCTACCAAAAAACTCCAATCACCCATGAAATCAGCCTGAGATCAGAATTATACACGTCTGGATCTCTACAGGGGCAGAAGATGCCAGTGGGCAGGTAAAGTGGAGTGGGAACAGCGACTGATATCGGAAGATAAACAAAAGGGGGAGGGAGCCACCAGAGGCGACCAGTTGGAAAGTAATACCCCAATACGAGCGAGAGTGCCCTGCGTCTGGGGACCAGCCGTAACTCGGAGACTGGTTGAAAGCACTCCAAAAGAGCAAAGGATCGCGAGGGGAAATTGTGGGAATCAGGGCGGCTAGGGACAGGGACTTAAGTCCCCGGTCCCAGGACAGCCTCCCCGGCGCTGAGGCAAGGAGAGTGCGGCGGAGAAACCAGCTTCTTGTGAACCCCAAGCCGCCAGCGCGCCCGAGAATGTGTGGGTTCTGGCTCCTGTGAGGGGATGGGAGCCGTGCCGGGAGCCGTGCCGGGAGCCGTTCCAGTCGGCAGAACACGCGCTAGCCCTACCACAAAGCTTGAGATACGCGCGCACGCCCCTCATGCTCCCCTGAGTTACAAAGGCCAGCCGGCGCTCGTTGACCCGCGCCATTGTTTCAAAGCCTAAACCACGTGCCCGAAACTCTTCCCCTGACAGAGGTGCGCAAAAGCCCAGCCTGGGGCTTACGGACCAGAGCCCCGTTCTCAGTGCCCCAGACGCGCGCCCGACCCACAGCCGCCTCTGAAAAGAGGTGCGCGCAAGCCGGGCACTCCCAGCCTGGGCCGGCGGCAAAATCTCAGTGTGCGATTGCTGCTTGGAACCTCTCTGGCGTTTGGAAGCTCCCAGACAGCTGCCACTGCCTTGGCTTTGGGTACGAGCAAAAGATCCTGCGCCCCCAGGGTCTGCAACTTGGAACCTGCTCTGCCAGCGGCCAAGGAAGTTATTCAGGTTCTGCACCCAGACTGAGGCTTCTCTCTGAGAGGGAGATCAGGGTGCAGTTTGATTTCCTCTAATACTACAAAAACCATCAAAGGCGGTCAAGGTGAGAGAAAAAAAAAAAGTGAACAATCATAAAAACCGCCAGAGAACAATAGCCTGAAAAAAAGCCAGTTTCCTCAGAGCCCACCCCCTTGAGGGGGGCGGGAGGACTTAACTCAGGATCATCATTGACTGACAACCCACGTGGCAGGCCCCTCCCCCAGAAAACAAACTGAGAAAGGAAAAAAAAAAAAAGGACTACAAGAGACAACCACTACTTCATAGGAAAACTTGTATTGTTCACTCGTTCCCACTATTCCGGTTCATATATATATATATTTTTTTTTACACATAGGTAATTTTTTAACCTATTTACCATCACAGCGAGTTCTACAGTACATCAAATTCCATAATACCTTTCTAACCTGAACTTTTTGATACATACACCTATGTTTTTCTTTTGCATTTTTATTTTTTGAATTCCTTTTTTGAAATTTTAGTTTAGTTTAGTCTAGTTTATTCCTTTTAATTTTTATCCTCTAATATTCATATAGAGTTAACTTCAAAGTAATCCCCTTTCCCCAATCAATACTATCCCTATAGGTAAACCAATTTTTAATCCCCTTTATCTTAGGAAAGTTGAGTCCTTTAACAAAGATATCAAGATACATCCAAGAAGAATCAAAACAACCTTCCTCGCACACACTGAGAATTTATAAGAACTCTCCCATCTTCTTCCACCAGTGTTTCTGTGTTTTTTGTGTTTGTCCTGATAGCATATAAATTTTACACTTGTGGTTCTTTTTGACGAGGTTCTTTCTTTATTTGCATATATATATATTTTTTTTCTCTTGTCATATACTTGTATCAGTCTTTTTATCTCTTTTTGTTTGTCTACTTCATACATCTTGCCTTGGGGTCCATCTGGGCTGAACCTTCTTTTTTTCATCTTCCCTTTCTTTCCTGTCTCTCTCTCTCTCTCTTTTCTTTTTCTTTTTCTTCTTTTCTTTTTCTTTTTCTTTTATCTCTTGTTTGGGTGGGGAATCCTGATTGCTCAGAAGTGTTCCAGGGTGCACCTTGACTGCAACAGAGTTGATACATCCAGCTACATCTGTTCAGTCATCTCCCACCAAAATGACTAGGAGGAGGAATGCCCAACAGAAGAAAAATACAGAGGATGGACTTTCTGCAACAGAGCTAATGGCTATCAACATAGACAATATGTCAGAAAGAGAATTCAGGCTAACAATTATCCAGGCAATAGCTAGGTTGGAGAAAGCCATGGATGACCAAACAGAATTGATTAGGGCCGAACTGAAAGCGACCAGACAGGATGTTCACAATGTTAGGGCGGAGCTTACCAGGGAGGAGGTCCACAATGATCTCAATGAGTTCCAATCTAACCTAAGCTCTCTCAAAGCTAGGGTAACTGAGACAGAAGATAGAATTAGTGATCTGGAAGACAAACAGATAGAGAGAAAGGATCAGGAGGAAGCCTGGAACAAACAGCTTAGAAACCATGAAAACAGAATCAGGGAAATAAATGATGCCATGAAGCGTTCCAACGTCAGAATTATTGGAATCCCTGAAGGGGAGGAGAAAGAAAGAAGTCTAGAAGATATAGTGGAACAAGTCCTTAATGAAAACTTTCCGAATCTCGCGAATGAAAACAGCGTTCATGTACTAGAGGCTGAACGGTCTCCACCCAAGATTATACACTCCAAAAAAACATCACGACACCTGATAGTCAAATTGAGGAATTATGATTGTAGGTATAATCTCTTGAAAGCCACTAGGGCAAAGAGGCTCCTTACTTAGAGAGGGAAACCCATCAGAATAACGTCAGACCTGTCCACAGAGACCTGGCAAGCCAGAAGAGGCTGGCAAGATATACTCAGGGAACTAAATGAGAAGAACATGCAGCCAAGAATACTTTATCCAGCAAGACTGACATTCAAAATGGATGGAGAGATAAAGAGTTTCCAAGACCGGCAAGGCTTAAAAGACTATGCAACCACCAAGCCGACACTGCAGGAAATATTAAGGGGGGTTCTATAAAAGAGGAAAATTCCCAAGAATAGCATTGAACAGAAATATAGAGACAGTCTACAGAAAGAAAGACTTCAAAAGTAACTCAATGGCAATAAAAATGTATCTATCAATAATCACTCTCAATGTAAATGGCCTAAATGCACCCATAAAATGGCACAGGGTTGCAGATTGGATAAAACGACAGGACCCATCCATAAGTTGTCTACAAGAGACCCATTTTGAACCTAAAGATACATGCAGACCGAAAGTGAAGGGATGGAGAAGCATCTTTCATGCCAATGGGCCTCAAAAGAAGGCTGGGGTAGCAATTCTTATATCAGATAAATTAGACTTCAAACTAAAGACTATAGTCAGAGATACAGAAGGACACTACATAATCCTTAAAGGGACTATCCACCAAGATGACCTAACAATTGTAAATATCTATGCTCCCAATATGGGAGCAGCCAATTACTTAAGAAAACTGTTAATCAAGATAAAGAGTCATATTGATACGAATACACTAATCGTAGGAGATCTTAACACTCCTCTTTCAGAATTAGACAGATCATCGAAGCAGAAAATCAATAAAGAAACAAGAGCATTGAATGACACATTGGACCAGATGGACCTCATAGATATATACAGAACATTCCACCCTAAAACAGCAGAATACTCATTCTTCTCAAGTGCACAGGGAACCTTCTCCAGAATAGACCACATACTGGGTCACAAATCAGGACTCAACCAATACCAAAAGACTGAGATTATTCCCTGCATATTCTCAGATCACAATGCTTTGAACCTGGAGCTCAATCACAAAGAAAAGTTCAGAAGGAACTCAAACACCCGGAAGCTAAAGACCACCTTGCTTAAGAATGCTTGGATCAACCAGGAGATCAAAGAAGAACTGAAAAAATTCATGGAAACCAATGAGAATGAAGACACTTCAGTCCAAAACCTATGGGATACGGCAAAGGCAGTCCTAAGGGGAAAATACATAGCCATCCAAGCCTCCCTCAAAAAAATTGAAAAATCTAGAACACACCAGCTGTCTCTACACTTTAAAGAACTGGAGAATCAACAACAAATCAAACCAACTCCACACATAAAAAGGGAAATCATCAAGATTAGAGCTGAGATCAATGAGGTAGAAACTAGAGATACAGTCAAGCGTATCAATGAAACTAGAAGCTGGTTTTTTGAAAGAATCAATAAGATCAATAAACCATTGGCCACACTAATCCAAAAGAAAACAGAGAAAGCCCAAATTCATAAAATTATGAATGAAAAGGGAGAGATCACAACTAACACCAAGGAAGTAGAAACAATCATCAGAAGTTATTATCAACAGTTATATGCCAATAAGCTTAGCAACCTAGATGAAATGGATGCATTCCTGGAAAAATATAAACTACCAACATTGAACCAGGAAGAAATCGACAACCTGAATAGACCGCTATCTAATAACGAGATTGAAGCAGTGATCAAAAACCTCCCAAAAAACAAGAGCCCAGGACCTGACGGATTCCCTGGGGAATTCTACCAAACCTTCAAAGAAGAAATAACACCTATTCTCCTGAAGCTGTTTCAAAAATTGAAGCAGAAGGAAAACTTCCAGACTCTTTCTATGAAGCCAGCATTACCCTGATCCCGAAACCAGGCAAAGACCCTAACAAAAAGGAAAATTTCAGACCAGTATCACTGATGAATATGGATGCTAAGATTCTCAACAAGATCCTAGCCAATAGGATCCAACAGCACATTAAAAAGATTATCCACCATGATCAGGTGGGATTCATCCCTGGACTACAAGAATGGTTCAACATTCGCAAATCAATCAATGTGATACAACAAATTAATATGAGAAGAGAGAAGAACCACATGGTCCTCTCAATTGATGCAGAAAAAGCATTTGACAAAATCCAGCATCCGTTCCTGATTAAAACGCTTCAAAGTATAGGGATAGAGGGAACATTCCTGAACCTCATCAAATCTATCTAAGAAAGACCCACAGCAAATATCATCCTCAATGGGAAAAGCTTGCAGCCTTCCCGTTGAGATCAGGAAACGACAACGATGCCCACTCTCACCACTCTTGTTCAACATAGTATTAGAAGTCCTAGCAACAGCAATCAGACAACAAAGAGAAATAAAAGGTATCCAAATTGGTAATGAAGTCAAACTCTCTCTCTTCGCAGATGACATGATTCTTTATATGGAAAACCCAAAAGACTCCACCCCCAAACTACTAGAACTCATACAGCAATTCAGCAACGTGGCAGGATACAAAGTCAATGTGCAAAAATCAGTGGCTTTCTTATACACTAACAATGAAAATACAGAAAGGGAAATTAGAGAATCGATTCCATTTACTATAGCACCAAGAACCATAAGATACCTGGGAATAAACCTAACAAAAGAGGTAAAGGATCTGTACTTGAGGAACTACAGAACACTCATGAAAGAAATTGAAGAAGACACAAATAGATGGAAGACCATTCCATGCTCTTGGATCGGAAGAATAAACATTGTTAAAATGTCTATACTGCCTAGAGCAATCTATACTTTTAATGCCATTCCGATCAAAATTCCATCAGCATTCTTCAAAGAGCTGGAACAAATAATCCTAAAATTTGTATGGAATCAGAAGAGACCCCGAATCGCTAAGGAAATGTTGAAAAACAAAAATAAAGCTGGCGGCATCACGTTACCTGATTTCAAGCTTTATTACAAAGCTGTGATCACCAAGACAGCATGGTACTGGCATAAAAACAGACACATAGACCAGTGGAACAGAGTAGAGAGCCCAGATATGGACCCTCAACTCTATGGTCTATTAATCTTTGACAAAACAGGAAAAAATATACAGTGGAAAAAAGACAGTCTCTTCAATAAATGGTGCTGGGAAAACTGGACAGCTATATGTAGAAGAATGAAACTCGACCATTCTCTTACACCATACACAAAGATAAACTCAAAATGGATAAAAGACCTCAACGTGAGACAGGAATCAATCAGAATCCTAGAGGAGAGCATAGGCAGTAATCTCTTCGATATCAGCCACAGCAACTTCTTTCAAGATACGTCTCCAAAGGCAAAGGAAACAAAAGTGAAAATAAACTTTTGGGACTTCATCAAAATCAAAAGCTTCTGCACAGCAAAGGAAACAGTCAAAAAAACAAAGAGGCAACCCACGGAATGGGAGAAGTTATTTGCAAATGACAGTACAGATAAAAGGTTGATATCCAGGATCTATAATGAACTCCTCAAACTCAACACACACAAAACAGGCAAACATATCAAAAAATGGGCAGAAGATATGAACAGACACTTCTCCAATCAAGACATACAAATGGCTATCAGACACATGAAAAAATGTTCATCATCATTAGCCCTCAGGGAGATTCAAATTAAAACCACATTGAGATATCACCTTACACCAGTTAGAATGGCCAAAATTAACAAAACAGGAAAGAACATGTGTTGGAGAGGATGTCGAGAAAGGGGAACCCTCTTACACTGTTGGTGGGAATGCAAGTTGGTGCAGCCTCTTTGGAGAACTGTGTGGAGATTCCTCAAGAAATTAAAAATAGAGCTTCCCTATGACCCTGCAATTGCACTCCTGGGTATTTACCCCAAAGATACAGATGTCGTGAAAAGAAGGGCCATCTGTACCCCAATGTTTATAGCAGCAATGGCCACGGTCGCCAAACTGTGGAAAGAACCAAGATGCCCTTCAACGGATGAATGGATAAGGAAGATGTGGTCCATATACACTATGGAGTATTATGCCTCCATCAGAAAAGATGAATACCCAACTTTTGTAGCAACATGGACGGGACTGGAAGAGATTATGCTGAGTGAAATAAGTCAAGCAGAGAGAGTGAATTATCATATGGTTTCACTTATTTGTGGAGCATAACAAATAGCATGGAGGACAAGGGGTGTTAGAGAGAAGGGAGTTGGGGTAAATTGGAAGGGGAGGTGAACCACGAGAGACTATGGACTCTGAAAAACAATCTGAGAGGTTTGAAGTGGCGGGGGGGTGGGAGGTTGGGGGTACCAGGTGGTGGGTATTATAGAGGGCACGGATTGCATGGAGCACTGGGTGTGGTGAAAAAATAATGAATACTGTTTTTCTAAAAATAAATAAATTGAAAAAAAAATTATAAGAAAAAAAAAGGGGGGCGATTGGTGAAGGCTGTCACACGAATACTAATTGCAGAAATGCAACAAAACCAGGACAGCTGTTTCTCAAGGACTGGGCTGGCAGCATGCTGGGGCCGTGCCCCCTCTTGTTGGGGGTGGAGACGTCGACCCCCACGACCAGGGGGAGACGGACTGGCAGGAATCAGGGTGAGCAATGGGGCAGTATCTGGGAAAATTAAAACAGTGCCTCCTCAACCCAGGGCCAGCCCTGCAGCTGCAAAGCCTCAGAGCAGCCACAAGGTCCAGCAGGAAAGCAGCAGCTATGAGGAAGGGCAGAAAAAAAAAAAAAAAAAAAAATATATATATATATATATATATATATGAATTCCATAAGAAAATATACAAAAAGTGCTAAAAGAAAAAAAATGACAATTTAAAAATTCTGTGTGCAATTAGACATATCTTAAGAAAATGAAGATTAAAACAACTTTTCAAACAGAAAAAAAAGTGAACAAATTTGTCACCATCAGTAGCACACTGTAAGGAATACTAAAGAAAATTATTCAAGCGTGAGAAGTGATCTCATATGAAAGCACAACTCTTATACCTAGTACTTAAAAGGTTAAACATGTGCATAAATATAAAAGCCTAAATATTTTGAAAATATTATTGATTTCATGTTATCCTTTCATGTGAAAATAACAGTGACAAATAGGTCAAATGTGTATAATTAAACATAGTAACACGAAGGGCAGGAGGAGGTAACAAAAATTATACTGTTGTATTTTGTTTTTTGTTAAATAGTGTAATATTAATTCAAGGTAGACTGTGATAAATAAAGGATGCATAATATAATCTCTGGTGTAGCCACCAAAAATATTAATAATGTAAAAATGACAGCCAGAAGAGCCAATAGGGAAGAAAAACAGAGTAAGTATCCATTAACCTAAAAGAAAGAGGTGGAGGGAAAGAATGAAGAAATGTGGAAAAAATAGAAAACACATAATAAAATGTCAGACTTAAAATCAACAGTATCAGAAATTATATTAAATGTAAATGCTTTTAATACTTCAATTTAAAAACATTCACCTGGATTAAAAAAAAAATGCAAGACTCAAATGTTATGTTGTTTACATCAGATACATCTTAAATTAAAGGAAAGATAACTTTAAGGAAAGTTAAAGGATGAAAAAAAATATCCCTTGCAAA
This sequence comes from Neogale vison, assembly GCF_020171115.1. NCBI lineage: Eukaryota > Metazoa > Chordata > Mammalia > Carnivora > Mustelidae > Neogale > Neogale vison. Next base: position 176,718,500 of record NC_058101.1, read on the forward strand.
GAATAACTGTAAAAATGCTGGCATGGCTATATTAATACCAGAAACAGTAAAACTTAAAACTAAGAATATAATAGAGATAATAAGAATTATATCATGACAAAGGGTCAGTTCATCAGGGACACATACCAGTCCTAAAGGTAAATGCACTAAATATAACTTGAAAATACATGAAACACTAATATACCAAAACAACACATCAACAACAATAATAGGCAATTTTAACAGATCTCTTAAGGGAATAACAGAAAAAGGGCAAAAAATTTTAAAGATTTCAAAAACCCTAGTAATAAACTTGACTTGACATTTATATATTAAACAACTGCAAAATCCACATTTTTTTTTTAGTTCACCTGGAGCATTCACCAAAATAGGCCATAGGCTGGACCATAAGCAAAACAGTAATTTCAACAGATTGAAATTGTGTATGTATATTCTCTGACCATGACTGAATTAACTATAAATCAATAAGAAAAGACTAAACAGAAAATATCCAAATATTTGGAAGTTAACACACTTCTAAGAATCCATAGTTCAGAGATCAAAGTGAAAACTGGAAAAAATTTGACCTGAAGAATAATAAAAATACAACATATAAAAATTCACAAAATGAAGCTAAAGAAGTACATAAAACAAATTTATACTTTTAAAGGAATTAGAAAAGGTTTAAAATAAATAATCTAAACTTCTAATTCTAAAAGTCAGGAAAAGAGCAAATTTTTTAAAAGGCAGAAATCAATGAAGCAGAAAACAGAGGCAATAAAAAAAAAAAAAGACAATTGCTGGGTCATAGGGCAGTTCTATTTTCAACATTTTGAGGAACTCCATGCTGTTTTCCAGAGTGGTTGCACCAGCTTGCATTCCCACCAACAGTGTAGGAGGGTTCCCCTTTCTCCGTATCCTCGCCAGCATCTGTCATTTCCTGACTTGTTGATTTTAGCCATTCTGACTGGTGTGAGGTGATATCTCATTGTGGTTTTGATTTGTATTTCCCTGATGCCAAGTGATATGGAGCACTTTTTCATGTGTCTGTTGGCCATCTGGATGTCTTCTTTGCAGAAACGTCTGTTCATGTCCTCTACCCATTTCTTGATTGGATTATTTGTTCTTTGGGTGTTGAGTTTGTTAAGTTCTTTATAGATTTTGGACACTAGTCCTTTATCTGATATGTCGTTTGCAATTATCTTCTCCCATTCTGTCAGTTGTCTTTTGATTTTGTTAACTGTTTCCTTTGCTGTGCAAAAGCTTTTGATCTTGATGAAATCCCAATAGTTCATTTTTGCCTTTGCTTCCCTTGCCTTTGGCGATGTTCCTAGGAAGATGTTGCTGCGGCTGAGGTCAAAGAGGTTGCTGCCTGTGTTCTCCTCAAGGATTTTGATGGATTCCTTTCTCACATTGAGGTCCTTAATCCATTTTGAGTCTATTTTTGTGTGTGGTGTAAGGAAATGGTCCAATTTCATTTTTCTGCACGTGGCTGTCCAATTTTCCCAACACCATTTATTAAAGAGGCTGTCTTTTTTCCATTGGACATTCTTTCCTGCTTTGTCAAAGATTAGTTGACCATAGAGTTGAGGGTCTATTTCTGGGCTCTCTATTCTATTCCATTGATCTGTGTGTCTGTTTTTGTGCCAGTACCATGCTGTCTTGATGATGACAGCTTTGTAATAGAGCTTGAAGTCTGGAATTGTGATGCCACCAACTTTGGCTTTCTTTTTCAATATCCCTTTGGCTATTCGAGGTCTTTCCTGGTTCCATATAAATTTTAAAATTATTTGTTCCATTTCTTTGAAAAAGATGGATGGTACTTTGATAGGAATTGCATTAAATGTGTAGATTGCTTTAGGTAGCATAGACATTTTCACAATATTTATTCTTCCAATCCAGGAGCATGGAACATTTTTCCATTTCTTTGTGTCTTCCTCAATTCCTTTCATGAGTACTTTATAGTTTTCTGAGTATAGATTCTGTGCCTCTTTGGTTAGGTTTATTCCTAGGTATCTTATGGTTTGGGGTGCAATTGTAAATGGGATTGACTCCTTAATTTCTCTTTCTTCTGTCTTGTTGTTGGTGTAGAGAAATGCAACTGATTTCTGTGCATTGATCTTATATCCTGACACTTTACTGAATTCCTGTACAAGTTCTAGCAGTTTTGGAGTGGAGTCTTTTGGGTTTTCCACATAGAGCACTACTGGGTATTTACCCTAAAGATACAAACGTAGTGATATAAAGGGGCACGTGCACCCGAATGTTTATAGCAGCAAGGTCCACAATAGACAAACTATGGAAAGAACCTAGATGTCCATCAACAGATGAATGGATCAAGAAGATGTGGTATATATACACAATGGAATACTATTCAGCCATCAAAAGAAACGAAATCTTGCCATTTGCGACAACATGGATGGAACTAGAGAGTATCATGCTTAGCAAAATAAGTCAAGCAGAGAAAGACAACTATCATATGATCTCCCTAATATGAGGGAGTGGTGATGCAACATGGGGGCTTAAGTGGGTAGGAGAAGAATCCATGAAACAAGATGGGATAGGGAGGGAGACAAACCATAAGTGACTCTTAATCTCATGAAACAAACTGTGGGTTGCTGGGGGGAGGGGGGTTGGGAGAAGGGGGGGTAGGGTTATGGACAGTGGGGAGGGCATGTGCTTTTGGGTAAATTGGAAGGGGAGGGGAACCATGAGAGACTATGGACTCTGAAAAACAATCTGAGGGGTCTGAAGTGGCAGGGGGATAGGAGGTTGGGGTACCAGGTGGTGGGTATTATAGAGGGCATGGCTTGCATGGAGCACTGGGTGTGGTGAAAAAATAAAGAATACTGTTTTTCTGAAAATAAATAAATTGGAAAAAAAAAGAAAAAAAAAGACAAGAGGTGGTCTGAGGGATTAAAGGATTCGTTATTGTGAAAACTCTGTTATCAAGACTGATCAGAAGAGAACCACAATTACTATGATTAGGAATTAATTAAAGAAGGGACATAGGGGCTCCTGGGTAGCTCAGTAAGTTAAGCTTCCGCCTTTGGCTCAGGTCATGATCTCAGGGTCCTGGGATCAAGCCCTGCCTTGGGCTCTCTGCTCAGCAGGGGTTCTGCTCCCCTCTGCCCCGCCTGCTCTCTGCCTACTTGTGATCTCTCTCTCTCTTTCTCTCTCTGTCAAATAAATAAATAAAATCTTTTAAAAGAGAGAAAGAGGGGACATAACTACAGACACTAAAAAATGTTATTAAGAACAACTTTATGCCAAAAGATCAGCCACTAAATGAAATGGGTAAACTCCTTTAAGATTACTATATTTGAAAAAACTACTGCTGAAAAAAATCTGAAGAGTCCTCTATTAAGGACATTGAATCCATAATTAAGATCTACTCACAAAGAAAACTCCAGCTACCTCAGTGAATTTTATCAAATATTTAATTGGAAAACGAAACAACCTCATACAACCTTTCAGAAAATGGAAAATGACAGAAACTTTTCCCAACTCTGTCACTAAACTCTGATAGAGGTTAACCTTTACCCCTGAGATCCAAGTCCAAGCTCTCTGGGTCCTCCTGTTTTCTGGGATTCATCCTGTGGATCACCTAGTCAAGGAACAAGGGAAGGGTGGTGGGTAGAGCAAGAATCCTGGACGGTAATGTACAGTCCTCAAAGTGAACACAGCTTCCTTCAGAAGCCTAGACTGGGGTTGTAAGGTGGGAATATATCAAATTAACTGAGATCTGTATGCCCCAGCCAAGTCTGGTGAGAAATACCAGGAGGAAGACCATGGACTACCTACCACCCATGAGCTCTTCCTAAGTAAAAGTTGATACAGATTTTCAGCACCTGGGGCCCCAGGCAGGAAAGCCGCAGTGGGAGAGCTGGGAAAAAGAACTCAGAGAGTCTGGATGGGATGGGGATGCTTGAGTTGATATATCTTCAGTTAAGCAAGCTGTTATGACAGAACTGAAGCCTCAGGGGTAGAGGAAGAAAGAAATACAGATGCACATGCAAATAGTTCCACATGCAGTTTATTGTTTCCTTTGACTGTGACCAAGGGAGGAAAGGTGAATTTTCATTTCAGTGAGACACTCTGTAATATCCATTGTCCTCTGAAGGCATTATTAGTTACTATGGAAAAGAAAAGAGACACATTTTTAAGGTACCGACAGCAAATAAACTCCCCTCCACTGTAAAATATACAAACAACTGGGGGTACTGCCAAGCAAAAAAATTCAAATGTCAGAAAAAAGCATTCTAGAAAAACTTTTTGCAATTTACTTGTGAAATTATTTGCCTGAGATTAATGTTTATGCTACAATTTCCTGATTTCTGGAGAAGCATCATATTTAATCAGAAGTATTACAAATGAAAAACTTACATTTTTCCACATACAGTGTTTATGAATGTAACAGTTAAGAGTTGGCATTTTTTTTAGAAATTGAAATATATTATTAATTTTACTTTTTCCATATATTAGAGCTAATCTATTTAGTTTTTCATGTTGTAAACAGTGTTTTGTTTTTGGCAGTTAGAAACTCATAGGCCTTAAATATTATACCTATAATACCTAATAGATAAATTGGCCTTGATTATGAATTTATTTTATAGACTAATTTGCATATCTTATATATCTTATTAGATATCTTATTGAATTCAAACTCATTAATTTCATTCTGTCCACAAGAGCAAGTTCCCAACAGAACTTTACTAAACTGAAGAAAAAAGACTAAATGAATAAATACTCTTTAATAGCAAGATTAGTAAAGATTAGTATGTTGTTTCTGATATAGTACTTAACTAATTCATCTACCTAATAAATACCTAGGATTTAATTATAGGTTATAAATTTTGTTTCAATTTTAGAGACAGCTCCTAATGTACTTACCTGCTGTTAGGTGTTTGAGGTGCTTTCCTGTGATTTGGATCTAAGTAAATAAGGAAATAATACCTTCATTTTGATAAAATGCAATCTGATGAAGTTTTTTTTTAATTTTTAATGAAAGTTTCTTCCTTTTTCCTTCAAAATAATAGTAAGAAAGACATATCTACCAAACGTCTATGTTTATACTCTTTATTACCAAAGTCAAAATGAAATTCTTGGGACCCTTTTCTAATTTTTATATCTATAGATTAATCTCTAATCCTCTAACCAAAAGAATTAGAGAAAAAAAGAATAAATTAAAGAGAAATTTAGTGAGGTTTATTGACAGAGAAAATAATATAGATAGTAAGATTAGTGAGATAATTCTGTGATAAGTGATATAATTTTACTCTTTCCATCCCTTCCTTACCTCTGCTATCTTCAGAATGTAAAGTAGGTTTTTCCTACGACTCTGTGAAACACACTTCTTAAATATATGGCTGACCACTGAACAACACAGAAGTTAAGGTTGCCAACCCCCACACAGTCAGAATCCATGTATAACACTTTGACTCCCACAAAATTTAATTACTTAATAGTATACTGTTGACTGGAAGCCTTACTGATAATATAAACAGTCAATTAACACATACCTTATATTTTATATGTATTATATACTGTATTCTTATAATTAAGTAAGCTGAAGAAAAAAATTATTAAGAAAGTAATAAGGAAAATACATTTGCAGTATTGTACTATATTTATTTTAAAAATCCATTTTAAGTGGATCTGCTTAGTTCAAATCCATGTTGTTCAAAGGTTAACTGTAGTTAGTTTTCCCCCAAGCCAATTTAAGAATCTAGACATGAGTCTACTGACTTGCACAACCCATTAGATATCCATCATTTAAAAAAATTCTTATTTTTGTAATGTTATAACACAAAGAACTTGTTCTACCAATATCTCCCACCAGCTTTTCAACTGAAAAAAAATATTTAAAATAGAAGTTTAAAAAGAACAGAAGAAAAAAATCTAATAGGTGCTATAATAATAAAAGCACAGCAACTATACCTAGCTTATTAAATTTAAATGAAAGAATAATTCAAGGATGTTTTTCTGGTATATGCTAAACACAAACTGGACAAATGGATTAATGTTCCAAGTTATATTCTTCAAATGCAATATATAATGTCCTATGAAAGATGTCCTTGACTATCCCTCAATCCAGTTGAACACCATTTCTAGAAGAGGATGATTACGTGAAGCTCGTATTCTATGAGAGAGGGGACTCCAATTAGAATAGTTATAATATTAATTGTGTATGTGAAGTTCAAGAGAATCACTTATTCAATAAGTTAGTACTTTTTACACATGTACTCTGCTAGGTGCTAACTCTAAATTGGTTAGCAAAGACACATGGCCATTACCTTCAAGTGGTATCAGAGTATGAGGGCAAGTAATGCTTCTAGGTAAGCAAAGGGCCGGAAGAATTACAGTATTTGAGCATTATAATAATAATAAGTTGATAATTATTCATTATCAACTATAATTAGTTGAGAAAATGCAACTAATATCTATAAGAGGTGATGATGTTAGAAGACATCTAAAAATAACAGAGAGAATCAAGGATGTAGAAATTCCATAGCTTCTCTAATGGAGGAAAGGACTTCATCAGAAAGGATAGAATCTATGTATGTTATGGTATAGCCTGAAAATTTAACCCATGGATATAAAGGATATTCTAGAAAACTAGTGGATTGAAAGTAACTAAAAGAAGACACTTGGAAAAATATCAGACCTTAGGAGAAAACTAAACTCTCTAAGGAAGAAGGAAAGGTGAGCAGACCAGTATTTGATGACTTCAGAGGGATCACAAGGCCACAACTGTGGAGCATGGGAAACTGAAAACTTAAGAAAAATTCAGAGAACCTTTGTTAACACAACTTTGGGCTGTTGAGGGGCTATGAGAAGCAAAGAATTTTAGTGTGCTTATGACACCATCTCTTTGATAAACTCCTCCTAAATGGAGTTCACTCAGTTATTTATATTGAGGTTATAGAGACAAATGTAATCTGAACCAAAAAAATTTCCCTTTATGCATCTCAACATAAAGGATGTAAAAATTCTCTGCTTATGAGTTAGCTCCACAAAATAGTTATAGATACTTTGTCTCATTAGATTTAACTATTTTTCCTATGTACCAATAAAGTAAGCAATCAATAAAAATTCAGTCAGCTGAAGAAAAAAGACTCATTCCTAGAATGGAAAATATTAAAAAATTATTTTTAGGGCTTTATCAATTGTGGCTGCTCAAAAAATATTAAGCAATTATTTATTTGTTCATTCTTATTTTCAAGGTACACTTATTTACAAGAAACACTTCCTAAATTTCTTACCTGCTGGTATATGTTTGAGCACTACTTTCTGACCTGGATCTAAATAAAAATATAAGATAAAAATAATGTCTAACAGTTATATTAAGAAACTTCACTATAGTAAGAATGAAGATCAGGACATTTTACACCAAAACTAACTTAACACCTGGGACATGCAAAAAAATATTATTCACCCAACATCAAGTGCAACATATAATACAAAACTTAAGTTCTCCAGTGGGGAAAATTATCTACATAGCAGAGATGCATTTTTTTCTTAATCACCTCTAAGCATAATATGTAAGTTTGATGATGAATGCCTAAATTTGGCTGTCAGGCTTCAAGTTAGCTTTTTAAATTCACTGATATGTAAATTGCCACATTTATGCAAATTAAAACACATTTATTTACTTCTGGGCAATTTATCAGCAAGAAATGACAGGAAAAACTTCCACTTTCTATTCCATAAGTAAAGCTTTCCCTTTCCGTTCCACAGAAAAGCTGAAGAAAATAGTATAAAAATCTAATACCCAATGGAGGTTGACAGCTAGAAAGGCTTTTCCTTCTGTTAGTAAAAAATGAAGAAATTAGAAGTTCAGAGGGAAAACAGGAGCAAAAGCTGAATGATTACAAGGAAACATGAATTACTCACACCCTAATAAACATGGTTTTACTAACCCTAGCTTGGAAGGAGTTAAAGCAGGTATTTAGACATTAGAAAGCTAAAACAAACCCCAGGACCAGTAGTCCTAAGTGGGGATTAAAAATGTTATGGCTACTGGGAATACAACAGGTAAGTTGTCTTAGCCACGTGGATGAAAAAAGATTACCTAGAGATGTAAAACCTCAGGTCTGCAATATGTATAAAGCACAGGACCTCAATTCCTTAATACTACTACCCACAAATTTGAACCAGTTAAGTATAGAAAATTCTGAAACACTCATACTTCAAGACAGGCAAATCTAAAACATTCCCCTCTTCCTAATGTATGCCCACAACTCAGAGCATGCAGAATTCCCATGAGACCATTGTTCCTGAGGATGATACTGCTTACAAGTGTAAATTACAAACTACTGGGTAAAAAAGGAAATTGAAATCAAAACGAGAAAACAGGTTCAAGAATGAATAGTGAACAAACTAATGGATAAATATGTTGTTAAATCCTAGTAAGTATTCATTTAGTGCAATAACAATAACAATGACTAATGAAAAGGAAATCATGTAGGTAAAGAATCTAGAAGTTAAAAGCCAAATGACAATATGTGAGAGAATAATAATTGAATTTCTCTATTAGATGACCTAAAATCCTTCTGTTTTTTAGGAAAAGACTGGAAATATTAATTGAATTGAAGTATTTAAAAATTAATTATGGAGCGCCTGGGTGGCTCAGTGGGTTAAGCCTCTGCCTTCGGCCCAGGTCATGATCTCAGGGTCCTGGGATCGAGCCCCGCATCTGGCTCTCTACTCAGCGGGGAGTCTACCTCTCCCTCTCTCACTCCTGCCTCTCTGCCTACTTGTGATCTCTCTCTCTGTCAAATTAAAAAAATAATAATAAATTAATTTAAAAAATAAAAAAATAAAAATTATGTTTAAGTGACATTAATATAACCATTCTGGGATTCACTCCTTTCTGCATTCCTCGACTTCAACAGCCTTTCCCACTAAATTTCCACCAGATAAAGATCATTCCAAAAAAAAGAATTGACCTGAAAACTATAGTGTAGATGTTATATTAGTAAAGTGCAGCAATAGTATCAAGTGACATTATTAAAACTTAAGTGAAAACTTATCCAGTACACATCATTTCCCTAGTACACATCAAGCCAAAAGGCTAGAAGAGTAGATTAACATCCCAAATTATACTACACCAACTGAAATGTACATTTTCCTGTAATTAATGGTATCATTCCTCACTCAGTGTAGGCAAATAATGATCCTAGAAGAGATGAATTATGTCAACAGGTTTTTAGGATAAGACATATGAAAGAAGAAATGAGAGCAATTTTTTTAAACTTATTTATTTATTTGACAGAGAGAGAGAGAGAGAGAACAAGTAGTCAGCACAGGAGGCAGAGGGATGGGGAGAAGCAGGCTCTCCACTAAGCAGCATGCCTGAGATGGGGCCAGATCTAGAGCTAGATCTGGGGCTCAATCGCAAGACCCTGGGCTCATGACCTGAGCCCAGTGCAGCTGCTTAACTGACTGAGCCATCCAGGCGCCTCGGAAATGAGAGCGGTTATAACATTAGTTATATGGATGTGTATGTATGTGTATATGTCAATATATTTTATGTTTTTAAGTTTTTCTATTTGTTAGTGTGAGTGTGTGTGTGCACGCACGTGCGCACACCCCTGGGCAAGGGAGAGGAGTGGAAATTAAAAGTAATCATTCATTCATTCATTCAGCAAATATTTATTGAGCACTTACCGTAAGCCAAGAACTCTACTACATGCTGGCTATACAGTGCTGAGCAAGATAATCATAGCTTTTATTTTCTAAGATAACACTGTAAGACTTATGTCCAAGAGGAGGAAAAAGTAACTGAGACTTGCTGTATTTGAGTACCATATGATAACTCCCTGACATACAAAGGAGATGTTGTTGCTGTTGTTGTTGTTATTATTATTAAATGAAAATCAATTTTTTAGTTTGGTGGTAGTAACTCGTGACTTCAAAGTGTCATGATAAAGAGAAGACCATAATAGTAAAAGAGAGATAAAGGATAAGAAAGGGAGGCATTCTCATTGAAGAAGAAGCCTTCTTCTAGAATAAGACAAATTATATCACCATGTTGTACAGCTTAGAAAATTTACTCTGTAGATTTGGAAGTGTTTTAGACTAGCAATGGACTTAGAAGAACATACAAGAAATAACACCAGCTCCCCATATGAGTAAATAAAGCCTTAAGTCAGAGAAAGAGGAGTAAAAACTCCTAAACATTTCATATCTGCAGAAAGACCGCAAATCCAAAAATTGTTAAGTGTGGGAAACTAAAGACTTACTGTTTTATTATACAGAAACATCCACCTTTCAGGACATGGACAGAAATCTAATTAAAACTACTTTGTGATCCTAAGAGGCTATGGAAGATGTAGAATTATTGTTTCTTTATGATGTTTTTCTTTAGCAAAATTTTCTTAAGTGACCAGGATAAGCATTCACTCAGTGGTTCATGAATTTTGTACAGAATTTCTAGTTGCAAAGTCTCCAAATACAGAAGTAAACTTCCCCAATTATGAGTTAGCTCTGTAACCATTTCACCAATCATTTATTCCTTTGTTTCAAAAAATAAACTCCCAACATACATTAACAAACTGAAAGAAAGAAGACATTGGTTTTTCTACACAAATAGTCATTAGTTACTAGATTGGCAAATACTAATGGGTTATTTTTGGTGTAGTACCTTACCAATTGTTACTGTTCAATTAATATCTAGCAATTTATTATTGATAGTTTGTTCATCTTATTTTAACACATTTTAAGAAATACATCCTCATTTACTTACCTGACTGTATCTGTTTGGCTGCTTTCTGATCCGGATCTAAATGAGAATGAAAGTAATGCTTCCAGGTTAATACTAAAAAAAATTTGCCTCCATAGATAATAAATGAATGTTAGACTGTTTTGTGACCTATGTTAACTCTTCTATACCTCTAATTACCACTAATGAGTAATTTTAAAAGACTACTAAGTTAGGCTATGCAAAGAAATAATATCCTAATTTATACATGTACCAATCCATAAAGAATATAAATTTCAAATCTCCAATAGGAAAAAAAGCAAGAAAACAGCTTAGTTTTTCTCCTTACTTCTTCTCAGAATAAAATATATGCTTGACTTTGAATGCCTGATTCTGGCCTGCAGGTTCCAATCAAATGCTTTAACAACAGATAAATTACAGGTCATGATTTAAAACACTCACTGAGGGGCGCCTGGGTGGCTCAGTGGGTTAAGCCTCTGCCTTCGGCTCAGGTAATGATCCCGGGGTCCTGGGATCAAGACCTGCATCGGGCTCTCTGCTCAGCGGGAAGCCTGCTTCCCCCTTTCTCTCTCTCGCTGCCTGCCTCTCTGCCTACTTGTGGTCTCTGTCTGTCAAATTAATAAATTTTTTTAAAAAGTCTTTAAAAAATAGATAAGTAAGTAAAACACTCACTGACTCCTGGACAATTGGGCAGACTGGGCTGACAGGGCAGTTTCCTCCTTCTATTCCACACAGAGAAATAGTGAAAAAATAATAATAAAACCCACAAAATTACTAATCAAAATTTAAGAGAAGAAAAGAAATTTCTGATGATAGTTTTAAAAAGAGAGAAATTAGAAACATGAAATGTAAATAGGACCTCAAGTTGAGTGACTCTGGAGGGCTATGTGAATTAGTCATCCACATTAGCCTATAAGGAGTTGAGATCTCCTGGAAAGCTGGGGTTGACTTCTTTCCCTAAAATTGGAAGCCATGAAAGGATAGTAAAAGCTATTACTATTAATCTTTGAGATGCAGCAGGGAAATTGCATCAGAAGAAGACACACAAATGGCTAACAAACACATGAAAAACTGTTCATCATCATTAGCCATCAGGGAGATTCAAATCAAAACCACACTGAGATACCACCTTACACCAGTGCGAATGGCCAAAGTTAACAAGACAAGAAACAATAAGTATTGGAGAGGATGTGGAGAAAGGGGAACCCTTTTACACTGTTGGTGGGAATGTAAGTTGGTATATCCACTTTAGAAAACAGTGTGGAGATTCCTTAAGAAATTAAATATAGAGCTACCCTATGACCCTGCAATTGCCCTACTGGATATTTACTCCAAAGATACAGATGCAGTGAAAAGAAGGGCCACCTGTACCCCAAAGTCCATAGCAGCAATGGCCACAATTGCCAAACTGTGGAAAAAGCTGAGATGCCCTTCAACAGACAAATGGTTAAAGAAGATAGAGTCCATATATACGATGGAATATTATACCTCCATCAGAAAGGATGAATACCCAACTTTTGTATCAGCATGGATGGGACTGGAGGAGATATGCTGAGTGAAATAAGCCAAGCAGAGAGAGTCAACTATCACATGGTTTCACTTACTTGTGGAGCATAAGGAATAATGGAGGACATTAGGAGAAAAAAAGGAGAAGTGAGTTGGGGGAAATCAGAGGAGGAGGAGACAAACCATGAGAGACTATGGACTCTGAGAAACAAACTGAAAGTTTTGGAGGGGAGGGTGGGGGGGGATGGGTGAGCCTGGTGGTGGGTATTAAGGAAGGCAGGTATTGCATGGAGCACTGGGTGTGGTGCATAAAAAATGAATCTTGGAACACTGAAAAATTAAAATAAAATTAACTTTTTTAAAAAGTGTAGATAGAAAAGGATCACCTAGAGACATAGAAACTCTAAGTGCTTAAAATGGTTTAGGGATGTGGATATAAAAAATATCACATAGAAAAACAGGAACCTCAAGCCTTGCCAACTTTAGGTTAGGATACCAGTCCATGCTTCCTATGAATTCTAGACCTCCAGGTGTAACAAGTGTAAAAATGTATGATTTAGTAACATATGAAATAATCTCCACAAGGAATATTTCATAAAGCAGGACACACAGAAATCTCATGAGATAATCATTGTTGCTTAGGCAACCTTAAAATCAAAGAAGAAAGCCACTAAGAGTTAATGTCCACAGCTAGAGAAAAGTAAAGAATTCATATATGAAAAATTATAGGTAACAAACTTTAAAAAAATAATGTTTAGGATTTCCATAGAGATCAATAAAGGAGCAGAATTCATTAAATAAGAAATTAAAGAACTGGGGAAAAATTGCTGATTTTTAAACTGTTTAGGGAAATTACCCAGAACACTTGATAAACAGAAATGTAATAGAATATAAAAAGACAAGTTAAGAAACATGAAGCAATTCAGACACAGAGGATTTACTATGAAGGAGGTTCAATATTTGAAAAGAAAACATCTAGGAAAACATCTAGGACTTTTCTAAAATAAAGAAAGTTGTGAATCTTCTCACTGAAAGAAAATACTGAGTCCAGTTCATAAGTTAAAAAGAAAAATCTCTACCAGAATATATTATAATGAAATAATAACTCTAGGGACAAGAAAAAAACATAGAAGCTTTGTTAGGCAGAATTCTTGAGATTGCTTCCTAAGATCTCCATTCTTTGGTTATCCAAACATTCTTCTGAGTACTTAAAAGATTTTGCAAGTGTAAGTATAGCTCCCAATCAATTGACTTTAAAATACAAAGATTATTTTTGTAATCTTTGTGTCAAATTATTTTTGACACAATCAGGTGAGCCTTCAAAAGTAGAGTTAGTCTCCTGCTGGCAGAGAAGGAAGGAAGAAGAAGTCAAAGCCTAAGGAAGACCTGAATGCCCTATTTTCTTTGAAAATGAAGGGATAAACAATGCAGGCAGCCTCTGAAGAGTAGAAAGGGGCCCCCAACAGACAACCAGTAAGGAAACAGATAGTTCAGACCCATGGTTTTAAGAAATTTGATTCTGTTTACAGCGCTAGGAACACAGCCTGGCCTTTAGGCCTTCTGGTCAGGCTTGTGACAACCCAGCCAAATCTGCCTGATTCCTTTTTTTTTTTTCCTTTTCTTTTTTTTTTTTTTTCTTTTTTAAGATTTTATCTTTTTATTGAGAGAGAGAAAGGGAGAGCACCTGCATGCATGTATAAGTAGGGGGAAGACTAGAGGGAGAGAAAGAGACTCTCATGTAGACTCCCTGCTGAGTGCAAGGCCCAACCCAGGACTTGACCTCACAACCCTGAGATCATGACCTGAGCTGAAATCAAGAGTCCCATGCTTTATTGACTGAGTCACCCAAGTACCCCATCCACCTGGATTTCTAACTTACATATCTTTGACAGAATAAGTGAATATTGTTTTATGTCACTAAGTGTGTGGTAATATTAACATATTACGGTGATAGAAATACAAAGCCTACTACAGATAAAACTCCTATTAACCACTAAGGAATAAATGAATAAACACTCTGACAGATGTTTATCATCATCATCATTATCATCAGTAAGGCCAGACTACACTGACACACCTTCAAATAGTTGAGGCAAACTGATCTCAATTAGAAGTCCACACTACATAGACTCACATTCAAGAGTGAAAATAAAGACAATTTCAGGTGGATAAGAAAAACAGCTTAATACACAGAGACTCACTGATGGAAATTCTAAGAGTTGTACTTCCCCAAATGGGAGAGTGAACATAAAAAGATGGAGCAAAATTCAAAAGGGAATAGTGAATAAATAAAGTGGTAAATATGCAGTGAAATCCTGGTATGTTTTGACTAAATACGACAATGATAATGATGCTTGTTTGCAGCGGGTTAAAATTCTGGAGTAATTATATACCAAATAATAATAATATGGACCAGTGGAGAAAAATGTATAGGGATAAATGGGCTAACATCAGTATGTGGTTAGAAATTTTAAGTGTTCATTATATCTGAAATTGTAAAATTAACATTGAATTTTAATTAAAATAACAATAAAATAATTCAATCATTAAAGAATATCACTTAAAGACTATAACTAGAACACATAATGACCAAAGTAATAGAAACAAAGAAAGAACAATGAAAGTACGATTGATGTAAAAGACTACAAGATAGTGGAAAAATAAAATATTGACCAAGTATGATAAATAGAACAAAAAATAAATAAAGGGGTAGAATTTAGTCTAAATATATCAGCAAACATATAAGTATATAACCATATTAAATTCAACTTTTGAGAAACTCTGGAGATTATACATTTTCAAATTCCATTGGCAGGTTGTTTTTAAGAAACTAATTTAAATAAAAGATTGAAAGTAAAAGAACTGAAAAGTTGCATTATGTCAATCTAACAAATAGAATGTTCATATAGTAATTATAAAACAGTAAGGACTGAATTCATGGCTAAGAAACAATAACAGGGACAAAATACTAACAGCACAGTTAGGTCAATATAATTAGTTCTTCCCAATCCATAATTACTATAGATTTTACCTGAGCTTTGTCACATACAATCTGTGAAATGCCAGGTATTTGCTTATTTATTTACCCAAGCAACACAAGAATATAACCCAAGTTGGGTCATTTCTAGGCACTATATAGCCTTTTTCTTTACTAATTATATACATCCTATTTCTTAGTAAAGTTGGCTATTTTCATCCTTGTCTCCTAAGTAAACTTCCAATAAACATTAAGTGAATAAAAGACTACTAAAAGTTAATTGCTATAAATTAGTAGTCTGCTTTTCAGTGCATTACTTTACCATTTGTATCTGTTCAATTGATATCTAAAAATTATGAATTATTAATTCACTCTTAATTTATAACATGTGTTTTAAGATACTTTCTAATTTACTTACCTGCTAGCAAATGTGTGAGAGCTGCCTTCTGAGCTGGATATTAAAAAAATGAAAAAATAGTACCTTATGTTAGTCCTAAAAAAGTCTTGTCAACTACATGAATAAAAAGGTCATTTTATAAGCAGTGTTACTTCCTCTTTTACAAGACTAGTTACCAATAAAGAAAATGATGTTCAAGATCACTGAACAAAGGTAGAAATAATGTTATTTCCCCATATACCTCATCCACAAAGAGTGTAAATTTCAAATCCCACAGCAAGGAGACTATCAAAAAGGCACAGATTTGCTTTTTCCTTATCTCTTCTGAACATAGAATACAGATTTGACTCTGAGTCCCTGATTCAGAACCGCATGCCCCAACTTTTAACCTTTTTTTCATTGATTGAAAAAAAAGTTACATTTTATGAATTTAAAAAACCCATACTGGCTTCGAGACAATTGGTAGAGTGAGCGGACAGTGCAGTTTCCCCTCTTTACGTTCCTCATAACATGGAGAAGTGCTGAAACCCAGTAACACAAACACTGAATACATAACTGGGGATAACAATAAGACTTCGCCTGGTGCTAATAAAAATGAAGAAACTGAGAGCTGAAATGGTAAACAGGAGCTAAAATTGAATAACTGACAGGGCACCTAAATCAGTAATAACATCTTTCAGGCTAGAGATTTAATAGCTCTTCCTCAGAAGGAGTTGAGGTTCCAGGCCTTTGCATGTGGGGAAACTGAGTTCCTTAATTAAACCTGGGAGCCATGACGAGCCATATCACCCTTGAAACATGGATAATAAAAATTCTGACCTGTGGCCTTTGAAATGCAACAGGATAATGAGATAGGGGAAAATGCATCACTGAGAGAAGTAGGAATCCCAAGCCTCCAAAAAGTGTGATTTTAGGATTCCAGTTCACACTCCTACAAATTCTTGAATGCCATGCATAGCAACTGTTTTTAATTATTTTAATTGATGAAGGAAGCAAAAATGAAACAATCTACATGTATTTATATTCAACACAGAACATGCAGAATTCTCAAAGGAAAATCATACACACTGAAGATAAAAGGATCTATGATTACAAACCACTAGGAGTTAATGTCAACACCCACAGCAAAATAATGAATTCACACACCAAAAAAAACAAAAATGATTAATAAAAATTTATATAAGAATATTTTAAATCTCCATAGAGTTCTTTGCAAGAACAGAATTCACAAATCTTAACAGAATAGTGATGGCAGAACTAGTGTAATGAAAGAAAAATCTAACACAATACCAGATTTAGGTAAACATGAATGTGGTTACAAACCATAAAGGCATACTTCCAATTCTGACCAAAATGGAGTAACAGACACAATTTACCCTCCTGACTAACACAACTGAAAATGCAGACAAAATTGATGAAACATTGATTTTCAGACATTGAATAGCAGACAACATAGGATAGCGATTTCTGTAAGAGGGGAATAAAAGAGCTAAGACACTTAGGATTGACCCTTCTTATTGCCTGGTGAGAGCTTCCAGGCTATCACACAGCCAGGAGGACCCAGGAAAAACCCAGAAATCTCCCTAAGTTGAGCTAATAGAACTGGGGTTCTAGGAAGGTCAAGGCATTAGAATTCACAGAGAAAATACCAGGGAGGGAAAGAGCTGCCTAGAGAGAGCTCCTGTGATATGGGGAGGGTCCTTCTTGAGTCTTCTGCAAAGTACTGATCACTGAATGCAAGTGAGGAAACTACTTAAGCCAGAGAAAAATTATTCGAAATTGAGCAATCTTTTGTGCTTACATGGGGACAAAAATAGCTTGTGTTCCCACCACCTGACTTTTAAAATACCATGTTTTGAAGAATTGGGTGGAGTTACTCAAAAGGGTATCGCCTCAGTAGTGGTGACTACTGTGATCCCACTTAGCAAGGCATTAAAAACAACAGTGTTATCTCAATGTGCAAGTTGGTGCAGCCTCTTTGGAGAACAGTGTGGAGATTCCTCAAGAAATTAAAAATAGAGCTTCCCTATGACCCTGCAATTGCACTCCTGGGTATTTACCCCAAAGACACAGGTGTTGTGAAAAGAAGGGCCATCTGTACCCCAATGTTTATAGCAGCAATGGCCACAGTCGCCAAACTATGGAAAGAACCAAGATGCCCTTCAACGGATGAATGGATAAGAAAGATGTGGTCCATATACACTATGGAGTATTATGCCTCCATCAGAAAGGATGAATACCCAACTTTTGTAGCAACATGGACAGGACTGGAAGAGATTATGCTGAGTGAAATAAGTCAAGCAGAGAGAGTCAATTATCATATGGTTTCACTTATTTGTGGAGCATAACAAATAGCATGGAGGACAAGGGGCGTTAGAGAGGAGTAGGGAATTTGGGTAAATTGGAAGGGGAGGTGAACCATGAGAGACTATGGACTCTGAAAAACAGTCTGAGGGGTTTGAAGTGGCGGGGTGGGTGGGAGGTTGGGGGTACCAGGTGGTGGGTATTATAGAGGGCATGGCTTGCATGGAGCACTGGGTGTGGTGAAAAAATAATGAATACTGTTTTTCTGAAAATAAATAAATTGGAAAATAAATAAATAAATTTTTAAAAAAACAACAGT
This sequence comes from Neogale vison, assembly GCF_020171115.1. Lineage (NCBI taxonomy): Eukaryota > Metazoa > Chordata > Mammalia > Carnivora > Mustelidae > Neogale > Neogale vison. The sequence continues at coordinate 176,736,708 of NC_058101.1, forward strand.
GTTAGAACAATTGGATATTCTTATGCAGAAAACAACAGCTCCATCCATACATTTTAACCTATACAAAACAATTCAAATTGGATATAGGTCTAAATGCAAAACCTAAAACTAAAAACATTGAGAAGAAAGCATAGGAGAAAATTTGTATGAATTTTGGTTAGGCAAATATTTCCTAGATAAAAAACTAAAACCATGATCAATAAAAGAAGAAATTCGCACAAGGGATTCCATAAAAATTTAAAATTTTTGCTCTTTTGAAAGAATAAAAAGAGAAGTCTATTCCTAGTGTACCTATTTGCAAATCATATGTAAGACTTATATCCAGAGTATGTAAAGAACACTCACAATGCAATAATAACAACGCATTTTTAAAACAACTACAAGATCTGAACAACTCAGTAATAAAAAGACAAGTCAGTTAAAAAATGAGACCTTTCAGCTGGAACTATCATCTTCCAGCAATTTGTCAAAAAGACCAATACAAAGGGAAAGAGGTATGGCACTAGCTATACATTCTTTAGGCCTTTTAGAAAACATGGAGTTGTTCCATTAGCCACATACATGTGAATCTACAATTAAGATATTATTAACATTAAGGAAATGGCCACTGTTCAAAAAGGAACATCCCACAAATGTTACCACAGCAAAACTGAGAGTCTATGATGTTACGAATCCCACTCAAATTAAGGGCAAAGATTCACGCCAAGAAAATTAATGTCCATAATGAGTGTCAGGCACTCTAAAAACTGAGATCGTTTTCTAAAATGTGTGAAGGAAAATGATCAGGAAAAGAAGGAAACCAAAAAGAATGGTACTTGGGTTCAGCTGGAGCACCAGTCTGTTCCACCTAGAGAATCACTTCGTGAGTTTCAAATTGAAACTGCTGGAACCCATTTCCTATGAAATCATGGCATAACAGGTAAAAAATAAATGAGTAAAAGACCTCTGAACTCTAAGTTAATTAATTACTTAATTTTAAAGTGGGCAAAAAAATTGAACACATTTCTCCAAAGAAGAGGTACAGATGACAAATAACCACATGAAACAAAGAAGTATCATCAGTCATTAGAGAAACGCAAATTAAAAACAATGAGATGCTACTGCACACTGTCGGAATTGCTAAAATTTTAAAAATAAACATATTACCATACCAAACATTGGTGAGAATGTGGACAAACTAGAATTCTCATGTATTAGTGGCTGGGATATAAGATGGTACAACTGTTTTGAGAAACAGTTCAGCTTTTTCTTTAGAAGTCAAATATACCTACCATATTATCTTACCATTCATGCTTAGGTATCACCCTAGGAAAAAGAAAGCACATATTCACAGAGACTTGCATATAAATGTTCATAGTGGCTTTATTTATAACAGCTAAAATATGGACACAACCAACACATCCATCAACAGATGAATAAATGAACAAATTATGCTGTATTTGTACAACTGAAAAACCTATCAGCAATAAAAAAGTAACTGATATACATAAGAGCATGGACAAATTGCAAAATAATTATGATGAGTGAAATAAACCAGACAAAAATAAAGAGCGCATATTGTATAACTCTGTTTATATAGAATTCTAGAAAATGCAAACTGAGCTGTAGTGACAACGCAGATCAGCAGTACTGTGGGGATAAAGGAGATGCCAGAGAAAGGAGGGATTACCAAGGAATACAAGGAAGCTCTTAGGCATGATAGGTATCTTCATAATCTTGACTGTCATGATGGTTTCATGAGTTTCATGAGACTACTTTTCTAATTATCAAAACATACCAGATCATGTACTTAAAGAATATGCACTTAAAGAATATGCAATTTCCAGTACGTCATTTGTACCTCAATAAAACTGTATGTTATTTTTTAAACAAGAACAAACTAACACATAACAACATGGATCAATCTCAAATGCGGGAAAGAAGGCAGACTCAAAAGAATACCCAACTTTTGTAACAACATGGACGGGACTGGAAGAGATTATCCTGAGTGAAATAAGTTGAGCAGAGAGATTCAATTATCATATGGTTTCACTTATTTGTGGAGCATAACAAATAGCATGGGGAGATAGAGAGGAGAAGGGAGTTGGGGGAAACTGGAAGGGGAGGTGAACCATGAGGGACTATGGACTCTGAAAAACAATCTGAGGGTTTTGAAGGGGCGAGGGATGGGAGGTCGGGGTACCAGGTGCTGGGTATTATAGAGGGCACAGATTGCATGGAGCACTGGGTGTGGTGCAAAAATAATGACTACTGTTATGCTGAAAATAAGTAAAAAATTAATTAAAAATTAATTAATTAATTAATTAATTAATTAATTTAAAAAAGATTACACACTGTATTCCCTTATACAAATTCTGCAATAGACAAAACTACGGCAAAGAAGACAGATCTGTCAGCACCAGGAGCTGGAGGTGGGGTTAGAGGGAATCTGGGGAGCAATGGGATTGTTCTTTATTTTATGATAGTCACGGTATATGTATATATTTGTTAAACTCATAGAATTACACACACTAAAAATATTAATTTTACTATATGTAAATTATAGCTCAGTTTTTAAAAGCCTAATTTGATGAGCACTATTATATGCAACTAATGAATCATTGAACACTGTATCAAAAACTAATGATGTACTATATGTACTAATTGAATTTAAATTTAAGAAAAAATTCTCACTGTAGTGTCAAAAGAAAGAAGAAAAAGAAGTAGCAAGAGGAAAAGGTCACTACCACCATGGAGACCAGAATTGAAAACCCTAAAATAAAGGAACTGCAGAAAGATAAAAGAGGTAGAATGGTAAGTGTAAATCATTGAATAGATAATTGGAATTTTCTAGAGCTAAAGAAAAACTTTATAATTAAAGATTATGCTGAGTTCAGAGCCAGATAAATAAAAATGAACTCATCAGAACAGGTAATAATTTAGTAACAAGACTTTGGATAAAAGAATACTTGGGAAGCTAACTTAAAGAAGAAACATAGTTTAGCATAATTCATAAAAATGAATTAATTAAACTGTCATCATCACCAACAGTAAATGACAGAATTCAATGGCATATCACAAAAAGACTTAGAGACATAATTGTTCACATAAAATGCTATACCCATATAGTGAGAATGAAATAAAGCCCTCCCCAGGCATATTAAGTCAAACAGATTATTACACATGGACTGTCACCGTAGTAACTACTAAGACAGTGCTTCCTAAGAATAAAGTTGAACCCAGAATGAAAAAAGCAGGATTCTAAGATTGGTGATAATTATGGTACCAAAAATCATGTGATTAAATTTCTTAATATTATATACACACATATACTTAAAATTGAGCACGAAAAAAGACTGCATGTAAATGCTGATGAATATGAATAAGGTCTGTAGTTTAATTATTAATATTTTACCAATACCAATTTCCTACCTGTGAAAATGTACTATTTTTTTAAAGGATTTTCTCTTTTTTTTTTTTTTAAGATTTTTATTTATTTATTTGACAGACAGAGATCACAAGTAGGCAGAGAGGCAGGCTGAGAGGTGGGTGGGGAAGCAGGCTCCCTGCTGAGCAGAAAGCCTGCTGTGGGGCCTGATCCCAGGGCTCTGGGATCATGACCTGAGCTGAAGCCAGAGGCTTTTACCCACTGAGCCACCCAGGCATCCCAATGCACTATGTTAATGTAAAATGTTATCACTGGCAAAATCCAAATGAAAGGGATAAGGAAAATCTGTGTTATTTTTGCAATTTTTTATATTTCTTAAACTATTTCAAAACAAAAGTTTAAAACAAAGGAATAGTAAGCAAAGACCTAGGAAATATAATAAGTAATCCTAGAAAGTACTGACTAAATATAACAATAACAAAAGAACACTAACTTATTTGGGGCCAAGTGAAAAGCCAAATTACAAACAAATACCTGAAGAGAGGCCAGTATTGTAAGATCCTGGTATAATTCAGATGACCATATAAAATGATTAAATTTAGACACTGTATAACATTAACCATAAACACTAAAATTTAAAGAAAATCATTTGAAAATAAAAACAACATAAAAATGTGCAAAGTAACAGAAGAAAAAGAAAAGAAAAAAACACAATTAAAAAATGGATTTAGGGTTCCTGAGTGGCTTAGTCATCAGCTCAGGTCATGATCCCAGGAACCTGGGATCAAGCCCCACAACAGGCTCCCTGCTCTGTGGGAGGCCTGCTTCTTCCTCTCCCACTCCCTCTCCCACTTCCTCTGCTTGTATTCCTTCTCTCACTGTCTGTCAAATAAATAATCCTTAAAAAAAAAGAAAGAAAGAAAATGGATTTGAGGAAAAGGGAAAAAAAATGTTAAAAAAAAAGATGGCAAATAAGAAAAAATAAAATGGCAATTTTCAGTCTAAATATATGCCATTATATACTAAACATATATGCATAACAAACTCCACTATTGTATTCCATATAAGGCTGTTTATATAAAAATAACTAAAAACAAAGAAAGATTGAGAATAAAGGATGAAAAAAGATATACTAGGTAAGTCTAAATTTCAAAGAGCAAGTTGATATAGGAATTTAAAACAGTGTGAATAAAATTTAAGATAAAATTAATGATAAAAAGATAACATGTCAAGAAAGCGTAACTAAATTGAGCATTAATGAATTGTCATTGCCTCAGAATAATAAAGCTGAAGTTTCAAAAATCAAAGGGGAAAGCCATGAAATTGAAATACTGAAAAACTTTAGTTTGCTTCTCACAGAAAATAAATTAATGAGCAGATGGGGATGAAATCCCAATACATATAAAATGATTTGAAACTATGTAATTAAAAAGTTTGTTTTGAAACATCTTAGAACACTGAAACAAAAAAATAAACATGTTGCAATAATTAAAGTATACCCACAAGAATACATTTTTACAAAAATTGACTTTCCTTCTGGTTCCAACATTTAAGAATAAATCGTAGAAACAGGTCTCTCCCAATAAGGTGATAAAATTAGAAAATAATTTTTTCAACAACAAAAATTGTTGGAAACTAAATTGGAAACTAAAGACTATAATTTACTCATAATTCAAATAAGAAATCATACTAGAAGTTTCTAATTTTTTAAACTGTCAACTATATATTAAAAACTGAAGAGTATACATGAAATGATATATATATTTATATATGATATATAAAAGGGAAAGTTTTAGCTTTAGTCTTTAGAAAGACTGAAAATTAATTTTAGAAAGAGCTTTAGACTCAAGAAAGCTAGAATTAAAACAGAGCAAAAGTAAAGAGAGAAGAAAGGAGGAAAAGAGCAAAATTTAACATCCTTAAATAAATAAACACTAAGGAAATATAAAGATATCAACAAACCCCAAAGTTATATTTTTCAAATTACCAATAAAACCTCTGAGAAGACTGCTCATGAAAAAGGGAAAAAAGAAAACACACAAACAAAATTAGAAGAGGAAATGTATCTATAAAGAATGTGTAAATATTTAAAATTATATACAATTCCAAAATAAAATAAATAAATAAACTTTAATTCCGAGATATGGCACTCTGATACAGCCATATGTGGCAAAAATATGTAATACATACTAACTTTCAGTGTAGAAGTTTTTCTCTGCAGAGAGGGAGATAATAACAGAAAGATACTACACCTGTAAATGCAATGGTTTATTTCATAAAAGAAACAAGAAAAATATTAACATTTGTTTATTTCTACTGGTGGGCAAATGAATATTCATCACTTTGTTCTCTTTGTGTTTAAACTATTTTTTTAAAAAATTAAAATATGCTCAGGGTGCCTGGGCATCTCAGTCAATTAAGCATCGGACTCTCCGTTTGGCTCAGGTTGTGACCACAGGGTCATAACCTCAAGCCTCCATCAGGCTCCATGCTCAGTATAGAACCCACTTCAGACTCTCTCCCTCTGCCCCTCACCGCTGCACATTCCTCTTTCTCAAAACAAATAAAACTTAAAAAAAAAAAAATTCTCTCTCTCCCTCTCCCTCTGCCCCTTTCCCCTACTTGTGCACACTCTGAAAAAAACAAAAACATGTTAAATTCTAAAGTATAAGTTTGCCTTCTGAACACTTTACCCAGAGAATACTCTTATAGTCATTTCTTACATAAGGCCACAAAGAAAACTGAAATATTTTCATCTGTGATAAGGTATAGAAATCTAGATTTTTTAAAGATTTTATTCATTTATTTGACACAGGGGAAGAGAGATCACAAGCAGGCAGAGAGGCAGGCAGAGAGAGAGGGGGAAGCAGGCTCCCCGCTGAGCAGAAAGCCCCGATGTGAGGCTTAATCCCAGGGCCCTGAGATCATGACCTGAGCTGAAGGCAGAGGCTTAACCCACTAAGAAGCCCAGGCACCCCAAAATCTGCATTTCTAATAAATATTTCTAGTGGTTCTCCTGCAAGTAACACAGATCACAATTTGAGAACCACTAATGTATTAGAAAGCAATAGATAGGACACATTTAAATTCTTTCTCTCTCAATTTCTAAGGCAATAACTTGAGCAAATTATTTAGATTATACTCCCAAATTTTGTATCTTTAAAATGGGGATATTCAAAACTACCTCACAAAATTAAATGAGATATTTATATAGTACTCAAATGTAAAATGTATGGTTGCTGTTCATGATACTGCCCTATGTATGACTAGAGTCAAACGGTACTAAAGTTTTGGAACACAAATTCAATTTACTCGCTACTTAGGGACTCCTCTTCTTTGGCAAACCATTTTTTTGAACTATTCCATGAAACAGCTATTATGGTTGCTATGATAACAGGTAAAGCAATGCAGAAACCTAGAAGCCACCGGTTCTTTTCAGCCTTTCTAAGAGCTCTTCCCATGGTTAAACCTAAAAATAGAAATATATTAAAAATCAGAATAAAAAACTGAAGCCATCTACTTTACTTTCAAGTTGCAGCAAACCAATTACAATGTTCTTAATTTTTGTTGTTATTCAAAGAACATAGAAAAATAATAATAGAATCATAATACTTAAAACCATCTCTACAACCTCTCTCTCTCTAAAAGATTAGAAAAAAGTTCCAGAAAGTTCCAACATACTCTACATTATACTATAGCTATAGCAAAATCTCACTATAGCACCATTAAATTGGACCCCAAAACGTCAATAATATATAATATGGAATCATGTAAACCAACAAATTTACAGGACAACCTAATGGAGAAAGTCAATGATATCAGTAAATAAAAATTTAAAAGATACTCTCAGTTTCAATAACGATATTGAGAGTTAATATTAGAAGAGTAAGATTAAGAAGACGTACTTGGTTTTCATGTCTTGAAAAGAAGACGGTTTACCTTTTAATTGTAAATATTGCCTTCTAGGCATCAAAAATTTACCTTTGTTTTTATGAAGATAAACAATTTGAGAATTTATTAACTGAATATGTAAAGATATTAGATACTTGCCCTCCTGCTTCCCAGACAAACTAGAAAGGTCTCTGCCACGCCTTTCACAAAATGGAGGCCGGTAGCCCTCAAAGCAATGGCACGTTTCATTGGAATTGCATACCTAGGATCATTTTTAAAAACTTAAATGATCATTTAAAACTATTTTCTCATAAAAAGTAAAATTACCAGATGGATCATAAAGCTTACTTTTGTATTTTCATTTAGTGTAATTTTACTTATTTACAGAGATAATCCTACAAATCAAATGTTTGGTTTCTAATGCACACACCAAAAACATACACACAGTTTTTAAAAAATCTATAGAGGCTCATAGAATTTACATCAAGAAAATTTAACTTTCAAATATTCACCTGAAAACTTAGTTTGCAATTTCAGAAACATATCCTTAAATTCTAATGAGAATGAGACCCATCCAGTGGTACCCTGGAGCCAGCTAGGACCACCACCTCCAGAACTGGTTGTGCACATCTCTTCCTATCTCCAAGTTCAGTGACATTATGTGCTAGCTTGAAATATTTGTACCTACAATCCCACTGTCCTTCACCAGGATTGGGTTGTGGGTTTTTTATTTTGTTTTATTTTTTTAAAGATTTTATTTATTTGAGAGAGAGAAAGAGCAGGGGGAGGGGAATGGGGAGAAGGAAAAGCAGACTCCCTGTTGAGACCTGGGATCATGACATGAGCTGAAGTCAGATGCTTAAAAAACTGAGCCATCCTTGGGACGCCTGGGTGGCTCAGCTGGTTAGGCAGCTGCCTTCGGCTCAGGTCATGATCACAGGGTCCTGGGATTGAGTCCCACATTGGGCTCCTTGCTCGGCGGGGAGCCTGCTTCTCCCTCTGCCTCTGCCTGCCTCTTTGTCTGCCTTTGCTCGCTCGCTTTCTCTCCCTCTGTCTCTGACAAATAGATAAATAAAATCTTTAAAAAAAAAAAAAACTGAGCCATCCAGGTGATCCTGTTTGCTCGTTTTTTAATCCAAGGGTTTTTGCATTCCAAGAGGCCATCAGATACTTAGATTAGGAACTGATGGTTTCTGTAATTAATATATAAATAAATGAAATAGTAATAGCAAACACCTTTATGGTACTTACTATGCGTTAGTCTCTATTCTGAATACTACTTAGATTTACTCATTAAGTCCTCACAACAGCCCTGTGAGGTTTGAGACTATTACTATTCCCACTATATAGAAGAAGAAACTGAGGCATAGATATTTAACTTGTCAAAAGTCAAATGGCTAGTAAGTGATGGAAAAAGTATTTAAACCTAAGTAATCTGGTTTCAGGGGCCCTGCCCTTGACCTCTTGCTATTCTTCCTCTCAAAATAATATAAAATATCTCTCAGTTTCTAAGATCTCTATTCAACAACTTGGATCTAATTCCATGCCTTAAATGTACAGAGGGGAAAAAAGTGTTCTATTCAGGATATCCATTGTCCCAGCTTTTGTCACACCACCTTTATGCTGTGCTGTGTGTGTGTGTGTGTGTGTGTGTGTGTGTGCGCGCGCGCGAAGTATTTTACTCTGAAATACTTCACAGAGGTGATGTTGTCCTTCTCAGGAGATACATGTTGTCAGTTTGTCCTAATATTCTATGGTTACTTTTGGATCACTTGATTAATTGCTGTCTTCCAGGTTTTTCCACTGTAAGTTTCTATGCTTCCATTTGCAATTAATAAGTCATCTATGAGGAAACAGTTGTGAGATTCTGTAAGCATCTGGATCCTCATAATAATTTCAATGATTAGTCTGAATATCCATTCATAATTATTTAATTTCATCATTCCTTCTATACTGATAACACTATATCTTCTGCCCATTTTTTGATGTGTTTGTCTGTTTCGTGTGGGTTGAGTTTGAGGAGTTCATTATAGATCCTGGATATCAACCTTTTATCTGTACTGTCATTTGCAAATATCTTCTCCCATTCCGTGGGTTGCCTCTTTGTTTTTCTGACTGTTTCCTTTGCTGTGCAGAAGCTTTTGATTTTGATGAAGTCCCAGAAGTTTATTTTCGCTTTTGTTTACTTTGCCTTTGGAGACGTATCTTGAAAGAAGTTGCTGTGGCTGATATCAAAGAGATTACTGCCTATGTTCTCCTCTAAGATTCTGATGGATTCCTGTCTCACGTTGAGGTCTTTTATCCATTTTGAGTTGATCTTTGTGTATGGTGTAAGAGAATGGTCGAGTTTCATTCTTCTACATATAGCTGTCCAGTTTTCCCAGCACCATTTATTGAAAAGACTGTCTTTTTTCCACTGTATATTTTTTCCTGTTTTGTCAAAGATTAATTGACCATAGAGTTGAGGGTCCATATCTGGGCTCTCTACTCTGTTCCACTGGTCTATGTGTCTGTTTTTATGCCAGTACCATGCTGTCTTGGTGATCACAGCTTTGTAATAAAGCTTGAAATCAGGTAACGTGATGCCGCCAGCTTTATTTTTGTTTTTCAACATTTCCTTAGCGATTCGGGGCCTCTTCTGATTCCATACAAATTTTAGGATTATTTGCTCTAGCTCTTTGAAGAATGTCGGTGGAATTTTGATCGGAATGGCATTAAAAGTATAGATTGCTCTAGGCAGAATAGACATTTTAACAATGTTTATTCTTCCGATCCAAGAGCATGGAATGGTCTTCCATCTATTTGTGTCTTCTTCAATTTCTTTCATGAGTGTTCTGTAGTTCCTCAAGTACAGATCCTTTACCTCTTTAGTTAGGTTTATTCCCAGGTCAAGACATATAAATGGCTATCAGACACATGAAAAAATGCTCATCATCATTAGCCCTCAGGGAGATTCAAATTAAAACCACATTGAGATATCACCTTACACCAGTTAGAATGGCCAAAATTAACAAAACAGGAAACAACATGTGTTGGAGAGGATGTGGAGAAAGGGGAACCCTCTTACACTGTTGGTGGGAATGCAAGTTGGTGCAGCCTCTTTGGAGAACAGTGTGGAGATTCCTCAAGAAATTAAAAATAGAGCTTCCCTATGACCCTGCAATTGCACTCCTGGGTATTTACCCCAAAGACACAGATGTCGTGAAAAGAAGGGCCATCTGTACCCCAATGTTTATAGCAGCAATGGCCACAGTCGCCAAACTATGGAAAGAACCAAGATGCCCTTCAACGGATGAATGGATAAGAAAGATGTGGTCCATATACACTATGGAGTATTATGCCTCCATCAGAAAGGATGAATACCCAACTTTTGTAGCAACATGGACGGGACTGGAAGAGATTATGCTGAGTGAAATAAGTCAAGCAGAGAGAGTCAATTATCATATGGTTTCACTTATTTGTGGAGCATAACCAATAGCATGGAGGACAAGGGGCGTTAGAGAGGAGTAGGGAATTTGGGTAAATTGGAAGGGGAGGTGAACCATGAGAGACTATGGACTCTGAAAAACAGTCTGAGGGGTTTGAAGTGGCGGGGGGGTGGGAGGTTGGGGTACCAGGTGGTGGGTATTATAGAGGGCACAGCTTGCATTCACCACACACTGGGTGTGGTGAAAAAATAATGAATAATGTTTTTCTGAAAATAAATAAATTGGAAAAAAATTAAAAAATAAAATAAAATCCTAAAAAAAAAAAAATTGTCAATGGCCAATGACTCAATCAGTTGTACCTATGCAATGAAGCTTCCATAAAACACAAAAGGACAGGATTCAGAGAGCTTCTGGGTTGATGAACATGTAAAGATTTGAGGACAGTGAGCATACAGAGGGGGCATGATATTTTGGCACCCTTTCCCTATACATCTCTCTTCTACTTGGCTGTACCCAAATTTTATCTTTTTATAATAACAGAGTAATCTAGTAAGCAAAATGTTTCTCTAAGTACCGTGGGCCACTCTAGCAAATTAATTGAATCCAAGGAGGGAATCTTGGGAACCTTTGATTTATAGCCAGTTAGAAGTACAGGTAACAACCTGGGCTTGCAATTGATATTTTGAACTGAGTTGCCAAGGAAGAAGTCATTGGAACTTCCAATCTATAGCCAATTGGTCTGAAGCACAGGTGATAGCCTAAGATATCACTAGGATAGAAACTGGCATATGTACAGGGAGGGGATTGTGCATGCAGTCTTGTAGGACAGGACCCTTAACCTATGGAACCTGATGTCATCTTTGAGTAGATAGAATTGAACTGAATTCTGCTGGTGTCCAAGAACTGCTTTTTGGTATAGGAGGTATCCGATCACCAACACTGGAAACTGGGTCCTCAGAATACCAAAAAGAATATTAGCATTTCACATTTCCAAGATAAAAAAGTTCTGGAGATCTGTTTCACAACAATGTAAATATATGTAATACTACTGAACTGCACATTTAAAAATGTTAAGAGCAAATTTTGGTTTTTACCACAGTAAAAATCATTCAAAACAGCTTTATTCAACACAGCCAAAACTTGAAACTATCAAATTATCACCAACAGGTAAATGAATAGTTTAATATCCATAAAATGAGATATTAAAAACAACAGAAACTATTTTGTCTAAGTATGTTACAAATGCCATGATACATTATTATTGTTAACTTGAGATAGTCAATTATCTTTTTTTTTTAAGATTTTATTTATTTATTTGACAGAGAGAAATTACAAGTAGACGGAGAGGCAGGCAGAGAGAGAGAGAGGGAAGCAGGCTCCCTGCTGAGCAGAGAGCCCAATACGGGACTCGATCCCAGGACCCTGAGATCATGACCTGAGCCGAAGGCAGTGGCTTAACCCACTGAGCCACCCAGGTACCCCTAGTCAATTATCTTTTAAAAAACATTTAAAAGGGGGCGCCTGGGTGGCTCAGTGGGTTAGGCCTCTGCCTTCGGCTCAGGTCGTGATCCCGGGGTCCTGGGATCGAGCCCCACATGAGGCTCTCTGCTCGGCGGGGTCCTGCTTCCCCCCCTCTCTATCTGTTGCTCTGCCTACTTGTTCTCTCTCTCTCTCTGCCAAATAAATAAATTAAATATTTTTTTAAAAACATTTAAATGGAATACAGTATTTTATCCACATATTTTTCATTCCATCACTCTTCAATGCTTTGTTTAGATCCACATTTCCATCTGACATGATTTTCCTTCTACCTATAGTTTAGTATTTCCTTCCGTGCATATTTTCTACTGGTAAATTCTCTCAGATGTTCATATCAAAAAGAGTCTTTTCTACCCTTAATTTTCAAAATATTTTCATTGGTTAATAGAATGCTTACTTTACAGTTTTTCCCTCACATTTAAATAATGTAATTTAATTGTCAGACTTACATATTTTCTGATAAAAAGTCTGAAGTTATTCTTGCCATTGCGCCTCTGGACCCAATGTGTCTTTCTTCTCTGGCCACATTTAAAATACTATCATTAATGCTGGTTTTCAGTAATTTGATCATAATATGCCTTCACATGTGTATTTCTTTGTGTATTTCTGGCTTAAGATTTATTGAATTTCTCTGAACTTTGAGTTTATGGTTTTCACCAAATTTTGAAAATTGTAAAAAATTTTTCTAGCATCCTCTCTCTCCTTTTCTATAACTCCAATTACAGATATACCAAACCATTTGATATCATCCCAGGAATTACTGGTTCATGTTTTTTTTTCAATCCTTTTAAATCCTTTTCCTTCAGTTCGAATAGTTTCTATTGGCTTATTTTTAAATTCAGTGAAATTATCTTTCATGTCTATTGAGTTGTTAATCCCATCCATGGAATTTTTCATTTTAATTATATTATTTTCCCATTTCTAGAAATCCCATTTGTGTTTTATATCTCTACTTTCTCTCATTATTATGTTAATATTTGTTAAGTCCCTGAGAATAATAATCACTTTAAAAAGTCCCTGTTAGATTCAACATAGTACTAGAAGTCCTAGCCTCAGCAATCAGACAACAAAAGGAAATTAAAGGCATCCAAATCGGCAAAGAAGAAGTCAAATCATCACTCTTCGCAGATGATATGATACTCTATGTGGAAAACCCAAAAGACTCCACTCCAAAACTGCTAGAACTTGTACAGGAATTCAGTAAAGTGTCAGGATATAAGATCAATGCCCAGAAATCAGTTGCATTTCTCTACACCAACAACAAGACAGAAGAAAGAGAAATTAAGGAGTCAATCCCATTTACAATTGCACCCCGAGAAATTAAGGAGTCAATCCCATTTACAATTGCACCCCAAACCATAAGATACCTAGGAATAAACCTAATCAAAGAGGCTAAGAATCTATACTCAGAAAAATTATAAAGTACTCATGAAAGAAATTGAGGAAGACACAAAGAAATGGAAAAATGTTCCATGCTCCTGGATTGGAAGAATAAATATTGTGACAATATCTATGCTACCTAAAGCAATCTACACATTTAATGCAATTCCTATCAAAGTACCATCCATCTTTTTCAAAGAAATGGAACAAATAATTTTAAAATTTATATGGAACCAGAAAAGACCTCGAATAGCCAAAGGGATATTGAAAAAGAAAGCCAAAGTTGGTGGCATCACAATTCCGGATTTCAAGCTCTATTACAAAGCTGTCATCATCAAGACAGCATGGTACTGGCACAAAAACAGACACACAGATCAATGGAACAGAATAGAGAGCAAGCCCAGAAATAGACCCTCAACTCTATGGTCAACTAATCTTTGACAAAGCAGGAAAGAATGTCCAATGGAAAAAAGACAGCCTCTTTAATAAATGGTGTTGGGAAAATTGGACAGCCACGTGCAGAAAAATGAAATTGGACCATTTCCTTACACCACACACAAAAATAGACTCAAAATGGATTAAGGACCTCAATGTGAGAAAGGAATCCATCAAAATCCTTGAGGAGAACACAGGCAGCAACCTCTTTGACCTCAGCCGCAGCAACATCTTCCTAGGAACATCGCCAAAGGCAAGGGAAGCAAAGGCAAAAATGAACTATTGGGATTTCATCAAGATCAAAAGCTTTTGCACAGCAAAGGAAACAGTTAACAAAATCAAAAGACAACTGACAGAATGGGAGAAGATAATTGCAAACGACATATCAGATAAAGGACTAGTGTCCAAAATCTATAAAGAACTTAACAAACTCAACACCCAAAGAACAAATAATCCAATCAAGAAATGGGTAGAGGACATGAACAGACGTTTCTGCAAAGAAGACATCCAGATGGCCAACAGACACATGAAAAAGTGCTCCATATCACTCGGCATCAGGGAAATACAAATCAAAACCACAATGAGATATCACCTCACACCAGTCAGAATGGCTAAAATCAACAAGTCAGGAAATGACAGATGCTGGCGAGGATACGGAGAAAGGGGAACCCTCCTACACTGTTGGTGGGAATGCAAGCTGGTGCAACCACTCTGGAAAACAGCATGGAGGTTCCTCAAAATGTTGAAAATAGAACTGCCCTATGACCCAGCAATTGCACTACTGGGAATTTACCCTAAAGATACAAACGTAGTGATCCAAAGGGGCACGTGCACCTGAATGTTTATAGCAGCAATGTCCACAATAGACAAACTATGGAAAGAACCTAGATGTCCATCAACAGATGAATGGATCAAGAAGATGTGGTATATATACACAATGGAATACTATGCAGCCATCAAAAGAAACGAAATCTTGCCACTTGCGACAACATGGATGGAACTAGAGAGTATCATGCTTAGCGAAATAAGTCAAGCAGAGAAAGACAACTATCATATGATCTCCCTAATATGAGGAAGTGGTGATGCAACATGGGGGCTTAAGTGGGTAGGAGAAGAATCCATGAAACAAGATGGGATAGGGAGGGAGACAAACCATAAGTGACTCTTAATCTCACGAAACAAACTGTGGGTTGCTGGGGGGAGGGGGGTTGGGAGAAGGGGGGGTAGGGTTATGGACATTGGGGAGGGTATGTGCTTTTGGGTAAATTGGAAGGGGAGGTGAACCATGAGAGACTGTGGACTCTGAAAAACAATCTGAGGGGTTTGAAGTGGCGGGGGGGTGGGAGGTTGGGGTACCAGGTGGTGGGTATTATAGAGGGCATGGCTTGCATGGAGCACTGGGTGTGGTGAAAAAATAATGAATACTGTTTTTCTGAAAATAAATAAATTGAGAGAAAAAAAAGTCCCTGTTAGTTAATTATATCATTTTAAACATTCTAGGGTCTATCTTTATTGGCTAATTTTTTTTCTGGTATGGGTCACATAATTCTCCCTCTTTGCATATTACCCTACTTTTAAAAGTTTTACACTAGATATTGTGGATATTATATTGTAGAATGTATAGATTTTGTTGCTTTCCTTTAAAGATTGCTATACTTTGTGCTGGAAGGCAGCTAAGTTACTTGCAAAAGAGATTGATCAAGCCTTTTAAACTTTGATAGGGAAGATTTAGAATATCCTTTTCTCTAGGACGAATTTACTGTTCCTAGTCAAGTAATGGCTTTTCTGGGGTTTCTAGTGATAAGTTTAGTAAGTTACATGAATAGAAATGAATATGCAAACATTATTAACTTTCCTACACTCTAAATGTAATGGGAAAAGATCCCTAAACACACTAAAAAGAAACTATGGAATATAGAGAAATAGTTTTAAAAGGAAATATTCAACATCAAATGAAAAAGACCACCAAACTTTCCTGAAAACAATATCAAAGATTTGAATAAATAACCCAAGAAAGAATAATTAGAAAACTTGACATATATAATATTTAATGGATTTTTACCAACTGCTATAAAATTGTATTATAGTTAGTGAGAATAGTCAGGTCAATAAATAAAACAGCCGTTATACATATCTGACAAATGATAATATACATAGCACCACATCTTAGACACCACGTGGAAATTAGAAGCCCAGTGGCCAAAAGGCAGAAACAACTTTTCCATTAAAATATATCTATCAAGAAGAGGTTTTAGGGCACCTGAGTGGCTGTTGGTTAAGCATCTGCCTTTGGTGCAAGGTCCCGGGATGGAGCACTGCATTGAACTCCCTGCTCAGCAAATAGTCTACTTCTCCCTCTCCCAATGCTGCTCCCCCAGTTTGTTCCTTCTCTCCCTCTCCCTCTCTTCCTCTCTCAAAATGAATAAATAAAATCTTTTTTAAAAATGAGGCTTTAATACTTTTAAATGATTATCATAACATCAAAACAAAATATTTCAACTATAAGAACACAATACACAAAACACATACAACATATTTTAGGTTTATGCTATTAAAGTATGATTTAAACTTTTTTAACTTAAACTGAACTTAGCACTGGATGTATATATTAGATTTGTTAAGATTCATCAGTATGACACATACTGATTTGCTTTTAAGTTTTTATTTAAATTTCAGTTGATTAACATACAGGGTAATAATAATTTCAGATTAAAATATAGTTCAACATACAACATCTGCTGCTCATCACAATCAAAGTGCACTCCTTAATTCTCAACACCAGTTTAACCCAGCCTCCTGCCCACCTCCCCTCTGGTAACCATCAGTTTGTTCTCTAGAGTTGAGAGTCTGTTTTATGGTCTGCCTCTCCCTTTTTTCCACTTTGATCATTTGTTAAAATTCTTAAATTCCACATATTAGTGAAATCATAAGGTATTTGTCTTTCTCTGTCTTTCTTCACTTAGCATTAAGACTCTCTAGCTCCATCCACATCATTGCAAATAGCAAGATTTCATTCTTTTTATGGCTGAATAATATTACAGTGTGTGTGTATGCATATGTGTGTGTATGAGAGAGAGAGAGGGAGAGAGTCAGTGGACACATTTAGCAGTCAGTGGACACTTTGGCAGTTTCCATAATTTGGTTATTATACATAATGCTGCTATAAACATTGGGAGGCATGTATATTTTGAATTAATGTTCTTATATTCGTTGGGTAAATACTTAGCATTCTAATTGCTGAATTCAGTAAAGTCACAGGGTACAAAATCAAAATAAAGAAATCTGTTACCTTTCTATACACTAATAATGTAGCAGCAGAAAGAGAAATCAAGGAATTGATCCCATTTATAATTGCATCAAAACCAATAAAACACATAGGAATAAACCTAAACAAAGAGGTCTTTCAAGGCCTGTACTCTGGAAACTATAAAACACTAATGAAAGAAATTGAAGAAGACACAAAGAAATGAAAAAACAACATTCCATTTGGATCGGAAGAACAAATATTGCTAAAATGTCTGTACTACCCAAAGCAATCTACAGATTTAATGCAATCCCTATCAAAATTCCAACAGCATTTTGGGGTGCCTGGTTGTCAGTTAAATAGCTAACCCTTGATTTTGGCTCAGGTCATGATCTCAGGGTCATGGGATTGAGCCCCACTTTCGCCTCCATGCTTAGCACAAAATCTGCTTGAGATTCTCTCTCCTCCTATTCTTCTGTCCCTCCCACACTCACATTCTCTTTCTCTCTCTCAAATAAATAAATAAATCATATATTAAAAAAAAAAAAAAACCAACAGCATTTTTCACAGAACTAGAACAAATAATCCTAAACTTTGTATGGAACCTTAGAAAACCTCAAATAGCCAAAGCAACCTTGAAAATGAAAGGCAAAGCTGGTCACATCACAATTCTGGACTTCAAGTTATATTACAAAGCTGTAGTGATCAACACAATATGGTTCTGGAAGGAAAACAGACACATAGATCAATGGGACAGAATAGAAAATTCAGAAGTCAAACCATAACTATATGGTCAATTAATCTTTGACAAAGCATAAAATAATATCCAATGGTAAAAAGACAGTCTCTTCAGCAAATGGTTTTGGAAAAATTGGACAGCCACGTATAAAAAAATGAAATAGGACCACTTTCTTACACCATATCCAAAAATAAATTCAAAATGGATTAAAGACCTAAATGTGAAACAGTAAAGCATCAAAATCCTAGAGAAGAATGCCTCTTTGACCTCAGATGTAGTAACTTCTTTCTCGGTTAATATCTCCTGAAGCTGGGGAAACAAAAACAAAAATAAACTTTTGTGACTTTATCAAAATAAAAAGCCTCTGCACAGTATAGAAAATAATAATAAAAAAAAACTAGAAGTTAGCCTATGGAATAGGTAGAGATATTTGCAAATGACATATCTGGAAAAGGGAACTTGTCCAAAATATATGAAGAGCTTACAAACTCAACACCCAAAACAAATAATCCAATTTAAAAATTGGCAGAATACCTAAATAGACATTTTTCCAAAGACATCCAGATGGCCAACATACATATGAAAATACGCTAAACATTACTCATTATTAGGAAAATACAAATCAAAACTACAATGGGATATCACCTCACACCTATCAGAATGGCAAAAATCAACAGCACAAGAAATAACAGGTGTTGACAAGGATGTGGAGAAAAAGGATCCCTCCTGCACTGTTGGTGGGAATGCAAAATGGTGCAGCCATTGTGTGAAAACAGTATGGAGTTTCCTCAAAAAGTTGAAAGTAGAACTACCATACAAAATAGCAATTGTACTCTAAGAAATGGTTTTCAGATCAACACATGGTTATTAAACATTTGAAGATATGTTCAATCTCACTATATGTTCAATAGTCAAAGTATATTAAATAAAACCATAGTAGAGAACTTTTTTTCATGTATCAAACTGACAAATATTAAAAATAAAATAGGGGGAGGAGTCAAGATGGCAGAGAAGTAGCAGGCTGAAACTACATCAGGTAGCAGGAGATCAGCTAGATAGCTTATCAAACCATTGCAAACACCTACAAATCCAACAGGAGATCGAAGAGAAGAAGAACAGCCATTCTTGAAACAGAAAATCGACCACTTTCTGAAAAGTAGGACCTGCGGAGAAGTGAATCCAAATCAACGGGAAGACAGACCACAGAAGGAGGGTCCAACTCCCAGCAAGCGACAGAACAATGGAGCACAAAATCAGAACTTTAAAAGTCTGCTGCCCTGAGGGACAATGCTCCAGATGCTAAGCCGGGGTTAAGCCCATGTGGGGACAGTGTGGTCGCAAGTCCCGTGGGGTCACAGAAGGATGGGGGGAGTCTGAGGGTCGCAGAGCTCGCAGGTACTAAAGTGGGGAAGCTGGCTACAGAGACAGAGTGAGCTCTCAACTTGGGGTTACCTTAGACTGTGATCCGTTGCACAGTTAGGACACTGCTCTGTGAGCAGAGACCCCACAAGAACAAACAAACCACTCTGGAAGAGTGCAGGAATCTCCTGAGTGTGGAGACTCCAGACAGGGCTGTGTGCCAGAGCCAGAGACACTTGGTCACAGGCTGGGTAAGCTCGAGCATGGCTGGAGGCCAGGGAGATGGGAGTGATTGAGTACTTTTCTCCTAGGGCACACTGACGCGTGGGGCCCTGAGCTCTCCAGTACTCCAGGCCAGAGATTGGGTAGGTGCCATTTTCATTCCCATCCTCCAGAGTTCTACAGAAAGCGGGGAAATGTTCAGGGAACAAAAGCTCCCGAAAGTGAACCCGGCAGATTAACTTAGCTCGGTGCATTCCGCCTCAGGCAGACACTTGAGAATCACTACAACAGGCCCTTCCCCAGGATATCAGCAAGAAATCCAACCAAGACCAAGTTGACTTACCAAGGAGAACAGCAGAATTCCAGAAGAGGAGAAAGCATAGCATGGAATTCATGGCTTTCTCCCCGGGATTCTTTAGTCTTGCAAAGTTAATTAATTTTCTTGAATTTTATTTTTTTCTCATGCTAAATTTTTTTTTAACTTTTACTCATTCCTCTTTTATGTTTTTTAACGAGTTTATCTTAATAATACCTTTCATTTAAAAAAATTTTTTTAACCTTCTTTTTATAGTCATATCTTATCCTTCATTGTATCTGACTTTATTTTTTGTATACACATAGAGTTTTTTCTTCTAAAAAAAATTGGGATACAACTTCTTCTAATAGATCAAAACATACCCTAAAGGGTGCCTGGATGGCTCAGTGGGTTAAAGCCTCTGCCTTCGGCTCAGGTCATGATCTCAGGGTTCTGGGATCGAGCCCCATATCAGGCTCTCTGCTCAGTGGGGAGTCTGCTTCCTGCTCTCTCTGTGCCTGCCTCTCTGCCTACTTGTGATCTCTGTCTGTCAAATAAATAAATAAAATCTTTAAAAAAAAACAAAACCAAACCAAAAAAAAAACCATACACTAAATTTAACACAGGGCTTTGTTATAGTCTCCAGCGTGAGCAAATTCTCTCCACTTTCTTTTTCTTTATTCTCCCAACCAACTTACCTTATCAACTTCTTCTTTAGAAAAAAATTTTCATCTTTATAACCATATTCCATCCCTTCATTGTGTTTACCCTTATTGTGTGTGTGTGTGTGTGTGTATTTTATACCTTAAAATTTGGGGAGGTAGTTTCTTCAAAGAGATCAAAATATTCCTGAAATTAAGTGGATGACTCTGTTCTATTCACCAGTCTAATATATATTTTTTCTTTAATATTTTTTCTTTATTTTTTTCTTTTTCTTTCTTTTTTCTGAACTTCTTTTTACCCCCTTTCTTCCCCCCATAATTTGGCATCTCTTCTGACTTGGTTAAAGCACATTTTCCTGAGTCTTTGCCACCCTTTTAGTATTTTATTTGCTCCTTCATATATTCTTATCTGGGCAAAATGAGAAGGCGGAAAAACTCACCACAAAAAAAATAACAAGAAGCAGCACCAAAGGCTAGGGACCTCATCAATACAGACATTGGTAATATGTCAGATCTGGCGTTCAGAATGAAGATTCTCAAGGTGCTAGCTGGGCTCGAAAAACGCATGGAAGATATTAGAGAAACGCTGTTTGGAGAAATAAAAGTCCTTTCTGGAGAAATAAAAGAACTAAAATCTAACCAAGATGAATCATACCAGCTATTAATGAGGTGCAATCAGAAATGGAGGTTCTTACTTCTAGGATAAATGAGGCAGAAGAGAGAATTAGTCACTGGGTGTGGTGAAAAAATAATGAATACTGTTTTTCTGAAAATAAATAAATTGGGAAAAAAAGAGAGAATTAGTAATATCAAAGACCAAATGACAGAGAATAAAGAAGCTGAGCAAAAGAGAGACAAACAAATACTGGACCATGAGGGGAGAATCTGAGAGAGAAGTGATACCATAGGACAAAACAACATTAGAATAATTGGGATTCCAGAAGAAGAAGAAAGAGAGAAGGGGAGCAGAAGGTATACTGGAGAGAATTATTGTAGAGAATCTCCCTAATATGGCAAAGGGAACAAACGTCAAAATCCAGGAGGCACAGAGAACCCCCCTCAAAATCAATAAGAACAGGTTCACACTCCATCGTCCAATAGTAAAATTTACAAGTCTTAGTGATGAAAAGAAAATCCTGAAAGCAGCCCAGGACAAGAAGTCTATAACATACAATGGTAAAAATACTAGATTGGCAGCAGACTTATCCACAGAGACCTGGCAGGCCAGAAAGAACTGGCATGATATATTCAGAGCACTAAACAAGAAAAACATACAGCCAAAAATACTCTATCCAGCTAGGCTATCATTGAAAACACAAGGAGAGATAAAAAGCTTCCAGGACAAACAAACTCCAAAGAATTTATAAACTCCAAAGCAGCTCTACAAGAAATATTGAAAGGGGTCCTCTAAGCAAAGAGAGAGCCTAAAAGTAGTAGACCAGAAAGGAACAGAGAAAATATACAGTAACAGTCACCTTACAGGCAATACAATGGCACTAAATTCAATTCTCTCAATAGTTACCCTGAATGTTAACGGGTTAAATGCCCCAATCAAAAGATACAGAAAATCAGAAAGAAGAAAAAAAAAATCAATATGCTGCCTACAAGAAACTCATTTTAGACCCAAAGACACCTCCAGATTTAAAGTGAGGAGGTGGAAAACAATTTACCATGCTAATGGACATCAAAAGAAAGCTGGGGTGGCAATCCTTATATCAAATCAATTAGATTTTAAGCCAAAGACTATAATAAGAGATGAGGAAGGACACTATATCATACTCAAAGGGTCTGTCCAATGAGAAGAGCTAACAATTTTAAATATCTATGCCCCTAACATGGGAGAAGCCAACTATATAAACCTATTAATAACAAAATCAAAGAAACACATCAACAATAATACAGTAATAGTAGGGGACTTCAACATTCCCCCTCACTGAAATGGACAGATCATCCAAGCAAAAGATCATCCAAGCAAAAGAAAATAAAGGCCTTAAATGACACACTGGACCAGATGGACATCACAGATATATTCAGAACATTCCATCCCAAAGCAACAGAATACACATTCTTCTCTAGTGCACATGGAACATTCTCCAGAATAGATCACATCCTGGGTCATAAATCGGGTCTCAACCAGTATCAAAAGACTAGGATCATTCCCTTCATATTTTCAGACCACAATGCTCTGAAGCTAGAACTCAATCACAAGAGGAAATTTGGAAAGAACCCAAATACATGGAGACTAAGCAGCATCCTTCTAAAGAATGAATGGGTCAATCAAGAAATTAAAGAGAACTGAAAAAATTCATGGAAACAAATGATAATGAAAACACAATGGTTCAAAATCTGTGGGACACAGCAAAGGCAGTCTTGAGAGGAAAATATATAGCAATACAAGAGTTTCTCAAGAAACAAGAAAGGTCTCAAATACACAACCTAACTCTACACCTAAAGGAGCTGGACAAAGAACAACAAAGAAAGCTTAAACCCAGAAGGAGAAGAGAAATAATAAAGATCAGAGAAGAAATCAAAGAAATAGAAAACAAAAAAACAACAGAAAAAAATCAATGAAACTAGGAGCTGGTTCTTTGAAAGAATTAATAAGATTGATAAACCCCTGGCCAGACTTATCAAAAAGAAAAGAGAAAGGACCCAAATAAATAAAATCATGAATGAAAGAGGAGAGATCACAGTCAACACCAAAGAAACACAAACAATTATAAGAACATATTATAAGCAACAATATGCCAGCAAATTTGACAATCTGGAAGAAATGGATGGATACCCAGAGACATATAAATTACCAAAACTGAACCAGGAAGAAATAGAAAACATGAACAGACCCATAACCACTAAGGAGATTGAAGCACTCATCAAAAATCTCCAAACAAAAGAGAGCCCAGGGCCAGACAGCTTCCTAGGAGAATTCTACCAAACATTTAATGAAGAATTCATTCCTATTCTCCTGAAACTGTTTCAAAAAATAGAAATGGAAGGAAAACTTCCAAACTCATTTTATGAGGCCAGCATTACCTTGATCCCAAAGCCAGACAAAGGCCTCTTCAAAAAGGAGAATTTCTGGCCAATATCTTTGATGAACACAGATGCAAAAATTCTCAGCAAAATACTAGCCAATAAAATCTAGCAGTACATTAAAAGGATTATTCACCACGACCAAGTGGAATTTATTCCTGGGCTGCAAGGTTGGTTCAACAACTACAAATCAATCAATGTGATACAATACATTAATAAAAAAAAGAATAAGAACCGTATGATACTCTCAATAGATGCTGAAAAAGCATTTGACAAAGTATAGCAACCTTTCCTGATCAAAACTCTTCAAAGTGTAGGGGGATAGAGGGTACATACCTCAATATCATCAAAGCCATCTATGAAGAACCCACCACGAATATCATTCTCAATGGAGAAAAACTGAGAGCTTTTCCACTCAGGTCAGGAACACGGCAGGCATGTCCATTATCAACACTGCTATTCAACACAGTACCAGAAGTCCTAGCCTCAGCAATCAGACAACAAAAAGAAATTAAAGGCATCCAAATCAGCAAACAAGAAGTCAAACTATCACTCTCTGCGATGATATGATACTTTATGTGGAAAACCCAAAGACTCCACTCCAAATCAGCTAGAACTTGTATAGGAATTCAATAAAGTGTCAGGATATAAAATCAATGCACAGAAACCAGTTGCATTTCTTTACACCAACAACAAGACAGAAGAAAGAGAAATTAAGGAGTCAATCCCATTTGCAATTGCATCCAAAACCATAAGATACCAGGAATAAACCTAACCAAAGAGGTTTATTATTCTAACCAAAGAATCTATACTCAGAAAACTATAAAGTACTCACGAAAGAAACTGAGGAAGACACAAAGACATGGAAAAGTGTTCCAGGCTCATGGATTGGAAGAATAAATATTGTGAAAATGTATATGCTACCTAAAGCATTCTGCACATTTAATGCAATCCCTATCAAAATCCCATCCATCTTTTTCAAAGAAATGGAACAAATAATCCTAAGATTTATATGCAATCAGAAAAGACCTCGAATAGCCAGAGAAATATTGAAAAAGAAAGCCAAAGTTGGTGGCATCACAATTCCGGACTTCAAGCTCTATTACAAAGCTGTCATCATCAAGACAGTATGGTACTGGCACAAAAACAGACACATAGATCAATGGAACAGAATAGAGAGCAAGCCCAGAAATAGACCCTCAACTCTATGGTCAACTAATCTTCAACAAAGCAGGAAAGAATGTCCAATGGAAAAAAGACAGCCTCTTCAACAAATGGTGTTGGTAAAATTGTACAGCCACATGCAGAAAAATGAAACTGGACCATTTCCTTACATCACACATGAAAATAGACTCAAAATGGATAAAGGACCTCAATGTGAGAAAGGAATCCATCAAAACCCTTGAGGAGAACACAGGCAGCAACCTCTTCGACCTCAGCCACAGCAATGTCTTCCTAGGAACAGTGCCAAAGGCAAGGGAAGCAAGGGCAAAATGAACTATTGGTACTTCATCAAGATCAAAAGCTTTTGCTCAGCAAAGGAAACAGTTAACAAAACCAAAAGACAACTGACAGAATGGGAGAAGATACCTGCAGATAACAGATCAGATAAAGGGCTGGTATCCAAAATCTATAAAGAACTTATCAATCTCAACACCCAAAGAACAAATAATCCAATCAAGAAATGGGCAGAAGACATGAACCAACATTTCTGCAAAGAAGATTTCCAGATGGCCAACAGACACATGAAAAAGTGCTCCACATCACTTGGCATCAGGAAATCACAAATCAAAACCACAATGAGATACTACCTCATACCAGTCAGAATGGCTAAAATTAACAAGTCAAGAAATGACAGATGCTGGTGAGGATGCAGAGAAAGGGGAACCTTCCTACACTGTTGGTAGGAATACAAGCTGGTGCAACCACTCTGGAAAACAGCATGGAGGCTCCTCAAAAGGTTGAAAATAGAGCTACCCCACAACCCAGCAATTGCACTACTGGGTATTTACCCTAAAGATACAAATGTGATCCGAAAGGGCACGTGCACCCAAATGTTTATGGCAGCAATGTCCACAATAGCCAAACTATGGAAAGAACCTAGATGTCCATCAACAAATGAATGGATAAAGAAGATGTGGTACATATATATACAATGAAATACTATGCAGCCATCAAACGAAATGAAATCTTGTCATTTGCGACAACGTGGATGGAACTAGAGGGTATTATACTTAGTGAAATAAGTCAATCGGAGAAAGACAATTATCCTAAGATCTCCCTGATATGAGGAAGTTGAGAGGCAATGTAGTGGTTTGGGGGGTAGGAAAAGAATAAATGAAAGAAGATGGGATCGGGAGGGAGACAAACCATAAGAGACTCTTAATCTCACAAAACAAACTGAGGGTTGCCAGGGGCAAGGGGGTAGGCAAAGGGTGGTAGGGTTATGGACATTGCGAAGGCGTGTGCTATGAAGTTTGTAAACCTGGTGATTCATAGACCTGTACCCCTGGGGCTAATAATACAATATATGTTAATTTAAAAATTAAAAATGTAATTAATAAAAAAATAAAAATAAAATAGTACTTAGGCTTGAAAGGAAGAATTGAGAGAGACATGCTCATACACTTATTACCACAGGATAAATTTATAAACTTTCTGGAAATCACTTAAAAATTTTAGGTGATCTTAAAGGGGATTAGTATCTTATACTCTATAATCCACTTCTGGAAACCTCCCCCACAGAAATAATATACAAGTTTCTCATAAAAGCAAATTTCAGTAAAAAAGAAGAATCAAACATCATATGATATTGAACATATGGGACTGGTTAAAAGAAATAAAGTTATATAATATTATTTTCTATAACAATTTTTAGGCAATGTTTAAAAAATGGAAAAATTCTTAGAAGTGAAATGCTTTGGATAGAGAAATCATCTGCTACCCTGTGTACATAGTACCATGTCTTCTTAGTTGAGTCAATGACTAAATGAATGAGGCTACACATGTATACATAAACATATTTAGTGAATGAATGAATAAATTTATACATACTTATACATATATACACTTGTAGATGCATGGAACAAAGAAACCAAGCTTTCGGGAGAACAGTTAAGTCTGCATTATAAAAAATACAGTTAATTTTTTACTTTCTACTTTAGATTTCTAAATTTCCAAAGTCTTTCATGATAAATAAGTAGTACTTTTATTATGAAGAAAGAAAATAAGTAGTATCTAGGAATTTGAAGGAGTGAAAATTTGCATCGTTAGCAAGACAACAATTGACCTATCAGACAAATTTAGCCTCCAAATAAATTTTCCTTGACATGCCCAGAGTGTCCAGAGGTAATATTTATAACACTCATTGCTCACGAGGATTGGGGATAAAGGAGAGAGATGGGGGGAAGAGGTAGTTTTTTTACATTGTAAGTAAAATTAAAAGTGTTTTGGCATTTATGAAAAATAATTTGGCTTTAACAAATCTATCATTAAAATTTTGAATATATATATATATATATATAGATACACACACACACTTCAACCAAGTAGTCACACTACTTGGTTGATCCTGGTGATCTTCCCACAGGAACACAGGTTCTAGCATTCAAGGACATACATATACAAGGATACTTATTAAATCTGTATCTCCTCATTTGGAAGCATCTGAGTGAGGCATTGTTGAACGAAAAAGTAAGATATTGAAAAGTGTGGTATGCCTATATGTATCTATATTATCAATCGATAGATGATAAATAGATGATAGATATACATTCAGCAAATATTTGCATTCCTACATTGTGCCCAGCAGTTCTGGGCTCTTGGTAACTAACAACAAAGAATAGATGTCTATATGAATATAGCTCTGTACCTGAATAAATGAGTTTAGAATAAACAAAAAAGTAATGATACATGGTAGACTGATAACAAGAGAACACCACAAAAATTAATGTCATAACACTGGTATAATTATGTAATCCTATCACCAAAAATACATGTATACGAACACACATGTGCATGCACAGAGATATTCAAAAGAATAATCTACAATAAAAAAACACAACTTAGTAAGTATGTCAATGGCAACATAACTATTTAATGTCCATGGTTGTATACCAAATTTGCCTTACCTGTTTATTTACTCTTTTGGCATATTTAAATTTGTGAACCCTGAAACAAAATTTTTGACAGACAGTATTTTTTAATTTGGATAATGATTTACACTTGTATTAGAATGTGAGGGGTTTTTTAACTTCCTATACACTACAATCTTTTTTTTTCCTTATTATTCTAATATTTGTTATTGTGCCATTGCGTGATTTTGACTTTATGCTAATTTTCTAAATGGCAACCTACATAAAGGCAATTTGCCTACACAAATTCACTCAATGTCAGTTGCCTTAAGAGTCAATTCATCAAATAGTTACTTAGTACTTGTAATGCCAAATGATTTAATCTCAGTATTTATATAGAAATATGATTGGCTGAGGGCACCTGGGTGGCTCAGTGGGTTAAAAACTCTGCTTTCGGCTCAGATCGTGATCCCAGGGTCCTGGGATGGAGCCCTGCATCAGGCTCTCTGCTCAGCAGCGAGCCTGCTTCCTCCTCTCTCTCTACCTGCCTCCCTACCTACTTGTGATCTCTGTCTGTCAAATAAATAAATAAATAAATCTTAAAAAAAAAAAAAAGAATTATGATTGGCTGGATTGGCTGTCACTGCACTGGAAGACTTCTGCGAAGTTTTAGTAGAGCGGTTTTCATTTTGTTTTCAGAAAAGCATTTTAATAAATTTTCCATTTATATATGCCCAATTATATCTCTCTAGCTATAGCAGCAGAGACCTACTATTCAAATTTTTGTGAGAACAAGCACAGAACACCTGTCCTTGTCTGGCATGTGAGGAGCTTGGGGGTCACCACTCTATCCTAATCACTAAAAAGCTGAATAAGCTGAAAATTAACAACTCTTCTATATCCATCAGAAAGGTGAGATCACAAACAATCACCTCCAAAACTAGAGACACAGGCAAATATACAAAGTCAGAACTTAATAAAACAGAAGGCCACGTGGGAATCAGTACCAGAGTAGAAAAAATGAAACTGTCATTGATGTACTACTTGGAGGCTCCATTAGAGTTAGAAACTTCAGTGTGCTGTAGGGGTGGGGGGTCTAGTTATTAGAGTGTCCCCATACTTTTCTGAGCTTTACATCCAGAAGCTCAACCAGATTCTCACATAAAATATAAGAGAAAATCTCCCTGTACCCACAGCAGGGGGAAGAGAAAAGGACCAGTTTTGAAATATGCAGGAGTACTCTATTCTTCTTTTTTTTTTTCCAATTTATTTATTTTCAGAAAAACATTATTCATTATTTTTTCACCACACCCAGTGCTCCATGCTAGCCATGCCCTCTATAATACCCACCACCTGGTACCCCAACCTCCCACCCACCCCGCCACTTCAAACCCCTCAGACTGTTTTTCAGAGTCCATAGTCTCTCACGGTTCACCTCCCCTTCCAATTTACCCAAATTCCCTACTCCTCTCTAACGCCCCTTGTCCTCCATGCTATTGGTTATGCTCCACAAATAAGTGAAACCATATGATAATTGACTCTCTCTGCTTGACTTATTTCACTCAGCATAATCTCTTCCAGTCCCGTCCATGTTGCTACAAAAGTTGGGTATTCATCCTTTCTGATGGAGGCATAATACTCCATAGTGTATATGGACCACATCTTCCTTATCCATTCATCCGTTGAAGGGCATCTTGGTTCTTTCCATAGTTTGGCGACTGTGGCCATTGCTGCTATAAACATTGGGGTACAGATGGCCCTTCTTTTCACAACACCTGTGTCTTTGGGGTAAATACCCAGGAGTGCAATTGCAGGGTCATAGGGAAGCTCTATTTTTAATTTCTTGAGGAATCTCCACACTGTTCTCCAAAGAGGCTGCACCAACTTGCATTCCCACCAACAGTGTAAGAGGGTTCCCCTTTTTCCACATCCTCTCCAACTCTATTCTTCTTAACAACCTAACTTAAAGAGAAACTATTTTACCAGAGCCTAAAATTATTGAGTTTTTTTCAGAGCCTAACTGACATAATGGAAGGGAAATGCCCAATTCCAGTCTATTCTAGCCATACTGTCCCACGTAAAAGAAGAAAAAAACTTACAAGCACTTGTGAAATTCACAGACCAGAGGCATAAGCTCATTAAAAGAATGAGACTTAATTATGATTACAGAATTCTACCACCCCCCACCTTTCCAACACAATTTACCAATACATTATTATTAGTTCCTTTTACTCAGTACATCATGTACAGCTACCAAGAAAAAAATCACGAGGCATACAAAAAAGCAAAAACAAAACAAAAACCACAATGTGAACAGAGCAAACACCAGAACCAGACTCAGCTAAAGCAAGGATGTCAGAATTATCAGACCAGAAACACTAAGGGCTCTAATGGATAAAACAGACAGCATGCAAGTATAGATGGGTAATAAAAGGTGGAAAATGAAACTATTAAGAAAGAATCTAAAGGGGCACCTAGGTAGCTCAGTTGATTAAGTGTCTGTCTTCAGCTCGGGTCATGATCCCAGGGTCTTGGGATGGAGTCCCACATTGAGCTCACTGCTCAGCAGGGAGTCTGCTTCTCCCTCTCCTTCTTTGTGTGCACTCTCCCTCTCTCTCTCTATCTCTCTCTCTCTACAGGAATCTAAAAAGAAATGCTGGAGATAAAATTGTGAAAGAAATAAACAATGACTTTGATGGAATCAGGAGTAGACCTATGAAGCTTGAGGAAAGAATCTCTGATTTTGAGGGTATCTCAACAGTAACTTCCAAAACTGAAAACTAATGAGAAACAAAGACTGAAAAAGAACCACAGAAATCCCAAGGACTGTGGCACAACTATAAAAGGCACACCCATATGTGTATTTGGAATACATTACGAAAATAAAGAAATAAGAGATATTTAAATGAATAATAACTGAACATTTTTAAGGTCAGACACCAAACCATAGTTCTAAGAAGCTCAGAAAACAACAAGCAAAAATTTCCACCTAGCTATATCATCTTCATACTTTAGAAAATCAAAGATGAAGAAAAATCTTGAAAAAAGCCAGAAAGGGGGGAAATCTAGAGAGGTGCAAGGATAAAAATTACATTAGACCATTATTCTGAATTGATGTAAGCAAGAAGAGCATGGAGTGAAATATTTAGTGTCTTAAGAAAATAATCACCAAGTTAGAATTTGGAATCCTGCAAAATACTCTTTAAAAGGAAAAAAGAGGGGCACCTGAGTGGCTCAGTGGGTTAATGCCTCTGCCTTCGACTCGGGTCATGATCCCAGGGTCCTGGGATCGAGCCCCGCATCGGGCTCTCTGCTCAGTGGGGAGCCTGCTTCCTCCTTTCTCTCTCTGCCTGCCTCTCTGCCTACTTGTGATCTCTGTCTGTCAAATAAATAAATAAAATCTTTAAAAAAAAAAAAAAAGGAAAAAAGAGACTCTCTCAGACAAACAAAAATTGAGAGATTTGTCAAGAGCAGGCCTACCTTGGAAGAAATGACAAAAGAAGTTCATCAGAGAAAAGGAAAACTATACAGGGCAGAAAAATTGTATTTTACATACAGAGAAAAGGAGCATTAAGGATGGGGTAAATGAACATAAAATAAAAACTTTTATTGTTCTTAATTGATCTAATAGATACCAGATTATTCAAAGTAATGATAACAACAAGTATATATGCTTTTGTGTGAGTAAAATGAATCACAACATGATATGAAGATTGGGAAATAAGATATTGATTATTTATTTATTATAAGATTACTTACACTACTCGTAGGACAGTGTTATTTGAAACTGGACTTAGATTAGTTGTAAATGTATATTGCAAATAGTAGGGCAACTACTAAAAAAGTAAACATAGTATATAGTATATACTACATAGTAGATAGTAGATAGTATATACTACTAGTATATAGTAGAAGTATAACTGATATGTTAAGAAAGGAGAGAAAACAGCATCATATATAAGGCTCAACTAGAACCACAAAGACAGGAAAACAGTGGAAGACATAAATAGGAATAAAGAACAATAACAATAAATGGAAAATACTAATAAACGTAGTAGACATTGATTAATATCTATTCTCTTCAAATTATTCTAAAACTACAAGAAGAAAGCCAGCTCCTAAATACATTCAATGAGGCCAGAATTGCTTTAATAGAGAGCAAAACCAGATGTAGACAGCACAAGAAAAACAAACAAAAGAACTATAGGCCAGTATCGCTCATGGACACAGATGCAAAAATTCTCAACAAAATATTAGCAAACAGCATTCAACAACACATTTAAAAATTTATTCAGGTTGGCCAAGTGGGATTTTATTCTGGTGATTCAAGGATGGTTCAATATTCCCAAATTAACCAATGTGATACTATACTAGCCAAATGAAGACAAAAATAACATGATCATCTCAATAAATGAAGAAAAAGCATTTAATATTCAATATCAGTTTATCATAAAAAATCTCACCCTATACTTAACATCATGCTCTATGTTGAAAAACCAAGAGCTTTTCCTCTAAGACTAAGAACAAGGCAACGAGGTCTACTCTCACTACTTTTATTCAACATAGTACTGGCAATTTCAGTCACCTCAATCAGACAAGAAAAAATAAAAAGAATGCATCCATATTGGTCACTATTTGCAGATAGTAAAATACAATACATACAAAACCCTGAAGACTCCACCAAAAAACTATTTGAAGGTATAAATGAATTCAGTAAACTTTTTTAAGATACAAAATTAATACACATAAATCAGTTGTATTTCTATATAATAACAAGGAGCATAAAGAGCAATTTAAAAAAACAATCCCATAAGAACTGCACCCCTCCCCTCAAAAAATCTAGGAATAACCTTAACCTAGTTGATGAGAAACCTATACTCTGTAAACTATAAATCTCACAAAACAAACTGAGGGTCGCTGGCGGGAGGGGGGTTGGAAGAAGGGGGGTGGGGTTATGGACATTGGGGAGGGTATGTGCTATGGTGAGTGCTGTGAAGTGTGTAAACCTGGTGTGTAATCCTTCACAGACCTGTACCTCTGGGGATAAAAATATATTATATGTTTATAAAAAATATATTATATGTTTATTAAAAAAAACACTGCTGAAAGAAATTGAAGACAACACAAGTAAATGAAAAGATATTCCATGGTTATGAATTAGAAGATTGAATATTGTTAAAGTGTCCATACTATCCAAAGCAATCTACGGAGTCAATACAATTCTGAACACAATACAGATGGCATTTTTTACAGTACTAGAACAAATAATACTGAAACCATTAGTATGGAACACAAGAAACCCTGAACAGCCAATGAGAGGTTGAGAAAGAAGAACAAAGCTGGAGGTATTAGAACCCCAGACTTTAAGACATATACTACAATGTTATAGTAATCAAAACAGTACACTATTGGCACAGAAACAGACATGTACATAAATAGAACAGCATAGAGGGACCAAAATAAACCCGTCCTTAAATGGTCAATTAATCTATAATAGAAGAGACAAGAATATACAGCGGGGGGGAAGAGTTTCTTCAATAATTAGTGCTGGGAAAATCCATGTTGTATATAAATATATATATTTATATATATTAAATATAAATATATATTATTAAATATAAATATATATTATTTATATATATAAATATAGTATTTATATTAGTGTATATATACTATATATAGTATATATACTTTATGTATAATAATATATACCTTATGTATATATACTATATATTATATATTATTATATTATATTATACATAAAATATAATTTTATATTTACATATATCTATATATTTATATATTTTACATTTATATAAATGTATATACATTTATACAAATATAAATTTATATATATTTATATATAAATGTATTATATATAAATATATTATAATGTAATATAAATATATATACTTTATATATAGTTTATATATAATATATATAATTTATATATACTATATATACTACATATATAAACTATATATATAAAGGAATCTTATATTACATTTATAATATATATTTATAATTTATATACAATATATAAATTAATTATATATAAATATATTAATATTTATATATAATTAATATTAACATATATAAATATATTTTTATATAAAGTGTATATAATATACACTTAATAATATATAATTAATATCAATATAGATTAATATCAATTAATTATATATAAATAGTAATTAAATTAAATGATATATTAATTATATAAGTTAATGATTAATATGAATTAATTAAGTTGATATGAATATTAATATATTTATATATTTAATATATTATATATTATGTGTTTTATATTTTTTATATATTTATATATTTTATATAAAAATATATTTTATATTTTATATATAAATATATAATAAATTTACATATAAATTTATATATAAATATATATATTTAATATATAAATATATATTTATATATTTTATATATAAATATTCTATTATATAAATATATAAAATATAATATATAATATTTTTATATATATATATGAGGGTGCAAGAAATGTGGAGCAAATATATCCATACCAGGTTGTAAAAAGACCCAGATATAAGATATAAGATAATATTTGCTAGCAGCAAACTGCTGACGACAACTAGTAAAGATTTAAGAAGCTGACTACTTCGAATGTGAAAAGAGCAACACAAAACTTGAGGAACATGAAGAATCCTGGAAACATGTTATTACCAAAAGATAACAATAATACTCCAGTAACTGAACTCAAAACACAGAATTTGGCAATTTAGCTGAAAAAGAATTCAACAAAGCTATTTTGAGGAATTTAGCAAAGAGAAATCATAAAAAATTCCAGAGATACAGAATGTAATAAATGACAAGAAAAATGCAATAGAGAGCATCTATAGCAGTATAAAACAAACAGAAGATAGAAATGTTGATCCAGATTATAGAAACTTTTAAATAATCCCGTTATAGTAGAACAAAGAAAACATAATGAAAAACAATGAAGAAAATAACACGTGATCTAATGGGAAACCATCAAACATATATATTAGAATAATTGGAGTTCCAGAAGAAAGTGAGGAAAACAGAACAGAAAGTCAATTTAAAGAAAAAATAGGAGAGTTTCAGGGAAGATGGTTGAGTAGGAGGAACCTGAGCTCATTCATCCCACAGACACACTGAGATAATAGCTACATATATGCAACTAACTCTGAAAATGACCTGAAAACTGGTAGAACAGATGATCCACCATAGAGAGAAGACTACATTAAAAAAGGTAGGAGGAACTTTCTAAATCATCAGGGTTTAACTTGGGAGAGCTTGAGCATGATAGCAAACTGAGTCCTCACCCTTAAAGAGTCAGCATAATAAATAACTTGACCTAAAGCATAGCACAGAAGCAATAGTTTGAAAAGTGCCTAGGATATACATGAAGAAGGTTTATTTACTTATCTCAAAATACATACAGTATCTTCAGTAGATACCTCCAGGAATAAAATTGCTGGTGGGCACAATTTCTCTCTACCTCCCCCAGCTTAGACAGCTGACACTTGTGGGAGTGCTTTTTCCTTCTCTCTAGCTAGCACTGCATGCCCTGTCTCCACATTCCCCATCAGACCTGCCCTATCTGACCTGCATGCTGTAGCAAGCATCTCTCCAAGGAAGCCCCTGCCCTGCTTCACATTGCAAGCAACCCCATCAGGGAAGAGTGTCTCTCCAGAGTGACTTCTGCCCTGGGGAAAATGGAGATAACCACACACACCAGTATATAACTCCAGCCAGGCCTCTTCACTGGCTGCACACAGAGGAAGCTCTGCCATTTGGCATGCTTGCAACCGTGGCAAAGAAGCTAATTGTGGATGTCTAGTTGGCCTAGCAGCCCCACCCACTAACAAAAATGTCTCAGTTGGCCACATAAAGAGCAAGCCCCACCATTTGGTGCATCCATAGTTGTAGCACGGAGGCTGACTGCAAGCACCTAGTCTGATTGCCAATCTTTTCTACCAGAGAACCTGTGGTGACCTCAGACAGGTAAGTCTCTTAACAGCACAGGAACCAAACCCTGTTCAGTGAGCCGACAATAGGCAGAGGAGGTCATTGCAGCTTGCTGGGCTGAGGCAAATATGGCTCAAGCACCATAGCAGGGTACATGCAGTCCACACAGAAAACACACAGAGTGCTGCTTCTGGTGCCCAGGGGGCATTGCACTGCAGCGCACCACAAAACCTCTTCTACACAAAGCTACTACTTTCAAGGCCAGGAGATGTAGCTGACCACCCTACTACATAAAAACAAACACAGAGTATTAGACAAAATGAATAGAAGAGGAATATATCCCAAATGAAAGGGTAAGAAAAAATCATACCAAAAGACCTAAATGATGGTTTTTTGACCTTTGTTTTTTTTTTTAAGATTTTATTTATTTATTTGAGAGAGAGAGAAAGAGAAAGAGCATGAGCATGGGTGGCAAAGGAGAGGGAGAAAGAGACTCCCCCCTGAGCAGGGAGCCTGACGCAGGCCTCAGTCAGTACCCTGAGATCATGACCTGAGCTGAAGGCAGATGCTTAAATGACTGAGCCACCCAGGCATCCCCAGTTAATTAGTCTTTAGAATTTACCCAAATGAGCTGAAAATTTATTCCCATATTAAAAACTGCACATGAATGTTTATAGCTGCTTTATTTATAACCAAAAATGTGAAACAACCAAGATACCTATCTTCAGTAGGTGAATGAATAAGTTATGCTAACATCCAAATAAGGAAATAGTAACACTAAAAAGAAATGAGCTATCAAGCCAGAAAAGAACATGAAGGAATTTTAAATGCATATTATTAAGCTAAGGAACCAGTCTGAAGAGACTACACACTATAAGATTCCAACTGTATGGCATTCTGGAAAAAGCAAAACTATGGGGACACTTAAATGACTGATAGTTCTCAGGAATAGGAGGACTGGAGGGTTGAGTAGGCAGAGCATAGAAGATTTTTAGGGCTATGGAACCACTCTATATGATACCATTAATGATGGATACCAGCCATTATACATTTGTCTAAACATGTAGAACAAACAACACCAAGAGCACTCCCTACGTAAACTAAGGACTTTGACTGATAATGGTGTTTTTGTAGGTTTATGATGATAACAAATGTACTCCACTCTGGTGGAGAACATTGATGGTGAAAGAAGCTGTGTACTGGGATTAGGAGGTAAAAAGGAAATCTGTGTACTTCTCAATTTTGCTATGAACTTAAAACTGCTAAAGAAACAGTGTATTTAAAAAGGAAGATAAAACCAATAGTTTTTCCTCAGTGCACATATTCAGAGACACACAAATTATGGAATAATTATCTTCCCTTAATGAACAGGTGAATGTGTTCATTGAACACCTCTGAAGAGTAGCCATCTATAAGAATGTATCTGTTAAGGTCATTAACAATTTAATTCTATACAGTGTTCTCTAAAAGTACCTTTGGTTATAAATTTAGTGACCCAATTTAACTCCACATAAGTGATACACAACACAGACTCTCAAATAAAAGAAACACGATAGATGTTGAATAACTTAGTTAAATGATGCTATAAAGTGTCCAAGATAGATGTGATTTGGGGAAACAAAAATTTTGTGCTTACTTACTCCATGTCCTCCGCACTTCTCTGAACAAAAGACTGATGCACTTATAACGTCAGTTGCATCTACACATTCATGATTTATACATATCTAAAAAAAGAAAAAATGCAAAAAACCTTTTTCCATGTTACAGGAATCTAAATGTCTTAACATTACAATCAGTAATTTTATACAGTAAGACCTACCATTCAATGTAATACATTTCAATCTAAGTACTACTTTTACTGTAACCTGTAAATTTTTATATGTTGTTTTCATTTTCATTTAGTACAAAATATTTTTCAGTTTCTCTTAAAATGTCTCCTTTGGCACCTGTGCTATTTAAAAATGTCTGTTTAGTCTCCAAGTATTGAGGGGTTTTTCAGATAAGCCTAATATAAAGTATGGACTGGGTGATAATGGTGTGTCAATGTAGGTTCATCAGTTGTAAAAGCTATCCCACTCTGGTAGGGGATTGTTGATAATAAGGGAGACTATGCTTGTGTGGGAGCAAGGGAGTATATGGGAATTCTATACCTTCCTCTCTGTTTTGCTGTGAGCCTAAATCTTCTCTAAAAATTAGTCTTAAAAAATAACTCAGTATAGGGAAATAGAAGGTATAAATAAAACAAGACCAACAAAAATTATAACCATATAACCACTTTTTATTATACTACCCTAAAATCTAACAAAACTATCCCTACGAACACAGTTTACATCTCCCAATTTTATTTTTTGTTCCAAATATCAAAAGTTTATATTGAAAGAAAACCAATTCAACATAATCAAGACATTTATTAAGTTTTAATCAAATTTGAGCTATTATTAGAGTCCCCTAATAAAAATAATAGAAATCTTTTTTTTAAGGTTTTATTTATTTATTTGACAGACAGAGATCACAAGTAGGCAGAGAGGCAGGCAGAGGGAGAGAGGGGGAAGCAGGCTCCCCGCTGAGCAGAGAGCCTGATGCGGATGTGGGGCTTGATCCCAGGACCCTGAGATCATGACCTGAGCAGAAGGCAGAGGCTTAACCACTGAGCCACCTAGGTGTCACAAAAGGAATCTTTTTAAAAATATGCTATACATATCTAATATTCTATTATGCAGTGTATGAAACATCCAGATATAACCCCTTTGTGTTTAAAATGTAATAACCAGAGGATTAAGCATATATTCCCAACTCCAATATCAACTTCTATAGTTGCAGTTCTCTTATATGAGTACAATCATACTTTTTCTATAGAATTTGAGATTTGTTTTGAGATTAAAATGAAATATTTTATGTGAAAATTATTTCCTTTTAAACATTATAGCACAGCACAACTCTCTTCAAAGAAATGGCCTCACAAAACCCTTCCTAAATCCAAACTACACCTTTTAATCCTTTACTGTGTGTGTTAAGTTTTCTCAGTAGTTCTTGGCCATGGTGGTGTGTCTAACAACTCTCTTCCTAATGTGGTCTTTATTGTCTGCTTGCCTCACTTGAAACTGAGATGAAGAGTCCTGTTATATAAGGATGCTACTGACTAAAAGAAATTGCCAAGAATGTTTCATCACATGTGATTAAAAACTACTTCATATAATGTGTTCTCATGCATTATCACTGAGGATTGTCTGTGTTATAAAAAGGATTCTATTCTTACTAAATTATCAACTGAATTGTATCAAATCATCTGTTGACCAGGTTTCATTTTTTAGTTGTTTTGGCTCCATCGCCAAAATATATCTACTGAACTCCTTGGTATATACCTCCATTGAGGAGGCATTTATGACTCTGAGGCACAAAGAAGTCAATATTAAGAAGACTACATACTGTATTCACTTTGGCAGCACATATACTAAGAAGACTCTACCTACAGGAAACTTCATTTAAACTATAAAACCACCAGAAGAGGCTATTACCATTTACAATTTCACATATTAAATAATTTGTTCAAAATCATCTATTAAGTGGAAACATCAGAATATAGATGCACACCCATCTTAGTCTTTAATGCCTACAGCATATACTATACTACGTTCCTCATAAGCAAAGATTTGGTCAGGAATTAAATGATATTTTGAAGTGAATTTATGTTATGTCTATGTTTTCTCCAGATTTGGGTTAGCCTCAAAGATAATTAATTATAATAACCAATAATAATAGCCAGTCTATATTTAGCTCTCACCATCTCACCATGGTGCCAGGCATCACACTAAACACTTTACAGTTATTCCATTTTATCTTTGGGATAACCCCATTGAGTAAATGCTATTATTACCCCCACTTTACATACAGTTGTAGTACCTCAGACTTGTTATATAACTTGCAAAATGTCAAAAAAAATTAGTTTTGAAGATTTGATTCTAAGAAGCCTGACCTAATTATCTACTGGGCTACAAAGGGACATATATTACAAAGTGGGGTTTCTTTTTTCTTCTCTAAGAAGAAAAATGAATTTCCATGCTATGGAATACTTATTATATTCCCAAGACCTCTCCCCTCCACACTCCATCCCAAAATACTTGGAGTTTCCTTGGTCATAATACTGAAGTTCTGAGAAAGATCAAACGTTCCCATTACCCTCTTAATATCTGGAGACAAAATGAAACAAAACTTCTTCTTATCTAAATACTTTAAGTTACATAGTACTAGAAATGAAGTTTGATACTTAAATGACAATATTTATTGAAGAAATGAACAAAACTAGAGTTTTAGGGCGCCTGGTGGCTCAGTGGGTTAAGCCACTGCCTTTGGCTCAAGTCATGATCTCAGGGTCCTAGGATTGAGTCCCGCATCAGGCTCTCTGCTCAGCAGGGAGCCTGCTTCCTCCTCTCTCTCTCTCTGCCTGCCTCTCTGCCTACTTGTGATCTCTCTCTGTCAAATAAATAAATAAAATCTTTAAAAAAAAAAAACTAGAGTTTTAAAAAACAGCTTTTAAATAATTTACCCTTCCTGTATCACAAAAAGAGCCACTGGAGATTCTCATTGGATCTTGTTTTGATTGAGTTGACAGGTAGTCTAGGGTTACACATAACTTATTTTCAACAAAAGCATAAATCACAGCACCACTTTCTTTGAAAAAAGGAATTCGAGTAGGATAAGTACAAACCAATCTTCC
Organism: Neogale vison; assembly: GCF_020171115.1. NCBI lineage: Eukaryota > Metazoa > Chordata > Mammalia > Carnivora > Mustelidae > Neogale > Neogale vison. The sequence goes on from NC_058101.1 coordinate 176,777,057, forward strand.
ACATTGAAGATTCCTGTAAACATAATAAAATTATATGATTATTACACATTAGACATTTATTAAGAATGCTTCAGATTTGCTTCCTTTGACCAAAAAAAAGGACGATTCTCTATTTATATCAAATGTTACAAGAGAAAATGTAATATTTTAACACTAACATTTAAAGTAAATATTTTTATAAGCTTGTAAGCATATCTTTCAATGGCATTAGTGGTCTTTTATTCCCTGTGCAGATGTATATACTTATTTTCAAATAATCAGTTCACCCATACTTCATATCCCTCTGTAGAGGGATTGAAAGATAAATAAGTTATGACCCCTACCCTCAAGGACCTTAGAATTTGATACTAAATGTATTATAAATCCCATTAAAGGTGCTATGAATAAAATAAAATAAAATAATTCTTACCAAGATTTAAGATGAGGACACATTCTAACAGGAATTAGGGAAAACTTCATGGAAAAGATACCATCTGAGTCAAAGCTTAATAATTAGTAGAATTTCAATAGGCAGAGAATAAGGTATTACTAGACAAAGCAACAGCATAACAAACCAAGGAAACAACTACATGGCATGTTTACCAGTGTACAAATGCTATAAGTACATGGGCCATGTTTGCTTTGCTAACAAATAGCTAGTCCAGTGACTAGCATATATATTTTTAATAAATGTTTGTTAAAATAAATTCATAACCAAAATATCAAAGAGCTTGGTCTTCAGATGCAGAAGAAATTTTATTTTATTTTATAGACACCAAGCAGTCTTCAGCTTGAGCATGCAATGAAGTGAACAGAGATAATATTTTTATAAGAAAAAATGAGAAGATTCAAATAGGAAGGTCATAATGGATATTATTATGTTCAATATTGGATTGAATTTAGAAGCCTAATGATCACCCACATACAAATGAATAAAAATTAGACAGAAATTTAAGCCTGTAGCATAAAAAAGATGTCAGGGCTACAAAATCTGATTTAAGATTCACTCCCATACATATGTGTGATACTTGAAACCACTGGAATGAATGACATATATAGAAAAAACTGAAAATAGAATCTTATAGGAACATAAGAAAAGTATCTTTAGTATTTGCATAGCATACCTCAATTCACAGAATTTATATTCACCTCTTTTTCTACCACAGTTCCCAAACCTATCAGCTTGAGAGTGTATTTCTTCATAGCAGGCAAATGGTGCATTTTCTGAACCTGCCAACATTAGAAATATATTTGGGTTAAAACTCCCTTCTTTTTTTTTTAATCTTAGTCCATTCCCTCATATATTATATGTTTGCTTTGCCTTCTGTACCCAGAAACTTCTCGGAAGTTTTCCTAGTGAGATTATAAGGAAAGAGAATTAAAGTGATAAGGTTATAACTCCTTTTGTTTCATTTTCAGTCATTTTCATCAGAAAAGATATCATGAAGGGTAAGGACAATTATAGAAGCATAAGCCATGAGAGTTGTCTCTGAAACAAGGCTATAGAGAGTTAATACAAGAAAACTATACTTGCTTTCCTATGTTGTGAATAGGAGCTCATAAAAAGCCAGGTCTATAATAAAATCTCACTAAATAATCCTAACTGTATCTTCAGGAAGTCTAAAATGAAGGGAACAAAACTGCCAAACTATTAACAATTTTTTACTTCATTGCTATATTTGGTTTTCATCACTGTGTAAAAAATTATCAAAATCTTGGGAACTTAAAACAACATCTATTTATAATATCACACAAGTGAGTTCTCTTTTTGCTCAAGAGTATCGTAAGGCTAAATAAAATTATTGACTGAGGCTGCAGTCTCATCAGAGGCTGAAGTCCTCTTCTGAGTTCATTGGTTGTTAGTAGAATTCAAGTTTTTTAAATAACCTTACCTTCCTTTTCTTACTATCTGCCAGAGATTGCTCTTGGCTTCTAGGAACTCCCCCCACATCCTAATCACATCGCTCTCTCACACATGGCAGTTCTTCCAAGCCAGCAAGAGAATCTCTTTGACATCTCCCATCCTTTAAAGGGCTCACATGATTAGGTCATGCACACTCAGAATGATCTCCCTTTTGATTAACTCAAAGCTAGTTATGGACCTTAATTTCATCTTGAAAATTCCTTTATCTTTACTATATACTATAATCACAGGAATGATATTCCATCACATATTCACTGGTTCTGCCCCAACTCAAAGGGAGGGTATTATCCAAGGCCTGTACACTAGGAGAATCCCGAATTTGCATGGGACTACAAAAGACCTCAAATAGCCAAATCAGCCTTGAAAAAGAAAAGCAAAGCAGGAGGCATCACAATTCTGGACTTCAAGTCAAATTACAAAGTTGTAGTGATCAAAATAGTATGGTACTGGCACAAAAACAGATACATAGATAATGGAACAGAATAGAACACCCAGAAATGAACCCCCATCTATATGGTCAATTAATCTTTGACAAACCAAGAAAGAATATCCATAGGAAAAAGACAGTCTCTTTAATAAATGATGCTAGGAAAACTGGATAGTAACATGGAAAGAATTAAACTAGACCACTTTCTTACACCCTACACAAAAATAAATTTGAAACAGATGAAAGATCTAAAGGTGAAACATGAACCATGAAAATTCTAGGGGGGATAATACAGTCAGTAACCTCTTTGACATCAACTGTAGCAATTTCATTCTAGATATATCCCCTCAAGGAAGGAAAACAAAGGCAAAAATAAACTATTGTAGCTGTATCAAAATAAAAAGCTTCTGTACAGTGAAGGAAATAATCAATAAAACTAAAAGGCAATCTATGGAATAGGAGAAGATATTTGCAAATGGCATATGTGATAAAAGGGTAGTATCCAAAACAGATAAAGAACTTAACACACTCAACACCCAAAATAATCCAATTAAAATGGGCAGAAGACACGAAGAGCCATTTTTCCAAAGACATACAGATGGTCAATGGAAAAATGAAAAGATGCCCAATATCACTCATCATCAGCAAAATACAAATCAAAACTAAAATAGAGTATCACCTCTCACCTGTAAGAATAGCTACAATTAATAACACAGAAAATAACAAATAACAAAACAAAATAACAAATGTTATTTGCAGAGAAAGGAGAACCCTCTTGCTCTTTTGGTGGTAATGTAAATTGATACAGCCATTCTGGAAAACAGTATGGAGGTTCCTTAAAAGGTTAAAATAGAACAATTCTAAGATCCAGCAATTACACTACTAGGTATCTGTTCAAAAGCTACAAAAATACTGATTCAAAGGGACACATGCACCCTGATGTTTATAATAGCTAAATTATGGAAAGAGCTCAAATGTCCACTGACTGATGAATGGATAAGGAAAATGAGGTATACATACACAATGGAATATTTCTCAGCCACAAAAAAAAGAATGAGATCTTGGGACACCTCTATGGCTCAATAGTTCAGTATCTACCTTCAGCTCAAGTTCTGGGATTAAGCTCCATAACAGGCTCCCTACTCTGGAGGGAGCCTGCTTCTCCCTCCCCAACTCCCCCTGCTTGTGTTTCCTCTGTCTCTCTGTCAAATAAAATTTAAAAAAAAAAAAAAAAGGATACGAGTTCTGAAGTACAGTTTCTACTAAATGAATAAATTGCTTTTGCACCATCATAAATCTTAAAAATTGTTAAGTTTGAACCATTTTAAGTTGGGGACTGTCTGTAGTCTGTGATTAAATACAATTCTTATATCGTCTCTCCAAATGGTACTGAATTATCCAATTTCTGATTTTTCTTGAACAATATCTTGGTGTTTAACAAGTCCTGAATTGGCATTCCTAACCTGGTATCTCTATTTACAAGTGAACCGATTAAACACTGTGAATACTTAGAAATAACATCACCTTTCCTAATGCTATCTACATAGTCACCTTTGAAGGACCAATGTTTTAAAATGGTGAAAAGAGAATTAGGAAATGATAAAGAAAGAAAAAGAATGTGGGGGAGGTGTAATTAATGAAAGCAGAAACAAGAGAAACCCAAACCCCTTGATCATAAAAGAAAACAGAGAAGGATTAGATGGGAATTCACAGTGGCTAAATAAACATCATCTTAATTCTCGTAACAATCCATTGAAGTAGATATTGTTTATCTTTATAGATGAGGTAGCTGTGTTTATTAGCAAGTTTAATTTTAGAGAAGGTAACTGTGCTAGGCAGAATTCTTTTTTAAAGTTTTTATTTAAATTTCATTTAGTTAACATACAGTGTAATATTAGCTTCAGGTGTACAATATAGTGATTTAAAACTTCCATACAACACTTAGTGCTCATCACAAGTGGACTCCTTAATCCCCAACACCTATTTAACTCATATTTCCACCCACCTCCCTTCTGGTAACCATCAGTTGGTCCTCTATAGATAAGGATCCATTTCTTGGTTTGCTTCTTTCTCTTTTTCCCCCTTTGCTCATTAATCTTTTCCTGGGCTAAGTGGTAGGATACTCACTTGTGATGCTGGGCAGCAGCAAGTCACAATTCCCAGTCACCCACACAATAGTAAGTGCAAACAACCAATACAATTATAACCTTTCTGTACACATATAAGAATTCTATTTTTTTTTCCTTTTTTTTTCCAATTTATTTATTTTCAGAAAAACAGTATTCATTATTTTTTCACCACACCCAGTGCTCCATGCAAGCTGTGCCCTCTATAATACCCACCACCTGGTACCCCAACCTCCCACCCCCCACCACTTCAAACCCCTCAGATTGTTTTTCAGAGTCCATAGTCTCTCATGGTTCATCTCCCCTTCCAATTTACCCCAAAGCACATACCCTCCCCAATGTCCATAACCCTACCCCCCTTCTCCCAACCCCCCTCCCCCCAGCAACCCACAGTTTGTTTCGTGAGATTAAGAGTCACTTATGGTTTGTCTCCCTCCCTATCCCATCTTGTTTCATGGATTCTTCTCCTACCCACTTAAGCCCCCATGTTGCATCACCACTCCCTCATATCAGGGAGATCATATGATAGTTGTCTTTCTCCGCTTGACTTATTTCGCTAAGCATGATACGCTCTAGTTCCATCCATGTTGTCGCAAATGGCAAGATTTCGTTTCTTTTGATGGCTGCATAGTATTCCATTGTGTATATATACCACATCTTCTTGATCCATTCATCTGTTGATGGACATCTAGGTTCTTTCCATAGTTTGGCTATTGTGGACATTGCTGCTATAAACATTCGGGTGCACGTGCCCCTTTGGATCACTACGTTTGTATCTTTAGGGTAAATTCCCAGTAGTGCAATTGCTGGGTCATAGGGCAGTTCTATTTTCAACATTTTGAGGAACCTCCATGCTGTTTTCCAGAGGGGTTGCACTAGCTTGCATTCCCACCAACAGTGTAGGAGGGTTCCCCTTTCTCCGCATCCTCGCCAGCATCTGTCATTTCCTGACTTGTTGATTTTAGCCATTCTGACTGGTGTGAGGTGATATCTCATTGTGGTTTTGATTTGTATTTCCCTGATGCCGAGTGATATGGAGCACTTTTTCATGTGTCTGTTGGCCATCTGGATGTCTTCTTTGCAGAAATGTCTGTTCATGTCCTCTGCCCATTTCATGATTGGATTATTTGTTCTTTGGGTGTTGAGTTTGTTAAGTTCTTTATAGATTTTGGACACTAGTCCTTTATCTGATATGTCATTTGCAAATATCTTCTCCCATTCTGTCAGTTGTCTTTTGGTTTTGTTAACTGTTTCCTTTGCTGTGCAAAAGCTTTTGATCTTGATGAAATCCCAAAAGTTCATTTTTGCCCTTGCTTCCCTTGCCTTTGGCGATGTTCCTAGGAAGATGTTGCTGCAGCTGAGGTCGAAGAGGTTGCTGCCTGTGTTCTCCTCTATTTTTATAGTATTCAAAAATTATATGAGATATTCAACACTTTATTACAAAATGGGCTTTGTGTTAGGTGACTTTTCCCTATTATAGGCTAATGAAATGTTCTTTCTGAGGACCTCCAAGAGAAGGCAGGCTAAACTATGATGTTGAGTAGGTTAAGTGTATTAAATCCTTGATTTACCAAGATATAACCCCATCATAATTTGAGAAAGATCTGTAGTCAGATGAATTGTTAAAAGTGGGTGTTGTCTAGGCTATTTTTTTATTAGTCCATCTATTGCATCTAAAGTTATCAATGAACTTTATTATTAATTTCTCTCTTAAATACCCTCTTTCATTAGTGTTAGGAACTTTCTCTAAGATCAGTGTGGGTTTTCTAGGGTGAGATGGAAACACCAACAGGGCAACACTTTGCAAATGTGAAGTCGCATGTCAAAATGTTCCCTTGTATTCAGTATACTGACCAAATCTACTAAGAGAATCTGTCCTTCCATACTCCTAATAGTGTATTTAGGTTCCCTGTATTCTATTACCAAACGCCATGAAGTACAATTAAATAGTGAATTCACTGGCATAGATAATTGTGCATGGCTGGTACTAGGGCAGTAAATGTGAATTTGGGATAATGATTGCAAATAATTGGGGCGCCTGGGTGGCTCAGTGGGTTAAGCCACTGCCTTCAGCTCAGGTCATGATCTCCGGGTCCTGGGATCGAGGCCCACATCAGGCTCTCTGCTCGGCAGGGAGCCTGCTTCCTCCTCCTTCTATCTCTACCTGCCTCTCTGCCTACTTGTGATCTCTCTCTGTCAAATAAATAATAAAAAAAATCTTTAAAAAAATGATTGCAAATAATTTAGGCAATCCTCATAAATACCACTGGGCATTAGGAAGTTTGAGGTTATACTACTTGACAACTGTTAGAGACTACTAGTATGTTTCCAGTTGGATGGATACCCATCTCAACTAGAATAAACAGAGCCACTGAAATGTTAGCTAAAATTTTAGCTTTCATAATCTGATATCTGACTCAACTTCATCTTGTGACTAACAGGCATCCACAGTTTAAATATCCTAAAACCAAACTCTGATTTACTCCTAGATTTCCTCATTTCAGTTTTTAGGACCATTAGTCAACCAGATGTTCAGGGCAAAGCAGAAATCATCCTTGATTTTCTTTCTTCTCCTCACTACCTGCTTCTACCACCAAATCTAAGTCTTATTGACACTATTTCCTAAATACACCAGAGTATGATCACGTCTCACCTACTTGATGGCCCCAAGTCTAGCCTGAGTGATCATAATTTTCTCTTCTAATATTCTATAAAAGCCTCCTAATTGACTCCCTACCTCCCTTCTCCACTGTAGTACATTCTGCATACCATAAATCAGAGTCATATTTTTAACAAATAAAAAATAAAAATCTTGTATTGGTCTCTGACTTAAGTATCTCAAATGGCTTCCTATTCACACCAAGGATAAAATTCAGTTTTCTTACCATAATCTTTACTCAGCTTGGTTCATCACAATTCAGCAACACTGTCCTCCTTTTTGTGTTTACTGCCTGAGCCCTTCACTGGACTATAACTTCCATAACAACACAAATCTTTTTTTTTTTTGTCTTGTCCATCATTGGGTTTCTAGTGCTAGAAGAGTTGTGCCATGCCCAGTTAAGGTATTAGATAAATATTTATTGAGTGAATGAAAAAATCAACACCTTGGGTAACTATACCCCATAATCTTTCTTCCTTATGAGTTTGACATCCAAAACCAAGACCTCCAACATGAATTATACCTATCCTATTTGAGGCAAAAGAGATTTTTAGAGATTGGTATTTGAAACAAACTTCTTAGTGATCTCTTCTAAATTATGTTTCCGGGACGCCTGGGTGGCTCAGTTGGTTAAGCAGCTGCCTTCGGCTCAGGTCATGATCCCAGTGTCCTGGGATCGAGTCCCACATCGGGCTCCTTGCTTGGCAGGGAGCCTGCTTCTCCCTCTGCCTCTGCCTGCCACTCTGTCTGCCTGTGCTTGCTCTCGCTTCTCTCTCTATGACAAATAAATAAAAAGTAAAAAAAAAATCTTTAAATTATGTTTCCAATGTCAAACACACTAATTTCATTATATTGTTTTGTAGTCCCATAAATATTTTTATTGAAAGAAGCAATATAAATCCTACATTTTTCAAAGAATTTGCAGATAGAACTAATTAAATTCTCCACAAGTGGATGAGAGGGGAGAGTAGAAATCTTTTCCTCATGGCTTCCAAAACAGTCTTAAAATGCATGTAAGATAAGCATAAACTTACTGAATCTGAAGCCCCTTGACCTATAATGCTTTTCTACCTCCAATAAACTATAGATCACTACTGTACACCAGCTGAAATGATGGAGAAGTATCATTTCTAGTAAATACAAAAAATTCATTTAAAAAAATGAGACCAAGAACAGAAGAGTAATGGAATATAACTTATTACACTATCACTGGAAGAAGAAATATAGGTAATTTATCTTTCTTTCTCTTGTTTTCATTTACATTTACCCTCCAGCTTCCTTTTGCTATTCCATTAAGTCCATCTTTCTCCATATGCTCAAAAGCATATCTCCCCAAAACTCTAGAGCTTTATATTTGATAGTCTGGTGTCCTTAGAGGGAACTTTCTCTTGGCTCAACTGTCTAGAAGTTCCAGAAAAGAGATTTAGAACTCCATCAACTCCCTTAACATGAGTCAGATGCTCACCTTAACACGGACTGACTGTATCAAGATTGGAAAGTATTGCAATTGGACCACACTTGATTAGGTACCCACTGTAGTATAATCAAATATGAATAAAGGTATTAATAAAACCATATTGTACTAATAGGATATTTCCCACAGTAACCATGTGGATATTGGATGGTTCCTGGAAAGTGGTACTAAGAAAATCCTAATGGAGATCTCTACAGAAAAAGATGAATCTAGAAGTTTACTGTGGAATCTTGCTTCTTATCATCAATAGAACAGTTCATGACATTTTGATCCATACTGATCTCTGTCTTCTCTATATAAACTTTGGCACTCCAGACAAACATCACTTATAGGAAGAGTATCCTGTTACCATAACTTCTAATGACTAATGCTGAGCTAAAGAGAAAGGAAACATAACACAGAAACTGGCAATTGCCCCCAGTATTCACTCCTTTTTTTGTTTGTTTAGTAATAGAAGTTTTTTATTATTAGCAGGGCAACAAACACCAAGCTAAGAAAAGGATTTCTCAGACTCTCTTGCAACCAGATGTGGTTATGTGACAAGGTTCTAGCTGCTGGAAAATCAGCAGATATTATATACCCAAAACATCAAGTTAATGGCAGTAAATAAAAGGTAGTTACAGTTTCATTTCCTCTTTTCTTGATTCCATAAGCTGGTATAAAGATTTTGTACAGGAAACTATTTTCTACCAGAGACACAAGGTATGGCTGAGCAAAAAGAAAGACGACAGATTCTTGGAAAATGCCACCGAGCCACGTTGTTGAGATGTCTTTAACAACATACCTACCTCTGGAATATTATATGAGAAAGAAAAAAACTTTTGAACCACTGTACTTGTGTAATAACAATTTATTCTTTAACCAATAAAGGGAATTGCCACTGTGGTAAACCAAAACACTTTAGGAGTGAGTGTCCCATACAAAATACACTATACCAGATGCCACAGTTTATTAGTAACAGGAAGATCAGATTGAGCCATAGACAGTTCCAAACTGAGCCAGTATTTGAGGACCAGTGGGAGCTCAGGTAGCCAGCTAAACCTATGTAAATATATTTCAGAAATTGGGGAGCTTGCAATACTGAGTTAAGTGAGCTCAGCTATTAACATGAGCAATCTTACTGATCCTTTATAAGCTAATCTATTACATTCATGAGATCACACATACTCAGTTGAATGACCACTTTGAATACTTGTTTTCCATCATATAAGTCCTGAAACTTCTTATTGATCTTATTCTCCCTTTATAAATTCTACCATAGCACCATTTCTGTTTCTAAGACAACTTCAATTTATCTCAGACAAATGCACAAGTACTATCACAAGTACTATCAGTAGCAGTCAATAGCACAAGTACTATCATAACAGTCCCTGTCTTCCTTCTATGAGTCATACCAACCAGTGTACCACTTACAAAGTTTTCTTGGGGCATCATCTGAACTCAAAATGTTTGACAGGTTTTGAGTCTAGGAGTTTGGGGTCAAACATTAGTTAAATGAATTAACTCCCTCTTAATACTAACATTTAGAAAGTAATTTATAGGGACGCCTGGGTGGCTCAGTTGGTTGGACGACTGCCTTCGGCTCAGGGCGTGATCCTGGAGTCCCGGGATCGAGTCCCACATCAGGCTCCCAGCTCCATGGGGAGTCTGCTTTGCTCTCTGACCTTCTCCTCGCTCATTCTCTCTCTCACTGTCTCTCTCTCTCAAATAAATAAATAAAATCTTTAAAAAAAAAAAAAGAAAGTAATTTATGATAAAGTATTTCTGAGGCCTTGATTTCTCTTATTAAGATTATCTTATACATTTTATCAAGAAATGAACTAAGGGGGCACCTGGTGGCTCAGTGGGTTAAAGCCTCTGCCTTCGGCTCAGGTCATGATCCCAGAGTCCTGGGATCGGGTCCCCTCATTGGGCTCTCTGCTCAGCGGGGGAGCCTGCTTCCTCCTCTCTCTCTGCCTGCTTCTCTGCCTACTTGTGATCTCTGTCTGTCAAATAAATAAAATTTTTTTTAAAAAAAGAAAGAAATGAACTAAGAAGATCTAGTAAGCTAAGGACATATATTTACCTCTCTTCCATTTAAAAAAAAATTCTACCGAGGAAGAATGAGGTCAGCCAGATGGCTGGCAAAGTAAGAATGCCAGCCTTCATCCCTTCACAAAAAAAAAAAAAAAAGAATGGCTATCTACAAATGAAAATAGCCCTGGAAGAGCTCAAGAGTACCATTTAAGAACTTACAGCAATAAGGGGAACAACAACAACAAAAAAAGAACAACTGAACAGAAAGAATTATTGGGGAGATCAAATTAATGGAGACACCTGGAAACAACTAGAACAAAGATGCATGAGAGCTCTCAGTAACATGCAACAGATGCCACTATAGTACCCAGTGGCCTGCTCTTCAGAAGACACTGGCAGATTTTACCACTGGGGACCTCAACAATCCCCATGACAGCCATAGACATTCCACACCATTCACAGTAGAGAAGCCCAGTGTTTACCTGGAGCTCCAGAAAGACACTGGTAGTTTTTGCCATGGAGATAATCAACAGCCATCACCACTGCTGACAACTCCAGTTAAGGAGACCTCGCTATGCCTCACTCAGAAAAAGCTAATGTTCTGATGTCTCAGAATCAGGGCTGCCACACATCTTTCCAAACATTTGGAAATGTGTTTCCAGACCCCAGAACTATAGCTACTCCACATGCACCCACATTTTAGACACAAGAGCGACTGTCCCTGTGTGCTACTCAAATAGACCCTGGGTCCACTGTTGCTCAGTAAGCACATGCTTTCCAGTCCCTGCTACCATGAATCCTCCAGGAACACCTGTACCTGAAGCAGCAGAGCCACTGACACTCTAGCTAACCATGGCCCCAGACTTTGACATGCTTTCACTCTGTAAGGTGCTCCAGCCTCAGTCCTATCACTACTACAGAGGCATTGTGCATCAGACACCATTGCCACTGCCACCATCACCACCACCATCACCTCACTGAAGAACCCAACAACCTTGCCACAACTTTAGCGATCTAAGGACTCCCGCAATTTTTGCTGACATTGACCTCAGCTGAAGAAGTTGCATAGAGACTGTGTCACAGGGCCTCCCCTGGAGTTGTAATCTCTACATTCCACTGAAGAATGCCCCCCAACACACTCACCCACAAGTAAAGGTATTTCCCTATCAAAACTAGTCCATAAAGTCTGGAAGACAATACTACTCTATCAAATATGCAGAAAATGCAAAGACACAAGAAACCCAAAATATCCAGGAATTTGTTGACATTTGCACCATTAAAATATCCTATAGTTTGTCAAGTGCTTTTTCTGCATCTAATGAGTCATATGATTTCTACCCATTGTTTCTTTAAATAAGCTTTCTATCTCCTTCTTCTCTTTTCCTTATGGCACTTGTTTCTTTTGATAGTATGCCATGGATCACACAGATTTTCTTTATTCTTTTTCACTTTTTTCTTTGTTTTTCTTTCATTGGATAATTTCATATTATCCAATTATTCTACTCACAGATTTTTTTTCTTCTGTTTGATCAGCTCTGCTGTTGATGCTCTCCATTGCATTTCCCATTTCACTCACTGTATTCTCCAGCTCTGGAATTTCATTTGATTCCCTTCAATGATTTCTGGTAAACTTCTCATTTTGAGGGTGCCTGGGTGGCTCAGTTGGTTGAGCATCTGACTCTCAATTTCAGCGTGGGTCATAATCTCAGAGTCATAGGGTTGAGCCCTACATCAGGCTCTGTGCTCAGCAGGCACTCTGCATGAGACTCCCTCTCTATTTCCCTTGCCCCTCCCTCTGCTTGCACTCTCTCTCTCTCTCAAATAAATAAAATCTTCAAAATACTTCTCATTTTGTTCAGTGTTATTTCATTTGTCTTTCTGTGTTTTCTTGTAGCTCACTGAACTTCCTTAAAACAATTACTCTGAATTAAGTTCAATGAGCAAGATAAACTGTTTTTATGAAATACCTTCCACCAGCTCTCCTAGGGATTCTGAGGCTTTTTCAGACATGTTCCATCTTCTTGCTCCCTTTTGTAGCAGAATTATTAAGCACATAGGACTTCTCTCAATCCTGTAACACACCAGGTTGAGTGCTGACAGACTGCTTTTGCTTTTACGTGTCTGGCACTAAAGCTCTCCAAATGCATCCAGTTTTTGTTGTTGTTGTTGTTGTTGTTGCTTTCCAGAGATGGGTTAGAACTTCTCTTCTGGAAAACTGGACTTCCACAAAGTCTCTCTCATCAGGGTGATTGTCTAAGATAGTATTTTCCAAACACTGCTAGACTGTGGCCCTGAGGCATCAAACAAGTTCACAAGCCACTGCAGGGTCCACAGCAGCGTCCATAGCTGGTCCCTATATGCTTATTATCCAATGCACAGGTCGGGGAGGCTCCTTCCAAGTCTCTTGGCATATGGTGGTAGGTCCCATAGCTTCCACAAACGCTCTCCCACAAAGGTTCACAGATGAATGCCAATTGTTGTTGTTAAGCGGGGAAACAGTGAAGGACATTTTATCAAATACTTAGTGAAAAAATAATGTTCTCAGAAAATAGAGTGGAACGGGCCACCTTGGTGGTTCAATTGATTAAGTGTCCAACTGCTCAGGTCGTGATCTCAGGGTCCTGCAGCAGAGCCCTGCATGGCCTCCATGCTCAGCAGAGAATCTACTTGTCCCTCTCCCTCCCACTTTGCAACTCCCCACTGCTTGTGCACTCTCTCCTTCTCTCAAATAAATAAGTAAATAAAATCTTTAAAAACAAAAACCAAAAAAGAAAATAGAAGGGAATTTTTTTACTCATTTTATGAGTCTAATAACATAATTTTCATACTGAAATCTGACAAAAACATCTACAAAAAAGATTATAATATACCTCATCAACACAGACAAAAATCCTCAGCAAAATATTAATAAATCAAATCCAAGAATATAAAAAACAATAATAACTAATAAATAATGGGTTTTATTCTAGAAATGTAGGGGTTTTCTTTACCCCCTGTAAAATCAATGAATATAATCTGCCATATTAACAGACTATTAGAAAAATATACTCATCTCAATAAATATGGGGGAAATGTTTGAAAATACTGAACACCCATTTATGGAAAATCTGAAGGAGAAGGGAATTACCTCAACCTTATCAAGCACATTCAGGAAAAACCTATGGCTAACATCATACAAGTAACATTATACTTATTAACTAAGTATAATACTTAATGCTTTCCACCCAAAATCACTAAAACACATGGATGTTTTACTATTCTTTACTACTTTATTCAACATTAACCCTGTACAGTAGAATGAGGAAAGAAAAAGAAGTATATGGCATACATGTTGAAAAATTAAAAATAAGACATTCTTTATTCTAAAGATATGAGTGAGTGTGTGTGTGTGTGTGTGTGTGGTAAAATGCAAGGTCAACAAAAACCACTAGAAGAACTAGTAATCTAATTACTGCAGACCGTTAACAAATTCCAATGATCTCTGTGAAAGGCAAATTTTTAGTTTAAAAAAAAGTAACCACCACTTTGCTTCTAGCAGTAAATTTCATATCACCATTGTTCATCTTTACCAGCATTTGTGTAGGACAGAATAACTCTGAAATCCCTGAATACTTTCTTGTTTCAGGCACATATACACAATGTGTTGCAAAACTTGTTTTTACAATGATTCATTCTGAGCAGTGCTCTGAATTCTTATTATATAATATTTTTGTCATTTAACAATTCTGTACCTACAATTCTGTACAGTTCCATGTTCTCTGGTGACTAGTCAGAATAAGACTTCTCTATACCTATTCAGAGTCATTTTGTTTATTTCACTACATCAGATCACAGATAAAAGATTAAGATACAAAAATCAATTGTATTTCTACTTAGTAGCAAAAACAACTGGAAAACCAAGTTTCATGAAAGCAATACTATTTTACAACAGCACCAAAACCCAAAACATAGTTAGGAATAATATAAAGATTTAAAAAAAACATTCACTATAAACTAAAAAACATTTTTTAAGAACATATTCATGGTCTGCAAGATACTATATTGTTGTCAATAATCCAGAATTCATCTGTAAATTCAAAACAACCTTAATTAAAATCCTAAATGGCATTTCTTTTTTAGAAATTGGCAAGCCAATATTAAAGTTTAAATGAAGATGAAAAGGATTCAGAAAATCCAAAGCAATATTGAAAATAATAAACAAAGTTGAATTTACGTTACCTGATTTTAAATCTTACCATAAGTTATGGTAATCAATAACATATGGATAGATAGACCAATGAAGCAGAAGAGAATCCAGAAATGGAACTCTCCTACATTCTCAATTGATTTTTTTAACAAAGATATCAAATCAAATGAATGAAAAAGTCTTTATTAAAAATGATGATAGAACAATTGCACATATTTTTAAAAATAACTATAAAAGAAAAATATTTCTTTTTTTAGGCGAGATGGTGGACAAGTAGGGGACCCCATTTCAACCAATTCCCTGAATTTAGTTGGATATCTACCAAACCATTCTGAACACCCACGAAATCAGTCTGGATCTAAGAATATATATCTGGATCTCTACAAGCAGATAAGCACTGCTTTTTGCAAGGATTGGAAGTGCACAGTCATGAATCTGCCAGGAGCTATCAGAAGATAAACACTGTGTAAGGATCCCAGGGCCCTGAGGTCAAGACCTGAGCTGAAATTAGATGCTTAACAGACTGAGTCATCCAGGTGCTTTATGTTATTCTTTTTCTAGTTCTGATAAGTGTAAGATTAAATTGCTTGAGATTTTTCTTGCTTCTTCTCTTAGAACTGCTTTTGCTGGATCCCAAAGGTTTTGAACTGTTGTGTTTCATTTTCATTTTTTTTCATGTATTTTTTATTTTATTTTTTATTAAGTTTTTTTTAAATTTTCATTCCAGTATAGTAAACTTAGTGTTATATTAGTTTCATATGTACAATTTACTGATTCACCCTTCACCTATTTCGCCCATCCGCCACCTATCTCCCCTCTGATATGCTTTATTTTAAATAAGAGCCCCAGGAAGGGATACAAATCATAAGGGACTCTTAATCTCAGGAAACAAACTGAGGGTGGCTAGAGGGGGGTGAGAGGGATGGGGTGGCTGGGTAATGGGACTCTAAGGAGAGTATGTGCAATGGTGAGTGCTGTGAATTGTATAAGACTGATGAATCTCAGAACTGTACCCCTGAAAAAATAATATATTATATGTTAATTTTTTAAAAACCCTCAGTTATTTTTTTTCTACAAGAACATTTTTTGCTTGAAGCATACTTCAGAATACGTGAAGTATATATATATAAAGCATTCATCCAAAAAAAAAACCAGAATACAGATTTTCTTCAAGTACATACAGACGAATCCACTGGTCATGTCATCATGTAAAAAGAGACATAACAATGGGCACCCAGATGGATCAGTCAGTTAAGCCTCTGCCTTGGGCTCAGGTCATGATCCCAGAGTTCTGAGATCAAGTCCCACACCTGGCTCCCTGCTTTGCAGGAAGTTTGCTTCTCCCTCTCCCCTCACCCTGTTTGTGCTCTCTCTCATTTGTTCTCTCTCTCTCAAATGAATAAAATTTTTTTTAAAAAGAAACGATAAGTATTCTAAAATTAAGATGACTGAAATCATATTAAGTATATTTCCCAACCACAATAGTACAAAACTAAAAAAGCAAAACTAAAACACAGCCAAATAGGGGGGTGGGAGGTTGGGGTACCAGGTGGTGGGTATTATAGAGGGCACAGATTGCATGGAGCACTGGGTGTGGTGAAAAAATAAATGAATACTGTTTTTCTAAAAATAAATAAATTGAAAAAAAAATAAAATATAAAAAAAAACACAGCCAAAAAATCTACAAAAAAAAAAGCAAAACTAAAACACAATCAAAAAATCTACAATGTAAATACTAAATATTGAATATATAAATATTAAACAACACACCGCTGCACAAGCAATAGGCCAAATAAGAAAACGGCAAATCAAAACAGTCTCAATACAAAAGAAAAAGAAAACACAATATTTTAAAACATACAGGATGGAGCAAAAGCAGATGTTAGAGCGAAATTTATGCTATAAATGCTTTTATTAAGAAAAAAATTTTAGAGGTGCCTTTTTTCTAGGTATGTCACCTAAGGTAAGAGAAATAAAAGGAAAAAAAAAACTATTGGGACTACATCAAAATAAAAATCTGTATAATGAAGTAAATAACCAACAAAACTAAAAAGCAACTGAATGAATGGGAGAAGATATTTGCAAATGACTTGTCTGATAAACGTTTAGTACCCAAAATATATAAAGAACTTATGCAACTCAACGCCCCAAGAAACAAATAATCCAATTTTTAAAATGGGCAGAAGACATAAACAGACATTTCTCCAAAAAAGACATGCAGATGGCAAACAGACACATGAAAAGATGCTCAACATCACTCATCACCAGGGAAATGCAAATCAAAACTACAATGAGATATCACCCTACACCTGCCAGAAAGACTAAAATCAACAACACAAGAATCAGTGGGTATTGGTGAGGATGTGGAGATAAAGGAACTCTCATGAATGGCTGGTGAGAGTGTAAGCTGGAGCAACCACTCTGGAAAACAGTATAGAGATTCCTGAATCTCTTAGGATCCTTAGAATCCAGCAATCACACTACTGGGTATTTACCAAAGAATACAAAAACATTAATTCAAAAGGATACATGCACCCTTATGTTTATAGCAGCATTATTTACAATAGCCAAGATATGGAAGCAGCCTAAGGGTCCATCAATTAATGAATAGATAAAGAAGTAGTGGGGTTTGTGTGTGTGTGTGTGTGTAATGGAATATTATTCAGCCTTAAAAAAAAAGAATGAATCTTGCCATTTGCATAGCATGGATAGAGCAAGTTATTATAATGCTGTAAGTCAGTCAGAAAAAGACATATAATTTCACTCATATGTAGAATTTAAGAAACAAAATAATTGAGCAAAGGGAAACAGAGTACAGAGAGGCAAATCAAGAAACAGAGGACAAACTAGATGTTTACTAGAGGGGTGGTGAGTGGGGGAGTGAATGAAATAGGTGATAGGGATTAACTAGTGCATATCTCATGGTAAGCATTGGGTGATATATGAAATTGCTGAATCACTACATTGTACACCTGAAACTAACATAACACTGTATGTTAACTATAATGGAATTAAAATAAAAAATAAAAATAAAAGACAAAAATGCAATAGAGAACTTCAACAGCAGAATCAAGCAAAGAAAAGAAACAATATGCAAATTGGAAGACATGTTCAGGCAAAGGGAAAAAAAAAAGAATGAAGTCCTACAGGATTATGAGACACCAACATATGAATCAATATGCATTACTGCAGTCACATTAAAAGGAAAGAGAATGAGGCAGAAAGCTTATTTAAGGAAAAGGAGCTGAAAAATTCCCAAATCTTAGAAGACAAATGGATATCTAGGTTCACAAAAGTCAAAGGATCCAAAATAGGATCAACCAAGACAACACTAAACAGATTTACATTATAAACAAATTATCAAGGAAAAAGAATTTGAAAGAAGGCAGGGAAAAGTGGATACTCATATACAATGGAAACCCCACAAAACTATGAGTGGACTTTTTTAGTGGAAACCTTGTAGGCTAGGATGGAGTGGATGATATAATTGAAGTTCAAAAAAATCTGCCAACCAAAAAGTACTGTGTTCAGAAAAACTGCTTTTTAAAAATAAAGAAAGAAAGTCTTTCTCAGACAAACACAAAGTTAAGTTATCACAACTAGATCTGCCTTCAAGAAATCCTAAAGGGAGTTCCTCAAATTAAAATGAAAACATACTACGCAGCAATGAAAAAGCATAAGAAAACGTAAATCTCAATGGTCAAGGATATAAAGCTGTGAGGTTGATATAGAAATTACCTTTAATCTAATATAACAGTTAAAATATAAAAATGTATTTATATTTTGAATATACAATATAAACAGAAGCAATTCTGACTAAAATAGCACAAAGTACGTGGAGGGGAAGTAAAAGTATAGATTTTTAGGGAGCTTGGGTGGCTCAGTGGGTTAAGCCTCTGCTTTTGGCTCAGGTCATGATCTCGGGGTCCTGGGATCGAGTCCCGCATCGGGCTCTCTGCTCAGCAGGGAGCCTGCACCTCCCTCTCTCTCTGCCTGCCTCTCGGCCTACTTGTGATCTCTCTCTCTGTCAAATAAATAAATAAAATCTTTTTTAAAAAGTATAAATTTTTATGTACACAATTGAAGTTAAGCTTATCAACTTAGAAGGCTACAATTACAAGTTACTTCATACAAGCCTCGAACTGTATAAAGAAAAAAATCTATAATAGATACACAAAAGGTAGAAAAGAATCAAAGTTACTACCAAAAAAATCATCAAATTGGAATGGACAACAATGACAGACAATAAAACTGCAAAACAGACAGAAAACATAAACAAATGACAATAGTTAATCTTCACCTACTAAAAATGAATTTAAAATTAAATGGATTGGGGCACCTGTGTGGCTCATTGGGTTAAAGCCTCTGACTTCAGCTCAGGTCATGATCTTGGGAAGCTGGGATCAAGCCCCGCATCAGGCTCCCTGCAGAGAGCCTGCTTCCTCCTCTCTCTCTCTCTGACTGCCTCTCTGTCTACTTGTGATCTCTATCAAGTAAATTTTTAAAAAATTTTTTTAAAAACTAAATAGATTAAATTCCCCAATCAAAGGGCATAGACTAGCTAAATGGATTAGCGTCAGGGCACACCTGGAGCTAGCCCCTCCACTCTGTATCCACAGACAAGTGGACCAAACGCTATCATCAACACCTAATGCAGTGTGTATGCCTGGGCATGAAGGTGAAGCTATGGTAGTGTATGCCAATAACCAGTGACATGACAGCTGCTAGTAAGCCCCTAACTGGACTTGGCCTTTGCTGCTTGCTCTGGCCTCTATCACTGTAAGTGTGTATCCAACCAGCTCTTACCCCTACACAGGCACCTGGAATAGGCCTCTATAGCCAAGTGTGTGCACTCAGTCACCTCCAGCCACTAACACTGTCTGTCCCTAGTCTCTAGGCACTGAACCTGGAGATGTTCCTGAAGACTCTAATAGCCCCAGCAGCCACTGAGGACTGTCTGACCACACAATGTCCATGCCATGAACCCTAGTGGCCTAAGCAAAGGAGACATTACACCCCATGGACCAAGTGCCGTCAACACATGCCCAAACAGGGTACACTGCACCACTAGACCCCGGATCACCACTTACTCCAGAATGCCCCCTCCCATAGATGAAAGTCTTCCCTTACCAAAGTCAATCCATAAAGTCTGGAAGAGGTGACTGCTTCTTCAAATAAGTAGATAACTACGCACAGCTACAGGGATCATGAAGAAGCATAGAAACATGATGCCACCAAAAGGATATAGTAAACCTCCAACAAATAGCTTCACACAAATGGATATCCAGGAATTGTCTGATAAATATTTCAAAATAATTGTTCTAAAAATGCTGAGAGAGCTACAAGATAGTGCAATACAGATAAACAATGTAATAAAATCAAAAAACAATACAAGAACAAAATGAGAGGTTCAACAAATAGAAAATATAAAAAGAATCAAACAGAAATTGTGAAACTAAATAATCCAATAACTAAACTGAAGAATTCAGTAGAATAGTTCAACAGTATAACTGACCAAGCAAGCAGAATCAGTAAGCTAGAAGACAGATCAATTGAAATTATCCAATTAGATAAACTAATGGAAAAAGAATGCAAGGTTATAAAGAAAGCCTATGTGATGTATAGGACACCCTTGAGAGAAATAATGTATGCATCACTGGAGTCCCAGAAAGAAAAGAAAGGGAGAAAGGAGTAGAAGTCTTACTTATATAATGACTGAGAACATCTCAAACCTGGGGAGAGATTTGGACATATAAGTTTATGAAGTTAATAGATCACCTCAAAAATTCAATCCAAAATGGTCTTCTCCAAGACACATAATAATAATAAAGAGACATTGTAATAAAACTATCTAAAATCAACAATAAGAGAAAGTGGTTAAAAAAAATATTGTCTCTCATAAAAGAGAATCCCTCCCACCCCAGAAAGCTGTCAGTAGATTTCTTAGCAGAGATCTTGCAAATCAGGAGACATAGGATGATATAATCCAAGTTCTGAAAGAAAGAAACTGGTAACCAAAAATACCTTACCCAGCAAAGTTGTCCTTCAGAAATTAAGGTGAGATAAAGACTTTTGCTAGTAAACAAAAGCTAAGGGAATTGATCAACACTAAATCTGCCTTAGAAAAAATGCCAAAAGGAGTTCATCACGCTGAAATGAGAAAAGCTAATCAGTAACATGAACACAAAAAAAGTATACAATACATCTGCAAAGACAAGGACATAGTAAAATTCATAATATTCAAACTGTAACATGGTTATGTGCTAACTCTAGTATAAAAGTTAAAGGAGAAAAGTATTAAAATAGCAATAGCTACAGTAATTTCTTAGTGTATACACACTACAAAAAGATGTTATTTTGACATCAAAAACATAACAGGAGGGGAGACTTGGGACGGGTTTTGAAATTGATCAAACATTACTATTTTGGCATAAAATAGGCTGTTATACATATATTTTATGTAAGTTTCACAGTAACCATAAACAAAAACCTGCAGTAGATTCACAAATAATAAAGAGAAGGGAATCAAAGCATACTACTATGAAAAATCACAAATTCACAAAGGAAAGCAGAAAGAGAAATAGGAAAATAACAATTAACAAGTTGGAATTAGTAGGTCCTTGCCTATCCATAATCAATCTAATTGCAAAGGAACTGAATTTCCTAATCAAAGGACAGAGTTGCTTCATGAATAGGTAGAAAAATAAGACCCAATTATATGCTGCCCACAAGAGATTCACTTCAGCTATAAGGACACACATCAGCAAATGTAAAAAAATGGAAAAAGATTTTCCATGCAAGTGGAAAACTAGCAAGCAGGGATAGCTATATATCAGACAAAATGGACTATAATTCAAAATGCTAACAAGAGGAGTAAAAAAGATCATTATATAATAAGGCAGTCAATTCATCAAGAAGATATGACAATTATAAATATATATCCACTCTACATTGATGTACTTAAATATCGTAAGTGCTAATAAAACTGAAGGGAGAAATAGACAACAACACAATAATACTAGGGGGCTTAAATATTCCACTTCCTACAAAGGATAGATATTCAGAAAGAAAATCAACAAGGAAAAGCTGGACTAGGACCAGACTTTGGACCAAATAGATATAACAGACACATACAGAATATTCCATTTAGCAGCAGCAGAACACACATTCTTCTCCAGTGTGCATGGAACACTCTCCAGGACAGATCATATGATAAGCCATAAAACAAGTCTTAGTAAACTTAAGAAGGAAATCATACAAAGTAACGTTTACAACAACAACAATATGGAACTGAAAATTAATAATTGAAGGAAATCTGGAAAACTCACCAATATGTGGAAATTAGAGAACATGCTCTGAAACAACCAGTGGGTCAAAGAGGAAATCAAACATAAATCAAAAACTATACTGAAATAAATGAAAATGGAAGGACAACATATCAAAATCTATGGGATTCTGCAAAGCAGTTCTAAGAGAGAAGTTTATAGCAATAAACACCTCCATATAAGAAAAAAGGTGTAAAATAAACAACCCAACTCTATACCTCAAGGAAAAAGAAAAAAAAAGCCACCAGATTAGCAGATGGAAAAAAATAACAAAGAGCAGACCAGAAATGACTTAAATAGGGATGAGAAAAACAATAAAAAGATTAACAAAATAAGAGCTGGTTTCTCAAAAAGACATACAAATTTGACAAACATCCAACTAGACTAAAAAAGAAGATTCAAAAAAAAAGAAGAAGAAAAGAAGATTCAAATAGGTAACCATAAATTAAGGAAGAGACATTATAACTGATAACATAAACATGCAAAGGGTCATAAGCAACTATTATGAACAATTATATGTTGACAAATTGGGAGAACCTAGAAAAAGTAGATAAATTCCTAGAAACATAACCAACTAATATTAAATCATGAAAAACTAGAAAATCAGAACAGACCAATTTTGAGTATGAGATAAAATCAGTAATCATAAATTTCCCAACACAGAAGAGGCCAAACCAGATAGTCTCCCTGGTGAATTACACCAAACACTTGTTAATGTTAATCATTCTCAAACCCCTCCAAAAAACTGAAGAGATCATTTCCAAATTCATCCTATAAGGCCAGCTTTATCTTGATACCAAAGTCAAATGAAAACACTATAAGAAGAGAAGACTATAGACCAACATCTCTAACGATTACAGATGTAAAAATTCTCAACAAAATATTGCTAAACTAAATTCAACCGAGCATTAAAAGAATAAAATGCCATTATCAAATGGTATTTATCTCTGGAATGCAAGGATAGTTCGATATATGCAAATCAATAACTGTGATATACCACATAAATAGAATGAAAGATAAAAGATCATAAGATTCTCTCAATAAAAACAGAAAAAGCATTTGACAAAATACAACATGCTTTCATGATAAAAATAATCAGCAAATTGAGTATAGAAGGAACACATCTTAACACAATAAAGTCCACATATAATAAACCCACAGCCAATATCAAACTTAGAAAGCTTTTCCTCTAAGATGACAAATAAGACAAAGATGCTCATTCACACCACTCCTACTCAACATAGTACCAGAAATTGTAATGAGAGCTGTCAGGATAAAAAATAATAAAAGGCATCCCAACTGGAAAGGAAGAGGTGAAATGGTCTTGTAGAAAATATAATCTCATATGGAGAGTGACCTAAAGACCCAACCAAAAAGGTGTGTTATAACTATTAAATTCAGTAACTCTGTAGGGTACAAAATCAACATACAGAAATCATTTGAATTTCTATACACTAACAACAAAGCAGCTGAAAAAGAAATAACAGTATCATTCTCACTAGCATCAGAATCAATAAAAATACTTCAGAATAAATTTAAATAAAGTGAGAGATCTGTACCCTGAAAATTCATGAAAAAAATTTAAGACACAAAAGAAAAGATATCTTGTGTTCCTGGATCAGAAGAATTAATAGGTTAAAATGTCAATACTACCAATACCATTTGTAGTTTCAAAGCAATCTATACCAAAATTCCAATGGCCTTTTTCAGAAATAGAAAAAACTACTAAAATTTATATGGAACCACCGAAACTTTTAAAATCTAAAGCAATCCTGAGGAAAAAACAAAACTAGAGGTACACAATTCCTGATTTCAATTATACTCCAAAGCTGTAATAATTATAACAATATGGTACTGTTTTAGAAGAGCAGACCAATGGAACAGAATGGAGAACCTAGACCAAATCCCATGTATATGCTCAAAAAATACTTGATGAGGGAGCCAAAAATAATAAATGGGGAAAAAAGGACCTATTCTATAAATGACATTGGGAAAACAGGATATTCTCATGTAAAAGAATTAAAGTAAACCTCTAGTTTATACAATTCACAAAAATTAACTTGAAATAGATTAACAACTTAAATGTAA
Organism: Neogale vison; assembly: GCF_020171115.1. Taxonomy (NCBI): domain Eukaryota; kingdom Metazoa; phylum Chordata; class Mammalia; order Carnivora; family Mustelidae; genus Neogale; species Neogale vison. The sequence goes on from NC_058101.1 coordinate 176,801,261, forward strand.
GAATGAACACCATAAAAATCCTAGAAGATGACATAGGGAAAAAGCATTGACACTGACACTGTTGTTGGCACTGACTTTTTAGATATGACAAAAGCAAGAAGTAATAATGGGACTTCATCAAACTAAAAGGCTCGTGCATAGCAAAAGAAATAAAACAATGAAGACAATCTATGTAATGGAAGTGAATATCTGCAAATCACGGATCTGGTAAATGTCCAAAATATACAAAGAACTCATAAAACTCAGTAACAAGGGCGCCTGAGTGGCTCAGTGGGTTAAAGCCTCTGCCTTCGGCTCAGGTCATGATCCCAGGGTCCTGGGATCGAGTCCCGCATCGGGCTCTCTTCTCAGCAGGGAGACAATAACACAGACAACAGAACACAATAAAACAGAACACATCTCTCTCTGCCTGCCTCTCTGCTACTTGTGATCTCCAGCTGTCAAACAAATAAATAAAATCTTAAAAACAAACAAACAAAAAAAACTTCAGTAACAAAAATCCAAACAATCTGATTAAGAATGAGCAAAGGAAGAGAACAGACTATTTTCAAAGATATAAATATAGACAAAGGTACATGAAAATATGTTTAATATATCATTAATACCAAAGAAATGCAAACGAAAACCACAGTAAGATAATTCCTTACATCTGTTAGAATGGCTTTCATCAAAAACTGAAAAAATAACAAATATTGGCAAAAATATGGGGAAAATGAAACACTTACGCACTGTTGGTGGAAATGTAAATTGGCACAGCCAATACCCATATGAAAAGCAGTATGAAGGTCCCTTTAAACGTTAAAAGTAGAACTACTATATGATCCAGCAATCCCATTTCTAATCCACTTCATATCTACAGGAAATGAATACAATATCTTGAGTAGAAATCTGCATCCTCAAGTTTGTATAATTTTTCACAACAGGCAAGATACGGAAACAGTGTCTGTCAATGAATGGATTGGTAAAGAAAATGTAGTATTTATATAAAATAACATTTTATTCAGTCATGAGGAAGAAGGAAATCCTTCAATTTATGCCAACATGGATAAACTTGTGGGCATTGTGTTAAGTGAAATAAGTTAGACAAGGAAAGACAAACGTTCTATAGCATTGCTTATGTGTGAAATCACCAAAACAAAACAAAAACTGAACTCAGGTAAACAAAGCATGCATAGCCTGTGATTACCAAGGCTGGTAGGTGGGGGAAAGGGAGAGATGTTTGTCAAAGGGTACCAATTTCTAGTTACAAGATGATTTAAGCTCTGGGATTCTGAGGTACAACATGATGATTATACTTAATAATACTGTATTACATACTTGAAAATTACTAGGAGAAAAGATTTTAAATACTCTCACCACGAAAAGAAATGTTAATTATAGCACATGATGGAGGTGTTAGCTAACAATATGGTGGTAATCACTGTGCATTGTGCAATAAATAACCATACCACATCATGTTATATACCTTAAAATGACACAATGTTATAGGTCAATTACATCTCAATAAAGCTGCAGAAGGTGGTAAGGATCAAGATAAACATAAACTTAAGACCCAAAACTGTTAAATTACAAGAAAATAGGGGGAAAGCTCTTGAATATTGGTCTGGGAAATAATATTTTAGATAAGACATGAGAGAACAGACAACAAAAACAAAAATAGACAAGTGGGACTGCATCAAACTTAAAGACTTCCTTCTAAAAAAAATATATATATATATATATTTATTTATATAAATATATATATATATATATTTATTTATTTATTTTTAGAGTGAAAGAGGGAGAGCAAGGGAAGAGGAGGGGCAGAAGGAGAGAATCTTTCAAGCCCACTCCCCACTGAGCAGGGAGCTGGACCAGAGACTCATGAGACCCTGACCTAAGCTAAAACCAAGAGTCAGACACTCAGCCACCTGAGCCACCCAGGGGCCCCCAAACTAAAAAAAACTTAATAAAGGAAACAATCAACAGAGTGAAAATGAGACCTATCTGCTAACCACACATCTGATAAGGAGTTAATCTACAAAATATGTAATAACTCATACAACTCAAGAGCAAAAACAAATAATGAGATTTTAAAAAGCAAAAGACTGAATAGATATTTGTCAAAAGAAGATATACAAATGACCATCAGATTTATGAAAAGGTGTTCAGCATCACTAATCATGAGAAAAATGTAAATCAAAACCACAACTTACACCTTTTAGGATAGCTATTATCAAATAGACAAAAAATAACAAGTGCTAGCAAGGATGTAGAGAAAGGGAAACTTTGTACACTGTTGTGGGGAATGAGGTTGGTACACTCATTATGGAAAACTGTATATAGATTCCTCAAAAATTAAAAATGAATTACATTATGATTAAGAAATTTCATTTCTTGGTGTATATATATGTAACTAATATGTTAACTACCGTGATTGTGACAATTATTTCAAAAAATATCAAAACAATTCATTTATCTTAAATATATATTTTGTCAGTTATACCTTAATAAAGTTTAAAAAATAAAAACATAGATTTTAAATAGAATAAAGAATATAAATATAAACATTGGGGTGCATATGGCCCTTCTTTTCATGACATCTGTATCTTTGGGGTAAATACCCAGTAGTGCTAGGTCATAGGGTAGCTCACAATGAATCATGGAACACTACATCAAAACTAATGATTTACTGTATGGTGACTAACAGAACACAATAAAAAAATTTAAATATATATTTAAATATATAGATAGAATTTAACTTGCACATACATACATATGTATTAATTATATTTTATATATTATATATGTGTACATATGCATTGTTGTAAGTATATTTTTAATGTAATATGCACATTATATACAATTATATATTATATACATATATATACAATTATATAATTATATATATAATTAACTGCCATTTTTCTTGGTAATGTTAATAAAAATACAAAGTACCAACTATGTAGATTTTACAGAACAATATTACCTTTTCCAAATGTGATCTCACAACGTGCATTTGTATCCTGGCAGCCTCCATCATAACACAGATATCTGTTTCTACATAGACGTCCATTCATTATAGTTACATCATATGGACATTCTGGTGACCCTCCATCACAAAATTCAGCAATATCACATTCACGATGTCTTGCTTCCCTACATTGAATACCTCGTTTTTCAATCTAATAGGAATTAAAATATAAAAAATAAAGCATTACACTTAAGATTGTTGTATTTCTCAGTATTTATTTCAAAACTGTTATATTTCAAAATTAATTCTATTTATAGTTTAATGATCTATTTATTCATTAATGTCTATTAGTACCTTCTTTGTATAAAGCATTATGCTTATCATATTGAAAAAACTGTATGTTATCAGCTATAACAAAATAAGCATATGCACATGGAAAAGTATAACATAAATATGATGCAATGATTGCCAAAGTTCTGTTTGCATTTCAGTGCAAGGGAGGAAAAATCACTTTTAGCTTGAGATAATTATTTCTTGGGTGAAAACAATGTAATTCAGACAATTTCTAAATAAAATATACTTATTCAAAGCATAGTTTGTAAGTATGGAACATTCGTAATTCTATGACAAATGTAAGACATAAATAACAGAATAAACAGAGGAAAACCAAAGGGTAAAGAGGCAGTTCTTAGAGAAGAAACTCAATTATAACTGTTCTCTTGAATTATCCTGTAGTTAATTAACACTTTCATATACAGAATCTGAAAATGTACATAAACCATCTCAAAGGGACATCTAACTCATACATCATAATTGATGATTTCCAGGTGACAATAAAAAGATCACAGACGTAAGAATGTAACCACATGATAAGAATCTAGAAAAAAATAACAAAATTGCATTAGTCAAGGATAGTCAAGAACACAGAACCCATGGTAGGTAGTTCAATAGAGGGATCGTCATATGACAAATCTGTTACAAATATATTGCAGGAGCTGAAAAGGGAAACAGGAAAAGAGTCAACATCTTCAACATATAAACTGGTATGTGATCTTTCAATTAAATGATCTTTGAATAAATAATAAGTTTGTAGTTTGAACTTTGTGCTAACATAGCATTTAAGAAGTGCTATTCTAGTAAGTTTCATTATTTATACATTTATGGGAGATTGTTGTGTCTTTCAATTACATATCTACAGGTACCTACCACAACCAGTAACAATATTTTTATTTCTAAAAATATAAATAATGGATAGGGTAAATAAAAAGTCCCTTTTAAGGGAGATCTTCAGTATTAAAAATTGTACAATAGCTCTCAACCAAGTCTTAAGAACAACAGCATAAAGTTAGGCAGCATAATCGCCTAAGAAGAAAACCTGAACATCCAAGTAATCTTCACAAAATCAGAAATCTGATTGTGAATTTAGTATATTTTTCTTTATCTGAAAATTCACTTATTTTTTTGTTTTAATTTAAATTCCACCTTCTTAACATACAGTATAATATTAGTTTCAGAAAGTTCATTTATTTCTATTTCTATTTCAGCTATAGGTCTAAGTGATTTAAAGTATTAAGACATGATTCATTACACCAGGCGCCTGGGTGGCTCAGTGGGTTAAGACTTGATTCATTACATACTTGGAAGATATTAATAAACTGAAATCTTACTTGACAGTTCCTGCAGCACAATCCTGCAGCACACTGTGATCCTGGTTTCAGCCTACAAGTGCGAGGATCACAACAGCTAGCAGGTCCACATTGCTATGAATTAATGGAATGCACAAGTAAAAGTACATCATGATAATAATATAAACTTTGGCAAGAACTATATTTACTGGGCTTATTTTTTGAGTTTTAGGGGAAAATATTAATGCTGTCAATATTTATAGTTCTGTATATCTAAACAATTAGAATACTAAAGTAAGACTTTCACTTCAAATCAAAACAGAGTAACCAGTACCAAGAAACTCTTACCCAACTAGAAAACTAGGAAAAATATATGAAACAACCTTTTTTTTTTCCACAAATTAGAGAATAGTGAGAGAGAACAGAATGGTGGTTAATAGCATCTGGAGGGTGGGAAAAAGGTGGGGAAAAACATTATCTCTGTTCAAAAGGTACAAATTTTCAGGGTGCCTGGGTGGCTCAGTGGGTTAAGGCCTTTGCCTTTGGCTTGGGTTGTGATCCCCAAGTCCTGGGATCAAGCCCTGCTTTGGGCTCTCTGCTCAGTGGGGAGCCTGCTTCCCCTTTTCTCTCTGCCTGCTTCTCTGCCTACTTGTGATTTCTGTCAAGTGAATAAATAAAATCTTTTTTTTTAAAAAGGTACAAATTTTCATTTAAGAATGAATTAGTTTTCAGAATCCACTGTAAAACATGATGACTATAGTTAACAGTACTGTATCATACACTTGAAAGTTGCTAAGAGGATAGATAAAAGTGTCCTCACCACATCCAAAAAAAAAAAAGGGAACTTGTGAAGGATAGGTTAATTAGTTTGATTGTAGTAATCATTTCAAAAGTTATATATATATCAAAATATTATGTCGAACACCTTAAAAATAAAATTTGTATTTGTCAGTCATACTTCAGTAATCCTGGAGGTGGGGAAAGGTGTATAGAGTTTATGCCTACTGCAAAGTCAGAATGTCCCCAAAACTTACCTCTCTACTTACACCAAACATAAGTTCAATGGATTTTCAAAACAACTCTAAGGTTTGTTAATCTACTAGAAGAACTCACAGAACTCACTGAAAGCTGTTATATTCACAGTTATGGTTTATTATATGGAAATGATGCAAATTAAAATTAGCCAAGAGAAAAAGCAACCCAGGAAAAGCTCATACTGCCTTCACCCCAGGAATTACACACATAATACTCTCCCAAAACTGATGTATGAAATTCCTGACTTATGCTATGTGGCCAGTATTACTCTAATACCAAACCCAGAGACGTTACAAAAAAAGGAAATTACAGACCATTATCTCTCATAATCATTCAAACACCAATTTACTCATTATATTGACAGGCTGAAGAAGAAAAACCTATGTAGAAAAAGAACTTGACAAAATCCAATACTCACTTAATGAAGCATACAAAATATTAGCAAACTAGGAGTAAAGGGAAACTTCCTAAGTTTAATAGTGAACATACAGAAAAACCTACAGCTAATATCATACATATGATATATATGCTATATCTCTTTCACAAAAAAAAACTCAAAATGGATCATAAATTAAATATAAAATGTAAGGCTATAAAACCTCTAGGAGGGTAGATTTAAGAGTAGACCTTATGTGAAGTGCTCTTCCACAATAAATAAATAAATAGGAATAATAATAATCTTAAATAAATTCTTTCAGAAAGTACTGAGCTCAGAATTGCCTTGATGCTTAAATCAGAAAATATTCCGAGACAAGAAAATAAATGCAGACCACAATCCCCTTGTGAAGATAAGTGCCGTCAACCCAAACAAAATATAAGCAAATTAAATCTACCTCTATATATACAGAACAATGTAAGTGAAGCTAATGTTAGAATGCACGGTTGGGTTAGCATTCAAAAACCAATCAATGAAATGCACTATATTAATTAATTAATTAATTAATTTTTAAAAGGAGAAAACTCATTTGAATCAGCTCAATAGACACAAAAATAAGACATTGGACAAAATTCAACACTAATTCCTGATTTGAGACTCTCAGCTAACCAGAAATAGAAAGGAACTTCCTCAACATGCTAATGGTATCTGTTTACCAAGAAAGTTTTATCTAACATTATATCTAATGGTGAAAGTCAGAAAGTTGTCTCCACCAATAAAAACAAAGCAAAGACCATTCTCAACATTTCTAATTGAAACTAGATCCAAGGTGAATTCACAAAAGTCAATTGTATTTTCTATACTAGCAATGAATAATTCTTAAATAAAATTTTAAAACAAAGCTATAGAAACAAACTATAGAAAAACTAAATGAATTAAAGAAGAGCTAAATAACTGGAGATACACACCATGTACACTGATTGGCAGACTCAATTTTAATTTAAAAAAAATGTAATTTTCCCAAAATTGATGAATGAATACCACACAATTCCAATAAAGTCTCTATATTCACATGCTGATTCTCCAATTTATATGGAAATACAAAGGTCTCACAATAATAAAACTATCCTAGAAAAAAGGAACAAAGTTGGGTGATTTACATTACCTGTTTTCAAGATTTACTGTGAAAATACATGAATTAAAATAGCGTAGAACTGGCATAAAGTATGGTTACATAAATAAACAGAAAAGAATCCAGGGATAGACACACATGTATAGTAATTTACTTTCATAAGAATGCTAAAGTAATACAATGGTTAAATATAGTCATCTTAACAAATAAGAAATATTTGATACTCAAATGGAGCCTAACGAACCTCAAAAACACTACCCAAACACAAAAATGCACCCAAAATGAATCAAAGACCACTGTGAGTGATAATTGTAAAACTTCTCAAAGAAAACATAGGAGAAAATATTCATGACCTTGAGTAGGCAAAGATTTCTTAGGACATAAAACATTATGACCATAGAAGAAAAAAAATGATAAATTGGTCTTCATAAAAAATAAAAAATGCCTGTTATTCAAAGATGTTGTTAAACAGCCAAGAAGGAAATACATAGACTGGAAATAAATATTTGTAATATACATGTCTGACAAAGAACTAGTATCCAGCCTATAGAAAAAAAACTCTTACAAATCAATAATAAAAAAACAAACAATTTAATGGTTATTTAAGGACATAAGAACATGTTCAACATCATTATACTCTAAGAAAACACAAACCAAAACCATTGTAATGGTTAAAATTTAAAGGGCTGCAACATCACATTTTGGTGATGATGTGGAGGAAATTAAGTTTCATATGTTGTTGATAAGATTGTGAAATAATATAACAATTTGGAAAATAGTTTGCCAGTTTCTCATGAACATATACTTATATGATGCAGCAATTCTACTTTTAGGAATTTGGAATAATGGCCCACTACTGTTAACAACTCAAATATTCATTAGCAGGTAAATGAAAAAACAGATTGTGTTATATTTAAACAACAAAGTATTACACAAAATAAAAAGGAAGAAACTATTGTGACATAAAGCGATGTTGAATGAATCTCAAAACACAGTACTGAAAGGAAGAAGCCAGGGCCATCTGGCTGGTTCAGTCAGAAGAGTATGGGACTCTTCATCTCAGGGTCATAAATTTGAGCCCCCCACTGGGTATAGAGATGACTAAAATAAATAGATAAACTGAAAGAAGAAAGGATATGTGAAGCATCATTCTATTCACATGACTTTCTAGATCAGGCATACTGACAATCAGATGTTTCCTGAACAGGTATCACAATCTCAGATTTCAAGATATAGTAAAAAGCTACAGTAATCTAAGCAGTATGGTACTGACACAAAACCAGACACTCAAATCAATGAAACAGAATACAGAGTTCAGAACTAAAGTCACACTTATATGGGCCATTGATCTACAACAAAAGGGGCAAGAATATGCAATATGGAAAAGACTGTCTCTTCAACATATGATGTTAGGAAAATTGGAGAGCTACATGCAGAAGAATAAAATGACAACTTTCTTACACCATACACAAAAATAATCTTGAAGTAGATTAAGAAACTACATGTGAGGGACGCCTGGGTGGGGCAGTTGGTTAAACGACTGCCTCCGGCTCAGGGCGTGATCCTGGAGTCCCGGGATCGAGTCCCACATCAGGCTCCCAGCTCCATGGGGAGTCTGCTTCGTTCTCTGACCTTCTCCTCGCTCGTGCTCTCTCTCACTGTCTCTCTCTCTCAAATAAATAAAATAAAATCTTAAAAAAAAAAAAAAAAAGAAACTACATGTGAGACCAACCTGAAACTGTAAAACTACTAGAAGAAGACACAGCTGGTAATTTCTTTGACATAAGCATATAAACATTTTTCCAGATATGTCTCCTCTGACAAGGGAAACAAAAGCAAAATTAAACTACTGGGACTGCACAGAAATAAAAAGCTTCTGCTTAGCTAAGGAAACCATCAGTGAAACAACAGGGCAGCCTACTGAATGGGATAAGATATTTGCAAAATTATATATCCAATAAAGCAGTTAATATCCAAAATATATAAAGAACTGTTATAGCTCAACACCAAAAAAAAAAATTCAATTAAAAAATGGACAGAGGACCTAAATAGACACTTCTCCAAAAAAAACATACAGATGGCCAACAGACACATGAAAAAATACTGAACATCACTCATGATCAGGGAAATGCAAATCAAAACCATAATGAGATATCATGTTACACCTGTCAGATGGTTAAAATTAAAAACACAAGATAATGAGTTGGTGAAAATGTGGGGAAAAATAACAAGCATTGTTTGACAATGCAAATTGTTGAAGCCATTGTAGAAAACAGTACAGAGATTCCTCAAAAAAATTAAAAATAGAAACATCAAACAAACCCATAATTCCACTTCAGGTACTTACTAATTCAAAAAGATATGTACACCACTATGTTTATACTTGAATTGTTTATAATAGCCAAGATATGGAAGCAACTCAAGTGTCCTATGATTGAAGAATGGACAAAGAAGATGTGGGAGATATATCTGTATCTATATCTATAAATATAATGGAAGATAGACAGATAGATACAATGACATATTACTCATCCATAAAGAAAAAAATAAAATACTGTCATTTGTGACAACATAGATGGATCTAGAGGATACAATGCTAAATGAAATAAGTCAGTCACAGAAAGATCAATACCATGATTTCACTCAAATGTGGAATTTAAGAAATCAACAACAACAATAAAAAGACCAAAAAATAGAGAAAAACAGTAGTTGCTAGAGGGGAATGGGCAGGGGAATAGTGAAAACAGATAAAGAGGATTAAGAGTGCACTTACTGGCTTGAAGTGGCGGGGGTTGGGGGGTGGGAGGTTGGGGTACCAGGTGGTGGGTATTATAGAGGGCGCAGCTTGCATGGAGCACTGGGTGTGGTGAAAAAATAATGAATACTGTTTTTCTGAAAATAAATAAATTGGAAAAAAAAAAGAGTGCACTTAACTATGAAGAGCACCAAGAAAAGCAAAGAATTGTTGAATCATTATACTGTGCACCAGTTTCAGGTATACTAGTTTCAGGTATACCATAACACTGTGTGTTAATTATATTTTTTAAAAAATTAAGAGAAAAAGAAATTAAGAAAGAGAGAGAGAGAGAGAGAGAGGAAGGGAGGAAGGAAAACAGAATTAAGAGGGAGGACTTGATCTACCGAATGGCAAAACCTGGGTGGCTCAGGTCATGATCCCAGGGTCCTGGGATCAAGCACCGTATCAGGCTCTCTGGTCAGCAGGGACCCTGTTTCCTCCTCTCTCTCTCTGCCTGCCTTTCTGCCTATTTATGATCTCTGTCAAATAAATAAATAAAATCTTTAAAAAAATAAAATAAAATAGCGTGGTATGGATACAAGCATATTCAGACTCATATATGTATCACACCCTAATATCACTTCCATCTGTCTTGTAATCATGGAAATGTATAATAGCTGCAGTATGGCTGCAAATACTGAATTATCTTAAAGTACTACAACCTGGACCTTTTGCATCCACTATATTTTCAGAGCTTCCTTACCAAGTGTATAATTAAAATCACCCTATGTTCAGACTGTAATATTAATAGCCTTACCTTACCATATTACTGATCCCATTGTGGAATAATACCCTAAAGGATACTTGGTAGAGGGCTGACATGTTAATCTTCAACAAAACATTTATAACATATCCAGAGGTTAAGCACAGGTTTGGAAAGATCTTAGATATTTAGTTTAGAACACAAAAGTTCATTTTAGCTGCCTATTTTTCCCATCAGCAATAATTTTTAGGAGTACATTTTCTACTTGTTCAAAATCCTTCAACCTACGTTTATATAGTATATTCTGGATGTATTTCAAACTTAATTTCACTTACTGTCAATATTCTGCATAGTACTCAGTCATATTTGAGACACGTAACATTTATGACAAAGATATGAGCTTAAACAATTAATTTATTAATTAACTTTCTTATTTATCAGACTTACTTCCTCAGTACCACAGTCACAATCTTCACCTATCTCCACTCTGCCGTTGCCGCAGAGTGCTACCGCACTTTTTCGCATTCGTGGCTTGTTCTGAAGACATCTGGCACCCATATTTGAAATGAAATTTTCAAAGGCACTCAAACTGCAACTGCTAAACGTCTTCACACCACTTGATCTCCTAGAGGTGAATCCATATAATGTCACTGGCAGTACATTTCCAAAAAAACAACTCTATATAATATAAATTACTTTCAAAATGTTAAATTGAATAGGTAATGATAAATGTTTATAACAAGTGCTTAGAGGTCAAAATTATTCCTGGGTAGATCATGTGATTTTATTTACTGGGATACATATCCTTATTCAAATAAAATTAAGTACAATTTATAGTAAAAAATAAACAAGCCAATTAGAAAATGGTCACCGACTTGAATAGATCATTATTCAAAAAATACATATAAATGCCCAAGAGGAAAATGAAAAGGTGCTCAATATCACTAGTCATCAGGGAATTTCGAATCAAAACCAAGATAAGTTATCACCACACACCTGTTAAAATGGCTATTATCATTTAAAAAGATCAGATTTGAAAAAAATAAAATTAAATTAAAAGATCAGATTTGGCAAGGATATGGAGAAATTGGAATTCTTGGTACACTGTTGGTGGGAATGTAAATTGGGGCAGTCACTGTGGAAAACAGTAGAGAAGTTCTTCACAACATTAAAATAGAACTACCATATGATCCCACAATCCCACTTCTGGGTATACATATAAACTAACCGAAACCAGGATCTCAGTGAGATATCTGCACTCCGACGTTCATTGCAGCATTATTCACAATAGCAAAGATAAGGAAGCAATCTAAATTTCCACTGACAAATCAATGGATTAAAAAAATGTATATACATGCATATATATGTATATACACCCATATGCAACAACATGGATGAACCATGAGGACATTATGCTAAGTGAAGTAAGCCAGTAACAGAAGAAAAACACTGTATGATCTCACATATATATATTTCAAGTAGTTAAACTCATGGATGCAGAGTTTGTCCCATGTATAATGGTGGTAGTCAGGGGTTAAGAGAAGGTGGAAATGGGGAGTTATTCAATGGGTATAAAGTTTCAGTTATTTGATATGAGTACATTTTAGAAACCTGCTGTATAACAAGTACCTATAATTAACAATACTATATTGCACATTTTAAGAGAATTCCTGTTAAGCATTCCTACCACAATAAAAAAATAAAAATAGATTATTTTATATACATTATTATATTAATTTTGAGTTTCTGGACATGATTGTATATAAATTCTTGTATGTAAAGAAAAATACTTATACATGAATATGATATCTCTTGCCTAGGAATGAAGAAAACCCTGTATCCATTTATGTCAATTCCTGGATATATATCAACAATTCTTCAAACTTCTCTTCTACTCCCTCAGTCCTTCCCCTATTATAAAATTAAGAATCAAACTCTTTGAAAGTTTGAATCTTTTCTGTTTTAATTTTTTTTTTCATTTTATTCACAGGTTTATAGCACATATATGATAGATGATTCATTAAGTAGTAAGTTGTTTGAGGCAGGGAACTTTATCATCCTTATTATTGGTATTACTTATCACAAGTACAGTACTTAGCAAACACAGAATCAATTGTCTATTGATTTTTTTATAATAACAAAAAACTTCTATTAAATAGATTATACTGTGCTTGGTTCTAAGCTTTCTCACGAATCTCAGAGAAATTTTATACTAATCAAAATTTTATGTCATTATGTCCACATACCACTAATAAAGATAGCTTCAGAGAGCATTTCCATGAGTCACTTTTAATATGTAGTAAAATTCTATCAGATAAGGAGAAAACTGACATTTATTGAGCACCTATTATTAGCTAGATATTTTAAATACTTGAATATTTAATACACACTACATATCAGGGAGACTGGTTTACATATCAGGGAGACTGGTTTTGTGACCAACATTCTATAGAAATTGAACTAAAGTTAGAAAAGCTAAAAACCTCACAAAACTCAGTTTGTAAATCAGCAAGATCAGCATTCACACACAGCTGTTTAAGATTTCAAATTCAGTACTTTTTTTACCCTCAAATTCATCTTTGAACATTACATAATAAAATATTTACTATTAAATATGAATGTTTTTATTATAAATCATAAATTTTGATAATAGTATCACTAAAATTGAAAAGTGAGGGAATTTTTAATTGAAAATTATATAATATTTTCACCCTGGAAACTACTTTAGGTCTATTATATATAATCTTAAGTTATTCACCTTTTTGCTCCCCAAAACAGCAGTTCTTAAGAATATGTGTTCCCAAAGATTACTTGTAATCAACTATACAGAATTTTTTTATTAGTTTTGTTGAGATTTTACATTTTGAATTCTAATGCTATGTTAGTTTTGTTTCCAAATTATTTATAAAAGCTTACTGAAACTATGTATAACTAGCCTAAGTTCTAGGTTCAGAGACAAAGAAATTGAGTGATAGAAAAAAGTAATGGTACTTTCCCTTTGGAAATGGAAAATGCTTTCTACCATTTTTTTGAGGTAAAGGCTAGCACTGGACAGCATTTTGAAAAAAGAAAAATTTATCTTCCCCACTACCCCATTTTTCCTTTCAAGGCCTTTCTCTCTTCTACATTTTTTCCCCTAAATTCCTGTTCTCATTGCTCATGTTTTCCCTACTCCTCAAATAAGAGGTAACAGGACAGCGATAAATAATTTAGATGTAACTTTATTACTTACATCCTCACAAGTAATGGATAAAATACAATGTAGCTATCATGATCTCATTTTTAGATGAGGAAACTAAGAGTTAGAAAATATAACAAACAAGTGAAAGATTCTAAAGCCCATGTTCCCCTCAATGTATTCCATTCTGAAAAATGGTATCTCCTCTTCTTCAATCAAACTTCCATATTTTAATGAAATTGGTCTTATCAAGGAATGAAAAGAAAGCAATATTCATAAAATAATTCAATCTCATTGAATAACTGATAACTCCATGTTCCTTCTAAATATTTTTGCCTTGTAAAATGATGGAACCAGACAGGAGAGCAAACCTTGCCAGGAGTTTTCTCTAGGTTTCTAGATTCATAGCTCTTGCCATTTTCCATGCTCCTTTCTTCTTTTCACCTTTGAATTCATTTGCGTGTGCAGACTATCCTAAATGTGAGAGTTTAAGATACAAGCAACCCACATTTAAAAAGCATATGTAAATTAAAACACCCAAATAATATGCCAATAGGATCACTGAATTATAAGAATTAAGTCTGTTCAAATGCATGCTAATATTCTCTTGCTTTGTGATTCAACTTAATTCTAACATATTTACTGTCTTGTATATGAAGTCATTGTGGAGTACAGAAAATAACAAAGCTTTGGGTTAGATAAACTTGTTAACTAGTATCAACACTGTGACTTAAGAGGTTTTAAACAAAGTAATTTAACTAAGTCTCAGTTTTCTCTTCTACAAAACAGGGATAGTAATACCCATCCACCTCATAGGGTTGTTGTGAAGATTAAATACTATTAAACAAGTAAAGTGCCTAACTGAACTTCCTGGCTTTTATTAAGTGCCCAATGAATCATTGGTGATATTATTGAAATCAACTGAAGTCTGGCCGTTAATTAACTGTATATCCAATGTAAAGTCATTTAGGCTTACTACTAATACTAAGCAGGGGCTTAAATAATGAATAATGTTTTTCTGAAAATAAATAAATTGGGGGAAAAAAAGACACATTAAATGGAAATAATACTTTCTTACGTACATGCCTCCTTTGAAAATTACTTAAAATAATGTATGAGATGTATTGTGGAAATACAAAATTTTGTAAAAGTAAGGTAATACATATACACAGGAGTTTTATAAGAAATTGAAGAACAGGCTGCTCCTGCGTGGCTCAGTAGGTTAAAGCCTCTGCCTTCAGCTCAGGTCATGATCCCAGGGTCCTGGGATCAAGCTCCACATCAGGATCTTTGCTCAGCAAGGAGCCTACTTCCCCTGCCCCTCTCTCTCTGCCTGCCTCTCTGCCTACTTGTGATCTCTGTCAAATAAATAAATAAAATCTTTTAAAAAAATATGTGTATACACATATATTATTTTTATATAAAGCTAATTTAGATCTAATTTGTAGTATAATACATATGTGTACATAATCAAGTATGTTAAAGTTGGAGCAGTTATGAAAGAACATGTTTTCAAAAATTAATGCCTCACTTTCACTTCTGACTTCTCATTGTTCTTCAGCTATGAATCGGTCATACTTAGCACAGAGTCCCTTTGATGTGGGAAACAAAGGCAAAGAACTGTAACTTAAAACTTCCTTACAGCTTGCAGCCCACTGATGGATACCTGAAATATGCAGAGCATGACCTTCCTCAAGGAGCTCATGGCAGCCTTAGTACCTTAATGTTTGAAAGTAACCTTATAGGGGCACCTGGGTGGCTCAGTGGGTTAAGCCGCTGCCTTTGGCTCAGGTTATGATCTCAGAGTCCTGGGATCGAGCCCCACATGGAGCCCCACGTCGGGCTCTCTGCTCAGCAGGGAGCCTGCTTCCTCCTCTCTGTCTGCCTGCTTGTGATCTCTGTCTGTCAAATAAATAAATAAAATCTTTTAAAAAATAATAATAAATAAAAGTAACCATAAAGAGACACCTGGGCGGCTCAGTATGTTAAGCCACTGTCTTCGGCTCAGGTCACTATCCCAGGGTCCTGGGATCGAGTCCTGCATCAGGCTTGTTGCTCAGCAGGGAGCCTGCTTCTCTCTCCTACTCTGCCTGCTTGTGCCCTTGTTCTCCCTGTCTCTCTAACAAATAAAGTCTTTTTAAAAAATAAATTTTTTTTTAAAAAGTAACTTTATGTTCGCATCAGCTGGCCCCTCAATGTCCTGAAAGCCTTGTTTCCAGATTCCTTGGAGATCTGTGCCATCCCTAGCCCCCACTATTTAAAAAGTACACAGTCAATCCTTACAATCCCAGTATAGCCCTTTCTGCCCACCAGTCCTGCCCCATGAGTAAGGAAGGGGTGAAAGTCTAGGCAGGAGAGAGAGGAGGCCCCTGATTCCCTGACTGGGCGCTGGAACTATTCCTGGCAGGTGCAGACAGCTGAGAGAGCTGAGCAAAATGTAAGGGAACAAACCAAGAATCTCATGACCACAAGCTTCCCAGTCAGTTCTCAATAAAAGATTGCCCCTAAAAGCCCTCAGTAGCAACCCATTTGGGACTCTTCTCACCCTAGAGAGATTTTTCTTTCCTTTCTGCTCTCGCCTTCACTCAATAAACTTTCACTGCACTTCACCCTTTTGTGTCTGCAAAATTCATTCTTTTACTCTGTGAGACAAGAACTCTGCAATCCTGCAACACTTTCTCACAAATAAAAAATGTAGAACACTATATAAACCTGGGGCAGGAGTTAAGATGGCAGAAGAGTAGGGAGACTTCCTAAGCTTGCCTCATTCCTCAAACACAGCTGGATAATTATCAAATTCTGAACACCCAGAAATCAATCTGAAGTCTGAGAGAACAAAACTACAAGTCTACAAGTAGAAAAGCAAGCACCTTTGGAAGACAGGAGGTGCAGAGAGTTGATACGGGAGAGACATAAGTTGGGTACTTCACAAGGGAGGTAGTCCTGCTTAGGGACACTACTACAAAGCATTACAAGAAGCAGAGAACAAAATCTGAAATATTAGACATCCCCCACTGCCAAGATTGTCCCCAGCTTAAAGGTGCTCAGGTGGCAAAGAGGGGCAGAAGCCCAGGAGTAGCCAAGGTGGTCTGAGGATTCCCTGGGTTGCAAGGAGAACAGGTGACATGTATATGCTGCACCGTTTTCAGGCATGGGAATGGGGACTCCGGCTGAGGGCAGCCAGCCTAGGTGCTGGCTCTCTGCTCTGCATTGCCATGAACTCTGAACTGCTGCAAGTTATGGGGCTGCTTTCTTGGCAGAGGCTGACAACAGAAAACGTGAAGTGAGACCTTCCCCCACAGAATCAGTGCAGGTCCACACCAGGGGAGTCCCTATAATTTGGAGTTTTGAAACCCAGTCATACTCCAGAAATAAAACAGTTCAGACACAGGTAAGGTGAAGGCAGGGATCTGAAGGCAGCTGGGAACACAATTGATTATTCTTCTGGAGGGCTTCCTGGGGAGTTGGAGGCATAAACCCTCAGCACTAGTTCTAGAGGACGGGGTTTGCGGGGGCGAGGCTCTGCCATTTTCATCCTGCCCATCAACGCTGAAAGACTTCGGGGAGCAAAACAGAGCCACCTAGTGGAGGCCAGAGCCCTGCACCACCACCCCCACCCCTAGCCCCCTAGAGACACATCTCCACTAGGGCAAGTCCACCTGAGAAACAGGGCAACAAGTCCCTCCCCAGAAGACCAGCACAAACAAACATCTTGCACACACCAAGTCTACTGATCTTAGAGTGTTACAAAGCTTCAGCTCTAAGGGAAACAGGATCTAGCTTCCTTTTTACTTTTATTTTGTATTATTAGTTTTTCATTTTTCATTTTTAATTCCTTTTTAATTGCTTTTTAATTTTTATTTATATTTTATATTTTTTGTTTGTTTGCTTGTTTGTTTATTTATTTACTTTAAGATGGAACTTCTTTTAACAAGCAGACCAAAACACACCCAGGATCTACTTTTGTTGTTGTTGTTGTTTTTCTACTTTTCTTTTCTGGACAAAATGAAAAGATGGAGAAATTCACCTCGAAAGAAACAACAGGAAGAAGCACGCATGGTCAGATATATGAATCCAAATATAAGTAAGATGTTTGAACTAGAAACTGGCAAGATATACTCTGTGCTGAATGGGAAAAATATGCAACCATGAATACTTTATCCAGCAAGGCTGTCATCCAAATAGAAGGAGAGATGGAGTTTCTCAGAAAAACAAAAACTAAAGGAGTTCGTGACCACTAAACCAGCCCTGCAAGCAATATTAAGGGGGACCCTGGAGTAGGGAAAAAAAGACCAAAGCAACAAAGACAAAAAAGGACCAGAGAACATCACCAGAAACATCAACTCTATAGGTAACACAATGGCACAAAATTCAAATCTTTCAGTAATCACTCTGAATGCAAATGGAATAAATGTCCAGTCAAAAAACATAGGGTATCAGAATGTATTTAAAAAAAAAAAAAAGCAAGATCCATCTATATGCTACCTGTAAGAGACACATTTTAGACTTAAAGACACCAGCAGATTAAAAATGGGAGCTGGAGAATCATATGTCATGCTAATGGACATCAAAAGAAAGCCAGGAAAAGGTTAAGATGGTGGAGAAATAGGGGGACCCTGACTTTCCTTGTCCCTTGAACAGAGCTGTATTGATGTCAGATCACTTGGAACACCCAGGAAATCCATCTGAGGATTCGAAGAAGGATCTCAACAGCTGGAGGGAGATAGCATGGCAGCTGCAAGGTGTGTGGAAGTGAACTGTGGGAGAGAAAAAGTGCTCTGCTGAGGAGGGGAGGGAATTCTTTCCACAGGAAGAGAAAGGGAGAAGAGTTAAGAGAGTGCGGCCTTGGGTTCACACAAGAAGACTTCTAGACACCAGAGGCCAAGGAGCCAGGGAACTAGTGTGGCAGGTTTTTCTGCAAACAGTGTGGAGCGCAATCTCTCAGGTTTTGGAAATGCAACACTTTTGCCAGACTGAAACTGTGGCGTGTGCTTCTGGGGAGGAAGAGGACGGTGGCCAGAGAGCACACAAAGTGGTGTAGGAATCTCCAAGATGCACTGAGAGAAATTGTTTTCCTTCCTGGAATACACCTGGAAAAGGGTATACTGCCACACTAGTGGCAATCTTATATCAGACAAACTAGATTTTAAGCCAAAGATTGTACTAAAGAGATGAAGAAGGACACTATATCATAATAAAAGGGTATATCCAACAAGAAAATCTAACAACTGTAAATATATATGCCCCCGGCATGGGAGCAGCCAGCTATATAAATCAATTAATAACAAATTTAAAGTCATTGATAATAATATGATATGACTGGGGGAATTTAACACCCCACTCACAGCAATGGACAGATCAGTAATTGGAAATAAGAGCTTTAAATGACTCACTGAACCAGATGGACTTAACAGATATATTCAGAGCATTTCATCCTAAAGCAGCAGAATACACATTCTTTTTGAGTGTACATGGAACATTATCCAGAACAGATCACATACTGGATCACAAATCAGCCCTCAACAAGTACAAAAAGACTGAGTTCATACTATGCATATTTTCAGACCACAGTGCTATGAAACTCGAAGTCAACCACAAGAAAAAATGTAGAAGGACCACAAATACATGGGAGTTAAAGAACATTCAATCAAAGAATGAATGGGTCAACCAGGAAGTTAAAGAAGTACTTAACAAATACATGGAAGCAAATGAAAATTAAAACATGACAGTCTAATAATCTCACGAAACAAACTGTGGGTTGCTGGGGGGAGGGGGTTGGGAGAAGGGGGGGTAGGGTTATGGACATTGGGGAGGGTATGTGCTTTTGGGTAAATTGGAAGGGGAGGTGAACCATGAGAGACTATGGACTCTGAAAAACAATCTGAGGGGTTTGAAGTGGCGGGGGGTGGGAGGTTGGGGTACCAGGCGGTGGGTATTATAGAGGGCACGGCTTGCATGGAGCACTGGGTGTAGTGAAAAAAAATCAATACTGTTTTTCTGAAAATAAATAAATTGGAAAAAAAATGACAGTCTAAAACCTTTGGGATGCACCAATACTGGTCCAGAGGGAAGTATAGTAATAAAGGCCTTTTTCAAGAAGCAAGAGAAGTCAAATACACAACGTAAATTTACACCTACAAGAGCTAAAAAAGAAATGGAAAATAAAGCCTAAATCCAGGAGGAGAGGGAAAACAATAAAGATTAGAGCAGAAATCAATGATATAGAAAGCAGAAAAACAGTAGAATAGTAGGTCAATGAAACCAAGAGCTGGTTCTTTGATTAGCAAGACTGCTAAACCCCTAGCCAGACTTATCAAACAGAAAAGAGAAAGGACCCAAATTTTAAAAATCATGAATGAAAGAGTAAATATCCCAGCCAACACTGCAGAAATAAAAACAATCATAAGAGAATATTTTTTTAAAAAATTATATACCAACAAACTGGGCAACCTGGGAGCAATGGACAAATTCATAGAAACTTACAAACTACCAAAACTGAACCAGGAAGAAATAAAAAATTTGAACAGATCCAAAACCAGCCAAGAAATTGAATCAGTAATCAAAAATCTACCAACAAACAAAGTCCTACCCAGATAGTTTCCCAGGAGAATTCTACTAGACATGTAAAGAGTTAATACCCACTCTTCTGAAACTGTTCCAAAAAACTGAAATGGAAGGAAATCTTCCAAACTCATTCTACATTACCTTGATTCCAAAACTAGACAAAGGCCCACTTAAAAGGAGAATTAATAATTTCCAATAACCCTGATGAATACAGAAGCATAAGTTCTCAATAAAATACTAGCAAAGCAAATTCAACATTACATTAAAGGATTATTCACCATAACCAAATGAGATTTTTTTTCCTTGGCTGCAGGGGTGGTTTAACACCCACAAATCAATCAGTGTGATACACCACATTAATAAAAGAAAGGTTAAGAACCATATGATGCTCTCATTCTGCATCTAAGATGCAGAAAGGGCATTTGAAAAAAATACAAAATCCTTTCATGATAAAAACCCTCAACAAAGTAGGGATAGATGGAACATATCTCAACATCATAAACACAATATAAGAAAAACCAACAGTTAATTTTTTCCTCAATGGGGAAAAACTGAGAGGCCTTCCCCTACAGTCAGGAGCAAGACAAGGATGTTTACTCTCACCATTATTATTTAACATAGTACTGAAATTCTTAGCCTCAGCAATCATACAACAAAAAGAAAAAAAGCCATCCAAATTGGCAAGGAAGAAGTCAAACTTTCACTCCTCACAGATGACATAGTGCTCTATGTAGAAAACACAAAGGATGCCACGAAAATATTACCAGAACCTATCCATGAATTCAGCAAAGTTGCAAGACATAAAATCAATGTGCAGAAATCTGTTGCATTTCTATACATCAATAATGAAGGAGCAGAAAGAGAAATCAAGGGATCAATCCCATTTGCTGTTACACTGAAAACAGTAAGACAACTAGGAATAAATCTAACTAAAGAAGGAAAAGATCTAGGGGTACCTGAGTGGCTCAGTTGGTTAAGCATCCAACTCTTAATAATAGATCAAGTCATGATCTTATAGGCTGTTAGACCCAGCCCTGTGTCGGGCTCTGTGCTTATGGGGTGGGGGGGGGGGGGTGTGTGCTTGAAGATTCTCTCCCTCTACATCTCCCACCACATGTGTGTTCTCTCCCTCTCTCTCTCAAATAAATAAATAAATAAATAACTCTTCTTTAAAAAAAGAAGAAGAAGCAAAAGATCCCTACTCTCAAAACTATAGAAACACTTATGAAAGAAATTGAGGAGGACACAAAGAAATGGAAAAACATTCAATGCTCATGGATTAGAAGAATAAACATTGTTAAATTGTCTATACCACCCAAAGCAATATACACATTTAATGCAATCGCTATCAAAATACCACCAGCATTTTTCACAGAAATAGAACAAACAATCTTGAAATTTGTATGGAACTACAAAAGACCCCAAATAGCCAAAGCAGTTCTGAAAAAGAAAACAAAACTGGAGGCATCACGATTCCAGATTTCAAGCTATATTACAAAGCTGTAGTCATCAGCACAGTATGGTACTGGCATAAGAATAGACACGCAGATGAATGGAACACCATAGACAACCCAGAAGTGGACCCAAAACTATTTGGTCAACTAATCCTCAACAAAGCAAGAAAGAATATCCAATAGAAAAAAGACAGTCTCTTCAACAAATGACGTTGGGAAAACTGGACAACAACACGCAAGAGAATGAAACTGTACTACTTTCTTACATCATACCCCAAAATAAATTCAAAATGGGTTAAAGACCTTAATGTGAGAATGGAAACCATGAAAATCCTAGAGGAAGGCAGAAATGTCTTTGACTTGGGCCATAGCAACTTCTTTTTTTTTTTTAAACCAAACACATCAGTAAGATTTATTAGGTCCCATGCAGCTAGTTTCCCATTAAGTACCTTTTTTTTTTTTTCCCCAATTTATTTATTTTCAGAAAAACAGTATTCATTATTTTTTCACCACACCCAGTGCTCCATGCAAGCTGTGCCCTCTATAATACCCACCACCTGGTACCCCAACCTCCCACCCCCCCCCGCCACTTCAAACCCCTCAGATTGCCATAGCAACTTCTTAATAGACATTCACCACAGGCAAGGGAAACAAAACAAAAAATGAACTATCAGGACTTCAAGTAAAAAGCCTCTGCACAGCAAAGCAAACAATCAACAAAACTAAAAGGTAACATATGGAATGAGAGAAGATATTTGCAAATGACATATCTGATAAAGGGTTAGTATTCAAAATGTATAAAGACTTTACTTATCAAAGTCAATACCTAAAAAATAAATAACCCAGTTAAGAAATGGGCAGAAGACATGAACTGACACTGTTCCAAAAAAGACATCCATATGGCTAACAGATGAAAAAATGCTCAACACCACTCATCATTATCAAAATAAAAATTAAAATCATTATGATATACCATCTCAAACCTGTCAGAATGGCTAAAACCACAGGTGTTGGCCAGGATGCAGAGAAAGGGGAACCCTCTTACCCTTCTGGTGGGAATGCAAACTGGTACAGCCACTCTGGAGAACAGTATGGACCTTTGTCCAAATGTTAAAAATAGAGCTACCCTATGTCCCAGCAATTGCATTTCTAGGTATTTATCAAAAATAGTGATTCAAAAAGATACATGTACCTCGAAATTTATAGCAGCATTATCAACAATAGCCAAACTATGGAGAAAGCCCAAATGTCCATAAACTGTTGAATGGATAAAGGAAATGAATGTGTATATATACAATGAAATATTACTCATCCAACAAAAAGAATGTAATCTTGCCATTTGCAATCACTTGGATGGAGCTGGAGTGTATTATGCTAAGTAAAATAAAAGACAGTCAGAGAAAAGCAAATACCCTATGACCTCACATATATGTTGAATTTAACAAAGAAAACAGATGAACATATGGGAATAGGGAAAAGAAAAAAAAGAGAGAGGGAAACAAGCTGTAAGAAACTCTTAACAATAGAGAACAAACTGAGGGTTGATGGAGTGAGATGAGTGGAGGATGGGTTAGATGGGAGATTGGTATTAAGGAGAACAATTGTGAATGACAAGCACTGAGTGCTGCACCTAAGTGATGAATCACTCCAAAAACCAGTATGCAGTATATGTTAACCACCTAAAAAAAATTTTTTAATGCAACAAAAACAAATCAAAATAAAAATAAAATTTAAAAAAAAATCATTTGTAATGAAGTTCAACAAAGTTCTGACATTTCCTGCAATAAACACTTTTGTTGTCTTAAAAAAAAGTCTATTTTGTCTGATAGAGCTGTTGCTACTCCAGACTATTTCAGCTTCCATTTGCATATAATCCCTCTCTCCAAACCTTCACTTTCAGTTTGTGTGTGTGTTTTTTCTTTTATAGGCGGCATACAGATGGGTCATGTTCTTTTATTCATCCTGCCACTCCATTCTGATATGTTTTTAACAATCTTCACTATGAGATTTCACAAAATACAGTCTCATTCCCTTGCTAATGTATTTTTGCAATTAGGTTTGTTATCTTTGACTGTTCTTAATGGTATATCTCTTTCCAACACTCTTACACTTAAAATTTCAGGTTTATATTTTGTAGTACTTGGTCCATTTACAGCTAATTGGTGCTATAAGTAAACACTAAATTTTTCACTTCAAATATTTAAAACAAGATAAACATAACCAATAAATCTTACTTTAAAAAAAACTTACATAGCTTCTGGATTCATTATGCAAATTGCTCCTGAACAGTGACATTTCTTTGTGTCATCATATGACATTCCCAGACTTAGTCCAAGCATCTGCGCAACAATAATGGAAAATGCCTCCAAAGTTATCTCCTTGGGGTACTACATTAACAAAAACAAAATTTCAAATGAAAGACAAATCATTCAAAGGTGATAAAAAGTGATAATTTTCTAATTTTGAACTTATTTATTATTTTATCAAATACTTAAGGATAGAAAATACAGCTCTTTGGACAGGTGAAAAGCTAAGTTCTTCTTATGAAATTTTATTGAGAAATAAGCAAATTGAGTCTATGCCAAGCTTGATCATGATTTAACAACAAAATACCTAATATAATTCCTAACTACCTATCACAACAATATAAAAGAGCTGTTTTTCATTATATCTTTTGGCTACATGGACCATGATCTTCAATTTATCTAATTTCTTAAAATAGCTCTTATATACATTTAGAATAGTCCACATGATATTCTGCTTCCCAGCACATGAAATGGCCACAAAACCAGATTACTCAGTTCAAGTGTGCTATCAGTTTCCTAATGGGATTCTCCATGACTCCATAACTCATATCAGGAGAAACAACAGAAAGATTCTCAAGGTAGCTTTCTTGTATAATAGCACTCACATATTTAACAAGTGCAGAGATAACTTCCATGCCAAGGAGAAATGTGATACTGGTAATTCATGATGAGCAATAACATCATGATTTCTCCAGTTATGACCAAATCTGGCATTGAATAAAGTACAGGTGAGGACAGGTTGTGAGGAAAATCAGGGCACTTCACTGCTCTAATGACAAGCTCTAGTAAAAATTTACGGTTCAACTGGATTGTTAATAGTACTAGAGGATACATATTATGAGAAATATAAAGGGAAAGCTGTGAACGAGCAACTGAGAATGCAAATGGGCAGTTGTAAGCCTCTGAAGCAGCACTGGAGTAATTCCCCATCTCCTATAGTAGTTGGATGGACATGGCTGAGGACCACAAAGCAAAAGGACTGCAGGGCTATAGCACTAACTTAATTCTCAAAACTACCAGATTTGGTAGGGAAGGTGTTAAAATCTGAAAACTTGGTAAAGGAACAACTAGAGTGACATGGACAAATATACTTAGATTTTCTTTTCCAGCATAGAAAGCCTCCCTCCAAACAATATGAGAATGAGAGAGCCCTATCAAAAATAAGTTTTGATAATAATACTTAGGTCATTTGTTTCACCAACCCTCATGGCCTCCTGGTCTGATTAAGAATTAAATCACAACAGAAGTGATATTAGCAAGATGGCATCATAGGTCATTCCCAATTTCACTGCCCCCTTGCAACAAGAACAACTAACACTACTCTTGGACAGAAACTACTCTGAAGATTCTAGAACATGGAGGTCAGACTGAAGCACTCCCTGAACTACAGAAAACAAACAGACCACATTAGAAGGGTAAGAAGAGTAGCTACACACTGACTGTTCTGCCCTTCCCCAAGACTGGTATAATGCCATACTAGGAGGTCTTCTCATTTCTCACTTGGAGGTGAGATTTCTCACCTCCAAGTGAGAAATGAGAGCCCAGGGTAGACATCCAGCTCCCCCACAATTTTAGATGGCTTCGTAGGAGTCCCCAGTCTGATTTTCCCTGACAAGGAGCACAGAGGATGCTATATGAATTGAACATGGGAAATCTGTGACAGAGAAGAATGGAAGAACCTAAAATAATGAACACTCAGATCTTGGCAGACCAAGTTCTCACCCACAGCGCCCAAAAAATAGTCCCAACCAGCAGTTTTGCCTATCTGTAGAGCTAAGACGTAATGCAGTCTGACCAGGGAACCCACTGAACAGTAGGTCTTCCTGATTCGGGTCATCAAAGAGCCTTGCCGTTGAAGCCTGGTCTGTCCCCCAACCCCTCGCAGGTAGGGAGCTGAATCATAACCCTCCCAATGTTGAGTGCACTTTCTGATGCCACCTGACCAGAAATCAGGTCATAATACCTAGAAGCTGCATAGCTCAGCAAAATTCAAGTGGAGTGTACAGTAGGAATAGCTATTGTCCACAGAGCAAAACCAGTGGTACCTTTCAGCCAGGAACTTGGAGTACATGTCAGCCTACGACCACAGATAGCCTTCCTGAGCTTAAAGTCAGTTCTTCCCAGACAGGGAAAATGATTCATACCCCTTCCATGGCTGCATGTAGCTCCTGGCCCTGCCCGACCATAAGCTTAACTGCAAGTATCTAAGAGGCTGCTTAGAAAAGTCTCTCCTGCTCTGTCCAAGAATGGGATTTAATTTTCAGTCTTATTGACTGCTGAATGTAGCTCCTGGCCCTGACTGAACAGAAAACCTAGCTGGTACCTCAGATAGCTCTGTAGCTCAGCATCTCTTGAACAGAGAGAATGACAGGCAGCAGTGAATAGCCACAAGGCAAAGCCAATGGCGCCATTTGACTGTGGAACTTAGGGTACAGGTCAGTTTGAGTCAAGACCAACAAGCCGTCTAATTCTCATTCTCTACTTTTGCAGAGAAACTAATCTGCAGTCCTGCCCATTGCTAAATACTAACTTCAGCCAGCCTAGACCAGAGAACCTAACCGGTGTACATGGGAAACTGCATAGCCCCATAGTGACACATGAATGGAAAGCTCATGGCTTTCCCCATCTTCAGAACAAAACCACTGTCCTATCTAGCCAAGAATTCAGTGTACGATATTGCCTGTTTTGTGTCGCCAAACAATGGGCCATACAGGATTTGGGGTACATTCTGCTATCCTGCCATGTCAGGGAAGCTAAATCATAGTCCATCTCCTGCTGAGTAAGTACCTGTCCTACCCATCTAGGAAGGCTGATGAATGAACCCAGGCAAGTGCTGAGCATCTCCCACACCCTTACTTGGGAAGGGAACCAAGCCAGCCATCCTATCCAACAGTTACCAGCTAGCAGCAATTCCATCCCCAACCCCAGAGCTCAGGCAGTAGACTCACCCAAAAATAGACCCTGAGAGCAAGCTTCACCTTCCCCAGGGCATTACCAGTGGTCATGTCTCGAAACCCAAACTGCGCTGACTGATAATGAACTATCTCTGCAAAAGCAAATCGGTAAAGTCTGGAAGAGGAGACCACTTACTCAAATGCAGATATACCAACGGAGGCTCCTAGATGGCAACCTAGGAAGACCCTGAACTCATCTTTTCCAAAGACATACCCAATCTATGCCTACCTATAGAGCAATTCCTCCTGAAAAAGAACTAAGGCACATTAAACAACTTCTGGACAACACAGGATAGAGGAAACACATAGAGAAATGAAGGAGATACGGAGACACAAAAATGACAGGAACACCACCCCTGATTCTATAGGCTAGAGTGTGGGAGGATAGCACTGAGGGACTGTGAGCAGATCCATTTTTAAAAGCCAGAATTTAAAAGGGAAACCAGAATACAAAGGAACTGACCCTCCACCAAGTGATGAGGAATCAGAGAGGCTGACTCAACTATTTACATTATCCTGTTGACTTGATAGCACAGATGGGAGCAAAATTCAGGGACTTTTAGCCAGCCCACCCCCTTACCCAACCCAGGGCCCCTAGCCAACACCAGCCCTGGACACTCTGGAATACAGGGAGGACAAACGTGCCACAGAGCCACTATAACAACTAGAATATAAAGAAACCAGCCCTAGAATTTTATCAAGTGTCCAGGGAGCCATGGAACACTCTCAAGGGCCAGAGGGGCAGGTGAGTACCATTGCTTACACTCCTCCTCCACCTTGATAGCACAGACAAAAGCAGAGTCAGGGCACCCTAGCAAGCCCAGTGCCTGGGATTCTGGCCCACACAAGACCCATTGCTGCCCCCAGAAAAGCCTCACAGTGGGGGCCCACTGTGGCATACATAGGGAAATCCTTAGACAGTGCTGGCAATAGTGCCAACCATCTCACCAAGATGACATATGTACAAAGTATCCTGAGTTATTTCAGGCCAACATCCACTCTACAGAGAGCCCCAGAACCCACTGGCAAGTGCCTACTTCAGTTTCAGCCATCGCACCAGTGCAGTCCCAGTATGAAGTGTCCCAGGACTTCCAGTCCACACCCATTACAGATACAGCAAGGCAACCAAAGCTATCGGGCACACACAGTCCACATAAGGGGTGGTCCTATAAAATATCATTTCTTCAAGTCTAAGAGAAGCAGCTGTTCTACTTAATTCATAGAAACAAACACA
The DNA here is from genome assembly GCF_020171115.1 of Neogale vison. Taxonomy (NCBI): domain Eukaryota; kingdom Metazoa; phylum Chordata; class Mammalia; order Carnivora; family Mustelidae; genus Neogale; species Neogale vison. The sequence goes on from NC_058101.1 coordinate 176,829,572, forward strand.
AAAAGACAAACAAAATGAGGCAGCAGAGGAATCTGTTCAAAACTAAAGAAGAAGACAAAAGTCTCAGAAAAAGAGCTAAACAAAACAGAAATAAGCAACCTACCTGATAAAGAGATAAAAGTGGGGTCAAAAACATCCTCACTGGAGGGATGCCTGGGTGGTTCAGTCAGTTAAGCATCTGTCTTCAGCTCACGTCATGAACCCAGGGTCCTGGGATTGAGCCCCATGTTGGGCTCCCTGTTCAGTGGGGAGCCTGCTTCTCCCTTTCCCTCTCCCCCCAGTTCCTTCTCTCTCTCTATCTTAAATAAGTAAGTAAATAAATAAATAAATAAATAAATAAAAACATGCTCACTGGACTGGAAAGAAGAATGGATGAACTCATGGGAATGTCAACAAAGAGACAGAAAATACTTTTTAAAAAATCACACTTGAAGAACAGAATAACTAAAATGAAAAATACACTAGAGAGGATAAAAAAAGATTAGAGAAAGCAGAAGATGAATTAATGCTTGGGAAGACAGGGTAATAGAAAGTGCCCAAGTTGAACAGTAAAAAAGTAAAAACAAATTTTTTAAATGAGGATATGCTAAGGGATCTCTGGTATAACATCAAGCATACTAATACTCTCATAATAGAGATCCCCAAAATAAAAGAGAGAGAAGAGAGCAGAAAACTTATTTGGAGAAATACTGGCTGCAAACTTCATTAACCTGGGGAAAGAAACAGACACCCATGTCCAGGAAGCACAGACAGCCACAAAGAAAATAAACCACAGGAAGCACACACTACAATACATAATAATTAAAATGGCAAAGATTAAGATAAAGAGAGAATCTTAAAAGTACCAAGAGCAAAACAAATATTATATACAAGGAAACCTCTTAATAATGCTATCAGCTGGATTTTCAGCAGGAACCTTGCAGGCCAAAATGTAGTAGCATAACATATTTAAAATGCTGAAAGGAGAAAACTACAAACAATAATACTCTCCCTGACAAGGCTATCATTCAGAATTCAAGGACACAAAGAGTTTCTCAGACAAACAGAAGTTAAAAGAATTTATCACCACTACACTGACCTTTAAAAATCTGTCAAAGGGACTTCAATGAAAAAGAAAAGACAGGACACCTGGTAGCTCAGTGGGTTAAGCCTCTGCCTTCGGCTCAAGTCATGATCTCAGAGTCCTGGGATTAAGCCCCGAGTAAGGCTCTCTGCTCAGCGGGGAGCCTGCTTCCTCCTCTCTCTCTGCCTGCCTCTCTGCCTACTTGTGATCTCTGTCAAGTAAATAGATAAAATCTTTTTAAAAAATTAAAAAATAAAAATAAATAAAATATTCTTCCTAGCTTTCCAGAAAAATAAAGGTAAATCTAGACCTGTGGCACTGTTAGACCTAGCCCATTTTGAATTGTACTCAAGTGTAATAAATGTTCCTCAGTCATATCTGGCCCACATCTATCTCATGTCTCCAATACCACAAAAGCAAACAGAAAGGCTACAGGTGAGAGATGGGCAGTCATAGCTGGGAGTTCCCTCTTGTCTTCCTGCTAGGGTAGGAGCAGGCAATGAGTTTCCTGGAGGAGAAACCTCCTGCCTAAAAAGTCCTACACCCAGAACACTGGGCAAAGAATTGGGTCAAAAACAAAAGAAAATTATTTCTTGTAATTAAAGGAGTGTAAAGAATAATTTTGAAAATATTTAACACCTAGTACATTTAGGATATAACCCACAGGATGCCAGAAAAAATAGGCAACATTGAAAGAAAAGTCTGGTCTAGAAACTAATTCTGAACTGGCCCACATTCAGACCTATGAAGACATAAATTTTTCTTTATTTTGAATTCAATATACAATACCCAATTCAAATAGAAAAATAATAATATTTTAAACAATAAACTGGAAACCAAACAAACAAAAAACTCAAGAATTACTCCAAAAAAACAGGAAAGGATTCTAAGAAAAGGAAGATAAGATTTAATTTTCTGTGGCTGTTGGTTTCACTCATAGAAGTTAAAGAAGTAAGGAGCTAATTAAGCATTTCCATTAGACCCTGATGCCTAAAAGGTCCTCCTCTGACCATCAAAGCTTTACTAGCATAACAATATATTTCTTTACCCAAGAGTTAATATTACTTACATATCACAATATTATAAAATACTATTCATTAATTTAAAGTATAAAAGTTTTTATAGAATTATAAGTTTTACTAATCTTGACAATGGATATAAGAAGTGTTCAACTATTCTAATTTATTTTTCATACTAAGTAATCAATGGGCATTGCTTAAGGTAAGTCAATATAATACAAAAAGATATGAACAAAAATATAATTATTAAAATAAGATCATGTGATATTACATAATATGTATATATCATACATGTATAACTATAAAGTACATATGCATATAATGTATAATGATATATAATTATTATATATTTCAATAGTATATATAGTATATTATTTGGTAACATATTTTAATAATATATAATATTCTATACCATATATATGTATGCTATATATTACATACTATACATAAATATATGTACTTTAAAAGTAACATGTAATAATATATTTTAATAATAATGTGAATGTTGTTAAAATAATAAAAATATAAGAATATATACATGACAGAGAGAGTGGGCTAAATATGTTATAGATAATATGACCAACATTGCCTAAAGTTTATAAATCAAAATAGGGGGAAGAGCACATTTACTTTAAATAATAAATTTAGCTACAAGAAGAGTTTAAACAGAAATTATAAAGTCTTCAGTAGGACTCCATGAAGAAGATAAGGAAGAATTACTATCAAATTTTGCTTTTTATACTTATAATTAAAATAATTTTGCCAGGTACATGCACAAATTTTGTAATAAAAATTATGAGTATCAGAAACAAAAATATGGACTGCAAAATCCCATTTCTGCAAAAATATATAGAGAGGGAGCCACAGTAACAGATAAAGACACAATGTAGAAGATACATACTAATCAAAATATTAATAGTGGTCATCACTTCCTGAGTAGAGAGATGCCATAAATTTACATAAATTTCCTTATATGTTTCTATTTAACTTTTAAATGGGGCAGAACATAAATTATTTTGTAATTAAAAAATTTTTTAGTACTTAAATTTGTTTTTTTAAAAAAATGAACAGGATGGGAAAGTTCCTCAACCAATTACTTTACCTTTCAATGATGCATCTAATTATATCAATAATTTATTTCTAATATATATAAAATATTTACAAATATTATAAATTTTTTAAACAGACATAAAAAGTTTCTTTTAAATACTCATTAAATTTCTTTTAAATTCTCCAACTTTATGTTTACAAGCAAAAATCTGGGTTATAAAAATTTTTTACAGATAATTTTTCATGATGTACTATTGTCTATATTAAGGAATGCACATGTGTTTGTGATATTTTTATTCTACTTCCTACTTCCAAAAGAACTGCAACAGATTTATTCTACAAAATACTCTTCCTTCTACACATTTCAAATTTTTTTTTCACATTTCAAATTTTTAACAATAGTAGAAAGTGTAATCTCTAAATGCAAATATAAATGTAAACTGTATAAAATTTTGTTATAATGTTGAATGATTTTTAAATGTATACATTTTTTTAAATGTATACTATTTTTTAAATAGTAAGATTAAATAATTACATACCAAAGCAATTCCAGCAGAATAATGAGTAACACACATCTTTCCAGGAATTGTTGCTCCTACATAATCTGGATGATCTCTATAGCTAAATAAATAAGTATATATTTATAACTAATTTTGACAAACATTTCAAAGATGAGAATTTCTGCTAACAATTTGTCTGGGGCCCATAAAATCCTAGACTGAAGCAAACTGAGGAACAATCTTTCCATACTTATTATTTCAAATTAAGAAGACATTTTTAATTAAATGATATTAAGCATATTATATATACTTTTTAAGATTTTATTTATTTATTTTTCAGAGAGAGAAAGAGACAGAGCACCAGCAAGTGGAGCAGCAGGCAGAGAGAGAAGCAGACTCCCTGCTGAACAAGGGACTCAATCTCAGGACCCTGGGATCATTTTCTACTTCTGTAGAAAACGTACCAGTTTCTCATAAGAATGACTTCATTGCTCTATAACTTAACATTATTAATTCTTCTTTGAGTAAGGGCCCATATAAATTGTCATATAATAATGCACTATTCTCAGAGATTTTTCATAAAAATTATTCCATTTAATTCTCAATTTAAGCCAATGAAATAGGTATTATTATTATCTCCACTGAACAAATCATACAACAGATGAGAACTTAAAAGTAACTATCTCAAGGTAACACAATTAATAAGTGCTAGTGAAGGATATGAATTTAGGCAATCTGAACCCAGAGCCATACTTTCAACCACTAAGATACAGACACTCTAAACGTGTTCTGCCATCTTTAGAACCCCCATCAAAACAAACATTCCAAACTGTATATAAAGAAACTTGTTTCAATTACTCAATTGGAACATCCCCCCAGTTTCAACTGTACTTCGCATCACATTACACTGTCTTCCTAGTGCTCTCTTTATTCTGTCTCTCTGATATTTCTTATGCCTAACCCTTCCAGCACTTGTTTACAAGTATTCAGTCTTACATGCAACTTTGGCTCCCCGCTCCCCCATGTTTTGAGTACTGTTTACACTCATTCTTAATCCAAGATAGTGCTACCAATAGATGTGAAAATGTAAGGACTGGTATTCAGCATCATACTAGAGGTTCTAGCCTGTTAAATAAGGCCAAAAATGTAAAATAAAAGGTATATGGATTGGAAAAGAAGGAATACAGTTTTCTCTGTTTATGGATGACGTGGTTGTCTCTCTAGGAAATCCCACAATATATAAAAAAGCTGAGTGTGTTCAGCAGGTTTTCATGTCTCAAAATCAATGTACAAAAGTCAATCTGATTTTCCCATACTAGCAATAAAATATTTGAAACTGAAGTAAAATGAGACATTTACAATAGAGCTGATGTTATTTAAGGGTATGAACATGCAATGAGTAGTCAGTAAGACCTAGAGATCCAATACAATAGAGGAGATAACAATGTTGTTTTATAATCTTGAAATCTGCTAAGAGCTTAGAAATTTATTATTTCAATCACACAAAAATGATAATTATATAACATGACAGATGTGCTTATTACCACTTTAACAGCAATCATATAATATATAAATGTATTTATTAACATGTTGTATACCTTAAATTTACACTGTTATGCAGAATTCAAATACATTTGAATAAAAATTTAAAGATAAGCAAATTAATTTTTTTTCCATTCTGTGTTCAAAAAAGAAGAAAAAACAGCACTAAAAACATGATATACTAGGATATAAAGCTAACATAAATGTGAGAAAAATATGCAACCTGATAGACACTGGTATATCTGTATACTGATAGAACTGTATACTACAGAGCTTTGATGAAAGAAATTTAAAAAGATCTAAGTAAATATAAGAAAATACCAAGTGCACTGACTGGAAGAGTTAGTATTATTAAGCTGCCAGTTCTCTCCACACTACTGTATAGATTCTATGCAGTTCCAATCAACATTCTAGCAAGATATTTTAAAGCAACTGAGAAGCTGACTGTAACACTTATGTAGAAAGGCAAAAACTTAGAATAACCGAAACAATTTTCAAAAAGAACACATTTGGAGAATTTTTACTACTTGATTTAAATGGTTTTTATAAAGCTATAGTAATCAAGGCAGTGAGTTATTCACAAAAGAGGCCAAAAATAAACTCTTACATATAAAGTCAAATCATTGTTGCTACTGAGGAGGGAGCCCAAGTGCAAAAAGAGCCCAAAAGTGCAAAAGCAATTAAATGGAGAAACTATAATTTTTTTCAAGAATTAATGTTGAATAACTATTCATGTGCAAAAATGTCCTCCTTCATATTTTTTGGTACAACATTAAAACATGATTCATCATCCAAAACATGATTCATAAAATAAAAAATTGATAGGTTAATAATGAATTCATCAAAATCTGCTTTTTAAAATATACTATTAAGAAAATGAAAAGACTACCCACAGCCAGAAAATATTCTGAAATCATATATATTATATAGGACATGTATCTAAATGCTGAAAGAACACTTAATAGGAAGAGCTGGTCCAGGATGGCAACATAGGAAGATCCTGATCTTACCTCCTCCATAGACATACCAAATCTATACCTATTTGTAAAGAAACTCCTCCTGAAAAAGGACTTACGGCTAACTGAACAGCTTCTGTATAATGAAAGATAGAAAGACAAGAGGGACTAGCAAGACAGGAGACACAGTAATGAAGAGAAATCCCAAATCTAAAACTGCGAATGGCAGTGAGGAGTGATAACACTGAGAGACCAGGAGCAGATTCATCTGCCCTGGGGCACAGAAAGAAAAGAAAAACAAAACAAAACAAAAACAAAAAAACAAACAATCAAAAAAACCCGAGGTTAAAAGAGCAACTAGGACATAAAAGAACAAGCTCTAGAAATCCACTAAATGTCAGGGGTATTGCTGGACTCCTTGGGTCAGAGAGGCTAGTGAGTGCAATGGTTTACACTCAGCCTACAACTTGATCTTGTAGATGAGAGCAGGGTCTGGGAGCCATAACCAACCTGCAAGCACCTGGCCCCTAGCTCAACCACCCCTAGATGCCCTGAGACACAGAAAAAAAGCCATGGTTTAAAAGACCAACTAGTATATAAGAGATACAGCCCCAGAACTCAGCCAAACTATGGGGGTATGGGAGTAGTAGGGAGCTGCTAGATGCTAGAACTCTCTCCAGGACAAGGGAGCTAGCAAGTACAACAGTTTCTTTTCCTCTTCCGCCTTGATAATGTGAATGGGAGCAAGGTACAGATGCCCTGGCTCATTTACCACCTCAGTGCGCCCTATGCCCCTGATCCTACCAATCCCAGCTGTTCCACTGGAATGCCCCTTGTCACTGCTCACTGCAGCCCTAGCCATTATGCCAAGGTGACACATGTACAAAGCCACCTCAGAACACTCCAAGCCCACACCACCGCAGCTTCCACCAGCTCGATAAGGCACCCCCAATGCAGAACACTCAGGACCTCCAACTGACACCTGCTTCAGTTCCAGCCACCCCCAACAGGGTGTGCCATGCCTATAGTGCCCCAGAAACCTCCAGCCAATGCTCACCTTGGTTCCAGTGGCACCACCCCGCCAAGGGCACTCTTGTTCTGAGCACCTCAGGATACTTCAGCTATCCTGCCAGGGCACGGTTTGCATGGAGAGCCCAAGGACCACACCAACCCTTTCCCACTTCAGCTTTACCTGTCCTGCAGGGTGCCTGCTGCCTCAAGAGCCCAAGGAAGTCCAGCCTATGCCATTTCAGCTATAGCTGTCCCACCAGGGTGCCCTTCGCACAGAGACTCTCTGGTCTATGCCCCATCTTGGTTCCAGCAGTCCAGCCTAGGCATCCTCTAAGCAGAAAGTTCCAGAACACCATGGCTTATATCCATTTCAGCTTCAAGTATACTGTCAGGACACCCTTTGTGTAGAAAGCCCAGGGACCACCCTAGACTGTGCTCATATCAATTGTAGCTGTCCTGCTAGGAGGCCCTCAGAATGTAGAGGCCCAGAATACCCTGGTCTGCACCTACTTCAACCTCAGCTGTCCTGCCAACGTGCCCACAGTGCAAAGAGCCATAGAACCCATCAGACTGCAATCACTTCAGATTCACAGTCATATCAGGATAGCCTCTGTGCATAGAGCCTCAGACCACCCCGGCCCACACTCACTTCAGCCCTGGCCATCCCACCAGAGCAGCCCTAGCACAATCTGCACCATGGCCCTCAGCCCACTTCATCTACAGCTCCAGTTAGCAAAAGTCAACAAGGGAAGTTGACACAAGGAATGAATATAAGCAAGACCATTCCTTTAAGTTGAGGAAAGGTAGTTTTTCTAATTCATATAAACAAACAGAAATTCAAGAAAAATGGGAATACAGAAAAATTGCTCCAAGAGAAAGAAAAAGACATCAGAAAAATAACTAATGAAAAAGAGATATGCAATATGACTCAGAAAGAATTTATAGTGATAATCATAAAAGATGTTCACTGGGGTGGTCAGAAAAAGTGGAAAAACTCAGTGAGGCCTTCAGTAAAAAGAAAATATTTTTTAAAAACCAATCTGAGGGGCGCCTGGGTGGCTCAGGGGGTTAAGCCTCTGCCTTCGGCTCAGGTCATGGTCTCAGGGTCCTGGGATCAAGCCCCGCATCGGGCTCTCTGCTCGTCAGGGAGCCTGCATCTCCCTCTTTCTCTGCTTGCCTCTCTGCCTACTTGTGATCTCTGTCTGTCAAACAAATAAATAAAATCTTTAAAAAAAAAAAAACAATCTGACTTGAAGGATGCAATAACTAAAAGAAAAATAATCTAGATAGAATCAATAGTAGATTAGTAGCTGCAGAAGAATGGATCAGCAATCTGGAAGACAAGGTCATGGCAAGCATCCAAGCTAAACAGTAAAAAGAAAAAGGCATTTTTAGAAAGTGAAAATAGGTTAAGTAACTCATTGGACAACATCAAACAAACAAATATTCCCTTCATCATTAGGGCCCAAGAAGAAAAGGAGAAAGGAGCAGAAAACGTATTTGAAATAATAAGTAGGGGCAGCTGGGTGGCTCAGTCAATTAAGGGTCTGCCTTTGGCTTAGGTCATGACCTCAGGGTTCTGGAATCAAGCCCTACATTGAGCTCTCCACTCAATGCGGCATCTGCTTCTCCCTCCTAGCTCTCCCTCTCACTCTCTCTCTCAATTAAATAAATAAAATCTTTAAAAAAAATAATAGGTAAAAACTTCCCTAACTTCGAGAAGGCAATACACAGCCAGGTTCAGGAAGTGCAGAGAGTTGCATACAAGATGAACCCAAGAAAGTCCACACCACAACACATTACAGTTAAAATGTCAGAAGTTAAAGACTGGGAATGTTAAAAGCAGTAAGAAAGAAACAACTACTTACATTCAAAGAAAACCCCACAAGACCATCAGTTGACTTTTCAGCAGAAACTGCAGATCAGAAGAGAGATATATTCAAAGTGCAGAAAAGAAAAAAACCTACAACCAAGAATACTCTACCTGGCAAGGTTATCATTTGGAATTGAAAGAGAGATAAGGAGTTTATCATCAGAACAAAAGTAAAAGGATTTTACCACCACTAAACCTCCTTATAATAAAAATGTTAAAGGGACTTCTTTAAGTGGAAAAAAATCCGTAAGTAGAAGCAAATTATGAGTTAAAGGATATAAAGTATGACAACATATATATAAAATGTGAAGAAGGGAGTAAAAAACAAAAAGATCATAAACTTTAAATATAGACTGTTATACACATAGGATACTATATGTGAACATCATAGTAACCACAGACCCAAAACCTATAATAAATAAACATAAAACATAACACTATATAAACTCATCAATCACAAGGAAAGAGATCAAGAGAAGAAAAGGGAGAAATTGACAAAAACAACCAGAAAACAATTAAAATTGCAAAGGACTATACCTATCAATAATTTCTTTAAATTTAAATGGTCCAAATGTTCCAGTTGAGACACAGGATGGCAAATAGGTAAAAAGAACCATCTTTTGCTGCCTATTAGACTCCTTACTTTAGGCCTAAAGATACATACAGACTCAAAGTGAAGGGATGAAGAAAGATAATCCATGCAAATGAAAGTGGAGGGGAAAAAAGCCAGGGTAGCAATTCTTATGTTGAACAAAACAGACTTTAAAACAAAGACTGCAGGGGTTACTGGGTGGCTCAGTCATTAAGCGTCTGCCTTCTGCCTTCGGATCGGGTCCTGATCCCAGGGTCCTGGGACCAAGCCCCGCACCTGTTCCCTGCTCGGTGGGAAGCCTCCTTCTCCCTCTCCCACTCCCGAAGTTTGTGTTCTCTCTCTCTCTCTCCCTCTCTCTCTGTCTCTCTGTCAAATAAATAAATAAATATTTTTAAAAAAATGTAAAGAGACAAAGAATAACAATAGCAATAACAATACTGTTAAAAGGAATCAGTCCAACAAGAGAATATTACAAATATCTATGCACCCAACATTGGAATATTTAAGTACATAAAGAAAAGATTAACCAATATAAAGGGAGAAATTGACAATAATGTAAAAACAGTAGTGGACTTTAAACTCTATTTACATCTATTAATAGGTCATCCACATATAAAACCAATAAGGAAACAGTATCTTTGAACAATACTTTACACCTGATGGATTTAACAGGTAAATACACAGTACATTTCATACAAAAACAGCAGAATATACATTCTTTCAAGTGCACATGGAACATGCTCCAGGAAAGGTCAAGGTAGGTCATAAAATAAAGTCTCAACAAATTTAAAAAGACTGAAATTGTATCTGTCATCTTTTCTGACCACAACAATACGAAACTAGAAATCAATTACAAGGAAGAAAAAAACTATAAAAACCAAACATGTGGAGATTAAATAATGTGCTACTAAACAACCAATAGGTCAAATAAGAAATCAAAGAGGAAATTTAAAGGAATGCATAGAGACAGATGAGAGCGAAAACACAATGGCACTCAGAGAAAACAATTCTAAAAGGAAAATTGATGGCGATACAGTCCCACCTCAAAAAAACAACAAGAGGGGCGCCTGGGTGGCTCAGTGGGTTAAAGCCTCTGCCTTCGGCTCGGGTCATGATCTCAGGGTCCTGGGATCGAGCCCCATGTCGGGCTCTCTGCTTAGCGGGGAGCCTGCTTCCTCCCTCTCTCTCTGCCTGCCTCTCTGCCTGCTTGTGATCTCTCTTTCTGTCAGATGAATAAATAAAATATTAAAAAAAAAAAAACAAGAAAAATCTCAGTCTAACCTTATAACTAAAGGAACCAGAAAGAACAAGCCCAAAGTTAGTAGAATGAAGGAAACAATAAAGATCAGAGCAGAAGTAAATGAAATGAAGGCCAAAAAAAAAAAATTCAATGGAAAAGATCAAAGAAATGAAGAGCTAGTTCTTTGTAAAGATATACAAAATTAAAAAACTTTTCACCTATCTCCAGGTACTTTTTGTTTTCTCTTTTGATTTTTTTGACCCATAATTTTTTCAGTAGCATGATGTTTAAACTCTATATATTTGTGAATTTTCCAGTTTTCTTCTTCTATTGATTTCTAGTTTCCTAAAATTATCAGAAAAGATGTCAGATATGCTTTAGATCTTCTTGAATATATTAAGACTTATTTTGTAGGAGGTATCCAAGATGGCAGAGGAAGAGGAGACCTTGGTTTTGCCTGGACCCAGGAATTCAGCTAGATAGCTATCAAACCATTCTGAACACCTGCAAACACAACCAGAGATCTAAGAAAAGAATAGCTGGGACTATTAAAAAAAAAGCGACCACTTTCTTCAATGGAGGAGGTGCAGAGAACTGAATAGGAGGCAGTATATGGGAAGATAAAACCACAGTGGGAGGGAGCCTCCATAAGCTGGCACCAGAAAGTGATATATCAGCAGAGCACAAAACTGTAACTTTTAGAAGTCTGCTCCAGTGAGGAATGTCCCCCCTGAAAGGCACTTGGGTGGCTAAGTAGGGGCAGAACCCTAGGCAGACCTGTGTGGCCTGAGGATCCACAGGGTCACAAGATGACTGAGGGTGCCTGAGTATGGCAGAGTTGGTTTTTTTTTTTTCTTTTCCAAAAGAAAAGAGAAAGGACCCAAATAAATAAAATCATGAATGAAAGTGAAGAGATCACAACCAACACCAAAGAAATACAATTATAAGAACATATTATAGCATTATATATTATATATATATGTTATATTGTATTATATTAAATTATATTAGAACATATTATAAGCAATTATATGCCAAAAAATTAGCCAATTTGGAAGAAATGGACGCATTCCTAGAGATGTTTAAACTACCAAAACTGAAACAGGAAGAAATAGGAAACATAAGCAGACCCATAACCAGCAAGGAAATTGAAGCAATAATCAAAAATCTCCCAACAAACAAGAGCCCAGGGCCAGATGATTTCCGGAGGAATTCTACCAATCATTTAAAAAAAAAGAATTAATGCCTACTCTTCTGAAGCTGTTTCAAAAAATAGAAATGAAAGAAAAACTTCCAAACTTTATGAGGCTAGCGTTACCTTAATCCCCAAATCAGACGAAGACCACAAATACTATATGATTTCACTCATACGTAGATTTTAGAAACAAAACAAACAAGTAAAGAGAGGAGAGAAACTTAAACCAAAGAACAGACTCTTACCTATAAAGAACAAACTGATAGTTACAAGAGGGGAGGTGAGTGAGGGGATGGGTAAAAACAGGTGATGGGGTTTAAGGAGAGCACTTGTGATGATGTATGAAGTGTTGAATCACGGTACACCTGAAACTAATATTACACTGCATGTTAACTAACCAATTTAAATTAAAACTTAAAAAAATAAAAATAAAAAGGGCCTGTCTGAGCCCATGTGAGCTTATAGTTGGATGGTGTCAGCAATCAGACCACATACTTGCCCTCACCCCATTTCTGGAGATGCAGTCATAGCAAACTGCAGGGCACTCCCTTCGCATTATCTTGAGAGGCTTTCATTGGTAAGTAGGGCCTGCAGTCAAATCAGATGCCTGCCCTTTGTCTGTCTGTCTGTGGGGGTTCAGGGTGCTCTCCCTTCCTTGTCCCATGAGAAGCTTTTGCTGGTGGGCAGGGCCAGCAATCAGACCAGATGCCTGCTCCCAGTCTGTCTGCCAGGGCTGCAGTGACCCTGAACAACAGGGCTCTCTCACTGTACTCACCCCTGAGAGATTTTTTTTGGTGGGTGGGGCCTGAAGTCAAATCAAATGTGTACCTCCAGTCCATCTGTTGGAACTGCAGTCAAATTAGTAGTGTGTATGGCAATAGTCTCCTTCCCCAGGGGCAGGGGTCACTGGAGTGGTGCTGGTCCCTGCCATGGCTGCTTGCAGGATGTGATAAAGCAAGAGCCACTTTGGAGGGACTCCTGCAGAGTAGGAGGGTTAGAATGGGCAGATCTGCAGAATGCAGGAGCAGGGCACACAGTATTAGCAAGGTAGGTAGAGAGTGTTCATGTTGGTCCCCAGAGGTGTCAGGGTATCTAGGCTGGAGGTCAGTGGGGAAAAGAAATGGCACCCACCAACTATTTTGCTCTTAGAGAAGTCCCCTAAAGATCCCTGTCCCTCCAGCACACATTCTGAGGCTACTAAGTAAATCTCCTTCATGTATATCTCTGGCACTTTTCGAACTGTGTCTTCTATGCTCTATTTCAGTGAGGTTGTTTGTTGTACTGGCTCTTTAAGGGCAGGGACTCAATTTCCTATTGCCCCATTGTAAAACTCATGAAGTTAAGCTCCACTGGGTCTTAAAGCCAAAGGTTATGGAGATTCATCTTCCCATAGAGGTCCCCTACGTCTGTGGTGCCTAGTATGTGGTCCACTCCTCTTCCTTTTCCATGATTCTGATGTCCCTCCTGTTTGTGGTTGGTTTCACTGGAAATTTAGCTTATGACTCTGTCTCTCCACCCCTACCCATTTGGATATGGCCTCCTCTCTATGAATGGAAAGTCTGTTTTGCCAGTCTTTGGGTCATTTTCTGGGTTAGCTGCACTGATGTGGCTTTTCTCTAGGTGTGCCTGTGGGACAAAGTAAGTTTAGATTCCTCCTATTCTGCCAACGTCCCTGAAGTCCCAATCAATAGCTAAGTTCTTATTGCCACTTTATTGTTTTCTGTCTGCTTTATAACTAACTGCCCTTTCATTTCTCCTTATCTTGCTCTCTTCCTTTTTGATTTGATGATTTGCTATAATGTATGCACACATTTATTGCATGTTATCTTTTGTATTTATACTATAAGTTTTACCTTTGTGGTTACCATGAGGCTTTCATAAAACAAATTATAAGTCTACTTCAAGGTGATAACCTAACTTTGAACACATTTTAATGGTCTACATTTTTACTTCCTCCACCCCGTTTTGTTATGATGTCATAGCTTACATCTTTTTGTATATCCTCTAAAAAATTAAAGTTGTGTTTACTACTTTGTCTTTAAACCTTCTTACTAGCTTTATAAGTGATGAACGCACCCCCTTTACAACATTAGACTAATCTGGATTTTACTGTTTATTTGTGAGTGAGATTTACACTTCCATGTGTTTTCTTGTTACAATTGCGGTCCATCTCATTTAAGCTGAAACAATATTCCTTGAACATTTCTTGTAATATTGGTCTAGTTAGTGGTGATGATGCCCTTTAGCTTTTGCTTGTTGGAACACTGTTTATGTCTCCTTCAATTTTTCCAAGTACAATGTTCTTAATTAACATTTTTTTTCTGTCAGCACTTTAAATATATCATGTAACTTCTTCCTGGCATGGAAAGTTTCTGCTGAAAAATCTGCAAATAGTGTTATGGGGTTCCCTTATATGTAACAATATGGGGGGTCCTTGCTACATTTAAAATTCCCTCCCCTTTAACTTTTGACAATTTGATATTAATGTGTCTTGGTGTGAGTCTCTTTGGCTTTGTCTTACTTGGCCTCTCTGGAATTCCTGGATCTGAATGTGTATTTCCTTCTCCAGGTCAGGGAAATTTTCAGCCATTATTTCTCCACCAAAGTTTTCTACTCCTTTCTCCTATCTCTTGCTGATATGGCTGTAATGTTAACATTGGTCTGCTTGATGTTCTTCCACAAGTCCCTTATGCTATTTTTGCTTTTCCTCTCTTTTTCTATGTGCTGCTCTGATGGGGTGAGATTTGAGTTCACTGATCCTTTCTTCCACTTCATCTAGTATGCTGTTGAATTCTATGTATTTTTCCATTCGGGTATTATATCTTTAGCTCTGTAACTTCTGTTTTGTATTTCTTACATTTTCTCTTTTAATGAAATTCTCATCTTTTCCATACAATCCTGAGCTCAAAGAGCATCTTTAAGACCATTATTTTGAGCTCTTTATCAGGTAAATCACTTATATCTATTTCATTAAGATCTTTTTCTGAAGTTTTATCTTAGTCTTTCATTTGCAAGATATTCCTGTTTTCCATTTTCCTTGACTTTGTGTTAGTTTCTATGCATTAAATAAATCAGTTATCTCTCAGTCTTAAAGGAGTGGCCTAGTAGTATAGAATATAAAGTTATCATTTAACCTTGTCCTTCTGGTAATCTCTCAAACATCTTGATACTCAAGCAGGTTACTTTATTTTTAGAGGGTCCCACTACTTGATGGTGTCCCAAGACCTGTCACTGCCCCGAATGGGAGGGTGTCAGTCAGCATCTAGATTCAGGCAGACTGGAAACCAGACACTAAGGCAAATATACCTCTTTTAGGGAAGCACAGAGAAACTGGCATTTTGGTCTATTCCTTCTGTGCTGAACCCTGTGATGATAGCCAGTTAAGAACCATTCCTTTGTTACCACCCCATCACCTTGTGAACACAAGTCCCTCTGGCCATCAAAGTCGGGCTATTAAGGGATGTATACTCTGGGCAGCAGCCTCTTAAGTTTAGGGCACCAGATATGTGCACAAGCTCCTTTCTTAGAGACACCAAAGACTTCAGGATGGACAGAGGAAGAGCATGAAGACGGCACCTGCTAGCCTCCCCAGCCTCTGAAGAGGATTATAATCAGACTCTAGATGTGTGTTCAATTCAATGTGTGCTTAACTATGGCCCTCAGGCCAGAGCTATGAAGATAACTAATAGGCCTCTTTCACAGAAAGATTGGGGGTGTATTTCAGTTTCCTATCTTTATACTGTGCCTTGTGCGCTGTAGCCAGTCAAGAACTATTTCTCCATTAGCTACAGTCCTATAATACCCACAAAATTAAGCGCCACTGACCATCAGGTGATCCAACAGGTATCCCTTGGGCAGCAACCACAGAAACCATTGCACCAGATGAGTGCGCAAGGTCTTTCTGGAAATTCCAGCAACCTACAGTAATGCAGAAGGAAATCACAAATATGGCACCTAATGGTAATTCATTAGGCCCATAGATGTGTGTTAAATTTCTACTTTCAGAGGAAGACTGGGCATCTCTGTCCACTCCCTGTGTTCTAGGCCCTGTGGGATAGCCTCAGAGTCTGATGAGTCCTTAAGAAAAATTTCCCAATTCCCTATAGCCTGTGGATCTTATGATGGAAGCCTTATCATCTTTCAAATCTAGATGTCTTGTGGGCTTGCTTCTCAGGCGCTATCTTAAAAGCTGAGTTGTTAGACATAGGATTTAAGCTATTAGTTCCTCAGAGAGAAGCTCAGAGTTACGAGTTCCCCCAAGTTCTGAGAGACCATTTATCATGAGATTGTGTCTCAGTTTCTCCTACCTGTTTCAATATGGGTTTTTTTCTTGTTCATCTGATGTGTAACAGTAGCGTAGTTTTTTTTTTTCCTCAGAAAAAAACTTTTCTATATGTAGCTTAGTTTTTCTCAGAAAAAAGTCTTTCCAGATTCAGTGTGTCTATTTCTTGATTTGCATTCCTCTAATGATTAGTATTGACAAAGATTTCTTAATGTGCTTATTGGACCCTTGTAGATCTTATCTGGAGAAATGTCTCTTTAAGTCCTTTGCCCATTTTTAATGAGACTGTCTTTTTGCTGTTAATATTTATTGTCCCTTATATATTCTGGATATTAAACACTTACTAGGCATATGATTTGAAAATATCTTCTCCTATAGGTTGCCTTTTCATTCTGTTCTTTTTTTATTCAAGCATAACCAATATATGGTCTTATATTAGTTTCAGGTGTGCAGTATAATGACTCAACAATTCTATACATTTCTTGGTGCTCATCAAGATAACTGTACTCTTAAACCCTTTTATCTATTTCACCTAGCTACCCACCCACTTTCCTATGGCAGATACCAGTTTGTTCTCTGTGTTTAGAAGTCCATTTTTTTCTCTTTGTTCATTTTTATTTTGTTTCTTAAATTCCACATATTTGTGAAATCATATGTAATTTAACCCTCTCTGACTTATTTAACTTAGCATTTTTCTCTCTAGGTTAATCCATGTTGTGGCAAATGACAAGATTTCATTCTTTTTGATAGCTTAATAATATTCCATTGTGTATGTATACCACTTCCTCTTTACCCATTCATCTATCAATGGACAGTAGCATTGCTTCCATATCTTGGCTATTGTAAATAAAGTTGCAATACACATAGGGGTGCATATATCTTTTTGAACTAGTGTTTTTGTTTTCTTTGGATATATCAAATTGTGAAATTACTAGATCAGATGGCAATTCTTTATTTTTTTTTTAAGAAAACTTTATACTGTTTTTCACAGCAGTTCCAATTGTGTTCCCACCAACATGGCATAAGGATTCCTTTTTCTCCACATTTTTGCCAACATTTGTTGAGACAGAGAGTGGGTGAATGGGGTGGAGGAGCAGAAGGAGAGAATCTTAAGCTGGTTCCACGCCTAGTGCAGAACCCAATGCAGGACTCAATCTCACAACCCTGAGATCATGACCTGAGCCCAAATCATGAGTCAAGTGCTTAACTGACCAAGCCACCTAGGTGCCCCCTTGTCTTTTTTATTTTAGCCATTCTGATAGGTATGGCTTGCTGTCTAATGTGGTTTTGATTTACATTTCCCTGATGATTAGTAATGTTGAACATCTTTTCATGTGTTAGTCAGCCCTCTGTACATCTTCCTTAGATAAATGTCTATTCAAGTCTACTGATCATTTTTAACCAGATTATTTGTTTTATTACTGTTGAGTTATATAAGTTCATTATATATATTTGGATAGTAACCATTTATCAGATATATCAGTTGCAAAAGCAAAGCCTTTTTGCTTTGCTGATGGTTTCCTTAATGGTGCAGAAGATTTTTATTTTTGTGTAGTTCTAATAGTTCAATTGTGTTTTTGTTTCCCATTCCAGAGGGCAGATCTAGAAAAATGTTTCTATGGCTGGTGTGAAAAGCTGGTGCTGCCTATATTTTCTTCCAGGAATTTTATGGCTTCATGTCTGAAATTTAGGTCTTTGGGCCACCTTTAGTTTATCTTTTTCGTATGGTGTAAAAAAAAAAAAATGAAAGACAATTATCATATGATCTCACTAATATGAGGAATTTAAGAAACTAGACAGAGAATCATAGGGGAAGGTAGGGAAAAAATGAAACAAGATGAAACCAGAGAGGAAGACAAACCATAAGAGACTCTTAATCTCAGGAAATGTACTGAGGATGGAATGGATAAGCTGGCTGGGTGATGGACACTGGGGAGGTTATGTGCTATCGTGAGTGCTGTGAATTGTGTAAGACTGATAAATCACAGACCTGTACCCCTGAAACAAGTAATACATTATATGTAAATTTTTTTAAAAGATAGTCTCTTCAACAAATGGTATTGGAAAACTGGAAAACAACACACAAAAGAATTAACAGGACCACATTCTTACACCATACAAAAAAAAATTCAAAATAGATTCAAGATGTAAAGGTGAGACATGGAACCATGAAAATCCTAGAGGATAACACAAGCAGTAACCCTCTCTGACACTGGCCCTTAACAACTTCTTCCTAGATATGTCTCCGGAGGCAAAGGAAACAAAAGCAAAAATAAACTATTGGTACTTCATCATAAATTTCTTCATAAAAAGTTTCTGCACAGTGAAGGAAGTATTCAACAAAACTAAATAAAAATCTTTGGAATGGGTCGATATATTTTCAAATGACCTATGTGCAAAAGGGTAAGTATCCAAAATATATAAAGAACTTACACAACTCAACACAAAAAAATGAATAATCCAATTAAAAATGAGAAGACATGAATAGACTTTTTTTCCAAACAAGACATACAGATGGCCAACAGACATATGAAAAGCTAATCAACATGACTCCTCAGCAGGAGGTACAATCAAAACTTCAATAAGATAACTCCTCACACCTGTGAGAATGGCTAACACAAGAAACAACAGGTGTTGGCAAGGATGTAGAGAAGGGGGAACACTTCTGCACTGTTGGTAGGAATGCAAAGTGATGCAGCCACTCTCTAAAATAGTATGGAGGTTCCTCAAAAAGGTAGAAATAGGACTACCCTAGGATCCAGAAAATGTACTAGGTATTTACTCAAAGAATACAAAAATACTAATTCAAATGGATACATATCCCAATATTTATAGCAACATTATGTACAATAGCCGAATAATGGAAAAAGCCCAAGTGTCCATCAACTGATGAACAGATAAAGAGGAAGTGATATATATATGTATATATATATGTGTGTATATACATACTCAGCCATGAAAAAGAATGAAATCTTGCCATTTGCAATGACAAGGATGGAGCTCGAGAATATTATGCTAAGGGAAATAAATCAGGGAGAGAAAGACAAATACCATATGATTTCATTCATACACGGAATTTAGAAAACAAAACAAATGAGCATAGGGAAGAAAAGAGAGGGAGAGGCAAACTAAGAAACAGATTCTTAACTATAGAGAACAAACTGATGGTTATCAGAGGGGAGATGGGTAAGGGGATGGGTTAAATGGATGATGACGGTCGAGGAGTGCACTTATGATGAGCTAGCAGGGCTGAGGGAGGGATAGAGAATCTATTTTTAATAAATAACAAGCTAGAAAGACCAAAAAACAAGGATTTACTTCAAATAATTGAGTTTGAGGGGGTGAGAAAAAGAAAAATTTAGCCATTAGCTGATAATTGTTTTATGGATATGTACGGTACATAAGGATTAATTATTTTACTTTCTCAACTGTTCTTATGCTTGAAATCTCCCCACAATAAAAACTAGAACAAAACAAAAAAGAAAATTAATATTTAAAATAATGCATAAAATTCATTAGGGTAAACTGTTTCTAACCTTCTTTCCCAAGCCTTTGATCCAACTTCATAACAAAATAAGAACTTTATAAGATAAATCCCATTATTTTAGGTAGTGGTTAAGATTATGGGCTCTGGGGTTCAAACCTGTGGGTTCAAACCAGAAGGACACCACTAGATAGAAGAATCCTGAAATCTTTTAACCTCTAGAAACCTCAATACCTTCATTAGTAAAGAGCTAATAAGCAAAGAAATAAATTTTAGCAAGCTTTTTTTTTAGTGACAAACAGAAAGAGAATATGAGGCCTGAATGAAGCAACTAATAATGTATTAATGGTCACCAAAAGAAGTTCCCTAAATAAGCTATATTATTATCACAGATCTCTGCTTTCTAAGAATAGTGAAACATTATTCTTACATGAATAAATATGCAATATCATGAGGCCTTAGAGTTAGATAGAACTTTTTCCATTTTAAAAATCTACGCAATACTTCATCTGCCTCACCAACTGTAGAAATCTTATTTTTATCTGACCACAACTCCAATGATGACAGCACAATAGTAACTTTAAACTGGGCAAACATCTAAAAACAAAAGAGATAAATACATGAAAAATTAATCCTTGTTATTTTATAATAACGAAGAAATTAATGCTTGACAATTTGACAATTCCATACTCAGTTTGTATAGATGGCTTAATTATTCAGAAATGCCAAGTGAAGTTAATAGAAATTATAATTTCAAAACTAGTATAAATTTTTCTAACAAGTATGAAAAGAAAAATACTTACCGAATTTACAAGGCCAATAATTTCAATGACTTTATTTGTTACAATCATGCTATCAGAGCCCAAGTAATCATACTGAAAAACAAAATTAATTTTAAATTTAAATATAATCTGTTATGTAATATGTTTGAAATATACTCTCCATTTACTCTCAGAACTTTGAGGCTGCTTTGGGGTTAGAATAGTTCAAACTAAGACAGTAACAAATTTTAAAAATGAGTATAAACTTGGTCATTCATATATGCTGGTGGAAATGTAAAATTATACAGCCACTCTAAACTTCTAAAGAAGTTTAGCAGCTTCTTTCAAAACAAATAATATATTTACCATATGACCCAGCAGTTGCTTCCCTGGGCATTTATTTATATTTTTTAAGATTTATTCAAGAGTGAGAACAAGCACAAGTTGGGGGAGGGGCAGAGGAGGAGAATCTTCAACATGGGGCTCAATCCCACAGCTGATGAGATCGTGACCTGAGCCAAAATCACAAGTGGGATGCCAAACCAACTGAGCTACCCAGGCCTCCCACCCTCCTGGGCATTTATCCTAAAGAATAAAAACTGATGCTCAAAAAAAAAAAAAAAATTCATGAATGTTCATAACAATTTATTCCTATTAGTCCAAAACTAGAAACAACTTCTATGTCCTTCAGTGGTTAACTGGTTAAACAAACCGGTACATTCTTACCATGGAATAATGATCATTAATAAAAAGGAACTGACTAAACTGGATAAATGAAACAATCTGGATAAACCTTAAGAAAATTATGCTAAGTGTTAAAAAAAATCTCCGAAGGATATATATAAGATAACATTTATGCAATATTGCAATATTCCTAACTCAAGGAATAGAGCACAGATTAGTTACTGCCAGAGGTTAAGAAGTGTAGGGGAGTAGGGAGAAATGGATGTGACTATTAAGAAAAATGTAAGAGTCTTGTAGTGATGGTTTATTTAGTGTCTTGATCGTGACAGTGATTACACAAGCCTACATATGTGACCCTAGTGCATAAAACCACACACACACACACACACACACACACACAAAATTAGTGTATATACAACTGCTGAAATCTAAATAAGCTTTGTAGGATGTGCCAATGTCAAATTCCATATCTATAAATCATCTCTCTGAGGTACAGCACTGCTTGCATGTACCACAGGACCCTCAAATTAAATGTATCTAAAATGAAGCTCATCATTCTTCCTCAAAAATTACCTTTCCAATACTTTAATCAATGGTATTATCATCTATGACCTCCCAAATTTATGATACTACATATCATAAGAGCTCCATAAGAGCAGAACTTTTTCTGTTGTGTTCACAGCTGTATCCTCAATAAGTAGAATAGTAACTGGCATCTACACAATGCTCAATAAATTTAAGTGAATGGATAAATTAAATCAATTTAAGTCCTTCTAATTCAACCTCAGCAGCAACTTTTAAAATTGCTTTTCTTTTTTCCTATTACTAATACTACTAACTAGTAAATGTTCAGCTTGATTACTGGAACGGTCTCTTAAATGTCTCCAACTATCCTATCAGCAATCCAGTCCCTACACTATTACAAAAATGATAATTCTAAAATGAAAATATGAACCTGTCACTCCCCTGTTTAAAATCTTTTTAATGACTCTCCATTAACATTAGAATAAAATCCAAATTATCGTATTAGTTCTTCAATTTGTCTCTTTCCATTTTTCTTCTTCAACTCTATGTATTAATCAAACTAAACTTGCAGGTTGTTTGTTGTTATTGTTGTTTTTAAAGAACCTTCTCTCTTATTTATGTGCCTTTGCAAGGAAAAGTTTTGTACCAAGTCTTCCCTGGCCCCACCCTCACTTCATTATCTTCAATTAATGGTGTTGGGAAAATTGGACAGCTATGTGCAGAAAAATGAAATTGGACCATTTCCTTACACCACACACAAAAATAGACTCATTATCCAAACTAATCCACAAACCATCCCTTTTCAGGATCTCACACTCCAGGCCATTATCCCCCTGCCCTAATCACCCAAAGAGCCAACCAGAGACAACCCTTACATCCCAGAACCCACTGAAATCATTCAAGCTAGACAACCCTAAACCTGTTTACTTTGCCTCAAGGGTTCTTTCCCACAGAAGTTATAATCCAGTCTCCTGCCCATGTTCTCCACTGGCTCCCTCTGCTTCCTACCTATTTTGTTACTTCCCCATGTGGCTTCTGCAGGATGTGGCATACTATCTCCTTTTGGGAACTTTGAGTAACAAACAATCTCTCCAATAACAATTTTTTCTCCTGATCTGTTGGCCCAATCATACGTGAATAATAATAAAACACATTTTAAAACCCCTACTTGCATGCTTTTATACTACTCCAGGTTATAGGTATGTGTTTCCATGTCTTTCTCCATCATTGGACTGTGTTTTCATACTCCCATATGCTTCCTTCAAGCATAACATTGAATTCACTAGACTACAATTGTGGATTTAAAATTTGAGAAGTCAGTGAAGACAGTATCACTACTGTTTTTATATGCCCAACATCTTTGTAACATAGATGTCACAGGAGGCTCAATGTTTGCTTTATTAAAGAAGATGTAAATATGTATATAAACATAGAAAATGGACGTTAATCAGCATCATACGGCTGGTTAAACCTGACAATTTGAACAAAAGCTTTTAAAACAACTCTTAGACAAACCATAAGTGACTCTTAATCTCACGAAACAAACTGTGGGTTGCTGGGGGGAGGGGGGTTGGGAGAAGGGGGGTAGGGTTATGGACATTGGGGGAGGGTATGTGCTTTTGGGTAAATTGGAAAGGGAGATGAACCATGAGAGACTATGGACTCTGAAAAACAATCTGAGGGGTTTGAAGTGGCGGGGGGGTGGGAGGTTGGGGTACCAGGTGGTGGGTATTATAGAGGGCACAGCTTGCATGGAGCACTGGGTGTGGTGAAAAAATAATGAATACTGTTTTTCTGAAAATAAATAAATTGGGAAAAAAAAATATCTTTACATAGGAAAAAAAAAACTCTTAAAGTTTGTAACATAATTCTGAAAAAAATTATTTTTATAATCCAGAATATTCCCTGGAAATTTAGTGATCATTATTATAAATATCTTAATTTTTTCTTAAATGTTCCATTTGTCCCTTTTCCTATATTCTAATATATCAAATATTTTCATATTCTTCTCTAAATTTTATCTGTCTCTGAATCTCAACTTTGGCTTCCTGACAAGCTCTACAATTCTACAAGTAGAACTGATAATGTGTTTGATTCATATTCTCTGTAGTACTCCAGAAGTGTAACAATCAAATGTTCATCATCAGAACATAACTGGAGAGTACATTTTTCCCCATTTTCTGAAATCTCTGAAATATGGAGGACATAAAGCCATAAGAGGTCCTCAAATAGTTTTGGGGAATCAGGGATTTAGAAGTATGTTTGTACCAGGTAAATAATACACTGGACCAGGTGAACCTTAAAAACTGCTCCAAAAGGGCGCCTGGGTGGCTCAGTGGGTTAAGCCGCTGCCTTTGGCTCAGGTCATGATCTCAGGGTCCTGGAATCGAGTCCCGCATCAGGCTCTCTGCTCAGCGGGGAGCCTGCTTCCTCCTCTCTCTCTCTGCCTGCCTCTCTGCCTACTTGTGATCTCTCTCTGTCAAATGAATAAATAAAATCTTTAAAAAATAATTTTAAAAAACTGCTCCAAAAAAAAAAATCTGATACATTAATGTAAGCAGTTCTCATAGTTATACTCTCATCACTTTTGGGTCAATTAAAACTTTATAGGACAAAACATTCCCTAGGCTACATACTGCTCTTCAAGTGCCCTAAAAACAAATACTAAAAGCTTAAAGATTTTCACTTAAAACAAATATCATCACTGAAAATATTGTAGAGAGAGAGAGATATGAAAGATATGAAAAGATATGAAGATATAAAGATATGAAGCATCAGCCTAAAAATCATTTTGTTATTCAGGATTTTTATTTAGAGATTTCAAATAAAACATTTCTAATAGAAATATGTAATTTTGGGCGCCTGGGTGGCTCAGTGGGTTAAAGCCTCTGCCTTCGGCTCACGTCATGATCTCGGGGTCCTGGGATAGAGTCCCGCATCGGGCTCTCTGCTCAGCAGGGTGCCTGCTTCCTCCTCTCTCTCTCTCTCTCTCTCTGCCTGCCTCTCTGCCTACTTGTGATCTCTCTCTGTCAAATAAATAAATAAAATCTTTAAAAAAAAAAAAAGAAACATGTAATTTTGAGTATTTTGTTTTTCAGTTTACAAATTTTTCCACTATTCTAAGACATGTAGTAAAAAATTGTTGGGGGTTCTTTGTTTTGTTTTGTTTTGTTTTTACTTTTTTTTTTTAATGTGTTATGTTAGTCACCATAAAATACAAGTTCCTTTCTAGTTGGGAAAATTAGACATTCACAACAAATATTTAAAAACAAAGAAAAAGAAAAATACATACCAAAGCCTTATCCACCACGATATGCATTTCCACATAAAGAGGAATTAAATCTGGAACAGCTGATTCCAACTAGAAAAAAGGAAAAAAGCACTTAAAAGCATATAAAACTTTCATAACTTGTTTACTCTGAACCTTTAAAATCATTTTTCCACTTGATAGAGGTATAACTGACAAAAATTATATGTATTTAAAATATAAGACTAGTTTTGATATATATACATAGTGAAATAATTGTCATGATCAGGCTAATTAACGTATCCGCCTCACAGAGTGACCATTTTCGTTTTGTGTACATGATAAGAATGCCCAAGATCAATACTCGGCAAATTTCAAGTTTACAATACATTATCATTAACTATAGTCATACAATACACTATCAAAACTATAGTCATTATACTATATGTTTAATCCCCAAAAGTTACTTATCCTGCATAACTGAAACTTTGTACTATTTGACCAAAATTTCCCCATTTCTCTTTGTCCTCAGCTCCTGGCAACTATCATTTTACTCTTTTCTTCTAGGAGTTTTACTACTTTAAGATTCTACATATAAGTGAAATCGTGTTATATTTGTCTTTCTGTGTGTGGCTTATTTCACTTAGCATTACAGCCTCCAGGTTCATCCATGTTGCCAGAAATGGGAATATTTCCTTCTTTTTGAAGGCTGAATATTCCACTGTATGTATGTATGTATGTGTATACACATACGTGCATACATATATACATATATATAATAAATATATATATATATATATATATTCTCAAGATACACAAGTACAAGTATCTCTTCAAGATACTAATTTCATTTCCTATGGATATATATCCAGAAGTAAAATTCCTGGATGATAGGTAGTTCAATTTTTAACTTTTTGAGGAACCTCCATATGCTTTTCCGCAGTGGCTATAACAATTTGCATTCCCACTAAGAGGGCACAAATGTTCCCTTTTCTCTATAGCCTCACCAATAATTGTTATCTTTTGTCTTTTTGGTAAAGGCCATCCTAATAGGTGTGAGGTGATATTTAATTGTGGTTTTGATTTGCATTTCCTTGATGATTAGTATTTTTTTTTAAAGATCTTATTTTTTTTTAAGATTTTATTTATTCATCAGAGAGAGAGAGAGAGCGTGAGCACAGGCAGACAGAGAGGCAGGCAGAGTCAGAGGGAGGAGCAGGCTCCCTGCCGAGCAAGGAGCCCGATGTGGGACCTGATCCCAGGACGCTGGGATCATGACCTGAGCTGAAGGCAGCCGCCCAACCAACTGAGCCACCCAGGCGTCCCGATGATTAGTATTATTGAACACCTCTTCATATACCTGATGGCCATCTGTATGCCTTCTTTAAAAAAATGTCTGTTCATGTCCTTTGCCATTTTTAAATCTCATTATTTATTTTTGTTATGGAATTTTGTGAGTTTCTTATATATATTACATATATTAACCTCTTACATATATTAACCTCTTATTGAGTATATGAGTATATGATTTGCAAGAATTTTCTCTCATTCAGTAGGTTGCCTTTCCATTTTGTTGAAGAGCAAGGGGTTTGAGTTCCACATTAGGTATTCCTGCACTGGGGGCCTACAGTAGAAAGACAAACCCTCATAATATATGACTTTAAAAATCAGCAGGGTTTAATTTGAGGAGTATTAGAGGGCTACAGTAAACTGAACTGTGCTTTTAAAGAGCCTATGCACATATTCACTCACTCGGAGGCTCAGCACAGAAGCAGCTGTTTGAAAAGTACCTAGAACATAGGTAAAGATTAGTAACTAATTTTAGGGCCAATGTCAGAAGGATAGAGATTTGTAAAAACTTTCTCTGAGAACAGAAAAGCTAGTATGAACTATTTTTCTCACCCTCCTTCTGCCTAGCTGGCCCAACGCTGGTGGGTACCAACTCTGACACTTTCCATCTACCTTATTAGCACTGCACACCCCATCCCAGGGTTCCCTTGAGGACTGGCTCTGTCGAACCACCCCTCACACTCTGGCAGGCACTCCTCCAAGGTGGTCCTGTTCTATCACACCCTGCAGGCATACCTGGCCAAAACCAACTGCTCCCAAAGTGGCTACCAACTAAACACACCCAGTAGATACCCTTGGCCAGGACAAGGCCTTCCGAAGCAGATCTTGTCTTATGGGGAGGCCAGGGGGCAGCCCTGCCCACCAATGCAAAGCAAAAGTTGTGATTTGGCTTGAAACCAACCACAACAGGGGCTAGTCCTGCCCATGAAACCACACACAGCGGTTGTGGCATAGTCACAATAGAAGGGCACACATATCTTAAATAGGGGACAACCCTGGAATGCCTCATTCTGGCAATGAGGGAAATAGTGCTCTGTGCCTCAAAGAATGCCCTCTATATAAGGCTATACCTTCAAAATAAGGAGCCATAGCTGATCTACCCAATACACAGACAGAAACAGGCAAAATGAGACAGAAGAATATGTTTGAAATGAAAGAACAAGACAAATCTTGAGAAAGAACTAAACAAAATGGAGATAAGCAATCTCTCTGACAGAGTTCAAATTAATAGTCACAAATCTGATAACTAAACTTGGAGAAGACTGGATGAACACGAAGAACTTCAAAAAAGAGATATAAAATGCTTAAAATCAACCAGAGGTGAAGAATACAATACCTGAGTGAAAAATACACTTGAGAGAATCAACAGCAGAGTAGAGGATACAGAAGAATGGATCGTTGATCCAGAAGACAGGGTGACGGAAAGCACTCAAGCTGACCAGCAAAAAAAAAAAAAAAAAAAAAAAAGTTTTAAGAAGGTGGATAATTTAAGGGACTTCTAGGACAACATAAAGCATACTAACATTCTTATTATAGGTGTTCCACAAATGGGAGAGAAAAGAAATAAGCAGAATACTTACCTGAATATGGAATAGCTGAAAACACCCCTTATCAGAAAAAGGAAATGACATCCAGGTTCTGGAAGGACAGAGAGGACCAAACAAGATGAAGCCAAGAAGATCTACAGCAAGATAATTACTAAAACATCAAAACATAAAGATAAAGAGAGAATCTTAAGAGTAGCAAGAGAAACGTAAATAGTTACATACAAAGGAACACCCATAAACCCATCAGATGATTTTTCAACAGAAACTTTTCAGGCCAGAAGGGATTGTCATGATATATTCAAAGTGCTGAATGGAAAAAAACCTACAAACAAGAATACTCTACCCAAAAAGGCTTTCATTAGAATTGAAGAAGAGTTAAACATTTTCCCAGACAAAGATTAAAGAGAGTCCTTACACTAAACCAACCTTATAAGAAATGTCAAAGGGATTTATTTAAGTAGATAACAAAAAGTCATATCTAGAAGTAAGAAAACTATGAAAGTGAATTCTCACTGGGAAAATAAACATTGAGTGAAGGTAGTGGACCACGCATTTATAAAGTTAGTATGAAGGTGAAAAGACAAAAGCAGTAAAATAAACTAGATCTATAGTAATTAGTTAAGCAAAAATAAACTATGAAATCAAATACATAGAACATGGAGGAGGAATAAATATATAGGTGCTTTTAGAATGTATTCAAAATAAAGAGATCATCAACATTAAAAAGACGGTTATAGGGATACCTGGGGAGCTCAGCTGGTTAAGCAGCAGCCTTCGGCTCAGCCCATAATCTCAGGGTCATGGGATTAAGCCTTGCATCAGGCTCTCCACTCAGCAGGGCTTGTGCTTTCCCTCTCTTGCTCTATATCCCTCTCTGTCAAATAAATAAAATCTTTTTTAAAAATGAATAAAAAGTAAAAAGATGGCACTATATATATAGGTTGTTGTATATGAACCTCAAAGGTTAAAAGAATCCATGCGTAACAGAAAAAAGTCATCAAATCACACAGGTAGGAGAGTAGAAGGAACAAAGAACCAAAAATCAACCAGAAAACAATTAATAAAATGTCAGTCAGTACACATCTACCAGTAATAACCTTAAATGTAAGGGAACTAAATGCTGCAATCAAAAGGCGTAGGGTAAGATAGTGGATTTTAAAAAAACAAGACCCATATATGCTGTCCATAAAAGACTAATTTGAGGCCTAAAGATATATATAGACTGAAAGTGAAAAGATAGAAAAAGATGTTCCATGAAGTAGAAAAAAACTGCAACATTTTCTTATACCATACACAAAAGTAGACTCAAAATGAATGAAACACCTAAATGTGAGACAGGAATCCATCAAAATCCTAGAGTGGAACACAGGCTACAACTTCTTAGACTTCAGCCACAGCAACTTCTCACCAAACACCTCTCCAAAGGCAAGAAAAATAAAAACAAAGACAAATTATTGTGATTTCATCAAGATAAAAAGCTTCTGCACCCAAAGGAAACAGTCAACAAAGCTAAAATGCAACCTACAGATAAGGAGAAGATATTTGCAAATGTCTTATCAGATAAAATCTATAAAGAACTTATCCAACTCAAAACCCAAAGAATAAAAATCCAGTGAAGAAATGGGCAGAAGACATGAACAAATACTTCTCCAAAGAAGACATACAAATGGCCAACGGACATATGAAACAATGTTCAACATCACTTGGCATCATGGAAATACAAATCAAAACCACAATAAGATACCACTTCACACTTGTCAGAGTGGCTAAAATGAACATCTCAGGAAACAAGAGATGTTGATGAGCATGCCAAGAATGGGAACCTTCTTAGTGTTGGTGGGAATGCAAACTGGTGCAGCCATTCCAGAAAACAATATGGAGGTTCCTCAAAAAGTTAAAAATAGACTACCCTATGACCCAGCAATTGCATCCAAAGGATAAAAACATACTGATTCAAAGGGGCACACACACCCCAATGTTTATAGCAGCAATGTCCACAACAGCCAAACCATGGAAAGAGCCCAGATTTATATCAACAGATGAATGGATAAGAAGATGTGGTGTGTGTATACACACACACACACACACACACACACACACACAAATGGAACACTACTCAGCCATCAAAAAGAATGAAATCTTGCCATTTGCAATGACATGGATGGAACTAGAGAGTATTATGCTAAGCAAAATAAGTCAGTCAGAGAAAAACAAATACCACATGATCTCAGTCATATGTGGGGAATTTAAGAAATAAAACAGAGGAACATAGGGGAAGGGAAGGAAACACAAACTAAGATAAAAATAGAGAAGAAGGCAAACCATAAAATACTCTTAACTATAAACAGAGGGTTTCTGAGGTGAGATGGGTGGGGGGGAAGGGGTAATTGGGTGATGGGCATTAAGAGGATGGCACTTGATGAAATGAGCACTGGATGTTATATGCAACTGATGAGTCACTAAATTCCACCCCAGTAACTAATTTTAAAAAAATCCTTCTGAATCAAAAGAAGATATGCTGAGCTTTAGATGCAGAAAGAATAAAATCTGACTATAGCTGGAAAAAAAATACTGGCATTTAAATAACTTCCAGGAATACAGACAGAAAAGCAGGAATTCGGTTTATTACATTTATGTTGAATATACACTAATTTTTAGAAAGCTATAAGTATGTAACAAAATAAGAATCAGAATAAAAATTTATCATAAAAAAGTAGATGATCAACTGATGCAAGAAGACCATATATGGTTCAAAGGAAATGGTAACATTAAGAAAAGATAAGGATGTTCTGAAGGAAAGAATTACTTGTTACAGTTACATGTACCTTCATATAATCTTCTTATAAATAAATTAAGGACAATAATTGCCCTGAAAATAGTAATAAAACATACACAAACTCACCTTTTCACTTACAAAAATGTTATAGTCCCCTGGGTTTTGTTCTGTGCCTTGGTTATCTTCACTAAGATCTTCAAATTCACTATTTCCACTCTTTAATTTATAAAGAAGATGTTGAAATTCAACTGCAGATTCCAGAGGCTCGATTCCATAAGAAACATTTTCAAATTGCAGTATTCCTCTGTAAAATTAAGACTAAAGTTATAAGTGTTTTTAATCAAATCTCTATTATAAAACTCTGACAGAATCCAAGAGGAGGAGGAGGAAGTGGAGGATAAAGAACATTTTTGAGCTGTGCATTTTGACCCTAACTCTTGACATTATGGAGCTAATCCTGAAGAGACAAAAGATCTCCTGCAACCCACAAAATCAGCTTTCCATTTGATTCTCTCTATAGATATAAAGGCATCAGAAAATATATAATCAGTTGTGAGGTGTATAAGTATACAGCATTACAGTGATTAAGGAATTTCCTCTTCTCCAAGTCAGTGAAATGAAAGCAATAGTAAATAGAAATCTTAATGAATTTTTCTCTGGCTGGCATTGCTTTAAAAAAATGATTAATGTGGATAAGGAAGATGTGGTCCATATATACAATGGAATGAATAGATTCAGAATACAATAGAATGAATAGAATTCAGAAAGGATGAATACCCAGGCTTCACACCAACATGGATGGGACTGGGGAGATTATGCTAAGTAAAATAAGTCAAGCAGAGAAAGTAAGTTACCATATGGTTTCCCTTATTTGTGGAGCATAAGGAATAGCATGGAGGATATTAGGAAAAGGAAGGGAAAAAATGAAGGGGGGGATCTCGGAAGGGTAGATGAATCATAAAAGACTATGGACTCTGAGAAACAAAACAAGGGCTATAGAGGGAAGGAGGTGTAGGGATACCTTAGCCCAGTGATGGGTATTAAGGAGGACATAGATTGCATGGAGCACGGGGTATTATACACAAACAATGAACCGTGGAACACTACATCAAAAACTAATGATGTGGGGCGCCTGGGTGGCTCAGTGGGTTAAAGCCTCTGCCTTTGGCTCAGGTCGTGATCCCAGGGTCCCTGGATCGAGCCCCGCATCGGGCTCTCTGCTCAGCGGGGAGCCTGCTTCCTCCTCTCTCTCTGCCTGCCTCTCTGCCTACTTGTGATCTCTGTCTGTCAAATAAATAAATAAAATCTTAAAAAAAAAAAAAAGGAACAACTAATGATGTACTGTATGGTGACTAACATAACACAATTTTATAAAAAAGAAAAATGAGGGTGCCTGGGTGGCTCAGTGGGTTAAAACCTCTGTCTTTGGCTCAGGCCATTATCCCAGGGTCCTGGGATCAAGCCCCACATCGGGCTCTCTGCTCAGTGGGGAGCCTACTTCCCATGCCACCTCACCCCCACCCCACCCCGCCGCCTGCCTCTCTACCTACTTGTGATCTCAGTCTGTCAAACAAATAAATAAATTATTTTTTAAAAAAGAGAAAGAAAGAAAAAGAAAAATGATCATATTGCCTATATAACAAAAGTATATGTAATAAGTTAAGTTTTATTTATAAAAATAAAAATTTAGCATTAATTATGAAAAGGCATTATTAACCTTTTTTATGCATATAGTCTGAATAAGAAATTAAAAGCAAGATTTTAAAGAGTAAACAACTTTTATAACTATTCTCTGGCTCTGGCTCTGGTTCAAGTGGCTATTTCTCAAAAACCATAGGGTTCCACATAACAAGCAAAAGGAACAGTTATTTGTTTGTTAACATAAGGATCCTATATTATAAAAATGAAGATGAAGAATTTCCTGACAGAATGGAAAACTCTAGGCACTAAGGAAGAAACCCTTTTAATTGTTAACATTTAAGACAGTGATATTATTAGAAAAATATGAATACTATATTAGTAATTATTTGCTTATATAGAATTTGCCTCCTCTTCCTGAAGGTGATTTTCCTTGAGAAAAAGTATGCCTTGTTTGTTTTTGCTTATTTTTATATCTCCAAACACTAAGTCAGTAGGTGAAACATGGTAGGTACCAAATATACCCATTTGCTGAAAAAATAAGCTATCCTAAACAGCTCCTCCAACTTGCTATAGTCATTTGCATTCAGTTGTCATTCCTGTAGCTAAGAAAAACAAGATACAGAGAAAGGAGAAGAGGAAATCTAAACCTTCAAAGAGGTCAGAAATGTCTCTGGTCTTGCTAATTTTAGCAAGACAGGAAACAACATGTGTTGGAGGGGATGTGATAAAAGGGGAACCCTCTTACACTGTTGGTGGGAATGCAAGTTGGTGCAGCCACTCTGGAGAACAGTGTGGAGATTCCTCAAGAAATTGAAAATAGAGCTTCCCTATGACCCTGCAATTGCACTACTGGGTATTTACCACAAAGATACAGATGTAGTGAAAAGAAGGGCCATCTGTATCCCAATGTTTATAGCAGCAATGGCCATGGTCGCCAAACTGTGGAAAGAACCAAGATGCCCATCAGCGGACGAATGGTTAAGGAAGATGTGGTCCATATAATCTATGGAGTATTATGCCTCCATCAGAAAGGATGAATACCCAACTTTTGTAGCAACACGGACAGGACTGGAAGAGATTATGCTGAGTGAAATAAGTCAAGCAGAGAAAGCCAATTATCATATGGTTTCACTTATTTGTGGAGCATAACAAATAGCATGGAGGACAAGGGGAGATGGAGAGGAGAAGGGAGTTGAGGGAAATTGGAAGGGGAGGTGAACCATGAGAGACTATGGACTCTGAAAAACAATCTGAGGGTTCTGAAGGGGCAGGGGGTGGGAGGTTGGGGGAACCAGGTGGTGGGTATTGGAGAGGGCACAGATTGCATAGAGCACTGGGTGCGGTACAAAAACAATGAATACTGTTACGCTGAAAAGAAATTTTAAAAAATAATAATTGAAAAAAAAAGAAAAGAAAGAAATGTCTCTGGTCAGCAAGGAAAGTGAGGAGATATAAGAGAAGAAACATGTCCAGAGGAGGACTTCATTGCATTATCTCCACATGGGACTCCTCCCTCAACCCCAAACTTAATATAAACATAACAAATTCACTGCAGCAAAATATCATTCATTACAATGTTCACATATCAATTGCCGCAAATAAACAACCTCAATCCAGAGCATGTGCTGAGTGTGACAACAGAATTCAGATGTCCTTCAATATGCCCCTGGTAGTAGCACTGAGCCTAGGAAAGAAAGAAAGTGAAGTATTTAGGACTGACAAATTTTCTAATGATTTCTTATTTTTATGCTTGCTAGAATTTTCTGAATATTTTCACAGGCTACATGGTTTATATATCAGCATGAATAAAGTGATATTCAGGAAAAGTCTCCCTATATTTGTCACTTCTATATTAATTACTCTTCTGATTAATATTTGGATTAATATTTTATACTCTGTTTCCAAAGTATTATCCCAGATTTTAGGTTAAATTGCTTTTCAATATATAAATTTAGGTCATCAACTAAAAGACAAAGATTATGAATCTGGAGTTCTTTAAAAACCTCATACTCTACTAAAAAAAATCTAAAATTTAAGGACACAGGAAGATTAAAGAACTAGAAAGTGATATACCATATCAACACGAACCAAAAGGATGATTCTGAAACTATATTAATACAGGAAATGGAGACTTTAAGGCAAGAAACATTGCCAGGTGATAAAGAGGAACATTTAATAATGAAAAGAGTTTCAATTGATCAGGAAGATATAAATATTCCAAATTTGTATTCACTGACTAGAAAGCTTCAAAACAAATAAGCTCAAAATTAAAAAAATAATAAAAGTAGAGAAATGCATAATCATAGTAAAAGATACATTTCTGTCAGTAACTGATAAATCAAGCATTCAGAATCTACAGATCTAAACAGCATGTTAGCAACTTAATATAGGTAAAATACAACCTAGGTTTTATTCTACCTATATTCTTTTTAAAGAATATGTTCTTTTTAAAGAACATAGAGCATTTACAAAAATGAAACCATATTCTGGGCCATGAAGCAAGACAAGAAATTTTAAAGAACTGAAATCATACAAAGATTGATCTCTAAGCACGTACAATTAAGCTAGAGATATAGCAAACGTCATCACAGGGAGAAGATTATGTAATTTCCAAGATTCAATAGTGCTATAAATTTTGGTGGAAACCAGTGTAAGATTTCTAATTAGGACACTGTTTTATGGGGGGGGGGACCAAGATGGCGGGGGAGTAGGAGGAGGCGCCTTTTCAGCCGGTACCCCAAAGTGAGCTGATTACCTACCAAAGAACTCCGATCACCCATGAAATCAGCCTGAGATCAGAATTATACACGTCTGGATCTCTACAAGGGCAGAAGACGCCAGTAGGCAGGTAAAGCAGAGTGGGAACAGCAGACTGATACCGGAAGATAAACAAAAGGGGGAGGGAGGCACCAGAGGCGACCGGCTGGAAAGTAATACCCCAATACGAGCGAGAGTGCCCTGCGTCTGGGGACCAGCCGTAACTCGGAGACTGGTTGAAAGCACTCCAAAAGAACAAAGGATCGCGGGGGGAAATTGTGGGAATCAGGGCGGCTAGGGACAGGGGCTTAAGTCCCCAGTCCCAGGACAGCCTCCCCGGTGCTGAGGCAGAGAGAGTGCAGCGGAGAAACCAGCTCTTGGTCCCTAAGCCGCCAGCGCGCCCGAGAATGTGTGGGTTCTAGTTCCTGTGAGGGGATGGGAGCCACGCGGTCGGCAGAACCTGCAAGCCCTACCACAAATCTTGAGATACGCGCGCACGTCCCTCATGCTCCCCTGAGTTACAGAGGCCCGGCCGGCGCTCTTTGACCCGCGCCATTGTTTCAAAGCCTAAGCCGAGTGCCCTAAACTTTCCCCTGACAGCGGTGCGCAAAAGCCCAGCCTGGTGCTTACAGACCAGCGCCCCGTTCTCAGTGCTCCAGATGCGCACCGCCTCTGAAAAGACGTGTGCACAAGCCCGGCACTCCCAGCCCCGGCCAGCAGCAAAATCTCAGTGTGCGATCGCTGCTTGGAACCTCTCTGGCAGTCAGGAGCTCCCAGACAGCTGCCACTGCCTTGGCTTTGGGTACAAGCAAAAGATCCTGTGCCCCCAGGGTCTGCAACTTGGAACCTGCTCTGCCAGCGGCCAAGGGGGAACTTATTTAGGCTCTGCACCCAGACTGAGGCTTCTCTCTGAGAGGGAGATCAGGGTGCGGTTTGTTTTCCTCTAAAACTACAAAAACCATCAAAGGCGGTCAAGGTGAGAGAAAAAAGAAAGTGAACAAGCATAAAAACCTCCAGAGAACAAAAGCCTGAAAAAAACCAGTTTCCTCAGAGCCCACCCCCTTGAGGGGGGTGGGAGGACTTAACTCAGGAAACATCATTGACTGACAACCCACGTGGCAGGCCCCTCCCCCAGAAAACAAACCAAGAAAGAAAAAAAAAAAAAAAGGAGGAAAAAAAAAAAACTACAAGAGAACAACCACTACTTCATAGGAAAACTTGTATTACTATGGAGTATTATGCCTCCATCAGAAAGGATGAATTCCCAACTTTTGTAGCAACATGGACGGGACTGGAAGAGATTATGCTGAGTGAAATCAGTCAAGCAGAGAGAGTCAATTATCATATGGTTTCACTTATTTGTGGGGCATAACAAATAGCATGGAGGACAAGGGGTGTTAGAGAGGAGAAGGGAGTTGGGGTAAATTGGAAGGGGAGGTGAATCACGAGAGACTATTGACTCTGAAAAACAATCTGAGGGGTTTGAAGTGGCGGGGGGGGTGGGAGGTTGGGGTACCAGGTGGTGGGTATTATAGAGGGCACGGCTTGCATGGAGCACTGGGTGTGGTGAAAAAATAATGAATACTGTTTTTCTGAAAATAAATAAATTGAAAAAAAAAAGAAAACTTGTATTGTTCACTCGTTCCCACTATTCCGGTTCATTTTATTTATTTTTTTTTTTTACACATAGGTAATTTTTTTAACCTATTTACCATCACAGCGAGTTGTACAGTACATCAAATTCCATAATACCTTTCTAACCTGAACTTTTTGATACATACACCTATGTTTTTCTTTTGCATTTTTATTTTTTGAATTACTTTTTTTTAAATTTTAGTTTAGTCTAGTTTATTCCTTTTTATTTTTATCCTCTAATATTCATATAGAGTTAACTTCAAAGTAATCCCCTTTCCCCAATCAATACTACCCCTATAGGTAAACCAATTTTTAATCCCCTTTATCTTAGGAAAGTTGAGTCCTTTAACAAAGATATCAAGATACATCCAGGAAGAATAAAAACAACCTTCCTCGCACACACTGAGAATTTATAAGAACTCTCCCATCTTCTTCCACCAGTGTTTCTGTGGTTTTTGTGTTTGTCCTGATAGCATATAAATTTTACACTTGTGGTTCTTTTTGACGAGGTTCTTTCTTTATTTGCATATATTTTTTTTTTCTCTTGTCATATACTTGTATCAGTCTTTTTATCTCTTTTTGTTTGTCTACTTCATAAATCTTACCTTGTGGCCCATCTGGGCTGAACCTTCTTTTTCATCTTCCCTTTCTTTCCTTCCTCTCTCTCTCTCTCTCCCTCTCTCTCTCTCTCTCCCTCTCTTTTTTGTTTTCTTTTTTTTTCTTTTTCTTTTCTTTTGTCTCTCGTTTGGGTGGGGAATCCTGATTGCTCAGAAGTGTTCCAGGGTGCACCTTGACTGCAGCACAGTTGATACATCCAGCTACATCTGTTCAGTCATCTCCCACCAAAATGACTAAGAGGAGGAATGCCCAACAGAAGAAAAATACAGAGGATAGACCTTCTGCAACAGAGCTAACGGCTATCAACATAGACAATATGTCGGAAAGAGAATTCAGGCTAACAATTATCCAGGCAATAGCTAGGTTGGAGAAAACCATAGATGACCAAACAGAATTGATTAGGGCCGAACTGAAAGCGACCAGACAGGATGTTCACAATGTTAGGGCGGAGCTCAAAGCTACCAGGGAGGAGGTTGACAATGCTCTCAATGAGTTCCAATCTAATCTAAACTCTCTCAAAGCTAGGGTAACTGAGACAGAAGATAGAATTAGTGATCTGGAAGACAGATAGAGAGAAAGGATCAGGAGGAAGCCTGGAACAAACAGCTTAGAAACCACGAAAACAGAATCAGGGAAATAAATGATGCCATGAAGCGTTCCAACGTCAGAATTATTGGAATCCCTGAAGGTGATGAGAAAGAAAGAAGTCTAGAAGATATAGTGGAACAAGTCCTTCATGAAAATTTTCCCAATCTCGCGAATGGAACCAGCATTCATGTATTAGAGGCTGAACGGTCTCCACCCAAGATTATACATTCCAAAAAAAATCACTACACCTGATAGTCAAATTGAGGAATTATAATTGTAGGTATAATCTCTTGAAAGCCGCCAGGGCAAAGAGGCTCCTTACTTACAGAGGGAAGCCCATCAGAATAATGTCAGACCTGTCCACAGAGACCTGGCAAGCCAGAAGAGGCTGGCAAGATATATTCAGGACCCTGAATGAGAAGAACATGCAGCCAAGAATACTTTATCCAGCAAGACTGACATTCGAAATGGATGGAGAGATAAAGAGTTTTCAAGACCGGCAAGGCTTAAAAGATTATGCAACCACCAAGCCGACACTGCAGGAAATATTAATGGGGGGTTCTATAAAAGAGGAAAAATCCCAAGAATAGCATTGAACAGAAATATAGAGACAGTCTACAGAAAGAAAGACTTCAAAGATAACTCGATGTCAATAAAAACGTATCTATCAATAATCACTCTCAATGTGAATGGCCTAAATGCACCCATAAAACGGCACAGGGTTGCAGATTGGATAAAACGACAGGACCCATCCATATGCTGTCTACAAGAGACCCATTTAGAACCTAAAGATACACGCAGACTGAAAGTGAAGGAATGGAGAAGCATCTTTCATGCCAATGGGCCTCAAAAGAAGGCTGGGGTAGCGATTCTCATATCAGATAAATTAGACTTCAAACTAAAGACTGTAGTCAGAGATACAGAAGGACACTACATAATCCTTAAAGGGACTATCCACCAAGATGATCTAACAATTGTAAATATCTATGCTCCCAATATGGGAGCAGCCAATTACTTAAGAAAACTGTTAATCAAGATAAAGAGTCATATTGATATGAATACACTAATCGTAGGAGATCTTAACACGCCTCTTTCAGAACTAGACAGATCATCGAAGCAGAAAATCAATAAAGAAACAAGAGCATTGAATGACACATTGGACCAGATGGACCTCATAGATATATACAGAACATTCCACCCTAAAACAACAGAATACTCATTCTTCTCAAGTGCACACGGAACCTTCTCCAGAATAGACCACATACTGGGTCACAAATCAGGACTCAACCAATACCAAAAAACTGAGATTATTCCCTGCATATTCTCAGATCACGATGCTTTGAAACTGGAGCTCAATCACAAGGAAAAGTTCCAAAGGAACTCAAACACCTGGAAGCTAAAGACCACCTTGCTTAAGAATTCTTGGATCAACCAGGAGATCAAAGAAGAACTGAAACAATTCATGGAAACCAATGAGAATGAAGACACTTCGGTCCAAAACCTATGGGATACAGCAAAGGCGATCCTAAGGGGAAAATACATAGCCATCCAAGCCTCCCTCAAAAAAATTGAAAAATCCAGAACACACCAGCTGTCTCTACACCTTAAAGAACTGGAGAATCAACAACAAATCAAACCAACTCCACACATAGGAAGGGAAATCATCAAGATTAGAGCTGAGATCAATGAGGTAGAAACCAGAGATACAGTAGAACGTATCAATGAAACTAGAAGCTGGTTTTTTGAAAGAATCAATAAGATCGATAAACCATTGGCCACACTAATCCAAAAGAAAAGAGAGAAAGCCCAAATTCATAAAATTATGAATGAAAAGGGAGAGATTACAACTAACACCAAGGAAGTAGAAACAATCATCAGAAGTTATTATCAACAGTTATATGCCAATAAGCTTAGCAACCTAGATGAAATGGATGCATTCCTGGAAAAATATAAACTACCAACATTGAACCAGGAAGAAATCGACAACCTGAATAGACCAATATCTAATAACGAGATTGAAGCAGTGATAAAAAACCTCCCAGGGGCGCCTGGGTGCTCAATGGGTTAAAGCCTCTGCCTTCAGCTCAGGTCATGATCTCAGGGTCCTGGGATCGAGCCCCATATCAGGCTCTCTGCTCAGTGGAGAGCCTGCTTCCCCCTGTCTCTCTGCCTGCCTCTCTGCCTACTTGTGATCTCTCTGTCAAATAAATAAATAAAATCTTTAAAAAAAAAAATCCCAAAAAACAAGAGCCCAGGACCTGACGGATTCCCTGGGGTATTCTACCAAACTTTCAAAGAAGAAATAACACCTATTCTCCTGAAGCTGTTTCAAAAAATTGAAGCAGAAGGAAAACTTCCAGACTCTTTCTATAAAGCCAGCATTACCCTGATCCCCAAACCAGGCAAAGACCCCAACAAAAAGGAGAATTTCAGACCAATATCCCTGATGAATATGGATGCTAAGATTCTCAACAAGATCCTAGCCAACAGGATCCAACAGCACATTAAAAAGATTATCCACCATGATCAGGTGGGATTCATCCCTGGGCTACAAGGATGGTTAAACATTTGCAAATCAATCAATGTGATACAACAAATTAATAGGAGAAGAGAGAAGAACCACATGGTCCTCTCAATTGATGCAGAAAAAGCATTTGACAAAATCCTGCATCCGTTCCTGATTAAAACGCTTCAAAGTATAGGGATAGAGGGAACATTCCTGAACTTCATAAAATCTATCTATGAAAAACCCACAGCAAATATCATCCTCAATGGGAAAAAGCTTGCAGCCTTCCCATTGAGATCAGGAAACAACAACGATGCCCACTCTCACCACTCTTGTTCAACATAGTATTAGAAGTCCTAGCAACAGCAATCAGACAACAAAGAGAAATAAAAGGTATCCAAATTGGCAATGAAAAAGTCAAACTCTCTTCACAGATGACATGATACTTTATCTGGAAAACCCAAGAGACTCCACCCCCAAACTACTAGAACTCATACAGCAATTCAGTAATGTGGCAGGATACAAAGTCAATGTACAGAAATCAGTTGCTTTCTTATACACTAACAATGAAAATACAGAAAGGGAAATTAGAGAATCGATTCCATTTACGATAGCACCAAGAACCATAAGATACCTGGGTATAAACCTAACCAAAGGGGTAAAGGATATGTACTCGAGGAACTACAGAACACTCATGAAAGAAATTAAAGAAGACACAAAAAGATGGAAGACCATTCCATGCTCTTGGATTGGTAGAATAAACATTGTTAAAATGTCTATACTGCCTAGAGCAATATATACTTTTAATGCCATTCCGATCAAAATTCCACCAGTATTTTTCAAAGAGCTGGAGCAAATAATCCTAAAATTTATATGGAATCAGAAGAGACCCCGAATTGCTAAGGAAATGTTGAAAAAGAAAATCAAAACTGGGGGCATCACATTACCTGATTTCAAGCTTTACTACAAGGCTGTGATCACCAAGACAGCATGGTACTGGCATAAAAACAGACACATAGACCAGTGGAACAGAGTAGAGAGCCCAGATATAGACCCTCAACTCTGTGGTCAAATAATTTTCTACAAAGCAAGGAAAAACACACAGTGGAAAAAAGACAGTCTCTTCAATAAATGGTGCTGGGAAAATTGGACAGCTATATATAGAAGACTGAAACTCGACCATTCTCTTATACCATACACAAAGATAAACTCAAAATCGATAAAAGACCTCAACATGAGACAGGAATCCATCAGAATCCTAGAGGAGAACATAGGCAGTAATCTCTTCAATATCAGCCACAGCAACTTCTTCCAAGATTTGTCTCCAAAGGCAAAGGAAACAAAAGTGTAAATGAACTTTTGGGACTTCATCAAGATCAAAAGCTTCTGCACAGCAAAAGAAACAGTCAACAAAACAAAGAGGCAACCCACGGAATGGGAGAAGATATTTGCAAATGACAGTACAAAGAAAAGGTTGATATCCAGGATCTATAAAGAACTTCTCAAACTCAACACACACAAAACAGATAACATGTTTTGTGCAGAAGACATGAACAGACACTTCTCCAATGAAGACAACAAATGGCTATCAGACACATGAAAAAATGTTCATCATCACTAGCCATCAGGGAGATTCAAAT
The DNA here is from genome assembly GCF_020171115.1 of Neogale vison. Lineage (NCBI taxonomy): Eukaryota > Metazoa > Chordata > Mammalia > Carnivora > Mustelidae > Neogale > Neogale vison. The sequence continues at coordinate 176,871,654 of NC_058101.1, forward strand.
TAAAATCACATTTAGATACCACCTTACACCAGTTAGAATGGCCAATATTAGCAAGACAGGAAACAACATGTGTTGGAAAGGATGTGGAGAAAGGGGAAACCTCCTACGCTGTTGGTGGGAATGCAAGTTGGTGCAGCCACTTTGGAGAACAGTGTGGAGATTCTTTAAGAAACTAAAAATAGGGCACCTGGATGTGGCTCAGTTGGTTGAGCGAATGCCTTCGGCTCAGGTCATGGTCCCGGACTTCCAGGATTGAGTCCCGCATCGGGCTCCCAGCTCCTTGGGGAGTCCTCTGACCTTCTCCTCTCTCCTGCTCTCACTCATTCTCTCTCAATTAAATAAATAAAATCTTTAAAAAAAAAAAAGAAAAAGAAAAAAGAAACTAAAAATAGAGCTTCCCTATGACCCTGTAATTGCACTACTGGGTATTTACCCCAAAGATACAGATGTAGTGAAAAGAAGGGCCATCTGTACGCCAATGTTTATAGCAGCAATGGCCACGGTCGCCAAACTGTGGAAAGAACCAAGATGCCCTTCAACAGATGAATGGATAAGGAAGATGTGGTCCATGTGGTCCATATACACTATGGAGTATTATGCCTCCATCAGAGAGGATGAATACCCAACTTTTGTAGCAACATGGACAGGACTAGAAGAGATTATGCTGAGTGAAATAAGTCAAGCAGAGAGAGTCAGTTATCATATGGTTTCACTTATTTGTGGAGCATAACAAATAGCATGGAGGACAAGGAGAGATGGAGAGGAGAAGGGAGTTGAGGGAAATTGGAAGGGGAGATGAACCATGAGAGACTATGGACTCTGAAAAATAATCTGAGGGTTCTGAAGGGGTGGGGGGTGGGAGGTTGGGGGAGCCAGGTGGTGGGTATTATGGAGGGCACGTATGGCATGGAGCACTGGGTGTGGTGCATAAACAATGAATTCTGTTATGCTGAAAAGAAATTAATTTTAAAAATTAAATAAATAAAATAAAATAGGAGTCAGTAATTTTAAGCAAAGACCTAAAGGAAAGGGAATCTTGGGAAAGAGCTAGCATCTGGATCAAAGAAAATAGAAAGTAATCCTGGAAGAAGAACATGTCTGGTATGTTGAAGAATAGCAAGGAGACCAATATAGTTGGAACAGAATGACCAAGTTAGGCAGTAATAGGAAATGAAGTCAGTTAGGTAAACCAGACTGTATAAAGGCTGTAGGATATTGAAATGACTTTGGCTTTCATTTTGTGAACAGGAGGTCATACTATGGAGGGTTCTAAGTGCAGAAACAATGTGTCTAGGCTCTAACAGGACTGATCTTTTTGGTCATGTTGAAAACTGACTAAAGGGATGGACAAGGTATAGAAACAAGATTATTCAAGAAGTTATGGCAATAATCTAAGAATTTACTTGGAAAAGAGTGTTATCAGGATGGAGACAGAAAAAGTGGATGGATGTGGCTATCTAATTTAAAGGGTAGGGTCATTATTGATGGAGTGATGGGGGAAAAAAGAAAAGGTTTAAAATATTGTGTTCAGTATTTGTGTTTGCTTTTATTAGTCTTTAATTTATATTCATTTATTCAAAAAATATAAATAAACTAATTAACTAAATGGTATCTCTGTTCTATGCAGAATAGAAGCCTTAGTCCATCTAGTTTGTCTTTAACTTACCAAGATTTCAGGAACAGCTAATAATGAGGGAAATGGGGCAATAACCCAATCCTTAAATATATCCCTTATGAATAGAGTATTCTGTATTAGGAAAACATTTAATCAATGTAAAAAAGATTTTAAAAATCTGTAAAATATAGAACTTAAATCTTACCTGAATATCTGAAGGATGAGAATTCACAGATCCTTGGTTATACAAATAAACCATAAAATCATGTGCTAAAAAATACCTGAATATTAAAAATGAGATAATATTAACAGTTATTCTTTTTGAAACATATAAAGCAGTGCTCAGCAAACTAATACCCTCAGGTCAAATCTGGCCTACTCTGTCTTTGCAAATAAAGTTTTATTGGAACACAACCACACCCATCAATTTATGTATGGTCCATGGCTGTTTTTAAGTTAAAACAGCAAAGCTGAGTCATTTTAACCGAGATAGTATGGTTCTCAAAGCCTGAAATATTTGCTCTGCAGGCCTGGACCTTTATAGTAAGTCTGCAAACTGAACAAAGGTAGTATTTTCTTTTGACATAAATATATAGTTTATATTCAAAGAAATACACACTCAAAATAATTTTCCTATTTTAATGAACTCCTTTATTTTAATGAACTCCTTTAAAATAAGAAGGGGCTACAAGATGAGAAAAAAGGCATTTTAAAATTTGCAAAGATATAAACCACATGTAGGATTATGAAAGTTTTCCATTCTTCCATTCCTTCTAAATGTCACTACCATGCATATATATTACCTTTATAATGAAGTAGAAGAGTATTGTGTAAAAGTCGTATTAATCTGAATGTATATACTGAAACTACAAATCTGAGTTCAACCTTCTCTGGTATCACTCCCTAGACTTATTATCCTATTCCCTCACCTCGTGGTTACTCCTCAGTCTAATGTAACATAACTAGACCACCTAGACTAGCTAGTTAGGAATCCTCCACTAAAAGTGATCTTCTACAGGTAACTAATAACCTCCTGGATGTCAAATCCAAAATGCAATTTGAAGTCAAATAAAAGTACTCTGACACAGACATGCTATTGACCACAATTCCCTTTTTTAAGCCATCTACTCTTCAACTTCAATCATACGATTTCCACATGGCTTCCCTAATATCTTTCTGTATACTTTAAGAGTCCCTTCATCTGGGTCCTTATTTCTTCTCTTAAGTGTTTCCATGGCATTCACCTCTGGGTTGTTCTTCCTTCTCATCTTTGATATTCACTCCTTCCTCTATAGGTTTATCTTGTTCATTTCTGGTGCTTCATTTATACCTACATAAATAGATGGCTTTGAAATTCACATTCTAAACTGTCAACTGGACATTTCCCTTAGGATATCCTACAAGCACTTCATATCTAATTTTTTCAAAATTGAGCCCACATTTCCCCTGACTCAGATCTGTTCCTCTTCTCCTTCACTGCTACACCAAATCTCTGCTATCACTAAATCTAATGTCAGTTCATCTTTTTCCTGTCACCTCAGTATATATCTCAAAGGGAAAAAAATTCCCTACCTCTACATAGTTCTGCTTTCTGCTATTTCTCATAGAAGTTATTTGTAATATCTTCCTAATTATCACTATGCCATCATAATCATTATGCAAGTAATTTCCCAAAACAATACACACATGTTTTACCCACCTCCTAAACTCCAGTCCCTAAAATTCTTACCACTGTTAATAGTCCTGATAAGATGTTCAAATGCACTGAGTACTCTCACTTTCCCTCTTACACACTTGAAAAGATCTTTGAGTTGCTACTTACCATATTCTTCCCTTCTGTCTACAGAAGTTGGTTAACTCTTCTTTTACTCAATCCTATTCTTTGGCATTTTATACAATAAATAGCTTGTTTATACATCTCTAAGAAAATTCCCTCCAGCCTAAAAACTTTGTTTCTTCCTTCTTAAAAAGCATTCATCTGCACTTGTTTCTTCTTTTTCTGCCAAACATTTTTGAAAAAGTTATTCATAACTTACTACCTTAAGTTTCTCACAATCCACCTCTCCCTAATACCATATAGTCTAGTTCTATAATCAAAATTTAACTGAAATTATCCTATTCAAAGTCACAAATTAATTCTAAGCCAACTTTTCTCTACATGAGAGACATTTCCATTGTTTCCTGGTTTCCATGAGATAATTAAACCCTGCAGAAAGCTATTTCAATTACTTTCTCAGTTCTCTGAGGGAAGTACACAGCTAGCATTATTTTTCATAAACTCTCACAAGTGTATAGTCTCATTCCATAATAAATTCCTTATTCCAGGCCTGTCTCCCTGATCAAATCGTGATACACTTACAGACTTACTTCTTATTCCAACATTCTGCCCTGATTATATAGGTCTTTCTGGTTCTGTCAACAACATAAGATCATATAGATTAATCTTCATGGGGGGGGCCTTATTTTTTTTCTGTTCCCTTCTATTCACAAAAGACTACTTGAGGCATTAGGACCAAAAATTAAATTAATTCTCAGGAAAGCATCTGTTGAAACAACTAAAATGTTTAATAACAACTACATTAATTTTTTTAACTCTCCATTTTTATTTAAAGTAAATAAATTCCTATCAATAAAATGAAATACAAAACAAAATGAATAAAAATTACCTTTGTTTAAGATGTACAGTGTATGGCTTCTCATCTATTGTAATAGTATAGGATATCTGTTCCTAGAGAATCCAGAACAAATGAAATGAAGATTCATGAAATATCAGCAAAACAATAATTCTGTATCAATCAGTCCCTCCAAACATTCCCTAAAATGTCTCAGACTATATATGATTTAAAATATGCAAAAAATATTAAAAATGATATCATCTATTTATTGTATAACCCAATTTCTACAAAAATAAGCCTAACATAAGAATTTATATGGGATCAGAAATCTATATATAACTATATATAACTAAATTTTAGCTTCTTCTGAAATTAGAGACCACATGTTATGCTATAATTTCTATGTAGGTGGCATCACTGGGATAATAAGACATCCTATATCAGCAAAGTTTATTCTATCAAGCACAAAGATATTTAACTGCTTTCTTAAAATGTATTGCCTGATTCCTATATTTTTAAGTAGAAAATTCTTGAACAAAATTTAGTAGTTTTTTACTCTATCACTACTATCCTCAAGTTAAAACATGGATAACAATAAGTTGCAATATCACTAAGTTGCTGAATCTGAGTGATGAGATTTTATCCAACTCAAAGAACATGTAAAAAGCAAGAGTTAGAACATCATTGAAAAGAAAACATAAGCATATAAAAACCAAAAAGACACAAATACCAGAACACAGAAAAAGATAAGGCTTCTAGGATTTGTGACTGTCAGCTCTCCCACCCACAAAAACCCCACAAGGGGCAACACAGAGATAGCCTGGTAGTTTGAAGTCCCTGAAACCCCAACAAACAGACTGTGGATAGATGTCTGGTCTCACTGCAGACCCTTCCCACCAACAAGAACTTCTTGGGGGACAACACAGGCAGAACAGCACCCTGCAGTGTGCTGAGACTGCAGTCCTGGCAAACATCTGGTCTGCTCAATTCAAGTCCAAGGTGGCCCCAGACTGACCGCTTCACAACAGAGGGATCAAGCATTCCCCACAAAAGGAAAAGAGAAACACTGCAGACAACTGGACATAAGGCATATGCCTCTCAGTCACATTAGGACACATACAATATACATAGGTGACACCGATGAAGCACCAGGTTCTGGTAAATAGGGGACATTGCACTTCAGGGCACTATAGCACCTCTTCTTCATAAAGCCACTACTTTCCAGAGCAGAAGTAGCTGACTTTCCTAACACACAGAAACAGACACAAAGAGACAAAATGAGAAGACAGAAAAGTTATCTCAAATGAAAATAAACAAGCTAATAAATTCACAGCAAAAGAGCTAAATGAAATGAAGATAAGCAATATGCCTGAAAGAGAATTCAAAGTAATGCTCATAAAGATACTCACTGGACTTAAGAAGCTCTCCATTAGAACTTAAACAAAGAAACAGAAAATATAAAAAGAACCAATCTGGGATGAAGAACTCAATAACAGAAATTTAAAATACACCAGAGGGAAAAATAAACAAGAGGAAGGAGAAAAAGAAACCAGAAAACCAGGAGACAGAGTAATGGAAAGCAATCAAGCTTAACAGCAAAGAGTAAAAGAATAATAAAAAATGAGAATAGTATAACAAGTACAACAGCATTAGCATTATAGGAATCCCAGAAGGAGCAGAGAGAGAGAAAAGGGGGAAGAAAACATATTCAAGGAAATAACAAAGGAAAAAGTCACTAACCTGGGAAATAGAAATCCAGATCCAGGAATCAGAGAGAACCCCCAACAAAATCAACCCAAAGGGGTCTACACCAAGACATGTAGTAATTAAAATGGCACAAAGAAGTGAAGAGAATTTTAAAAGCACTAAGAGAAAACAGTTATATACAAGGGCAATCTGAGAAAGTTATCAGGTGATTTATCAGCAGAAACTTTGTAGGCCAAAAGAGACTGGCATGATATATTTAAAGTGCTAAAAGGGGGCGCCTGGGTGGCTCAGTGGGTTAAGCCGCTGCCTTCGGCTCAGGTCATGATCTCAGGGTCCTGGGATTGAGTCCCACATCGGGCTCTCTGCTCAGCAGGGAGCCTGCTTCCTCCTCTCTCTCTTTGCCTGCCTCTCTGCCTATTTGTGATCTCTCTCTCTCTGTCAAATAAATAAATAAATAATCTTAAAAAATATATTAAAAAAAATAAAAATAAAGTGCTAAAAGGAAAAAAAAAAATCTGCAGCCAAGAATACTCTATCCAGCAAGGATATCATTCAAAATAAGAGGAGAGATAAATAGTTTCCCAGATGAACAAATGCTAAGGAATTCATCACCATAAATCAGCCATTCAAGAAATGATAAAGAAAATACTTTTGCTAGGTACCCAATCATTGTGGATATTAGTAAGATGTCAGAATTAGGGTTCAGAATGATAATTATAAAGATGATAGCTGGACTTGAAAAATCATAGATGATACTAGCGAATATCCTTCTGAAGAAATAAAAGAACTAAAATCTAACCAAGCTGAAATCAAGAAAAGCTATTAATGAGGTGCAATCAAAACTAGAGGCTCGATGGAGGAGAGGGAAGATGGCAGAGAAGTAGGAGACCCTGTTTCAACCAGTTCCCTAAAGTGAGCTAAATATCTACGAGAACACTGTGAACACCCATGAAATCAGCCTGAGATGTAAGATTATACACTTCTGGATCTCTACATGGACAGAAGACATCAGTGGAGAGGTAAAGCCGAGTGGGAATGCTCGGACTAATATCCGAGGATAAAGAGAAAGGAGAGGGAGCCACCAGAAGCAACCCATTGAAAAGTAATACTCCAATATGAAAGTACCCTGTGATTGGGGACCAGCATTAACTTCGAGTCTGGTCAAAAGCACTCAAAAGAGCAAAAGGTCTTAAGGGGCAACTGGTAATCAGGCAGTCACGGGCATGGGCCTAGGATGGTCACCATTGGCGACCTCCTATGCCAGAGAAAGTCCAGCAGAGCCTCCAGTCCATGGTCCCTGAGTCGCTGACTTTCCACTGTTTACAACACTGCTTGGCTGGGCACACTCCTGCCAGTGCCTGAGAGAGTCTGGTGTGGGTGCCAGCTGGCAGTCTCTGGGCCCACAGCCTTCTGAGACCAGCCTTAGGGTCTGAACACTCCCAGTCCATACCTAAGAAACCCAGTGTGATCTCCAGTCAGGATACCTCAGCTGGAAGCCTTCCGTGACCTGCACGACCATGCTGTCTGAGAGTCCCTGGCGTGGGCTGCATTCCAGACAGCAGTCCCGACAAATGCAGCCACCAGAAGTGGGCTCCCCGGACCAATATAGCTCGCGGCTTTAGTGGCACAAGGATGAAAAGACAAGCGGGGGGCCTCGGGTGACTGGGACAGTGGCTGCGGATGTGTACCATCTGTGGGAAGTTGCCTTGTTCAGCAGAGTCTGCAGAAGGGGAGTCTGTGCATTCCTGACCATCAAGAGAGGAACAGTCTAAGGCTTCTCTCTGAGGCAGAAGTCTAGGTGCAGACAGATTTTTATTTTTCTCTGACCCTCTGAAAAGCTGCAAAAAGATGCCAAAGAACAGAAACCTCCAGAGAACAAAAACCTGAAAAACTAAGTTCCATAGAGGCCAGCCCCTTGATAGCCTGTAGGGCTACTCAACCAGAACAATATTAACTGGAAAACAATGTAGCAGTCCCCTCCCCCAGAAAACAAGACAAAAGAACAAGAGAACAATCACCACAGGGTCCACATAAAACTGTAAAACAACATCAGGGGAAAACAATATATTAAGCTCCCCATATTGCCCTAAAACCTGTATATTTCATAAATACAACTTTTTTTTTAATTCGTTCTCACAATTCTTGTTCTTTTAATTTATTAACCTACTTACCATTACAGTTAAAGCTTTAACACAACATATTCCATAATAACTTTTTAACTTGAACTTTTTTCATACAAATACCTGTATTCCGTTTTCTTTTTCTTTGCTTTTGTTTTAATATACATATAGATAAAAGCTTCAAGGTAATCCTATTTCCTTATTCAATACTACCCCTATATATAAACCAGTTTTAATTTCCCTATATCTCTGGAAAGTTGAGTCCTTTAACAAAAATAACAAGATACACCCAGGAAGAACCAAAAAAACTTCTTCACCCACACTGAGGATTTATAACCATCCTCCCATCTTTTTCTTCCGTCAGGTTTTCTGTGTATTTGCTTTCATTCTAGTATTACATAAACCTTATTCTTGGAGTTCATTTTGGCTAAGTTCTTCTATTTTTTTCTTCTCATTTACTTTTGTCGGGCTCTATTTGTTTTTGTTTATGTATCATATAATCTTGCTTTGGGGACTCATTTTGGCTGGATTTTCTCTTTTTTTTTTTTTCTCTTTCTCTCTCTTTCTTTTTCATATTTCTTTCTTTTTGGTGGTGACTTCCAACTGCTCTGAAATTTTCCAGGGTTCATCTTGCCTGGGTTGTGGCTGATATATTCAGCTATACATCCCCTCAACTACCACTCACCAAAATGACAGGGAGAAGGAAACTAAACAGAGGAATAATTCAGAGACTGTGCTCTCTCCCACAGAACTATTGGATATGGACATAAACAGTATGTCAGAAAGGGAATTCAGGGTAACAATTAACCAAGCAATGGTTAGAGAAAACCATTAGTGACAACATAAAATCTCTAAGGGCAGAAGTGAGAGCCAATCTGGCAGAAGTTAAAAATGCTATTGATGAGATCCAATCTAATCTAGATTTTATTTATTTATTTGACAGACCGAGATCCCAAGTAGGCAGAGAGGCAGGCAGAGACAGAGGAGGAAGCAGGCTCCCCGCTGAGCAGAGAACCGATGCGGGGCTCAATCCCAGGACCCTGGGATCATGACCTGAGCCGAAGGTAGAGGCTTTAACCCACTGAGCCACCCAGGTGCCCCAATCCAATCTAATCTAAATACTCTAACAGCAATATACTCTATTCAGGCAGAAGACAGAATTAGTGATCTAGAGGGCAAACTGATAGAGAAGAAGGATCAGGAGGAGGCCTGGAACAAACAGCTTAGAAGCCATGAAAACAGAATTAGGGAAATAAATGATGACACAAAACATTCCAATGTCAGAATTATTGGGGTCCCTGGGTGGGGGAGGGCGCGGAGAAGGAAGACTAGAATATATAGTTGAACAAATTCTGGATGAAATGTCCATGATCTGGGGAATGGAACAAGTGGTCGTGTCCTAAATGCAGAAAGGACACCCTCCAAGGTCAACAAATCTAGAAAGACCTCCAGGCACTTAATTGTGAAATTCACAAATCATAATTTTAAACAAGAGGTCTTTTCTAAAATATTTTATTTATTTATTTGAGAGAGAGAGAGAGAGAGAATGAAAGGGGAGAAGGTCAGAAGGAGAAGCAGACTCCCCATGGAGCTGGGAGCCCAATGTGGGACTCAATCCCGGGACTCGAGGATCATGACCTGAGCCAAAGGCAGTCGCTTAACCAACTAAGCCACCCAGGTGTCCTAAACAAGAGGTCTTAAGGGAAGGTAGGGGAAAGAAATTCCTTACATACAGAGAAAGACCCATTAGAATAACAACAGACCTGCCCACAGAAACCTGACAAGCCAGAAAGGCCTGGCAAGACATATTCAGGGCACTAAATGAGAAGAGAAGAACAAGCAACCAAGAATACTTTATCCAGCAAGGCTGACATTCAGAATGGATGGAGACATAAAGATCTTCCAAGACAGGCAAGGTTTAAAAGTTTGTGAGCACCACGTCAGCACTACAAGAAATATTAAGGGGGAGGGTTCTATAAAAGAAGAAAGAACTCAAGAGTGACATAGAACATAAATTTACAGACAAAATTTATAGGAACAAGGACTTCTCAGGCAACATGATGTCACTAAAAACTTATGTTTCAATAATCATTCTCAATGTAAACAGCCTAAATGCGCCCATAAAAAGGCACAGGGTTGCAGACTGAACCTGTCCATATGATTTCTACAAAAGACACACTGGAACCTAAAAATACATCCAGACTGAAAATGAAGGGGCGGAGAACCATCTTTCATATCAATGTGCCTCAAAAGAAAGCTGGGGTAGTGATTCTCATATCAAATAAATTAGATTTTAAGCTAAAGACTGTGGTCAGAGATACAGAAGGATGCTACATCATTCTTAAAACATCTATCCAACAAGAAGATCTAACAATTGTAAATATTTATGCCCCCAATATGAGAGCAGCCAACTACATAAGCCAACTGTTAATTAAAGAGTCATATTGACATGAATACATTAATAGTAGAGGATCTTAACACTCCACTCTCATAATAGGCAGATTGTCCAAGCAGAAAATCAATAAAGAAACAAGAGCACTGAATGACACATTAGACCAGATGGACCTCATAGATATATACAGAACATTCCACCCTAGAACAGCAGAATACTCATTCTGGTCAAGTGCACATGTAACATTCTCAAGAACAGACCACATACTGGGTCACAAATCAAGGATCAACTGATACCAAAAAACTGAGATTATTTCCTGCATATTCTCAGACCACAGTGCTTTGAAACTGGAACTCAACCACAAGAAAAAGCTTGGAAGGAATTCAAACAAATGAAAGCCAAATACCACCTTGCTTAAGAATGTTTGGATCAACCAGGAAATCAAAGAAGAACTTAGACAACTCATGGAAACCAATGAGAAGGAAGACTCTTCGGACCACAACCTCTGGGATACAGCAAAGGCAGTCCTAAGGCGGAAATACATAGCCATCCAAGTCTTCCCCAAAACAACTGAAAAATCCAGAATACACCAGCTGTCTCTATACCTTAAAGAACTGGAGAATTGGGTGCCTGGGTGGCTCAGTGTGTTAAGCCACTGCCTTCGGCTCAGGTCATGATCTCAGGGTTCTGGGATCGAGTCCCGCATCGGGCTCTCTGCTCAACAGGGGGCCTGCTTCCCTTCCTCTCTCTCTGCCTGCCTCTCTGCCTGCTTGTGATCTCTGTCAAATAAATAAATAAAATCTTTTAAAAAAAAAAAAGAACTGGGGAATCAACAACAAATTAAGCCAACCCCAGGCACAAGACGGGAAATAATCAAGATTAGAGCAGAGATCAATGAGATAAAAACTAGAGATATAGCATAACATATCAACAAAACCAGAAGATGGTTTTTTGACAGAAACAATAAAATTGATAAACATTGGCCAAACTAATGCAAAAGAAAAGAGAGAGGACCCAATGAATGAAATGGACAGAATGAAAAGGACAGAAACAATCATCAGAAATTATTATTATTATTATATGCCAATAAGTTAAGTAACCTAGATGAAATAGATGCATTCCTGGAAACCTATAAACTTCCAAGACTGAAACAGGAAGAAACTGACAACCTGAATAGAACAATATCTAGTAACAAGATTGAAGCAGTGATCAAAAACCTCCCAAAAAACAAGAGCCCAGGACCTGATGGATTCCCTGGGGAATTCTACTAAACATTCAAAAGAAGAAATAATACCTATTCTCCTGAAGCTGTTTCAAAAAATAGAAACAGAAGGAAAACTCCCAGACTCTTTCTATGAAGCCAGCATTACCCTGATCCCCAAACCAGGTTAAGACCCCATCAAAAAGGAGAATTTCAGACCAATATCACTGATGAATGTGGATACCAAGATTCTCAAGAAGAATCTAGCTATTAGGATCCAACAGTACATTATAAAGATTGATCACCATGACCAGGTGGGATTTATCCCTGTGATGCAAATGTGGCTCAACATTCGCAAATTAATCAATGTGATAGAACAAATCAATAAGAGAGAAGAGAAGAACCACATAGTTCTTGACAGAACATGTCAACATGTCGACATGGTCCTCTCAACTAAAGCAGAAGAAATATTTGACAAAATACAGCATCCATTCCTGGTTAAAACTATTCAAAGCATAGGGATTGAAGGAACATTCCTCAACTTCATAAAATCTATCTATGAAAAACCCACAGTGAATACATTTTCAATGAAGAAATGCTGACAGCCTCTCCTTTGAGATCAGGAACATGACAAGAATGCCTACTTTCATCACTATTGTTCCACATAGTACTAGAATTCCTAGCCTCAACAATCAGACAACATAAAAAAATAAAAGGTATTCAAATTGGCAAAGAAGAAGTCAAACTCTCTCTCTTCGCAGATGACATGTTACTTTATATGGAAAACCCAAAAGACTCCACCCCCAAACTACTAGAACTCATACAGCAATTCAATAACATGTCAGGATACAAAATATATGCACAGAAATCAGTTGCTTTCTTATACACGAACAATGAAAATATAGAAAGGGAAACAACAGAATCGATTCCATTTACTCCAGCACCAAGAACCATAAGATACCTTGGAATAAACCTAAACAAAAAGGTATAGGATCTATACTCAAGAACTACAGAACACTCATGAAACAAATTGAAGAAGATGCAAAAAGATGGAAAAGTGTTCCATGCTCATGGTTTGAAAGAATAAACATTGTTAAAATGCCTATACTGGGGGCGCCTGGGTGGCTCAGTGGGTTAAGCCTCTGCCTTCTGCTCAGGTCATGATCTCAGGGTCCTGGGATCGAGTCCCGCATCGGGCTCTCTGCTCAGCAGGGAGCCTGCTTTCTCCTCTCTCTCTGCCTGCCTCTCTACCTACTTGTGATCTCTGTCTGTCAAATAAATAAATAAAATCTTTTAAAAAATTAAAAATAAAAAAATAAAATAAAATGCCTATACTGCCCAGAGCAATGTACACTTTCAATGCCATCCCGATCAAAATTCCACCAGCATTTTTCAAAGTGCTGGAACAAACAATCCTGAAATTTGTATGGAATTAGAAAAGATCCCAAATTCCTAAGGAAATGTTGAAAAAGAAAAACAAAGCTGGGGCATCACATTGCCTAATTTCAAGCTTTACTACAAAGCTGTGATCACCAAGACAGCATGGTACTTGCACAAAAACAGACACACAGATCACATATGGTCAAATAATATTCAACAATGCAGGAAAAAATATCCAGTCAGAAAAGAACAATCTCATCAATAAATGGTGCTGGGAAAATTGGACACCTATGAAAAGAAGAATGAAACTTGACTATTCTGACACCATACACAAAAATAAACTCAAAATGGATAAAAGACCTCAGTGTGAGAGAGGAATCTAACAAAATCCTAGAGAAGAACATAGCAGTAACCTCTCTGACAGTGGCCACAAACTTCTTTCAAAACATGTCTCCAAAGGCAAAGGAAATAAAAGCAGAAATGAACTTTTGGGACTTCATCAAGATAAAAAGCTTCTGCACAGCAAAAGAAACAGTCAATAAAACAAACAGGCAACCCACAGAATGGGAAAGTATCACAAATGACACTACAGATAAAGGGCTGATATCCTGAACCATGAGAGACTATGGACTCTGAAAAACAATCTGAGGGGTTTGAAGTGGCGGGGGGGTGGGAGGTTGGGGTACCAGGTGGTGGATATTATAGAGGACACAGCTTGCATGGAGCACTGGGTGTGGTGAAAAAATAATGAATACTGTTTTTCTGAAAATAAATAAATTGGAAAAAAAAAAAGGGCTGATATCCAAGATCTATTAAGAACTCCTCAAACTCAACACCTAAGAAACAGATAATCACATCTAAAAAATGGGCAGAAGACATGAACAGACACTTCTCCAAAGAAGACATTCAAATGGCTAACAGACACATTGAAAAATGTTCATCATCATTAGCCATCAGGGAGATTTAAATCAAAATCACATTGAGATGCCACCTTACACCAGTAAGAATGGCCAAAATAAAAATACAAGAAACAACAAGTGTTGAAGAGGATGTGGAGAAAGGGGAACCCTCTTACAGTGTTGGGGAATACAAGTTGGTGCAACCACTTTGAAAAATAGCATGGAGATTCCTTAAGAAATGAAAAACAGAGCTAACCAAGACCTTGCAAATGCAAGGGGACTTGTTACTGGGTATTTACCCCAAAGATACAGATGTAGTGAAAAGAAGGTCCATCTGTACTCCAATGTTTATAGCAACAATGGCCACAATCCCCAAACTGTGAAAAGAGCCAAGATGCCCTTCAACAGACAAATGGATAAAGAAGATATGGTCCATATACACAACAGAATATTATGCTTCCATCAGAAAGAATGAATACCCAACTTTTGTATCAACATGGAAGGGATGGAGGAGATTATGCCTAATGAAATAAGTCAAGCAGAGAGAGTCAATTGTCATATGGTTTCACTTACTTGTGGAGCATAAGGAATAACATGGAGGACATTAGAAGAAGGAAAGGAAAAGTGTATTGGGGGAAATTGGAGGGGGAGACGAACCATGAGAGACTGTGGACGCTGAGGAACAAACTGAGGGTTTGGGAGGGGAGGGAGGCTGGGGTATAGCTGAGCCTGGTGGTGGATATTAAGGAGGGCAGGTATTGCATGGAGCACTGGGTGTGGTGCATAAACAATGAATCTTAGAACACTGAAAAAATAAAATAAAAATAATTTTTTTAAAAAACTGGAGAATTTTAGTGCTATGATAAATGAGGCAGAAGAGAGAATTAGTGATATAGAAGACCAAATGATGGAGAATAAAGAAGGTAGGAAAAAGAGAGATAAACAACTACTGGACCACAAGGAGAGAATTTGGAGATAAGTGATACAATAAGATTAAACAATATTAGAATAATTGGGAATCCAGAAGAAGACGAGAGAGAGGGCAGAAGGTATATTGAAATAAATTATAGCAGAGAACTTACCTAATTTGTGGAAGGAAACAGGCATCAAAATCCAGGAAGCACAGAGAACCCCCCTCAAAATCAATAAAAATATGTCAACACCCTGTCATCTACTACTAAAACTTACAAGTCTCAGAGATAAAGAGAAAATCCTGAAAGCAGCTCGGGACAAGAGGTCTGTAACCTATAATGGTGGAAAAATTAGATTGGCAGCAGCCCTATCCACAGAGACCTGGCAGGCCAGAAAGGACTGGCACAATATATTCAGAACACTAAGTGAGAAAAATGTACAGCCAAAAATACTATATCCAGCTAGGCTGCCATTGAATATAGAAGGAGAAATAAAAAGCTTCCAGGACAAACAGAAGACTAAAAGAATTTGTAAACACAAAACCAGCCCTACAGAAAATATTTAAAGGAGTACTCTAACTAAAGAGAGAGCCTTAAAGTAGTAGACCAGAAGGGAATAGAAACAATATACAGTAACAGTCACCTTACAGACAATACAATGGCACTATATTCATATCTTTCAATACTTCCCCTGAATGTAAATGGGCTAAATGCCCCAATCAAAAGACACACAGTATCAGAATGGATAAAAACAAGACCCATCAATATGTTATCACAAGACACTCATTTTAGACCAAAGACACTGCCAGATTTAAAGTGAGGGGTGGAAAACAATTTATCATGCTAATGGACATCAAAAGAAAGCTGAGGTGGCAATCCTTATATCAGACAAATTAGATTTTAAGCCAAAGATGAAGAACACTATATCATACTTAAAGGGTCTTTCCAACAAGAAGATCTAACAATTTTAAATATCTATGTCCCAAACATGGGAGCAACCAATTAAATAAACCAATTAATAACAAAATCAAAAAACATATTGACAATAATACAGTAATAGTAGGAGACTTTAGGACCCCCTCACTGAAATGAACAGATCATCTAAGCAAATGATCAACAGGAAATAATTGCTTTAAATGACACTGGATGAGTCAGACATCACAGACATATTCAGAAATTCCCATCCCAAAGCAACAGGATATACATTCTTCTCTAATGCACATGGAATATTCTCCAGTATAGATCACATCCTGGGTCACAAATCAGATTTCAACTGGTACCAAAAGACTGGGATCATTCCTTGCATATTTTCAGACCACAGTGCTAGAACTAGAACTCAACCACAAGAAGAACGTTGGAAAGAACTCAAATACATGGAGGCTAAAGGGCATCCTACTAAAGAATAAATTAGTCAACCAGGAAAATAAAGGAAAATTTTAAAAATTCATGGAAATAAATGAAAATGAAAACTGGACATTTCAGAACCTTTGGAATACAGCAAAGGTGGTCCTAACAGGGAAGCATACAGCAATACAAGCCTTTCTCAAGAAACAAGGAAGGTCTCAAATACACAACCGAATCCTACACTTAAAGGAGCTGGAGAAAGAACAGCAAAGAAAGCCTAAACCCAGCAGGATAAAAGAAATAATAAAGATTAGAACAGAAATCAATGAAATAGAAATCAAAAGACCAGTACGAAATGAGAAGCTGGTTCTTCGAAAGAGTTAAGAGGGGTTTGAAGTGGCAGGGGGGTGGGAGGTTGGGGTACCAGGTGGTGGGTATTATAGAGGGCACAGCTTGCATGGAGCACTGGGTGTGGTGAAAAAATAATGAATACTGTTTTTCTGAAAATAAATAAATTGGGAAAAAAAAAAGAGTGATAAACCCCTGACCAGATTTATCAAAAAGAAAAGAGAAAGGAGCCAAATAAATAAAATCATGAATGAAAGAGAAAAGATCACAACCAGCATCAAAGAAATACAATTATAAGGACATTTTATGAGCAACTACACACCAGCAAATTTGACAATCTGGAAGAAATGGATACATTCCTACAGATGTACAAACTACCAAAAGTGAACCAGGAAGAGACAGAAAACCTGAACAGACCCATAGCCAGTAAAGAGATGGAAGCACTCATCAAAAATCTCTAAGCAAACAAAAGCCCAGGGCCAGACAGTTTCCCAGGGGAATTCTACCAAACATTTAAATAATAATTAATACCTATTCTCCTGAAACTGTTCCAAAAAAAATAGAAATGGAAGGAAAACTTCCAAACTCATTTTATGAGGCCAGCATCACCTTGATCCCAAAACCAAACAAAGGCTCCATCAAAAAGGAGAATTACAGACCAATATTCCTGATGAACATGGATGCAAAAATTCTCACCAAAATACTAGCCAAGGATTATTCACCACGACCAAGTGGAATTTATTCCTGGGCTCCAAGTTTGGTTCAACAGCTACAAATCAATCAATGTGATACAATACATTAATAAAAGAAAGAACAAGAACCATATGATACTCTCAATAGATGCTGAAAAAGCATTTGACAAAGTACAGCATACCTTCTTGATCAAAACTCTTCACAGTATAGGGACAGAGTGTACATACCTCAATATCATCAAAGCTATCTATGAAAAACCCACAGTGAATATTATTTGAATGGGGAAAACATGAGAGTTTTTCCCTTAAGGTCAAGAACATGGCAGGGCTGATCATTATCACCACTGCTATTCAACATAGTACTAGAGATCCTGGCCTCAGCAATGAGACAACAAAAAATAAAAGCATCCAAACCGGCAAAGAAGAAGTCAAACTATCACTATTTGCAAATGATATGATACTTTATGTGGAAAACCCAAAGACTCCACTCCAAAACTGCTAAAACTCCTACAGGAATTCAGTAAAGTGTCAGGATATAAAATCAATGCACAGAAATCAGTTGCATTTCTATATACCAACAGCAAGACAAAGAAAGAGAAATTAAAGAGTTGATCCATTTACAATTGCACCCAAAACCATAAGATACAGAAGAATAAATGTAATCAAAGAGGCAAATGATCTGTACTAAGAAAACTATAGAGTACTCATGAAAGAAATTGAGGGAGACACAAAGAAATGGAAAAACATTCCATGCTCATAAATTGGAAGAAAAAATATTGTAAAAATGTCTATGCTGCCCAGGGAAATCTATACATTTAATGCAATCCCTATCAAAAGACCATCAACTTTTTTCAAATAAATGGAACAAATGATCCTAAAATTTATACAGAACCAGAAAAGACCCCAAATAGCCAGAGAAATATTGAAAAAGAAAACCAAAGTTGGCAGCATCACAATTCCAGACTTCAAGCTCTATTACAAAACTGTCATCATCAAGACAGTATGGTACTGGCACAAAAACAGACACATATATCAATGGAACAGAATATAGAGAGCCCAGAAATGGACCCTCAACTCTATGGTCAACTAATCTTTGACAAAGCAGGAAAGAATCTCCAATGGGAAAAAGAGTCTCTTCAACAAATGGTGTTGGGAAAACTGGACAGCCACATGCAGAAAAATGAAACTGGACCATTTCCTTACACCACACACAAAAATAGACTCCAAATGGATAAAAGACCTCAATGTGAGACAGGAATCCATCAAAATCCTTGAGGAGAACACAGGCAGCAACCTCTTCAACCTCAGCTGCAGCAACTTCTTCCTAGAAATATCACCAAAGGCTAGGGAAGCAAGGGCAAAAATGAACTATTGGGACTTCATCAAGATCAAAAGCTTTTGCACAGCAGAGAAAACAGTCAACAAAACCAAGAGACTATTCGACAGAATAGGAGAAGATATTTGCAAATGAAAAATCAGATAAAGGGCTAGTATCCAAAATCTATAAATAACTTATCAAACTCAACACCAAAGAACAAATAATCCAATCAAGAAATGGGCAGAGGAATGAACAGACATTTCTGCAAAGAAGACATCCAGATGGCCAACAGAGACATAAAAAGTGCTCCACGTCACTCGGCATCAGGGAAACACAAATCAAAAGCACAGTGAGATACCACCTCACACTAGTCAGAATGGCTAAAATGAACAAGTCAAGAAATGACAGAAGCTAGCGAGGATGCGGAGAGAGGGGAACCCTCCTACACTGTTGGTGGGAATGCAAGCTGGTGCAGCCACTCTGGAAAACAGTGTGTAGGTTCCTCAAAAAACAGAAAATAGAGCTACCCTACGACCCAGCAATTGCACTATTGGGTATTTACCCTAAAGATACAAATGTAGAATTCCAAAGGGGCATGTGCACCCCAATGTCCATCAACAGATGAATGGATAAAGAAGATGTGAGATACACACACACACACAGGAATACTATGCAGTCATAAAAAAACCCAAAATCTTACCATTTGCAGCAACATGGATGGAACTAGAGGGTATTATGCTAAGCAAAATAAGTCAATCAGAGAAAGACAATTATCATATGATCTCACTGATATGAGGAATTTGAGAAAAAGGACAGAAGATCGTAGGGAAGATCATCAAAATCAAAAGCTTCTGCACAGCAAAGGAAACAGTCAAAAAAACAAAGAGGCAACCCACAGAATGGGAGAAGATATTTGCAAATGACAGTACAGACAAAAGGTTGATATCCAGGATCTATAATGAACTCCTCAAACTCAACACACACGAAACAGGCAAACACATCAAAAAATGGGCAGAAGATATGAACAGACACTTCTCCAATCAAGACATACAAATGGCTATCAGGCAAACACATCAAAAAATGGGCAGAAGATATGAACAGACACTTCTCCAATCAAGACATACAAATGGATATCAGACTCATCATCATTAGCCCTCAGGGAGATTCAAATTAAAACCACATTGAGATATCACCTTACACCACTTAGAATGGCCAAAATTAACAAAACAGGAAACAACATGTATTGGAGAGGATGTGGAGAAAGGGGAACCCTCTTACACTGTTGGTGGGAATGCAAGTTGGTGCAGCCTCTTTGGAGAACAGTGTGGAGATTCCTCAAGAAATTAAAAATAGAGCTTCCCTATGACCCTGCAATTGCACTCCTGGGTATTTACCCCAAAGATACAGATGTCGTGAAAAGAAGGGCCATCTGTACCCCAATGTTTATAGCAGCAATGGCCACAGTCGCCAAACTATGGAAAGAACCAAGATGCCCTTCAACGGATGAATGGATAAGGAAAATGTGGTCCATATACACTATGGAGTATTATGCCTCCATCAGAAAGGATGAATACCCAACTTTTGTAGCAACATGGACGGGACTGGAAGAGATTCTGCTGAGTGAAATAAGTCAAGCAGAGAGAGTCAGTTATCATATGGTTTCACTTATTTGTGGAGCATAACAAATAGCATGGAGGACAAGGGGCGTTAGAGAGGAGTAGGGAATTTGGGTAAATTGGAAGGGGAGGTGAACCATGAGAGACTATGGACTCTGAAAAACAATCTGAGGGGTTTGAAGTGGCGGGGGGGTGGGAGGTTGGGGTACCAAGTGGTGGGTATTATAGAGGGAATAATGTTTTTCTGAAAATAAATAAATTGAAAAAAAAACCCAAAATCTTACCATTTGCAACAACATGGATGGAACTAGAGGGTATTATGCTAAGCAAAATAAGTCAATCAGAGAAAGACAATTATCATATGATCTCACTGATATGAGGAATTTGAGAAAAAGGACAGGAGATCATAGGGGAGGGAGGGAAAAATGAAACAAGATGAAACCAGAGAGGGAGACAAATCATAAGAGACTTAATCTCAGGAAACAAACTGAGGGTTGCTGGGGGGTGAGGAGGGAGGGTAGGGGTGGCCGGGTGATGGACACTTGGAAGGGTATGTGCTATGGTGAGTGCTGTGAATTGTGTAAGACTGATGAATCACAGACCTGTACCCCTGAAACAAATAATACACTATGTATTAATAACAAAAAAAGAAAAAAGAAAACAATCCCATTTACAATTACACAAAAAATAATAAAATATTTAGGAATAAACTTAACCAAGGAGATTAAAGACTTGTACTCTCAAAACTCTAACACACTGATGAAAAAAAAAAACTGAAGATAACACACACTATTGAAACAATGTTCCATGCACATAGACTGGGAGAATTAATATTGTTAAAATGTCTACTATCCAAAAGCAACCTACAGATTTAATGCAATACCATCATTTTTCATAGAATGAGAGCAAATAATCCTGAAATTTGTATGGAACCACAGAAGACTCTTGAATAACCAAAGCAATCTTGAAAAGTAAAGCTGCAGGCATCACAACCCCAGATTTCAAATTAAACTACAAACCTGTAGTAATCAAAACAGCATGGTACTGACAAAAATACAGACACATAGATCAACAGAACAGAATAGAGAGCCTAGAAATAAACCCATAACTACAGGGTCAATTCATCTTTGACAAAGCAGGAAATAATATGCCATGCAAAAAAAGATAGTCTCTTCAACGTGTGCAAAAAACTGGACAGCCACATGCAACAGAATGAGGCTGGACCCCTATGTTATACCATACACAAAAATAGACTCAAAATGCATAAAAGCCCAAAATATAAAACCCAAAAATATAAAATTTCTAGAAGAAAACATAGGCACTAATTTTTCACATCAACTATAGAGACATTTTTCTAGATAAGTCTCTTCTGGAAAAGGAAACAAAAGCAAAATTGAACTACTGGGACTGTAACAAAATAAAAAGCTTACCCACCAAAGAAAAAAATCAAAAAAACTAAAAGACAACTCACCAAATGGGAGGAAATATTTGCAAATGGTTTATCTGATAAGAGGTTAATATCCAAAATGTATATTAACACCAAATATCCAAAATGTATATTAACAACTTAACACCAAAAAACCCTCAAATAATCCAATTTAAAAATGGGCACTAGACATGAACAGACAATTCTCCAAAGAAGACATACAGATGGACAACAGTTATATGAAAAGATGGTCAACATCACTTATTATCAAGAAAATGCACATCAAAGCTATAATGAGATATCACCTCAGACCAGTCAGAATGCCTAAAATAAAAACACAAGAAACAAGTGTTGGCAAGTAGGTAGAAAAAAGAAACCTAGTGCACTTTTGGTGGAAATTCAAACTTGTACAGCCACTATGGAAAAGAATATGGAGGTTCCTCAAAAAATTAAGAAAAGAATAACCATATGATCCAGTAATTCCGCTACTGGGTATTTGCCTAAAGAATATAAAAACACTAATTTGAAAAGACACATATACACTTATGTTTATTGCCACATTATTTGCAACAGGAACCCAAATGTCCGTAGATAGATGAACGGATACAGATGATATGGTACATCTACACAGTAGAATATTACTCAACCAAAAAAAGAATGGTATCTTGCCATTTGCAACAATATGAATGATCTGGAAGATATGATGCTAAGTGAAATATGTCAGTCAGAGAAAGAGAAATACCATATGATTTCATTCATAGTGGAATTAAAGGAACAAAACGAAGAAAAAAAGATAAACAAAAAGCAGACCCTTAAATATAGAGAAGAAACCAGTGATTTCCAGAGGGAAGACAGATGTGAGGATAGGTAAAACAGGGAAGGGGTTAAGAGTACACTTATGATGATGAGCAATGAGAATCACCATATTGTACACTTGAAACTAATATAATACTGTTAATTATACTGGAAATAAATAATAAACAAACATAATGAAAACATGAATTCAGAAAGATATATGTACCCCATATATGTACTGCAGCACTATTTACAGTAGTTGGGATATGGAAACAATCTAAGTGTCCACTGATAAATGAACAGGTAAAGAAAAAGTGGTACACACACACACACACACGCACACATATGAATATCACATAATAGTAAATAAGAATGAAATCTTGTCATTTGTAATAACATGCATGGATCCTGAGAGTGTTATGCTAAGTGAAATAAGTCAGACTGAGAAAGACATATGATTTTACTCATATGAGGATTCTAAAAAAACAAAACAAGTTAATAAACAAACAAAAAGCATTGGGAAAAAAAAAAAGCAGATCTGGACCTGTAAATACAAAAAACAAATGGATGGTTGCCAGAGGGAAAGGTGTTTAAGGGATGGGCAAAATGCCTAAAGGGGAGTGGAAGATACAGGCTTTCATTTATATAGAATAAATCATGAAAATACAGAAAGGTACAGCAAGGAAATGTGGTCAATGATATTATAATAGTGTCATATGGTGACAGATGGTAGTTACACTTGTGGTGAGCAGAGCATAGGTATAGAGTTGTTGAATCACTATGTTGTACACCTGAAACTAATGTAACATTGTATGTCAACTGTATTTGAAATTTTTTTTCCAATTTATTTATTTTCAGAAAAACAGTATTCACTTTTTAAAAATATTAAAGAGATTCTCCTTAACCACTTTGAAGAAATTATTCTCTTCAATCATCTAGATATTCCTCATGTAAGACCCTAAGTCTTCTACTTACTTGAGCAAGACTGAGAGAGAGAGAGAGGGAGAGAAAGAGAACACACAGAGAGAGACAGAGAAGCCGACTCCTTACTGAGCAAGGAGCAGGACACACAGGACTCAATCCCAGGAGCCTGGGATCATGACCTGAACCAAAGGCAGATCTTAACGACTGAGCCACCCAGGTGCTCATTTTTATTTATTTGGACATTTAAAAATTTTACCATAAAGCAGTGACAAATGTTAGATAAAACACAACGTTTTGATCTTTATATTTACTTTTACTATCAAAACTTTAAATTCCATATCAGTAGTAATATTGCATACTTATATTCATTCTATAATGGGGATGATATATTTAATTGCTATTAATAGAAATAAACATTTCAGATAATATTAATGTGAAAAATATCTCTTACATTTTCTGCTTCTGAATTATGACTTGTATTTGCTTGGATTTTCTCTGGAACTACAATTTGTAGAAATGAATTTTGAGAACCTGAAGAAAGGAAAAAGAGAGTTAATAATTGTGTCTTATACCTGACTAAATATTTGTTCAGGTTCTTTTGTAGAATTCACTTGTGCACATATGAGTAATCACTGTGTACTCCTACAACAATCTTGAAAACAACTCAAAAACAGACAAGATAGTTATGAAAGACCAAAGAAAGGACAGAGGGTGGAGACAGGGGCATAGTATTAAAATTACACAAAATTTGTTACTCCTGAGGAAAGCAGACCAAAAAAACAGTCAAAGATAACCTTCAAGAAAACTTTGCTGAAATAAAAGATTAGAAACCATAGACTGGAAAGTACCCTGAATTCAGGAATAACAGTAATAACTAAAACAGACATTGTCTACAAAAGTTATTAGGTATCTAAGAGAAAGAAAAAATCCTATAGGCTTATGAGCAAACAGGAAGAAAAAGAAAATCATACTGAGCATTAGGGAGAAAGCAGACTACTAGCCTGATAATTTTTACATTATTCAACACTATAAATGAAGAACAATGTATTTTTTAAGTTTTTATTTAAATTCCAATTGGTTACAATACATGTTAATATTAGTTTCAGATGTACAATATAGTGATTCAACATTTCCATACAACATCCAATGCTCATCACAAGTTCAGTCCTTAATTCCCATCACCTATTTAACCCATGCCCCCACTCACCTCCCTCTGGTAACCATTAGTTTCTTCTCTATAATTAAGAATCCGTTTCTTGGTTTGCCTCTCCCTCCACCCTTGCTCATTTGTTTTGCTTCTTAAATTCCACATATGAGTGAAATCATATGGTACTCATCTTTCCTTGTCTTATTTCAGTTAGCATGCTACTCTGCAGCTCCATCTCCATCATTGCTAATGTCAAGATTTTGTTCTCTTTTTTTATGGCTGAATAACATTTCATTGTCCATATGCCTCTTTTTTTCTTTTCTTCTCAGATGCTGGGTTAGGGTTAGGGTTTACGGCCAATGTCAGGTTTAGGTTTAAGTTTAGGGTCAGGGGTGAGGGTTATGTGCCTGGTATCCTGCTGTTTAGAGAACTCTCCAGAGAGTTCAGTTTAGGGTTAGGTTTAAGGGTTGGGGGTTAGGGTTAGGATGATGGTTAGGGTTTAGGTTTAGGAGTTAAGGTTTGGGGGTTAAGAGGTTGGGATTTGGGGCTAAGATTAGGGTTAGGGTTAGGGAGTTCGGGTGTTACAGGGTTTATATTAATTAAACAAGATGTTACTTGATGGTTTATACACAATGTAGTTTCAGTGAGTGATACCCAAGGATCTTCCCTTATGCTTCTATGCATCCATTTACAAACACAGGGTTCTTATTATATGCAATCATATGTTTATAAACACTTTTATTATAATGAAAGAAAGTTTTACATGAAACGCACATTATACTTCATGTAGTTATATTCAGTTAAGAATAGGTCTACTGCCACCACCTGGTACCCAGGTGGTGGGTATTATAGAGGGTCCGGATTGCATGGAGCACTGGGTGTGGTGAAAAAATAATGAATACTGTTATGCTGAAAATAAATAAATTAATTTTTAAAAAAAAAGAATAGGTCTACTCCCACATGTTTTTTACACATACATTTACAAACACATATATATCATTGAAAAAGATGTTACTTGAACAATTGTTTATATATAGTATAGTTTCAATGAGAAGCATATGGCTATTCCCATATTGTTCTATGCATATGTAGAAACTTCAATGAAAGAAGATGATACCTGGAAGACTGATTATATATACTGTGGTCTCAGAGTTTTAAGCATAGGGCTATTCCCATACACTTTCACACATTTGAAGAACAAGTTCTTTTGAAAATCTTTAAGAAAGTAAAGTGTGAAAAACCTCAAACTTCATACCCAGTAATACTTTCATTCAAACATATAGGGAAAGGAGATGTATTCACAAGCAAAAACGTAAAGGAAATAGCTCAAAGTCCCTGTCACAAAAGGCAGAAAAATTCTTTCAATGAAGATATCAGTATACTTAAAGTAAAAGGTTAGCAGCAGGTATTAAATAAACTTAAATATAGAATAAGGCTAAAACAACCTTGAGAATTATAGTTATTTAATAGAGTGCAAATGATATAAATATAGTAACATATACAATAATGTCAGGCAGTATAGAAGAGGAAAACCGTATGTGCATATTGATTTCCTTAAATTTACTGCATTGTGGCCCAAAAATAATTGTGAATAAAGCTGAAAATCAAGTGGTAGAAGTAGAAACATATTGTTCAATGGCATAACAATATAGGAGAACTGAGAACTAAGACTTAAAATAACCACAGTCATATAATAAAGGGGAGAGCAGGAAGTGGGTAGCAATAAGATACTAAACTTTCTAATTACAGTGAGGAATCACTATTACTGCCTAAATAAAAAATTTAATCCTTTATGTTAGCACTATAAGCATTCCAAATTAAGAGAACATACACAAAGGCACCCAGAAAATAAACAAAAAATCAAATTTTTCCAGTGAAAAGACTTTACCAAAAACCTGATATCAAAAAAGCATGATATAATTAAGAAGTTCTAAGATCAAATATCTCACTCTTATCAATAAATGTAAGCCAGATGAAATAACCAACTGAAAGAAAAATCTTCAGACTGGATCTACAAAATCAAAACCCAATTACTCAGACCTTGTATGGAATATTAAACACTTGCTCTAAGCTAATACTTTATTAGAGGACCTAA
This sequence comes from Neogale vison, assembly GCF_020171115.1. Classification (NCBI taxonomy): domain Eukaryota; kingdom Metazoa; phylum Chordata; class Mammalia; order Carnivora; family Mustelidae; genus Neogale; species Neogale vison. The sequence goes on from NC_058101.1 coordinate 176,898,199, forward strand.
AATGTAGCTGTGGTTCACATCAGGCAAAGTTGTATGCTTACAAGAAGAATGGTGATACAGGAAATTTAGGATCAAATCTGATTTTACTCATGGGTCTACACATGCATCCTATCATAATTTGCCCAATTATGGAACAGTATGTGGAAGCAGATATAATCAATATATTATGGAATCCCAATTTGTCTCCCTGACCCAAAGAAAGAGGATTATTATGGTAGAGAGGGCCAAATGAAAATCTCTGAATATCATATACACCATCATCAAAACATTTATAAACCAAATATTTCTAAATCCAGAAGGTAGTCCAAACCTGAAAAGAACTGAAGTATACAAGAGCAGTGATTCCTATTATTTTCCTATTTTGTTTGATTTGTGCAGATGATAAGCACTAAAGACAATGAGTTGTCTTAAGTTTAGCCAGGTGATGACTGCAATAGCAAGTATTGTTCCAAATATAGTCTCTTTACTGAAGCAAAACAACACAGGCATTGGCACCTGCATGTAATCCCTGCTAGAAAAAGGTGTTTTCTCTAACCCAATAAGCAGAGAATTCCAGAAGAAAGTTTGCATTCTCACTTGACAGTGAGAGCAATGTACCATTCATACTGCCTCAGGTATTTATCATTTTTAGTTTTACTTCTTCCTAGACCCTAACATCTCACTGTCTGTGGTAAGGGGAATAATAATTCCTCTCAAAGATGTCCATACTCTTTAATCACCAGAACCTGTGAATATATTAGGTTATATAGCAAAGTATATTTAGGTTTGCAAATAAGCTGACCTTAAAATAGGGTATTTGTCCTGGGTTATCCATGTAGTCTTAATTTAATCACAAGTGTCCTTAAAAGAAGATTTGGTCCATATATACAATGGAGTATTATGCCTCCATCAGAAAGGATGAATACCTTTTTTGTATCAACATGGATGGGACTGAAGGAGATTATGCTGAGTGAAATAAGTCAGGCAGAGAGAGTCAATTATCATATGGTTTCACTTACTTGTGGAGCATAAGGAATAACACGGAGGATATTAGGAGAGGGAAAGGAAAAGTGAATTGGGGGAAATCGGAGGGGAAGATGAACCATGAGAGACTGTGGACTCTGAGAAATGAAAAGGGTTTTGGAAGGGAGGGTGCTAGGGGGATACCTGAACCTGGAGTACTGGGTGTGGAGCATAAACAATGAATTGTGGAACACTGAAAAAATAAAATTAAATTAAAAAATAAAGATGAGGGACGCCTGGGTGGCGCAGTTGGTTGGACGACTGCCTTCAGCTCAGGGCGTGATCCTGGAGTCCCGGGATCAAGTCCCACATCAGGCTCCCAGCTCCATGGGGAGTCTGCTTCGCTCTCTGACCTTCTCCTCGCTCATGCTCTCTCTCACTATCTCTCTCTCTCAAATAAACAAATAAATAATCTAAAAAAAAAAAAAATAAAGATGAATGGAGCAGAAGAGAGAACCAGAAAGATGGTAGTATGATAAGAACTCAGCCCAATGCTCCTAGCTTTGAAGATGGGAGAAAGGGGACCCAGACAAAGAATGCACACAGCCATTAGAATCTGAAAAAGACAAGAAAACTGTCTACTACAGCCTGCAGAAGGAACACAGCACCGCTAATTCCTTGATTTTAGCCCAATGAGACCCATTTTACAAAAATGTAAGATAGTTAATTTGTATTGCTTAAGCCACTAAATTTGTGGTAACCTGTTATAACAATAATAACACTAATACATCACCTAAGATAAAAACTATTCTGGAATTCTGGAATGAAACTGCACCACTATCTCATACCATATACAAATATAAATTCAAAATGGATTAAAAATTTCAATATATAACCTGAAACCACTAAATTCCTACAAGAAAAAGCAGGCAGTAAGCTCTTTGACTAATAATATTTTTTCAATCAGTCTCTTCAAGGAAGGGCAATAAATAAATAAATAAATAAAAACAGAGCTACCTTATGACCCTGCAATTGCACTAGTGGGTACTTGCCCCAAAGATACAGATTTAGTGAAAAGAAGGGTCATCTGTACCCCAATGTTCATAACAGCAATGGCCACAGTCACCAAACTGTGGAAAGAGCCAAGATGCCCTTCAACAAGCAAGTGGAAAAAGGTACGATCCATATATACAATGGAATATTACACCTCCATCAGAAAGGATGAATACCCAACGTTTGTATCAATGTGGATAGGACTGGAGATTATGCTGAGTGAAATAAGTCAAGCAGAGAAAGTCAAGTATCATATGGTTTCACTTACTTGAGGAGCATAAGGAATAACACGGAGGACATTGGGAGTTGGAGAGAAGAAGTGAGTTGGGGGAAATTGGAGCAAGAGATGAACCATGAGAGACTGTGGACTCTGAGAAACAAACTGAGGCTTTGGGAGGGGCGGGGGTATAGCTGAGCCCAGTGGTGGGTATTAAGGAGGGCACTTATTGCACAGAGCACTGGGTGTGGTGCCTAAACAATGAATTTGGAACACTGAAAAAAATTATTTTTTAAAAATTAAATAAATAAATAATGGGATTACATCAAATTAAAAAAACTTGTACAGCATAGGAAATCATCAACAAAATGAGAAGGCAAGCTACTGAATAAGAATAGATATTTGCAGGGGCTCCTGGGTGGCTCAGTGGGTTAAGCCGCTGCCTTCGGCTCGGGTCATGATCTCAGAGTCCTGGGATCGAGCCCGCATCGGGCTCTCTGCTCAGCAGGGAGCCTGCTTCCCTCCTCTCTCTCTGCCTGCCTCTCCGCCTGCTTGTGATCTCTCTCTGTCAAATAAATAAAATCTTAAAAAAAAAGAATAGATATTTGCAAGTCACACATCTGATAAGTGGTTAATATCCAAAATATATAAAGAACCTAGACAATTTAATATCTAAAAACACCCCAAATGAACAACCCAATTAAGAAATGGACAGAGGACTTAAATACACATTACTCCAAAGAAAACACAGATGGCCAACAGGCCCATGAAAGATGTTTAACATCATTAATCATCAGGGAAATGCAAATCAAAACTACAAAGATATCACTTCACACCTATCAGACTGATTATTAAAAAGACAAAAAAGTGTTGACAAGGATGTGGAGAAAAGGAAACCCTCATACGCTGTTAGTAGGAATGTAAATTAGGGTAGCCACTATGGAAAACAGTATGGAGGTCCTCAAAAAATGTAAAATAGAGCTACCAGATGATGCAGTGATTCCATTTCTGGGTATTTCACCAAAGAAAACACAAACACCAATTCAAAAAGGTATATACGCACCCTTATGTTCACTGCAGCATAATTTACAATAGGTAAGATACGAAAGCAACCAAAGTACCCATCAATGGTTGAATGGATAAAGAAAATGTGATATATATATATATATCATTATATATATATATATGTATACATATATTGTATATATATGTATACATATATATGTATACGTATACATATACATATATGTATATTTTATATATATATACAAACATTATATATGTTTGTATATATATGTATATATACATATATATATACATACATATATACATATACATATATAATGGACCATTACTCAGCAATAAAAATGGAAATCTTGCTATTATAACAACATAGGTGGACCTAGAGGGTATTATGCTAAGTGAAATACATCAGATGGAGAAAGATAAATACCATAGGATTTCACTTGTTTGTGGATTCTAAAACAAAACAACAGAACAAACAAAACAAAACAGAAACAGACTCCTAGATAGAGGTAACAAACTGTTCATTAACAGAGGGGCATGGGATGGAGTGGCTGGGGGGAAACAGATGAAGGATATTAAGATGTACGAACTTCCAGTTATAAAATAATTACATCATGGTGATGTAATGTACAGCAAAGAGAATATAGTCAATCATATTGTAATAAATTTGATGGTAACCAGACTTATCATGGAGATCGTTTTGTAGTATATATAAACATTGAAATCACTATCATGCACACCTGAAACTAATAGGATGTTACGTGCCACGTATACTTCATTTTAAAAAAAATAAAATTTGAGGCACCTGGGTGGCTAAGTCAGTTAAGTGGCTGCCTTCGGCTCAAGTCATGATCTCAGGGTCCTGGAATCGAGTCTTGCATCAGGCTTTCTACTCAGTGGGAAGTCTGCTTCTCCCTCTCCCCCTAGACTCTCCTTATGCTCTCTCCTTCTCTCTCTCAAATAAATAAAATCTTTTTTTAAAAAAATAAATTAAAAAATTTAAAATGAGGGGAGGAGTCAAGATGGCGGAGAAGTAGCAGGCTGAGACTACTTCAGCTAGCAGGAGATCAGCTAGAGAGCTTATCTAAAGATTGCAAACACCTACAAACCCAACAGGAGACTGAAGAGAAGAAAAACAGCAATTCAAGAAACAGAAAATCAACCACTTTCTGAAAGGTAGGACTGATGGAGAAGTGAATCCAAAGCGACGGGAAGATAGACCCTGGGGGGAGGGGCCGGCTCCCGGCAAGCTGCGGAGCAACAGAGCACAAAATCAAGACTTTTTTTTTTTTTTAAAGATTTTATTTATTTATTTGACAGAGAGAGAGATCACAAGTAGGCAGAGAGTCAGGCAGAGAGAGAAGGGGAAGCAGGCTCCCTGCTGAGCAGATAGCCCAATGTGGGGCTCGATCCCAGGACACTGAGATCATGACCTGAGCCGAAGGTTTAATCCACTGAGCCACCCAGGCGCCGCCAAAATCAGGACTTCTGAAAGTCTGTTCCGCTGAGGGACATCGCTCCAGAGGCTAAACCGGGCTGAAGCCCATGCGGGCTCAGCATGGCCTCAGGTCCCACAGGGTCACAGAAGGATCGGGGGTGTCTTGAGCGTCGCAGAGCTTACAGGTATTAGAATGGGGAAGCCAGCTACAGAGACAGAGCCGAGGAGTGAGCTCCCGGCTCAGGGTTACCTTGAACCGGTCGCAGACTCGGTGAGCTCGGAGCGTGGCCGGAGGCCAGGGAGACGGGAGTAATTGGGTGCGGCTCTCCGAGGGCACACTGAGGAGTGGGGCCCCAGGCTCTCGGCTCCTCCGAGCCAGAGACCGGGAGGCCACCATTTTCATTCCCGTCCTCCGGAACTCTACAGAAAGTGTTCAGGGTACAAAAGCTCCCCAAAGCAAACCCAAGCGGATTACTCAGCCCAGCCCCTGGTAAGGGTGGTGCAATTCCGCCTGGGGCAAAGACACTTGAGAATCACTACAACAGGTCCCTCCCCCAGAAGATCAACAAGAAATCCAGCCAGGACCAAGTTCACCTACCAAGGAGTGCAGTTTCAATACCAAGGAGAGCAGCAGAATTCCAGAGGAGGAGAAAGCAAAGCACAGAACTCATGGCTTTCTCCCCATGATTCTTTAGTCTTGCAGTTAATTTAATTTTTTTTTCTTTTTCAATGTTTTTTCTCTTCTTCTGCTAAATTTTTTTAACTTTTACCCTTTTCTTTTTTAACGTATTTTAACTAGTTTATCTAATATATATTTTTTTCTTTTTTATACTTTTTCTTTATTCGTTTTCCTTTTTTTTTTTCTTTCTGAACCTCTTTTTATCCCCTTTCTCCCCCCTCACGATTTGGTTAAAGCATATTTTCCTGGGGTTGTTACCACCCTTTGAGTATTTTACTTGCTCCTTCATATACTCTTATCTGGACAAAATGACAAGGCGGAAAAATTCACCACAAAAAAAAAAAAAAAAAAAAACAAGAGGCAGTACCGAAGGCTAGGGACCTAATCAGTACAGACATTGGTAATATGTCAGAGCTAGAGTTCAGAATGATGAATCTCAAGGTTCTAGCCGGGCTCGAAAAAGGCATAGAAGATATTAAGAAACACTCTCGGGAGATATAAAAGCCCTTTCTGGAGAAATAAAAGAACTAAAATCTAACCAAGTTGAAATCAAAAAAGCTATTAATGATGTGCAATCAAATATGGAGGCTCTCACTGCTAGGATAAGTGAGGCAGAAGAAAGAATTAGCGATATAGAAGATCAAATGACAGAAAATAAAGAAGCTGAGCAAAAGAGGGACAAACAGCTACTGGACCACGAGGGGAGAATTTGAGAGATAAGTGACACCATAAGACAAAACAACATTAGAATAATTGGGATTCCAGAAGAAGAGAGAGAGAGGGGAGCAGAAGGTATACTGGAGAGAATTATTGGAGAGAATTTCCCCAATATGGCAAAGGGAACAAGCATCAAAATCCAGGAGGTACAGAGAACCCCCCTCAAAATCAATAAGAATAGGTCCACACCCCGTAACCTAATAGTAAAATTTACAAGTCTTAGTGACAAAGAGAAAATCCTGAAAGCAGCCCGGGAAAAGAAGTCTGTAACATACAATGGTAAAAATATTAGACTGGCAGCAGACTTATCCACAGAGACCTGGCAGGCCAGAAAGAGCTGGCATGATATATTCAGAGCACTAAACGAGAAAAACATGCAGCCAAGAATACTATATCCAGCTAGGCTATCATTGAAAATAGAAGGAGAGATTAAAAGCTTCCAGGACAAACAAAAACTAAAACACCAAACCAGCTCTACAGGAAATATTGAAAGGGGTCCTCTAAACAAAGAGAGACCCTAAAAGTAGTAGATCACAAAGGAACAGAGACAATATACAGTAACAGTCATCTTACAGGCAATACAATGGCACTAAATTCATATCTCTCAATAGTTACCCTGAATGTTAATGGGCTAAATACCCCAATCAAAAGACACAGGGTATTACAATGGATAAAAAAACAAAACCCATCTATATGTTGCCTACAAGAAACTCATTTTAAACCCGAAGACACCTCCAGATTTAAAGTGAGGGGGTGGAAAAGAATTTACCATGCTAATGGACATCAGAAAAAAGCAGGAGTGGCAATCCTTAGATCAATTAGATTTTAAGCCAAAGACTATAATAAGAGATGAGGAAGGACACTATATCATACTCAAAGGATCTGTCCAACAAGAAGATCTAACAATCTTAAATATCTATGCCCCCAACACGGGAGCAGCCAACTATATAAACCAATTAATAACAAAATCAAAGAAACACATCAACAATAATACAATAATAGTAGGGGACTTTAACAATCCCCTCACTGAAATGGACAGATCATCCAAGCAAAAGATCAACAAGGAAATAAAGGCCTTAAATGACACACTGAACCTGATGGACATCACAAATATATTCAGAACATTTCATCCCAAAGCAACAGAATACACATTCTTCTCTAGTGCACATGGTACATTCTCTACAATAGATCACATCCTCGGTTCTAAATCAGGTCTCAACCGGTATCAAAAGATTGGGATCATTCCCTGCATATTTTCAGACCACAATGCTCTGAAGCTAGAACTCAATCACAGGAGGAAATTTGGAAAGAACCCAAATACATGGAGACTAAACAGCATCCTTCTAAAGAATGAATGGGTCAACCGGGAAATTAAAGAAGAATTGAAAAAATTCATGGAAACAAATGATCATGAAAACACAACAATTCAAAATCTGTGGGACACAACAAAGGCAGTCCTGAGATAAAAATATATAGCGGTACAAGCTTTTCTCAAGAAACAAGAAAGGTCTCAGGTACACAACCTAACCCTACACCTAAAGGAGCTGGAGAAAGAACAAGAAAGAAGCCCTAAACCCAGCAGAAGAAGAGAAATCATAAAGATCAGAGCAGAAATCAATGAAATAGAAACCAAAAAAAACAATAGAACACATCAACAAAACTAGAAGCTGGTTCTTTGAAAGAATTAGTAAGATTGATAAACCCCTGGCCAGATTTATCAAAAAGAAAAGAGAAAGGACCCAAATAAATAAAATCATGAATGAAAGAGGAGAGATCATAACCAACACCAAAGAAATACAGACAATTATAAGTACATACTATACGCCAACAAATTTGATAATCTGGAAGAAATGGATGCATTCCTAGAGGCATATAAACTACCACAACTGAACCAGGAAGAAATAGAAAGCCTGAACAGACCCATAACCAGTAAGGAGATTGAAACAGTCATCAAAAATCTCAAACAAACAAGAGCCCAGGGCCAGACGGCTTCCCGGGGGAATTCTACCAAACATTTAAAGAACTAACTCCTATTTTCCTGAAACTGTGTCAAAAAATAGAAATGGAAGGAAAACTTCCAAACTCATTTCTTGAGGCCAGCATCACCTTGATCCCAAAACCAGACAAGGATCCCATCAAAAAAGAGAACTATAGACCAATATCCTTGATGAACACAGATGCGAAAATTCTCACCAAAATAGTAGCCAATAGGATTCAACAGTACATTAAAAGGATTATTCACTACGACCAAGTGGGATTTATTCCAGGGCTAAAGGTTGGTTCAACATCTGAATATCAATCAATGTGATACAACACATCAATAAAAGAAAGAACAAGAACCATATGATACTCTCAGTAGTTGCTGAAAAAGCATTTGACAAAGTACAGCATCCCTTCCTGATCAAAACTCTTCGAAGTGTAGGGATAGAGGGCACATACCTCAATATTATCAAAGCCATCTATGGAAAAACCCACCGCAAATATCATTCTCAATGGAGAAAAACAAAGCTTTTCCGCTAAGGTCAGGAACATGGCAGGGATGTCCATTATCACCACTGCTATTCAACATAGTACTAGAAGTCCTAGCCTCAGCAATCAGACAACAAAATGAAATTAAAGGCATCCAAATCAGCAAAGAAGAAGTCAAACTATCACTCTTTGCAGATGATATGATACTCTATGTGGAAAACCCAAAAGACTCCACTCCAAAACTGCTAGAACTTGTACAGGAATTCAGTAAAGCGTCAGGATATAAAATCAATGCACAACAGAAATCAGTTGCATTACTCTACACCAACAAGAAGACAGAAGAAAGAGAAATTAAGGAGTCAATCCCATTCACAATTGCACCCAAAACCATAAGATACCTAGGAATAAATCTAACCAAAGAGGCAAAGAATCTATACTCAGAACACTATAAGGTACTTATGAAAGAAATTGATGAAGACACAAAGAAATGGAAAAATGTTCCATGCTCCTGGATTGGAAGAATAAATATTGTGAAAATGTCTATGCTACCTAAAGCAATCTACACATTTAATGCAATCCTATCAAAGTAACATCCATCTTTTTCAAAGAAATGGAACAAATAATCCTAAAATTTATATGGAACCAGAAAAGACCTCGAATAGCCAAAGGAATATTTAAAAAGAAAGCCAAAGTTGGTGGCATCACAATTCCAGACTTCAAGCTCTATTACAAAGCTGTCATCATCAAGACAGCATGGTACTGGCACAAAAACAGACACAGAGATCAATAGAACAGAACAGAGAGCCCAGAAATAGACCCTCAACTCTATGGTCAACTAATCTTTGACAAAGCAGGAAAGAATGTCCAATCGAAAAAAGACAGCCTCTTCAATAAATGGTGTTGGGAAAGTTGGACAGCCACATGCAGAAAAATGAAATTGGACCATTTCCTTACACCACACACGAAAACAGACTCAAAATGGATTAAGGACCTCAATGTGAGAAAGGAATCCATCAAAATCCTTGAGGAGAACACAGGCAGCAACCTCTTCGACCTCAGCCGCAGCAACGTCTTCCTAGGAACATCACCAAAGGCAAGGGAAGCAAGGGCAAAAATGAACTATTGGGCTTTTATCAAAATCAAAAGCTTTTGCACAGCAAAGGAAACAGTTAACAAAACCAAAAGACAACTGACAGAATGGGAGAAGATATTTGCAAACGACATATCAGATAAAGGGCTAGTGTCCAAAATCTATAAAGAACTTAGCAAACTCAACACCCAAAAAACAAATAATCCAATCAAGAAATGGGCAGAGGACATGAACAGACATTTCTGCAAAGAAGACATCCAGATGGCCAACAGACACATGAAAAAGTGCTCCACATCACTTGGCATCAGGAAATCACAAATCAAAACCACAATGAGATATCACCTCACACCAGTCAGAATGGCTAAAATTAACAAGTCAGGAAATGACAGATGCTGGCGAGGATGCGGAGAAAGGGGAACCCTCCTACACTGTTGGTGGGAATGCAAGCTGGTGCAACCACTCTGGAAAACAGCATGGAGGTGCCTCAAAATGTTGAAAATAGAACTGCCCTATGACCCAGCAATTGCACTACTGGGTATTTACCCTACAGATACAAACGTAGTGATCCGAAGGGGCACGTGCACCCGAATGTTTATAGCACCAATGTCCACAATAGCCAAACTATGGAAAGAACCTAGATGTCCATCAACAGATGAATGGATAAAGAAGATGTGGTATATATACACAATGGAACACTGTGTAGCCATCAAAAGAAATGAAATCTTGCCATTTGCAACGATGTGGATGGAACTAGAGGGTATCATGCTTAGCGAAGTAAGTCAAGCGGAGAAAGACAACTATCATATGATCTTCCTGATATGAGGAAGTGGAGATGCAACATGGGGGATTAAGGGGGTAGGAGAAAAATAAATGAAGCAAGATGGGATTGGGAGGGAGACAAACCATAAGTGACTCTTAATCTCACAAAACAAACTGAGGGTTGCTGGGGGGAGGGGGGTTGGGAGAAGGGGGGTGGGGTTATAGACATTGGGGGGGGTGTGCTATGGTGAGTGCTGTGAAGTGTGTAAACCTGGCGATTCACATACCTGTACCCTGGAGGATAAAAATATATTATATGTTTATTAAAAATAAAAATTAAAAAAAAACTCTTGCAAATAATGAAATAATTTAAAAAAAATTTAAATGAAATAAAATTTGAACTGACTGCAATTTGGATGATACAAGAAATTCTTAATTTTAAAGGTGTGACCTGGAACACGTGGGTGGTTCAGTGGGTTAAAGCCTCTGCCTTCCGCTCAGATCATGATCCCCGGGTCCTGGGATCGAGCCCGGCAATCAGGCTCGAAACAGTAGAGGTCAAATAGCAATGGAGTGATATCTCCAAAGTGCTACTGGAAAAATAACTGTCAACCTGAAATTCCATACCAAGCTAAATTGTCATTCAAGAATGAAGGAGATAATAAAGATATTTCCAAGTGAACAGCAGACATTTTGTCACTCAGAATTCTTACCAAAAAAGCTAGGAAAGGAAAGAGTGCTAGAAACAAAGTAAGCAAAGAAAGCAGTAAACAAGGGAGAAATCTAAAGCAAACCTAACTGAGTAAACAGTAATAGAGATGATGGCTAATCTCGGAAACAATAAATAAAAATGGCACTACATACTAAATAACAATAATATGTAAGAAGATGAGGGTGATGTCTGAAACCTTTTTACGGTCATTGTCTTTTTGGAAGATGTTACATTCTTAATTTTGGACTTTGTTATATTACTATTAGAAATACAAAACACGTAAGACAGGAAATGAGTTTTTAAATGTCCTCATATAAAAAGCATAATACATAGAAAGCATAAAATATCATAATAGATTTAAATACAAATACACCTTCCTTGAGAGCTGAATGGCTTTTCCAGTTCACTACCTGCATCTGGAAATTTCAGGGCCCAAGGGCTATTTTAATTCTTAAATAGTCAAAAGCTTTTTAACTCTGAGTTTGAAATTCCTTTGCTAATACACTACCTTCAAAAACTTAGTAGTTTCTCATCTAGTTGCTTTCAATATAAGTACTACATACTTTTAATACTGTATAAAACTTTTTAAAGTCATAATTTTCAAATCTGCTTTATTTCTGTGTGTTTTATATTTTGGTTACTTGGCCCCTTTCAGACAAATGATTTTTAAATATTTTATGTCCAATAATTTCTTTGCCTAACTCTTATTTCTCCCTTCCTCTCCTCTCATGTCTCTCTCTCCCTCTTACAACTTAATAATGGCAGCTTTGAGTCTATCTAGAAAAACGTATGTCCATCTCTTAATTAGAGCTCTGCCCTGAGTAACTTTATCTAATTGAGTTTTACTGACACACTGGTATTCAAACTTTTTAAAATTCCATTTCTTAACTATTTAGAATCTGGAATCAGCCACCTTTTAAAATCCTGAAAGGCCCCTAATTTTTTGGATTTATTCCCTATCATTTCTTTTTGCAAACTGACCAATTGTTTGCTGAAATTATATCCTTCTCTTAACACTTTGCCAAATCTGGGTAATTAAACTGACCTCCACTGCAGAAAGATAACATTCTGTTATCTAACTTCTGTAGAATGCAATCAATCATACAGTTTACTGTAACTTTATGAAATAAAACTATGAAATGTTTTGTAACTTCCAGTTGGTTTCAATTTTTTTTATTAACATATAATGTATTGTTTGTTTCAGGGGTACAAGTCTGTGATTCATCAGTCTTACACAATACACAGCACTCACCATAGCACATTACCATCCCCAGTGTCCACCACCCAGCCACCCCATCTCTCCCACGCTCCTCCCCTCCAGCAACCCTCAGGTTTGTTTCCTGAGAGTAAGAGTCTCTTATGGTTTCAATTTTTGTCATCTACTTTCCATTACCCACTATTCATTGGCCAGCTGGTCAATCAAGGACATCTATTTTAAGTTTGCTATGACAACACTTTTCAATTTCTATATAAGTCAATTTAGGCTGACCAGGTTATGGAATGATAATAAAGAAAATATTAAAGTCTTGGTGACTTAACACAATAAAAGTTTATTTGTTTTTCAGGTAAATTCTGATGAGGGTCACCAGGAGCTCTCACTGAAGTAGTTACTCAAAGATCCAGGTTCCCTCCTACTGGTAACACCATAAACTCAGCTCATGGCTTCAAAGATGACTGTGGCATCAGAAAAGAGAGATGGAAGAAGGAGACCAACTCTTAATTGCCTTGATCCAAAAATTGCACACATCATTTCTTCTTAACCTCATAAGCAAGAAATAGTTTGGGAAAAGGCCGAGAAATGTAGGCAAAAGGTGGATACTCAATGAGCATTAAGGAATGCGCCATGAAAAAAGGAGGGAAAATATGTATTTACAGCAAATCTTAGCTGAAGGAAAGTTGATGTAGCTATGTTAATATTAGCATAAATAGACTTCAATGGGTCAAAAGCATTTTAGTAATAAACAGAAACCATTATGAATGCAAATGAATGAAGCTGGAACTCTACTTCACACCATATAAAAAATTAACTTAAAATGGATCAGCAACTTAAATTTAAAAGATAAAACAATAAAATTATTAGAAGAAAAGACCAGAATAAATCTTCATGATTATAGATTTGGCAATGGATTCTTAGATATGACACCAAAAACAGGAGCAATATAAGAAAAAAATACATATATTAGATTTCATCAAAATTAAAAACTTTTGTGAATCAAAGAACACTCCCAAGAAAGTAAAGACAGCCTACTGAATGAGAAAAGATACTTGCAAATCATTTCTCTGAAACAGGTCTAGCGTCCAGAATATAAAAAGAACTCTCACAGCTTGACAACAAAAAGAACAACCAATTTTAAAAACAGACTGAACACTCATTTCTCCAAAGATACACAAATGGTCAATAAGCACATGAAAAGATGCTCAATATCACTAATCATTGGGAGAATGCAAATCATAGCCAAAAAGAGATAACATGATATATCCACTAGGAAGACTATAATCATAAAAAAAAAAATAAAAATAACATGTGTTAGAAAGAATGTGTAAATTTGGAACCTCCATACTCCGCTGGTAGGAATGTAAATTGTATAGCCACTATGAAAAACAGTGTGACAGTTCCTCAAAAAAATTAAAAATAGAACCACCATATGATTCAGCAACTGCTCTTCTGAATATTTTTGCAAAAAAATTGAAAACAGGGACTCAAACAAGTACATGTCCATATATGCTCATGGCAGCATTCTTCACAATATCCCAAAAGAAGATGCAAGCCAAATATCCATCTACAGATGAATGGATAAACAAAATGAAATATATATTTATCCATTTATATTCCACACAATAGAATATTACTCAGCCTTAAAAATTGTGACACCTGCCACAACATAGATGACTACTGAGGGAGCCACGCTAAGTGAAATAAACCAGTCACAAGAAGAAAAATACTCCACAATTCCAGTTATATGAAGTACCGACTATAATTTAACTATAGTCCACAGAGACATAAAGTAGAATGGTGGTTTCTATGAGCTGGGGGAGAGGGAAATGAAGATTTAGTGTAAAATGGGTACTGAGTTTCAGCTCAGAAAGATGAAAAAAAGTTCTAGAGATGGATAGTGGTGACAGCTACACAACAATGTGAACGTACTTTATGCCATTAAACTGTACTGAAGAATGGTTAAAATGAGTACCAAACAGAAAGCATACAGATGAAAAATACAATAAGTTAACTGAAAATTTCATTAGAGGGGTTTAACAGCAGACTAGACATACAATAGCTAAAGGAGTTCATCATTACTAGACCAGTCTCACAAGAAATGTTAAAGATATCTCTTCACGCTGAAACAAAGGATAATAATTAATAACACAAAAACATAAGGAAATAGAAGACTCACAGATAAAGCTAGAAAAAATCTACAAAAATAAAGGGGAAAGTGAATATAAATATTTTCATCAATGAATTTCTACTTAAAAAGCAATAAACTATAAAAATCAGTGAGAAAAATAGTTAAAATGGTAAATTTTATGTTATGTATATTTTATCACAATTTATAAGTTGTATAATGGGTATAGCACTTCCATTTTGCAAGATAAAAAGGCCCTAGAGATAAGTTACACAATAATGTGGATGTACTTAACATTACTGACCTGTATACATTTAAAAATAGTTAAGATAGCAAGTTCGCAGGAAACCAGACTAAGTAAAAATCAATCACTTTCTTACACATCAGCAATGAACAAGTAGAATTTGAAACTTAAAATACAATGTCATTTATATGAGCATCCAAAAAAAAAATGACTTAGATTAGTCCATGTTCATGGAGAGTATAACTCAATTCTCTCAAAATGCCAGTTCTTCTCAACTTGACTCTATAGATTCATTACAATCTTAACGAAAATCCCATTACCTCATTTATTCTAAAGTTTATATGGAGAGGCAAAAGACGCAGAATAGCAAATTCAATACTGAAGGAGAAGAATAAAGATGAAGACTGCCATAATCTAATTAAATGACTTGCTATAAAGCTACAGTAGTCAAGAAAATGTGGTACTGGTCAAAGAATAAATAAATAGATCAATCAAACAGAATAAAGAGCCCAGAAAAAAAAAGCCTACATAAATATAGTCAACTGATCTTTGATAAAAGAGCAAAGGCCATACAATAGAGCAGATAGTCTTTTCAATAAACAGTGTTAGGACAAGTGAATTTCCACATGCAAAAAAAAAAAAAGTCAGACTTCATTAAAATCAACCTCAAATGGATCAGAGACTTAAATATAAAATACAAATTATGATTAGGTGTGGCAATTAATTTTTTAGATAAAACACCCATAATGCATGAAGAAACAAATGATAAGCTATACCAAACTTCTGGGATGCCTGGGTGGCTCCGTGGGTTAAGCCTCTGCCTTTGGCTCAGGTCGTGATCTCAGGGTCCCAGGATCGAGCCCCACATCGGGTTCTCTCCTCAGTGGGGAGCCTGCTTCCCGCCTCTCCCCCCTGCCTGCCTCTTTGCCTACTTTTGATCTTTCTGTCAAATAAATAAATATAATATTTTTTTTAAATGAAAAACTTCCGTTCTGCAAAAGACAATGTCAAGAAAATAAGATGACAAGTCACAGACCACAGACTAGATGAAAATATTTGCAAAAGGCGTATCTGATTAAAAAACTGTTTATTCAGGGGCGCCTGGGTGGCTCAGTGGGTTAAAGCCTCTGCCTTGGGCTCAGGTCATGACTCCAGGGTCCTGGGATCAAGCCCCAAATCAGGCTCTCTGCTCAGCAGGGAGCCTGCTTCCTCCTCTCAATCTGCCTGCCTCTCTGCTTACCTGTGATCTCTATCAAATAAATAAAAAATCTTAAAAAAAAAAAAACCTGTTCATTCAAAATATACACAGAACTTTTTTTTTTTAAGATTTTTATTTATTTAACACATAGAGAGCGATCACAAGTAGGCAGAGAGGCAGGGGGAAGCAGGCTCCCTGCTGAGCAGACAGCCCGATGTGGGGCTTGATCCCAGGACCCCGAGACCATGACCTGAACTGAAGGCAGAGGCTTTAACCTTCCGAGCCACCCAGGCGCCCCTATACACAGAACTCTTAAAACTCAACAATAAGAAAATGAAGAACCCAATTTAAAAATGGGCAAAATACCCAAACAGACATCCCATCAAAAAAAAAAAAAAAGAGAGAGAGATGGCATATAAGATGAAAAGATGCTTTATATCATATGTCATTAGATAATTCCAAATTAAAATGAGGTACCATTACATACCCATTAAAATAACCAAAATCCGTAACACTGACTACACCTAATGCTGGAAAAGATGGGAAGCAACAGGAACTCTCCTTCATTGATGGGAGTGCAAAATCACATAACCACTGTGGAAGATAGCTTGGCAGTTTCTTACGAAACTAAACATACTCTTACAGTATAGTTTCTTAGAAAACTAAACATACTCTTACATACTCAACAATCCTACCCCCTTGGTTTTTACTCAAAGGAGTTGAAAACTTTGTCCAAACCAAAAACCTGCCCATAGATGTCTCTAACAGCTTTATCCGTAACTGCCAAAACTTGCAAGCAATCCAGATATCCTTCAGTAGGTGAATGGATAAACTGGTACATCCAGATAATGAAATGATACTCAGTCCTAAAAAGAAGATATCAAGCCATGAAAAGACACAGAGGAACCTTAAATGTGTATTTCTAAGTGAAAAAAACAACAACAATATGAATGATTCCAAGTATATGACATTCTGGAAAAAGCAAAACTACAGATACAGAAAAAAAGTCAGTGTTGTTGGGAGTTAAGAAAGAGGGAAGTATGAACATGTTGAGCACAGGATTTTCAGGACACTGCAACAACTCTATATACCACAATACATGTCATGACATGGATACATGTCATGATACATTTGTCAGACTCAAAGAATGTACACAGGCAGAGTGAATCCTAAGGTAAACTATGGACTCTGGGTGATAATAATATGTCACTGTGAGACCATCAATTTTAACAAAATACCAAATGTAACAAATGCGTGGATGTCAATAGCACAGGGAGTATATGTCTAAGGATAGCATGTATGGGAAGTCTCTATATTTTCCTCTTAATTTTGCTATGAACCTATAACATTCTAAAAAAACAAGTTTATTCATTTTTTTAAATTGTTAGGATGATAAATTTTGTTATGTGCATTTTACTATAATTTAAAATTAAAAATTAAAAAACAAAGGTACTGCATTAAAAAAAAAAAAAACTCATGAGCAAAATATCCAGAGTTCAAGATCCCGTGAATTCTTAATAGAACATATTCTAAAAAGCTCAATGATATTTTTTAGACACCATATTGCAACCAAGTTTTACCATTTGTCAAGTATTGATGTAGTATCCAAAGGATACTGGTAATTATCTGAAAAGGCTATTAAAATACTCTTCCCTTTTCCAACTATATAAGCTGGATTTTCTTTATATACATAGCAACAGATTCAATGTAGAAATAGATACGAGAATCTAGCTATCATCTATTAAAGCCAGACATTAAAGAGATGCAAAAATCTAAAATCATGCCAGTGCTCTAAATTCTTCTTGTTTCAGAAAATAGTTATTTTTTACATGTGTAACTTATGTTACATATAATAGATCTGTTACTGTCATTTTTTTAAAAGAATTTTATTTATTTATTTGACAGACATGGATCACAAGCTGGCAGAGAAGCAGGCAGAGAGAGGAGGAAGCAGGCTCCCCGCTGAGCAGAGCCCAACACAGGCCTGATCCCGGACCCCGAGATCATGACCTGAGCCGAAGGCAGAGGCCTTAATCCACTGAGCCACCCAGGTGCCCCTGTTACTGTCATTTTTAAGTGAATTAATAAAAATTCTTAAATTTCTATATTAATTTCCAAAATTACGAATATTAACCGACATAAAATGTAAGCAAAAGCTCTTTGAGAATTTCTATAATTGGTAAAGAAAAATTGTTTGCAAACCACTGCATTAAAATATTGTGTGTTATGGTGAAGATCTGTGTCCCCCCAGAATTTCATGCTGAAGTCCTAACCCTAATGTAATGTTATTTAGAAATGGGACCTTTGGAAGGTATTTAGGTCTAGGGGTGGCCATGAAGGTGGATCTCTCCGGATGGGATTAGTGCCCTTGTAAGAAGAGAGAGTTTGCTCTCTCTCCCCCCACAAAAGAGGCCATCTTAGTACACAGCAAGAAATCCATGGTCTATTAACCAGGAGGAAAAGACCTCACCAGACCCCCACGATGATGGCATCCTGGGCTGACTTCCTATCTTCAGAACTGTGAGAAAATAAACTTCTGTTCTTTAAGCCACCCGGCCTAGGGTATTTTGTTATGGCAGCTCGAGGTCACTAATACAGCATGTAATAGCAGAAAGACTGGTAACAATCCAAAAGTCCATTAATAAAGAACTGGCTAAATAAACTGTGGTACCTCCAAATAAGGGGACGCTGGGCCGATGGTGGAAAAAAGACACCCCATGCGCTGACCCTGACACAGGAGGGCAAGAATCAGAACAGTGTATAAAAAGGGAAGAAAAATAAGAACATATCTAAAACGTTTGCTTGCATCTAAACCACCCCTAATATATTTTAAAATGTTGAGGCTTCTTTACACGGTTCTTTGTATCCTGCCATAATGTACCTTTGTCACAGCACAGGAGACGCTGCATTTTTTCCCCTTAACTGAAGGACAAATTATTTCGCAGGTATGCCAGACACGTTATGTCGGAACAAATGGTATGGGAGGACAGTACTGCTTTTGTTTCCGTCTCCGTCTGGATTTTGAGTGGAGTTCAAGGAGGCTCTGGGGTGCTGCTTCTGGTGCAAGAAACGTTGGGGCAGTTTTGTGAAGTGCAGGAAAGACCTACAAGAAAGGCCACCCCCACCCCAGATTCCAAAAAGAGATTTGTCCTTGAGCTCATCAAGGTTCTCTTTCCCTCTGGGGAGTCCCTTCTCTATCCCTACAGAGCCCCCCCCCCCAAAAAAAAGCCGGGTTTCCAAGCTACCGCGGGACCTCAATGGAGTTGGGCCACCATGCGACGGAAGCAGATGCTTCTTGAGAGGAGGGAGAGAAAAACCGTCTCACAGACCCCGTGTAACAAGGTCTCCCCGGCCTTACCGGGTCCTGAAGCCAGCAAGCCAAGGAGCCCAGCCAGCAGCAGCAGGAGGCGGAGCATGGCGTGGCTCCTGGGCTCCGGGAGCGGACTGAGCCGGCGACAGTTGGGGGCGCTCGGAAACGCCGCGGCCGCAGCGCACCCGCGCGCGCTCGTGGGGCGGAGGTCTCGCGAGGTCGCTGCGCCCACGGGCGCGCCGGACAGGCAAGTTTAGGAGGCGAGGTGGGCGCTCCCAGCCCGACGGGGATGCTCGTCGCGGGCAGGGAGCGCCCACCTCGCCTCCAGCCTAATCCTCTTGGGCCCGACCGAGAGCCCGCGCCGTACGCGGGTTTATCCCGCCGCCCCAGCTGTCGCAGTCGTGGTCCCCCACCAACCTGAAAGAACTAACGCACCGATTGTAGTCTGTTCTGTAGCACACGCTTCCAGGTGTTTAAAAAGACGATCGTGCAGTACTTTCTGAATTTAAAACTATATGCACGCACGCACTCCTTATTTACTAAAGCCGGGTTTCTTAAAATTAAAAAAAGGGGCGGGAGGGCAGAGGTGTGAAAAAGATTCCAAAAGGGGAAAGTGAGGGTCTGTTATCTTTGAAAAGAGTCGGCCACGGTTGTTTTCGCCCATACCTGTGTCTACTTTTCCTCCTATCAATCTGGTTCTTCACAAGCCCTTGGCTAGAACTCACAGGATACCATTCTCTTGCTCAACCCCTTCTCAGTACTGCGAAAACTTAAGCATGTAGTGAATGAGATGGAGAAAGATTCTCACCCAGAGTTCCAGTACGTATGTCCCAGCAGAAAATTTTGCTAAATTTCAAGTCCAAACTGACACCTATTTTCTGCTACCCCAATCCTTCGGCCACTATGACTTCTAGTCTTTCCTAATAAACATTGCCTTATTTCCTGGGACTGCGATGCCTCCTCCCTCACCTCCAGTCTCCAGTATATGCACTATCTTTTAATTCTTTTGAAATACCAAAGAATGAATTAATAGATAATGCTTCTATTAACAGAAAGGCAGACACAGAAACTGAAAGGCTGGGTGGGAACACAGAAAAGCTCACTTTTAGGGAATCACTAGATCTAAAACACTTTTGATGCGATTTTACTGATGCATAAAATTCAACAGGACCACCTAAACCTAAAAATGATTAGCATGAGCAAAAACAAGGCAGCAAAAATCTACACTCAGCTTGTATCCCAACAGAACAGCCAATGCTAGACTAACACTGTTTCTAGGCAGTAGTTGAAGCAAAAGCTGGTTTCATCTTTCTTCATAGTATTAGAAAAACTACAGTAAGTACTTAGACCTGTAAACTAGTGGTATTTTGAATGAAATTCTGGTTTATTTATTGTTTCTCTTCTTCAACCTTTCCTGTTTAAATCTTTAATAGAGCAGACTTTATAATATTCTTGTGTATATAGTTCTCTCCAGAACAGGAGTTAGATGTATGATCCAGAATGTATGTATCACAGTGCTTAATGATAGCTGCCAAGATCGTAGAGTTTCAGTAAACATTTATGGAATGTAATATAATATGATTTGTGCTTAGAAAACTTGGGCTGTGCTTAACTATATGGTTAGAGACCCAGGCATATGCTTGAGAGAAGGGAAAATGCAAAATCCTGAGCAAGGTAATTTTGTGACCATATAGTCAAACAGTGATATCAAAGTCACAGATAACTGATCTAATTAATAAAATGTCCTTAGCAGGCGGCAAAGAAGCCCCTTAATATTTGCAAATTTTGAAGTGACATCTATGGCCAAGAAACTTAACAATTTTTAACAGCAATCCAGAATAAATCAAGGAAAACCTAGCTGAAAAGCATGGAAAACATACATATAAAAGTAAAGGAAGTTCAGACTGATCAAAGTCTTTTAGAAAAACTTTCTAAATACTCAAAAATCCAAGGATTTATCTAATTCTGAGAAAGGCTTTCAGTTATATAGTTAAAATATAACCAAGATTTCAGTGATTCAAATTACAGTTGCAAAAATTAAGACTATATGAGAGAAAGACACAAACATTTTAGTCTTAAATTAATTCATTCAGAGATTTAAATAAAATGAAGAATCTTCATTTGGGATTGTTTACAATTTTTTTTAAAAAAGGAACATACAAAAAAAAAAAGGAACATACACTAAAGACTGTGTTTACTTCATTAATGAGTAAAGTGGTGAGGTATTAAAGCCAGCTCAAAGGAGAAGCCAAAGATCAGGAATATTCAATTAAATGTGTTACTGGAGGAAAACAGGGAGGGATGTCAGCTGAACCTCTGCAGGGCAGAATTTTCCTATCTATGGACAAGAATTACTTTGCATTCCCATCAGTTATCTACAGTGATCAAATCAGATATCTACAGTTATCTACAGTGTAAAATAGTTCCTATGGAATCCTATAGCCAGGGAAGGTGAGTTCTCTTCTAGCTCTCTGTCTAAACTCTAGACAATGCATACACTGAAGTACAAATTTCCCCTATATTTCTTATATCTCATTGTCCTTTTTATGGACTGCCTGGCCTGAGTATTTGTCCACCCACATCCTATATGTAATTTTTAGTATATACCAGATTGTTAAAATAATGTATCATCTTCAAAGAACTTAAACATATGTCTTCTTCAAAACTAATCTGTTTTCCTTTAATAACAAAAAAGGCACTGTGCACAATTTGGCAGAAGTCTGAAAATTAGTGAGATAATATCTAAAAGTTTGACTAGTAGTTTTATCTAGAACTAGTATGATGTTTTAATTATTAAGGTCATAAAAAGATGGATATTTAGGAAGTTACTGGGTGACACAAAACAGAATTTCAAGTCTTTTATTTACTGCAAATGTTATATTTGTATATGTATATATACACAAACAAAAATTTTTGAAAAACTAATGAAATTCAGTTAATAAACCTATTATTAAATTTTATTATGAAAGGTTATGAAAATTTTTTGAGTGTTTAAAATTTCACCATCCATATCATTTTTTCCCAAGTAAAAATTCATTTTTTACACAGCTGGAATAGTTAACTTCTACACACCTCACTAGTTTTTTTGCTTTATCTAAGAAAAACCTTTTCTAACTTCTTTTCTCCAGCCTAATTTCTTTGAAAACATTAGTTACAACAGAGACATGATCCAGCACACCTTAGTAAATGTAAACATTCTAAATCATATTAATAGCAAGCTTTGAAGTTTCAGATTTTAAACTTAAAGTGCTCATGAAATTCTCAAGTGGTTTTATGACATCTCAATTTGACTGAATATTATAAGAGCTCCTGCTTTGTCACAGAAAGGTTTCAACAGCATATCTGATTAGTTCTATTAAATACTCCGTACCTTAAAGTTTAATTTATTTAAAATAATGCCATTGTAAAAGAATGCCATGCTTTAACATGATTCGTAATAGAAATTCTATTATTAAATTAATTTTTCTAATATTCATTATCCATAGATAGACCCACAGACTCTATTATCTCTAGAATCCATGGAATCATTTATCCATAGAATAATCATAAAAATGGAAGACAATAACTGTGTGTGAATACACACATACACACTTTTAGTATACTTTTTACTCTCAAAACAAGATGATGATATATAAATCGTGGGTTTTGCGCATTCTTCTGAATACAGAATATTCCTTTATTTGTGTAATGAATGAGATAGACAAGATTCTAGCATATGATGATTATTAGTCCGTGCAAGATGAAAAATATTAGATATTACTGACAGCTAATTAGTTTTCACAGGTATTAGATAATCACATGTTCAACCAGAAACTACATTAATGGCAACTAAGGTCAGAATTCAGAATTACATTTAAGCACTTAATGACAAAACGTAATTTAAGAATCATTACAATACCATGTTTAAAATAACATAATCCATGTTTGGTGGGTTAACCTCACAGAATGACTGAATAAGACTTATTCAGTGGTGGAAATGGAAATGTTATTCTAAATGCCCTGGCTTTTTACTGCATTTCTTATATTTCTCAATTCCCATTACTCAATTTCTGTTTTTCTGTGTTAGCGAAGTTTGTTTTGTAGTATTTTGTTTTCATTCATAGTTGCAGCAGGAAGAAAGGCTTTTCAAGAAAATATCAGGAAAAAAAAAAAACGTATTAGCTCAGTTCCCTGAAGATGTTTGCAAAAGTAAAGGTTAAAAAAAAAAAAAATCAAGTGAGAGAACTATATAAAGGAGGTGCAGGTGCAGGACGAGCAGGAATTAAATTTCCCTGAGATGATACTTTCGGTTGTGGTGGAGGTGGCCTGTGAGGGGAAAAAAAGACACTTAATTATGTGTTTCAACTGAATAAAATACTACTACTTCATTACAAGCCCAATGTAACACCATCTTTAACACTGCTGACAATTCTTAAGAGTACATTAGAAGTACATTACATTCTGAGATTATTATACATCTTATATGCAATGGTTAAAGGATGCAATCGGCATCTAAAATGGCGTAACATAATAGAGTAATGGTATTCTAGCTAATCAAAAATATATGAAGGTTCTGGTTTATATATTTTTAAAATAGCACACAAAATTGAAAACTATAAAAGACAAGTAAGCTCACTAGCTCCGTGTACACAAATAAAGCTGAAATTCCAACTCATTCAAAACTAACATCCACTCTGAGAATCAAACCTGCCATGACTTCTATATATGTCCTTCACCTCTATACCCTTCCGCACCCTCTTCATTCAATTCTAGTATTCCTCTACTCCACTAACACACAGAACATTACCTGGTGAGTATCTGTCTCACAATTTATATAATTCTGTCTTGATGCGCAGCCACTCTTATTACATTAAAGGTTCTACAGGAGGACACTCCTCAGTGTTGCCATTCATTTGCAATTTGAAGGATTTCAGGGGGTGAGAGGGATAAGATGCACTTTATATATTGCAAAATATCATAATTAATGTTCCTCCTTGCTGATTTTAAGCCCATCCACTGAGAAGTGAAAGATATTTCAGTTTTAGAACTCACATATGATTCTTTCATTAAAGTTTGTAGTTCTGGGCTGAAAGTCTCAATCTTAACTATTAACTCAATGACATAATCATTAGTCATTTTAAAGTCTGTGTCTGATAATGCTCCTACTAGATTACCCTCTGAGTTTGTTTCTGTCATCTGTGGCTTTTCTTGTTTTAGTCACATTTTCTTTTCTTGTAGATCTGCTCTTTTGACTGGAGCCAAACATAAAAAATTGTTGAAATAAGTTAAGGATCTAGTTTATCCTTATTGCTGGGTCCCAACACAGTGCCTGGGATGATTACCAGGCTACCTCCTCCTTGGCTAGGCCCCAGTTTTTGTCCCCTCTGCCCTGTGAATTTGTTGCAAGCTCTCCTCAGCTTCCTAGTCTCTCAGTTCTAATGTTCAGAATTTGTAGACACTTCCAGGTCAGAAAAGTGTTCCCCAACTGCTGGGATTATGTCTAGACTGCCTTCCTTTCCTGGGCCCCACACACACTTCCTCCTCATTTCCTTGGTAGTTCTCTCAGGCCTTCAAACATGTATTTTCTTACACTGTCTGGCTTTTCTAGCTGTCCCTAATAGGAAGGCTGGTCTAACCATCTGGTGGGCCATTGCTGGATATGTTAAAGGCCCTGCTGCTGAATCTTACATACACCAAAGGCTGCAGTATCATTTGCTTGTCTTGCTCAGGCTTCTTTAAAATTTTATGTCGACACCGCACTAATATGACAAAACTTACATAAAAAGTTCTTAAAAACTTTTCTAAAAATTGTGTTCTATCTAACCACTGGCAAGAAATACCCTGTACTAAATTAAATACAAAAGTCAAATATTTGTATTTAATTTAACCCTGAGTTTTATTCTGGTAAAGTAATCTAAGTGAATTCACTTCAGACCTTGATGGGAACTGCTGAGGCTGCTTGGCTGCATAAGTTGGTACTGGAAATCTGTTTGCATAGATAGGCTAAAAAGGAAAAAACAGTTATTACCACAATGCACTCATAAATATGTTTTCTATACATAAAGTGATCAATGTATTTTAAATCAGTGAGTAGATGATTTACAATGCTGGTATTTAAAAATATTTTGCATTTTCAACATATCTTTGCCACTGAATGTAGAATACTTAACTCTTTTCAGGCTATATTTTATAATTCAACAATACTATTTATAATCTTGGTTCCAGTCAACTACATTAGTTAAAAGATAACATATTTGCTATACCAATATACCTATTTTTAAAGATTTATTTACTTATTTGAGAGAGAGAGCATGTGTGCAGGTGGAAATGCAGAGAGAGAGAGAATCTCGAGCTGGTTCCGTGCTGAGCACAGAGCCCAGTACAAGGTTCAATCCCCCGACCCTAAGACCATGACCTGAGCTGAAACCAAGAGCCAGACACTCAAATGACTGAGCTACCCAGGTGTCCCTACCAACATATTTTAAATAAAATCTTCCAAAAATGTATTGCCAAATCTGTTTGGTACCTAACTAGTACTGTAAATACTCCTAATTTACAACCCTTAATTTTGGGATTCATGATATTCCTTCTTTGACAAAATAATTGAAATAAGTTTTATAATAAAATGAGAGATTATGATAAATAAGAAAGTAAAAGAAAGAATATTTTTCACATTTCACATTACATTAGGAAAAGTTAGGGAAGATCAGATGGAATTAATAAATCACCGATGTTGTGATCTTGACCAAGACATTGTCTGCTATCTGCTGCTCTTTCCTAAAGCTATTTGACAGGCAAAATATGCCGAGTGTAGGGAGCCTCGGAGGCTCAATTGGTTAAGCATCCAACTCTTGATTTCAGCTCAGGTCATGATCTCAGGGTCATGAATTTAAGTGCTGGGTATGGAGCCTACTTAAAATTCTCTCTTTGCCCCCCACTCCACCCCACCCCTGCCACTTGCATGCTCTATCTCCAAAAAGAAAAAAGGAAAAAAAAAAAAATATATATATATATATATATGCACAGCGTTGGGGAAGAGCTTGAACATTCTCTGGGTCCTGCTGTAGAACAGGTAGTCTATTATTTTGCCCCATAGAATACTTGTTTATACTGTAAAAATGGAGAAGGAACATAAGAAAATATCCCATTCCCTTTTCCACCAACCCAAAGAAGCAGTGCTTTAAAAGGATAGTTAAACTCTACTTCTTGGAATTTATCTGACATATACTTTTACATGTATCCAAAGACGTATTCAGAAGGATCCTTGATGCTGCATTTTTCTGTGGTTAACAAGATTTGAAACAACTGGTTTTTAAATTTGTGACAAATCCATAAGATGGACTCATACATATACAGTTATTAAAAGCATGGGATACATGCTTGTTACTCACAAACAGTGGACTAAAATGTTCCAAGCAGAGAGAACTAAAATGCTGGTTAAAATATTAATAGGAATTTTTCAATGCTTGAATGAGTTCCTAGGGAATAAGAAACATCTAAAAAAAACCCCAAAATAAGAAAGTATGAAAGAGTCTAGAGTACGTAATAGCATTTGTCCTATGAATATCTTCCCTCCTTGGTGGGCTACATTATATGTTTTCAGGTAATATAGAGACCTAGAAGACAAAACCTGAAGCTTGAGTTGGATGGAATGCTGAATTAAAGACAAAACAGAAAGCTGAGGCCCCTAACAGGCAATATCCTCACTGGATTAACTTAATAAAGAAACACCTGTCCCAAAGAACAGTGGAGAAACTGCCTAAATAGACCTTGGTACTGGTAGAAGGCAAATTAAAGAAAACTATCTCCCTGGGGAATTTCTAACCATACAACCATCCTCTCAAAGGTTTGGGGGGCCAGAGTTCTTAACACTTGTGTGACCCAAAGAAACACCAACAAAAATTTTAATTTAAAGGCACAGAAGAAGGACCATGCCCCCACGCATGTGGCCAAGGGAAATACATACACTCTGTAGGAACTCACTGTAATTCAAGACCGAAATAATTCTCCCATATAAAATTCAAAAGATTGCCAGTTTACAATCAGTATCACAAAGCACACTAGCAAACATGCCATTGCAAGAATCAGTAGAAATAACAACAGAACCAAGACTACACACATTAAAATGATCAGATAAAGCACAAAAAGTAGGTATTTTTTTTAGTAGGTATTTTTATATGTTTAAAGAAATGAGTGCTTTTAAAAATTATAATGAAGCTACAAGAAACTATCATAAATGACCAACGGATATGAATCTGATTTATCTAACAATGTATCTAAAAACAAGCAGAGGGGAAAAATGAAATGGGGCAAGGAGGAAACTAAATCAGTCCCAAAAATAGAAGAGGCATTGTGGTGTGGGGAGAAAACAGAAGAAACAAGAAAACAAAGAGATCATAAAAATCGTATGGTAGAAAAACTATATTAAAAATTGTACTCAACATAAAGTCTCCAGTTAAAAGAAATATTTTTAAATTTTTTTAATTTTTAATAGAAAACATAAAAAGGAAAATTACATGTAAAAAGACAAATATTAAACAAAAAGAAAAAACTGATATTGCTGTATTAATATTTTAAAAATGGATCTGAGATGAGAAATGGTCTTTCCCAATCTCACACATAAATACCAACAGTGGAAAGCCTTTTAAAAATAGCTATCAGGAACTGCTTTAAGGACGTCTCATAATCAACATGAAAAATGTCACTGGAAGACATGGGGAAATATTTAAATATGCCAAGGAAACTGAAAACTTTTCCCCCAAAATCAGGAATACAAGGATGCTTGCTTTTACCACCACTATGCAACATAGTACTGGAAGAGGTAGCCAAAACAACTAGAGGAAAAAAGAAAATAAAAGACATCCAATTTGGAAAGAAGCACAGATACCTCCACTCACCAATAACACGATCCTATATAAACAAAAAAACCCTGAAGGGTCCACAGCAAAGCTAATAGTACTAAGAAATGAATTCAACAGAGATGCAGGATGTAACATGAGCATGCAAAAACTGGTCTTGTTTCTACACACGAGCAATGAAAAATCCAGAAAGGAAATTCAGAAAGCAGTTCCATTTACAATAGCATCCAAAAGAATAGAATACCTAGGAATAAACTTAACCAAGAAGGTCAAAGATTTGTACACTGAAAATTATAAAACATTGCTGTAAGAAATTAAAGTAGACCTAAATAAATGGAAAGACAACTAGTGTTCATGGATTCAAAGACAATACTGTCAGGATATGTCAGTACAACCCAAAGCGATCTGTAGATTCAACATAACCCCTATCAAAATTCCAACAGCCTTTCTTGCAGAAATGGGAAAGTAGATTCTCAAATCATATGGAATCAAAGGGGCTTTAAATAACAAAACAATCTTGAAAAGAAGAAAAAAGTTCGTGAACTCACACTTTGTAATGTCAAAACTCATTACAACCCCACAATAATCAAAATAGTAGAACTGCCTTAAGGATGGAACTAGAGCCCAAATGAACAGAATTGAGAGAATAGATAAAAACCTATACCCCTATGGCCAATGATTTTCCACAAAGTTCTAAGTCCATTCAACAAAGAAAGAATAGTCTCTTCAACAAATAAGGCCAAGACAAGTGGATTTCTACATGCAAAAGAAAGAAATTGAATCCCTATTTCATACCATATACAAAAATTATTCAAAATGGGTCAAAGACCTAAATATAAGAGCTAAAATTATAAAACTTTTAAAACATACAAGTAAATCTTCATGTCCTTGGATCTGACTACGGATTGTTAGAGATGACATCAAAAGCACAAGCAACAAAGAAAAAACAGATAAACTGGACTTCATAAAAATTAAAAACTCTTGTGCATCAAAGTACATTATCAGGGCGCCTGGGTGGCTCAGTGGGTTAAGCCGCTGCCTTCGGCTCAGGTCACGATCTCAGGGTCCTGGGATCGAGGCCCACATCGGGCTCTTTGCTCAGTAGGGAGCCTGCTTCCCTCTCTCTCTCTCTCTCTGCTTGCCTCTCTGTCTACTTGTGATCTCTCTCTCTGACAAATAAATAAATAAATAAATAAATAAATAAAAGTACATTATCAACAAAGTGAAAAGATAAACTAGAAAAGGGAAGAAAATATCTATAAAAGTGTTAATATCCAGAAAATATAAAGACCTAAAACTCAACAACAAAAAGACAAGCAACCCAATTAAAAAAACAGGCAATGGACTTGAATGCACATTTCCCCAGAGTAGAGATACAAATAGCTAATAAACACATGAAAAGATACTCAAAATCACTAATCGTTAGAGAACTGTAAATCAAAACCACAACAAGGTACTATTTAACATCCACTAAGATGTCTACAATAAAGTTTAAAAAAAAAAGCAAAACAGAAAACAAGTGTTGACAAAAATGGGAAGAAATCAAAACACTCATGGTAGAAATGTAAAATGGTGTAGCCACTGTGGAAAGCATTTTGTGGTTCCTCAAAAAGTTAAGCATAGAATAACAACATAACATATCAGTTCCACTCTTAGGTATACACCCAAAAGAACTGAAACATAGGTACCATAAATAAATAAATAAATAAATAAGAAAATAGGTACTCAAACAGGTACATGTACATATATGTTCATGGCAACACTATCCACGTTAGCCAGTAAGTAGAAACAACTCAAGTGCCCATTAATGGGAGAATGAATAAACAAAATGTTCTATATATATATATATATATATATATATATATATATATAAAGTAATTATGTAATATGTAAGCCATAAGAAGAAATAAAGTTCTCACATACACTACTGTAGGGATGAACCTTGAAGACACTGCTATATGAAATAAGACACAAAAGAACAAATATTGTATGATTCCACTAGTAAGAGGTACCTAGAATAGGCAAATTAACAGAAAGTAGAAAAAGACCCTGCATAGTCAAAGCAATCTTGAGAAAGAAAAAGAAAAGCAGGAGGCACCACACTTCCTGATTTCAAACTATGCTGTAAAACTACGGTTATCAAATAATACAGCATTAGCAGAAAAACAGATATACAGGGTGATGGAACAGAAAAGAGAGCCCAGAAATAAACCCACACATACATGACCAATTAATTTACAACAAAGGAGCCAAGAATATATGGGGAAAGAACAGTTTCTTCAAATGGTACTGTAAAAACTGGACAGCCACATGCAGAAGAATGAAACTGGACCACTACGTTACATCATACACAAACATTAACTTGAAATGGATTAAAGATTTGAATGTAAGACCTGAAACCACAAAACTCTGAAAAGAGAACATAGGCAGTAACTTGGAGATGGTTTTCTAGTTGAGATACCAAAAGCAAAAATAAACAAGAAGAAACTATGTCATAGATCAAACTAAAAAGCTTCTGCTCAGCAAAGAGAACAATCAACAAAATAAAAAGGCAACCTACTGTATGGGAGAAAATATTTGCAAGTCATACACCTAACAACAGGTTAATTTCTAAAATACATAAAGAACTCATACAACTCAATAGCAAAATAACAATCTGACTAAAAAATAGAAATACCATATAATCTAGTATTTCCACTTCTGAGTATTTACCCAAGGAAAATAAAAACACTAACTCTAAAAGCTATCTGCACCCCCATTTCCACTGCTACATTACTTACAATAGCCAAGACATAGAAGCAACCTAAGTTTCTGCTGATGGATGAACGGATAAAGAGAATGTGGGGGCACCTGGGTGGTTCAGTGGGTTAAAGCCTCTGCCTTCGGCTCAGGTCATGATCCCAGGGTCTTGGGATCAAGCCCCTCATCCCACACTCTGCTCAGCGGGGAGCCTGCTTCCTCCTCTCTCTCTGCCTGCTTCTCTGCCTACTTGTGATCTCTGTCTGTCAGATAAATAAACAAAATCTTAAAAAAAAAAAAAGAATGTGAAATATATATAGCAACAAAATAAAATACTATTCAGACATAAGAAAGAAGGAAATCTCGCCATTTTCAAACAACATGGATCAACCTTGAGGGCAATATACTAAGTGAAATAAATCAGACAGAAAGACAAATACTATATAACCTCCCTTATATGTAGAATCTTAAAAACAAAACACAACACCAAACTCATACATACAGAGAGCAGATTGGTGGTTGCCAGAGGTAGGAGTGGGGTTGGGTGACATTGGGTGAAGGAGGTAACTTCCAGTTACAAAAGAAATAAATCATGGAAATGTAATGTACAGCATGGTGACTATAGTTAATCATATTGTATTTATATTTGAAAATTGCTTAGAAAATAGATCTTAAAAGTTTTCATCACAAGGATAATAAAATTATGTGGGGTAATGGATATTAACTAGACTTTCTATGCTGATCAATTATTTCACAATGTACACAAATACTGAATCATTATGTTGAACACCTGAAACTAATAAATGTATGTCAATTATATCTGAATTTTTTAAAAAAGTAGAACAGTGATTGCTAGGGGTTGGGGGAGGGGAAAATGGGAGTCACTGCTTTGGGTATCGAGTTTCTGATAAAAAAGGTTTCAGGAATAGATAGTGGTGATGACAGTACAATATTGTGAATATAATTAATGTCACTGAATTATATTCTCAAAAATGGTTAAAATGCCAAATTTTATGGTATATTTACTTAACCACAATTAAAAAAGGAAAAAAATATAACAAGGATGAAGAACACATGCAATTTCTAACCAGCATATGTGAACACCCTGTATATGTAGTGCTATGGAAAATTCTCTAACATATATGGGTTTTATTTATTTATTTATTTATTTATTTATTTGTCGGGAGGAGAGAGAGAGAGAGCACAAGTAGGGAGAGCAGTAGGCAGAGGAAGAAGCAGGTCCCCGGCAGAGTAAGGAGCCCGATGCGGGACTCGACCCCAGGACCCTGGGATCATGACCTGAGCCAAAGGCAGATGCTTAACTGACTGAGCCACCCAGGTGTCCCACTAACATGTATGTTTAAGGGGGAAACTGGCATAATAATTTTTTGTTTCTTTTTTAAAAAGGAAAAGGGAGTGGAATAGGGAGATTGTGTATACACACACACACACACATACTCATTGTAATAAAACATGAAGAAGGATATTTAATGACTTTAACTCCACATAATTGGAAAGACTTTAAAAGTCTGACAATATCGAGTGTTGACAAGGATGGAGGTCAACAGAAATACACATATACCAGTGATGATACAATCTCTTTGGAAATCAATTTGGCAATTTCTAGTAAATAGTTACTATCTTTCAGCCCAGCATTTTAATTCCTACATGCCTCTAAATCAATGCTCTCTAATAAAATTTTCTGCATTGATGGAAATATTCTGTATCTATGCTTTTCAATACAGTAGTCAGTGGCCACATGTGATCTACCTAGTATTTAAAATGTGAATGAAGAAAGGCATTCTTAATTTGTAGTCTTCTTATTTGTAGGTACAAAAAACTGGAATCTGCTAATAGGAAAATGGTTTTTTAAACATCCAAAGTGAAAATGAATGAGAGCTACAGGTATTAAGAGGGCTAAATCATGGGGCGCCTGGGTGGCTCAGTGGGTTAAGCCTCTGCCTTCGGCCCAGGTCATGATCCCACGGTCCTGGGATCAAGCCCTGCATGGGGCTCTCTGCTTGGCAGGGAGCCTGCTTCCCCCTCTTTCTCTGCCTACTTGTGAGCTCTATCTGTCAAATAAATAAATAAAATCTTTAAAAAAAAAAAAAAAGCGGGGGGGGGGGGACTAAATCACAAAGCAATGTTAAAGGAAAAAGCAGGTTGCAGAGAGATGCATGAAATAGCA
The DNA here is from genome assembly GCF_020171115.1 of Neogale vison. Classification (NCBI taxonomy): domain Eukaryota; kingdom Metazoa; phylum Chordata; class Mammalia; order Carnivora; family Mustelidae; genus Neogale; species Neogale vison. The sequence continues at coordinate 176,931,158 of NC_058101.1, forward strand.
AACAAAACAAAGTTTAAAAACAACTGAAGCAATACTATATATTTCTTAGGGATACATGCATACAAAAAAAAAAAAAAAAAAAAAAAAAAAAGGATATTATCTCAGTATTCCCTAATACACTCAAAGGCAGTGATTACTGGTCCCAATGCTGAGACAATTACGCCTATTCCAGCAGCTCAGCCACATGCCCTAGGGAAGCCAGGCATTGAAAATACAGAGACAGCAGACAAGAAAACAACAGTAACAGGAGAGATCCCACACATCATTTCCCAATCTTGATTTCAGGGCAAAGCATTCTCAATGTCTACATATCTTCTCCAGACACCTCTGAGCCAGAGACCCTACTGGTATTATTTTCATTAATCAGAGCCCACACTTAGAAATCACACTTCTTCAGAAATAATCTATGCTTATTTCTATATCCATGTAAAAATTATTTTTTTAAACTTTTAGCAATGTGATATCACAATATAATAAAAAATTTTTTTTTGTTTTAAACTTACAACTTCTCTGGGAGGAGTCATTGAAGAAACATGTCGAGGAACACTCACTGGCTGTCTAGATGTTTCCACTTGGTTTTTGCCATCTGATCTGAAAGAGACAATTACTTCTGAGCTACAGTAAGATTAGATCATTTCCACATGACATGTTACACATACCCTGCATTTTCTCAGATATAGAATAATGATGTTCATAGTGGAAGTAACGATGGTCACAATGACAGCTAAAATCTTTATGACATTTTTAACAGCTTTCACACATTTTTCATCTTTACAGTACTAGAAAGTTTTATTAACCCCACTTTATAATTAAATAACCTGAAATTCTAAGGAACCATAAAATTGGGCCAATTAGGCCAGTGTTTCCAAGCTTTTCTCCTCAGGTCTTCCTAAAATGAAAAAGTAAATACACATTCTAAGGCTGAATACACAAAACATGAAGCTGTCATTCTAAAAACGAGGAAGCCCAAGAGGAACAAAGAAGCTGGTTGGAAAGATAGTAACTAAATTTGAGACATGCTGAGGTGACAGCAAGGCAGTTCCATAAAGGTATATAGGAAAGAACTATGGGTATGGAACTAAAATTCAGAGATGCAGATGGGAGAATTATCTATGGATTGGTCAGTTTGGGTATGATAGGAAGCAAGAGAAAGAAAGAATAGGAAGATAAATCTGTTTTAGTATATATTAAAAATTAAAGCTAACATCAGGATACCCTAGCAAAATATTATGTACTAGGTAAGAAATCACTATCATAATAAACTAGCTTTTGATCATAATAAAAATGAGTTTTTAAGTAATTACATTGTGCCACAATGTGCTATGGACTTTATTTGTTAACATTTTCCCATTTAATCCTCACATCAACCCTAAGAGACAGGTAATATTATTCCTATTTCAGAGGAAGTAAACCAAAGCTCAGAGAATTTTATTTATTATTCCAGTTCATAATTATAGCAAATGACAAGCTGAAACTTGAACCTAGGATCTAATTACAAGGTTATGCTAATATATGTTGTATTCTAATGCCAACATGTTGTAAGTGATGGTTGAGATACAGTCGTACAGGCGTCTGACACAGAGACCAGAAATGTCAGGTGTCTGAATTTTGACAGCCCTTCCTTCCACCAAAACTTACTTCTTAAAAACTGGTAATTCACAAAATACGCTTTCAAAATTTGAAACACTCTTCCTCTGTGAGAACTGATACTCCAAACAGACATGGAAGAAAATTTTGTGACATTTACATTTTTTATCTTTAACCCATATTTTAATCCCCAATTAAGAAGCCCAATTAAGAAGCTGTAGCCCAAATTTATATTTACCCCAGTATCAGAAATCAGTGTCAAACAACATGAACCCTAAGGGCTATTTTCAGTAGCTTATAATCCTTTTCCCTCACGATTATTAGAGATGGCTGAGTCACCACTATCTTTAATCCCACCTAACTCTTAGAACCCTATTTTTAAACTAACCCTTATGATATGGCTATCATCATTAATAACTACTTTATTTAATATGAATATAAAAGAAAAAAAATCTAAGTACTCGTATGTTTGTGATCTCTTCTTTCGGAAGTAGCTTTTCCATAGTTGATCTCTCTTGATGAAGACAAAAGCAGCCAATACAATAAGGGGAACAATTGCAAAGAAGAATACCAGAAGTCCATCTCTCAATGCAGTATTCTTGTCTAGAGAAAAAAAATTTATACTAATGATCATTAAATTAGAAGTTAATGCATATTAACTAAGACATATTAGGTGATTATAAATGTTTTACATTAATTTTCACACTGTTCAAAAGTCAAACTGACAGAAATTGAATACACTGAGAAGTCTTGCTCATAGCTCAACAATGCCTACTTCATTTTTGCCTTCCCATTAGATAACCACCTTCATTAGTTTCTTATACAATCTTATACTATTTCACCATGCAAATAAAAGCAAAAAATAAAGTATGCTTTTATTGCCAACCCTTTCTTATACACAAGTTAGCATATCATAAGCACTTTTCAGCACATCATTTTTTTATCACTTATCTATATAGCTTCCCAAACCATACATAGAGGACCACCTCATTTTCTACACAACTATACAAAACTCCATTACAAAAACGTCCTATAGTATATTTTAGGACCCTATTGATATTTTTCCAATCTTTTTCTATTCTAAAACAATGCTGTAATAAGTAAACTTTGTACATATAGGATATCATGCTGGTGCAGTTACTATCTGCATATAGATGGCATTTAAAGTATAGAATAATTTTGCAGAAGTAGAACTGTTATATTGAGAGCAAATGCATTCATCATTTTTTAAAGTAGTGTCAAATTATCCACCACAGTGGTGGCTACAATTCAGCATGCAAGCCAGCAATATACAAGAATTCCTCAAAGCCTCACCCATAGAGTCAAACTCTGCATTTTGCCAACCTAATGGGTGAAAAACTGTATCTCATATAATTTTAATTTATATTCTTTTCTATACTTTGAGGTGAGCAACTGTTCATGTGTAAGGAAATATTGTATTTCTTTTTTCTGCTCAGTCTATTTTCTATTGGACTATTATTTCCTTTCTTCGTAGTTTCTAAACGCTGTTTATATATTAGGAAATTAGCTTTGTCTGTGATATGAGTTGGAAGTATTTTCCTTATTTTGTCATTTGTCTTACAGTAGTACAATGCTTTTCTTCATGCATAAGTTTATTATTCTTATGTAGTTGAATTTATTAATCTTATTTTTTATGGCTTCTGGGTTTTAAGACTTACAAATTTTAGAAATCTATTAATTCACATTAATTTGATCTTTAAGAAAAGAAAGGATATAGTAAGTATAAACAGCAGTGATAAACTATAAAGTTGTCCACATAATTTTAAGTTTGTAAAAATACCAGAAATTTGTTAAAACTTGTATGAAACTACATGAAAGAATATTCAACCCAGTTAAAAATAATAGAACTAAAGTGAGCTTGATCTCTCATTTGATACTTACTAATGAGCAGACATAATTTAAATTAAAGCATCTAAACCTGGCAAGGTTACGTTGAAACTGATACCTTCATACTGCCAATGATATTAACACAAATTCATTTGGAATTTTGGTCAAGGACCATAGAAAGGATTATAACTTCAACCTAATAATCTCATTACCAGCAATCTATCTTTCAACTGGAAAATGTATTTAAGTATTAAGATGCACACTACAAAGTTACTGATGCATTTCAAAAATTTATGAACAACCTAAATGTCAAATAATTAGAAACCCACTAAGGTGAGTTATGGCACATCCAATCCACTCGATGGACTGATACATGGCTATTAAAATCCGTAGTTCCAACTTTGACTTCTACCCAAGATGGAGTAACAGGAACCAGATTTATCCTGGGAGCTTTAACAACCAGAAAACCAGGCAAAATATATTAAGCAACAGGGTTTAAGACACTGGGCATCAGATAAAGAAAAGCGGTCCCTGAGAGACAGAAGTAAGGCAAGCTTTACACATGTCCCAGTTTGTTGCCTAGGGAAAGTTAACAGATCATAATGAGAGGTGAGGGAACCCAAGCAAAGCTCAGCAGACTCCTTGAATTGAGGAAATGGAGCTGGTTGTCTGAGGAGGCCAAAGCAGCTGGAGTTCACTGAGCAAAGAACTGGAAGGGAGAGCGATGCTGACATAACTTGAAAGATCTGCAGAGGGTTCCTCTCAAATATTCAGCTGGGTACTGAGCAATGTACGCATATAAAGAAATCACCTGAAGCCAGAGAAAGAACCCTCTGAAAGGATTAGTGGGAACAAACCCCACAGATCACACAGGATGAGGAAGAGTGCCTATTCCTACCATTCACAGCAGAAAACTTCATAATCAGTATGACACTGAGTAGAACAAACAGAAGGCTTTTTGCCTCAGTAATGGGGCAAAATCAGCACTAGAATAAACGCTCAGGTCCTCCCTAATAGAGCTTAAAAGCAAGAGCCAAAAGGATCAAACTATGTCCAAGTAACATAAGCACATAAGAACAAGGCTCATCAATAGAAATCCCGAAATATCCAGTATACAACAAGACAAAATTCAGTTTCTGGCATCCAGTGGGGGAAAAAAAATCACAGGACATGCAAAGAAGAAACATACAACCCAAAATGAGGGAAAAAATCAATCAGTCAAAACTAAGAAATGCTACAGATGATAGAACTAGTAAACAAAGTCACTAGAAGTTATTCTAATTGTATTCCACGTGCTCAAGAAGCTAGAATAAAGATCAAACATGCTACATAGAGACATGAAGATACATTTAAAAAAAAAAGAAAAAAACCAGAACTTACAGAAATAAAACCTATAATGTCTGTGATAAAAAACACACTGGATGGAATTAATGGCATATCAGACATCAAAGAATAAGAGTGAACTAAAGAAGAACAATAGTAACTATTTAAAATTTAAAGCAGAAAATAAAGAATTGAAAAAAAATCAAAGCAAATCAGTGAGATGTGAAAAAACTCCAAGTAGCCAAATATCCATGCAACTGGAATCCCGAAGAAGAAAGCAGAAAAAATATTTGAAGAAATAATGACCATAATCTTCCCAAATGTGAAAGAAACTATAAAAGCACAAATCCAAAAAGGCCAACAAATCTGAAGCACACCAAGGCATATTACAGTCAAATACTAAAAACCAGAGATAAAGAGAAAATCTTACAAGCAAGCAGAGTAAAAAAGACACCTAAAAAATAAAAGACCAAAAGAGAAAAGATGATGGCCCATTTTCTCAGGAAAAGTAATACCAGCCAGAAGACAATGGAGAAACATCTTTGAAAAAGTAAATGTGGGGGGTAGAGTACAGTCTCCAGAGGGTAGACACAGACTGTTACCCTTAAATTCTTTATCCAGTTATCATTCAAGAAGGAAGCAAAATAAAAACTTTTTAAGATATACAACAACTAGGTGTGCTGTGTAGCTCAGTCAGTTGAGGGTCTGACTCTTGATTTCACCTCAGGTCATGATCTCAGCCCCATGTTGGGCTCTGTTGTGGCACTCAGCACAGAGTCTGCTTGTCCCTTTCTTTCTGGTCCTTCCCCTGATCATTCTTTCTCTCTCTCCCAAATAAATAAAATCTTAAAAAAAAAAAAAAATACACAAAAACTGAAAGTATTAGTAACTGACAGACCTACATTATAAGAAATGTGAAAATAAGTCCTTCAAACAAAAATTCAATGATACCAGATGGAAACAGAATTTTACATACAAATATTAAGAGCATAAGAAATGGTAACTACATGGGTAAATATAAAGAACTTTTTCTATCATTTAAATCAATTTAAAAGGGGTGCCAGGGTGGCTCAGTTGGTTAGGCATCTGCCTTCAGTTTGGTCATGATCCTAGGGTCCTGGGATTGAGCCCTGCACAAGCTTCCTGTACAGCGGAGAATCTACTTCTTCCTGTCCCTCTCCCTGCAGCATCCCCTGCATGTTCTCTCTCTCTCTGTCAAATAAATAAAATCTTAAAAAATAAGTAAATTTAAAAGATGACCAACTCTTGGATGTAAGAGTTACGAAAGTCAAGTCCAAAGATACAAATTCATAAATTATTACTATTTAGCTGGGTATGATAAGCATTACAAATGTTCACCATTTGTAATTTCCAGTTATAATGGATATAATATATCCATTATTTCCAGTTTTCCTTCTCTCCCAAAATATATAGGCTAAAAATACCCCTGTTGACTTCAGGTTAGGTTATGTCCACATAACTTCTATTAGCCAAAAAAATGTGACCAGAAAAAGTGTATTGTCACCTTTGGTTAGAAACATACAAGGGTCAGGAAATGATTCTTTTAAGTTATCTTCTCATGTTCAAGCATACCTTAGAACTTCACTCTAAGATCTTAACTCCTCATCATGGTGAATCCAGACCAGTCTAAGTCTCTGAGTTTAACTACTATAAGCAAAGTCAATCTATCAATCTACATCGCACATGCTGATGAGAAAGGCAAATAAATGTTTGTTGTATCTGGTCATTTTTCATCAGGGCTAATACACCTGATTACCTAATATAGATGGCATTTAAAGACATTTAAATTTTATGGGATTTAAATTTAATTTAGGTTTTATTTAAATTTTTTAAATTTAATGGGATCACCTAGGGATGAAGTAAAGATAAAAAGAGAAGAGTTACAAGTACTGAATTCTGAGATCTCTCAACTTTAGGAAGATAAAAAGATAAAAATAAATCGAGTTGGAACAACCTAGCAACCAGTTGGGCAAATGTACCTACCAAATCAGTATGTAACAATATGTTGTAGCTCTTTGAGGCTATAGGATTTTCCTTTGGATACTATGGTTTTACAAAATCTGGTGATTCTTTATAAAATCTTAGTAATTGTTAAAAAAAAATAACCAACTGTTTACAGCAAAAATAGTAACAATATATGGTAGGTTTATAACACATGTAGAAGTATGATGACAATAGCACAAAAGCCAGGAGGAGGGAAATGGAAGAAGCCGAGTGAAGTGGTAAACTATCACATAAAGAGAGACTCTGATAGAAAAATATCAATATGACTGATTTTAACCCAAACATTACTAATTAAATGTAAGTGGTCAAAACAAGTCAATTAAAATGCAAAGACTCGCAGACTGACTAAAAGAACAAATCCAAGAGGCACCTGGCTGGCTCAGTCTGTAGTGTGTGCAACATTTGATCTCAGGATTGTGAGTTCAAGCACCATACTGGGAGTTGGCCTACTTAAAGCAAAACAAAACAAGCAAGACCAAACTATATCCTGCCTACCAGAAATCCACTTTAAATATAAAGACTCACAACCCTCAGCACTGAGCATAGAGCCTACTCAGGATTCTCTCTCTCCCTCTTTCTCCCTCTGCCCCTCCCTCCTTGCCCCCACTCCCAGACACAGTCTTGCTCTCTCTCATTCTAAAGAAATAAAATAAAATATATAAATAAACATCAAGGCAGAAATAGATTAAAAGAGGAAGAATGAGAAAGGATTTCCCATGCTAACTAACCAAAAGAAATCTGGAATAGCTATATTAATTCCTAACTGCACAGCTCAGAATATTACCAGCTATAAACAGGTCATAATGATAAAGGGGTCAATTTATCAAGAGAACACAGCTTCACAGTACATAGAACAAAAACTGAAGGAATGGCAAGGACAAACAGGCAAATCCAGCAGTGAGAATAACACCAGAGATTTCAGTATTCCTCTCTCATAACTAACAGAACAAGTATATAGAAATCAGTAAGGAAATCTAAAACTTAGATTTCATGTCAATTAATATGAACTAATTATTTATAAAACACTCTAACCAATTATAGCAGAATGTGCATTCAAGTGTACATAGAACCTTTTCATGAGATAAACCATAATCTGGGCCATAATACAAGTTTCAGAAAATATAAAAGTATTCAAGTCATATAAATTATGCCCCCTGACTACAGTATAAGAAATGGGAAATAGTAACACTAAGATATCTGAAAAAATCCCTCAGATACTTCAAAATGAAGTAAAGCATTTTTAAATAACTCAAGTCAAAAAACATATTTTTATTAGAAGTTGGGCCGCCTGGATGGCTCAGTGGGTTAAAGCCTCTGCTTTCAGCTCAGGTCATGATTCCAGGGTTCTCTGCTTAGCAGGGAGCCTGCTCCCCCCTCTCTCTGCCTCTGCCTACTCGTGATCTCTGTCTGTCAAATAAATAAATAAAATCTTTTAAAAAATGTATTAGAAGTTAATATTAAAAATATTAGAAGTTATTTTGAGCTGAATTAAAGGCACAACATATCAAAATTGGTATAATGTTAAAAAAAAGCAGTTTTAGAGGAAAACTGATAGCACTACAACACCTATATTAGAAAAGTACAATCACCTCATCTTCTACCTTCAGAAATTAGAAAAAGAACAACAAATGGAACTCAAAGTAAGCAGACTGGGAGAAAATATTTACAAAGCACATATGTCATAAAGGACTTGTATCCAGAATAAAGAACTCAAGAAGACAACCTAAGAACTGGACAAAATGATTTGAAGATACATCATTTAAGATATGTGGATGGCAAAGAAGCACACAAAAAATGCTTAACATTATTAGGAATTAAAGAAATACCATTCATCTGCTAGAATGGCTAAAATTAAAAAGACTGACCATATCAAGTGTTAGGAGGATATGGAAAAATTAGAACCCTTATGTACATCTGGAGAGAATATAAAATGGTATAACCACTTTGGAAAACAGTTTGGCAGTTTCTTAAAATGTGAAACATAAATATACTCTATGAGCCAACCAGTCTTCTTAGTATTCACCCAAAAGAAAGCAAGCATATATTCTTACTAGAAAGATACTGGTAAACAAGGAGCTCACTCATAGTCTATTAGGGAAAAAAGTAAATAAGTAATTTCATAGTACATGATAGTGCTTACAGTAAAAGAACAAATAGAAGAGGCATACTAGCGGTGCCTGGGTGGCTCAATGGGTTAAAGCCTCTGCCTTCAGCTAAGGTCATGATCCCAGGGTCCTGGAATTGAGCCCTGCATTGGGCTCTCTGCTCTGCAGGGAGCCTGCTTCCCCCCCTTCCCCGCCTGCCTCTCTGCCTACTTGTGATCTTGCTCTCTGTTAAATAAATAAAATCTTTTAAACAATAATAAATCAATCAATAAATAAATAAAAGAAGAGGCATACTAATTCAGATTTAGGTAGTCAGGGAAAACTTTCAAGAAAATAAGTTATAAATTGCGTCTGAGTAGCCATTAGCCAAATTTCCACAATGTGAATATAATACTGTATGAAGACCAGAGTTAAAACAGTAGTAGCCTATTAGAGGAAATAAAAGAAGTTACAATGTCTTTTTTAAAAAGATTTATTTATTTAACTGAGAGCAAATGAGCACACGCCCATGCACACACATCGGAGAAAGGGCAGAGGGAGAGGGAAGAGAGAGAATCTCAAACAGATTCCCTGCTGAGCTCAGAACTGGGTATGGGGCTTAATCCCACAATCCTGAGATGTGAGCCAAAATCAAGCACCAGACCCCCAACCAACTGAGCCACACAGATGCCCCAAAAAGTTACAAAATCTTAAGCATAATGAAAAGAAGCTGGAAAGTTAAGCTAGGGGCAAATCATACAGGGTATTTAGGCTGTGTTAAGGATTTCTGGATCTCATCCTAATAGCAATGTAGAAGCACTGAACTCAAAGCAGGACGATGGCATAATGAAAACAATTCCTGAAGAGAAACACTAAAATTCTATATTGTAGTTATGGAACATGGATTATAGGAAGCAAGAGGGAGCGTAGCTAATAGTAGTATGTAATTCTGGGAGTAGTTATCTAATTCTGGGCAACAGGGATTAAAAAAATAGATACATTCACAAGAAATTCAGGAGGCAGAATCAACATATTTAGTGTATAACCAATGAGGGAAGTGAGGGAGAAGTACAAGGATGCCCAATTTCTGACATGAGCCACTGTATTACTCTATTACTTGCCATTGTATGTAGGTCCACTGTCCACACTTCCTCCGTATCCTTTAGTCTCACAATTTGGGGGAGCCCAGCCATTTTCACAGTGACAATTCTTATTGCTATTACATACCTTCAAAATTTAAAAAAAAACAAAAAACACTTTGGTTAATTGTGAATATTGCTCTGCATCATAAACTCAAGAAAAGAAGCCAAGAAAAAGCATTCAATTCATGCAAATCCACAGGCACTCTTTTTAAGAATGAAACACTTATCAGATATCTAAATTCCCCCATATCTAAAAATCTTGGAAAGTATCACCTAAGCCTCATTCCCTCATTGGGAATTCTCATGATTCGGTGCTACTTCATGAACAAACCAAAAGAGAATATTACCTACCCCATGTCCGTGACACTTTTTCTGAATATCACAGTCATAATTCAGAACAGAAGCATTTACACATTGAAAGTTTCTACAAATCTGAAAAAAAAAAAGTGAACTAATGAATAAGGAAAAATTGAACACATTAATCAAGTGCCCAGAAGAGCTATGCACAGATTATTTCATGCTGAATTCTTTTAAACTTGGAAGGAATTGTTAACATTTTTTAATGAAAATGTAGAAAAATAAGTGAAATTAACATAACTATCAAAAAAGACAAGGATGACACAAAGGCCAAAAACAATGATAAAATTATAATCTATTATCCCATACAAATATAGATACGAAAACCCTAAGTAAAATATTCACAAATGGACTTTTTCAAATCAAAAGTAACCAGATAGAGTTGATATCACTATTACAGAAAGTTAAATTATAAGAAAGTCTCAATAATAAGAAATCTATTCCCATAATACCTCATATAAATTGCCATTATTACAAGATACCAAAACAGTATTCCATAAAATTTAAAACTCAATTTAATTTTTAAAATTCTACCAAAATAAAAGTTTACCTTGTTGATAAGATAAAACCTACCTTCCAGTATCATGTTAATGATGAATTAATAGAAACATTTCTACTAAAAGCACTATTGAAAGTAAGCCATTATTATCTTATATAGTTCTAGAAATTCTGAGATATGAAATACAAATGAGTCCTAAATATTCAAAGAGATATAAAAAGTATCATTACATGAGAAAAATATTATAGACCTAAAGGAATCAGCTAAAAACTTACTAGAAATTAAAACTTATGAAAAACTGTTCTTTTTTTTTTAAGATTTTATTTATTTATTTGACAGGCATAGATCACAAGTAGGCAGAGAGGCAGGCAGAGAGGCAGGCAGAGAGAGTGGAGGAAGCAGGCTTCCTGCTGAGCAGAGAGCCCGATGCGGGGCTTGATCCCAGGACCCTGGGATCATGACTTGATCTGAAAGCAGAGGCTTTAACCCACTGAGCCACCCAGGTGCCCCTGAAAAACTATTCTCCAGAGGTAAGTTAGAAAAAGAGACTAACTTTTCTTAAAGGTCATGGAGTACTATCTTAAAATTTTATTAAGCAACCAATTACACAAAATCAGAATGTTTAAATGCTCTAAGGAAATAAAGAATAATTAGAGAATAATGCAATATCAATAGATACCTTTATTATTCTGAAAATACATAGGTTTCAACATTATTACAGAGTCAGAGGACTGTCCAAATTCTTTACTAACTTTCAGTTAATATTTTTTATTTTTTATTTTCAGCATAAACAGTATTCATTATTTTTGCACCACACCCAGTGCTCCATGCAATCTGTGCCCTCTATAATACCCACCACCTGGTACCCCGACCTCCCACCCCCCGCCCCTTCAAAACCCTCAGATTGTTCTTCAGAGTCAGTTAATTTTTAAGTAAGAAATATATTCTTACTTAATTAGAATTTTAAAGTACAGAAGTTTCTACAGTAATAAGTCACTCCTCCCCTGTCCTCCACCCAGCCATTTCTCTGAATAAAGATTTCAAAATACTTTTTTCATATGTATGAGCTTTAGAGGAGATATTTACCAATAGCTTCTCTATTCAGCTAGAAGGAGACTTTTCTTTCAATAACTGACTTAGAGTAGATGACTGAGGCATTAAATAAGGTCACAGAAATAAGATGAAATGTGTTAAGATCTCACAGACTCACTTTAGGGAACACAACTTCCTAGTTCTTAGTAGAAAACAGTGTTCTGACTGGCATTATTTACTTTGTTGAATGGTTAGGACCAAATTGGAAGGAATACCCTGATAAATTGCTTGAAGGAGTAAAGTTACACCATCCTCGCCAATACTACCCAGCTCCACCACCACCAACAACCACAAGTAAAGGAGAGCAGAGGAACTCAACTTTAGGACTTCCTGCTTATTAATTTCAGGGTGTGACTTTGGAGCCAAAGCAGAACTACCTAGGATAATTTAAAAAGGAGCTACTAAAGAGTTCTCTTTTTCCATTTCTTTTCCCCCTTAATGTTTAGCTCCTCCCCTAAATAAATGTTGAATATATAAAGCTTGAAACTAGTATTATACTATATGTTAACTAAACTGACTTTAAATAAAAAATTTAATATGTATACGTATGTACTGTCAGCCTGCTCAAAGTCCCCAGAGTCCAGCCTTTGGTAGATACCAGAAAGAACAGGATCCAACTTATCCTATTTACCGCTACAGAAAATTCTAGTAATGGGGCACCTGGGTGGTTCATTCAGTTAAGCGCCTGCCTTCGGCTCAGGTCATGATCCCGGGGTCCTGGGATTGAGCCCAATGTCGGGCTCCCTGCTCAGTAAGAACCCACTTCTCCCTCTGTCTCCCATTCTCCCTGCTTGTGTGCTTGCTCACTCTCTCTCTGTGTCAAATAAATAAATAAAAATCTTTTAAAAAAATAAAAAGAAAATGTTTGGTGTTTTGTCCATCAGTATATAAGTATAGGTACATATACCAGGCATTTGCTACCCTTGTACATGAATGTTGTTGACATAGTAACACAACACAAAAAGACAAAAATTTTAAATAAAACACAAAAAGATAAAAGCCCTTAAAATATACCTATATGTGTTAGTAATCACCCAGAACTTAAAGCCAGTATTTTTTCAACAAAAAAAGAGTTTGTGGGGGTTTGGAAGTAATAGTGGTACATCTTACATGGAAGAAATCAGCAGATACTATTTTTCTTCCTGACATCACTGGGAGAAAATAAACTAATATGTCATTTAAAAAAGCAGTATAACAGAAAGAAAAAGATATATAACCTCTATACTGAACTCATAAACACACACACACTCAAACACAATTTGTGCAATATAATGAGAGGAAGATACAGCACAAGATATTAAGAAAACCTTTTAAAACATCATTAAGTAAGATCATAGAAATAGAATGAAATGTTAATGTATTAAACTGTACTTATTAAAGTCAAAGCCCAACAAAACTATAAATATACAAAAAAAGGAAAATTTTTATATTTTACTGGAATACAAAAAGCTTTTCTAAGCATGACATGAAACTCGGGCAAAACAAAGTGAAATAACCTTATGATATTTTAAAATTTCTTTGTAGCAAAGACAAATGCTAAATTACAAAAAGTAGATATAACTGTTTATCAATATTCTCTACATATGAGGAGCCCTTAAAAATGATAATAAAATAAGCCAGCAGAAAAACAGAAACTATAATATAAATACTGACTTAACAGAAAAGATACACGGAGCTAATAAAGATATGAGAAGATGCTCAAGAACAGAAATGCAAACTAAAATAATAACATAGCTCTTTGTCAATCAGGATGTCAAAAACTTAAAAGACTGATAATATAAAACATTATCAAAAATAAGACACCCTCATATCCAATTAGTGGAATATAAATTACCGCTATTTTGTTGAAAAGTAAATTGACAGTTTCTATCAAATTTTAAACATATATGTCCCTTAATTTAAAAATCTATTCCAGAAAATCTATCCTACAAAAGTACTTATAAAAGTAGATGAGATTAGGGGCGCCTGGGTAGCTCAGTTGGTTAAGCATCTACCTTCAGCTCAGGTCATGATCCCAAGGTTCTGGGATCCAGCCCCACGTCAGGCTCCTTGCTTAGTAGGGAGTGTGCTTCTCCTTCTGCCCCAAACCTCTACTTATGTGCACTCTCTCTTTCTCTCTCTCTCAAATAAATAACTAATTTTTTTAAAGTAGATGAGATTAAATGTAGAAGAGTGTTCAATGCTGGTAAAGTCAACTAACAAATCAACTACATACGCTATAAACTTCTGCAATGTGGTTAAGTCAAGACTGCATCTATAATGGAATAAAGTAGATTTCCATATAATGACATGAAGGATCTCTGCACTGTGCTATTGAGTAAAAACATTTCATAACATTATCTAAAGTTTTATCCCAAAGTCTAATGGGGTGGTGGGGAGTATATACACTTGTAAATGCCCAGAAAGAGAACTGGACAGATTAAAAAAAAATAATGTTAACAGTAGTTATCCCTAGGAAATGAGTTTCAAAAGAGGGGAAATTAGCAGGGTATCAGCAAGGGACCTTTATTTTTTGTTCTCCACGATATTTTTAAATTTTTTAACGATGAAATTGTTAAATAATAATCTTTTTTCTAAAGACTTTATTCATTTGAGAGACAGAGACAGCAGAAGCAGAGAGAGAGGGACAAGCAGACCCTCTGCTGAACTGGGAGCTTGACAGGACACCAGGCTCAATCCCAGGACCTGGAGATTATGCCCTGAGTGGAAGGCAGATGCTTAACCATCTGAGCCACTGAGGCTCCCCTTCCCATAATCTTTTTAATTTTTTTTTCCAAAAGAAGAAAAAACTTAGATTGGGTCATGAAATAATAAATAATCATATGGTATTCATAAAGCTCATGCTTAAAACAACTCTGAAAAGAGTTGGACAAAACTTCTATTAGACAAACTCAAATATAAAGAAAGTATGGTAACAATATCAATCAAGGTAAAATTTAAGATAAAACGATGAAGATTTACCAAAGGGACATTTTGAACCAATAAAAAATGTAATCATGAGAGGCTGTGGATGCTGAGAAACAAACTGAGGGTTTTGGAAGGGAAGGGGGGTAGAGGGTGGGTGAGCCGGTGGTGGGTATTATGGAGGGCACGCATTGCATGGAGCGCTGGATGTGGTGCATAAACAATGAATTTTGGAATACTGGGGGGGAAATGAAATAAATAAATATCAAGTTTTAAATAAAAAAATATAATACAACTAAAATGTAAGTAGACAAACTCTGCCACAAACATAGATTCAGCATCCTTAGTGCAAAAAAATGTTATACATCGGGAAACGAAAACAGAAAGCTCCTAGGAGACTTTTACATTCCTTTCTCTAAATCTTGAACACACCAAGAACAAATAAGAATGTGAAAGATCTGGAAATACAATTATCAAACACTATACATTATAAGTGAGAATACACTCTTCGAATGCAGTTGGAATATTTATGCAAGAGTGAAGAGAGAGTCAACTCATTAAACATGGAGGTTTCATTCTTAGAAATGACCAAAGATATTAAACCAAGCACCAAATCTGACGTGAACACCTGACAGCTTTTACAGCCGTCAAAGTGTGCCCAATTTCCAAAGCAGAGTCATTTTCATAGTCAGGAAATCTTTTTGCCATCTCTTTCTTACATTCTGGGAAAGGGAAAAAGCCATATTTTGTTGGTTATGATTTTCAAACCAGACAATCATGCACTTTCTGATATAGTCATTGGTTCAGAGAAAAATCTCATAACTTTGGTAACCCATACATTTTTAAGTAATCAAGCATTCCAAAAAACTGAGTCACCCCTGTCAGAATTTTTTCCCACCAGAGAAACACTCAGCCTATGAATGACAGCAAAAGCCTCTCAATGTCAATGCTGTGCTATTCTCAATCAAGCAGACAGAACACTTCTAAACTGACTTCTGAAGAACAGGGTACCAGTTTATCTTCGTTTTTTTCACTTAATTTTTTTAAACAAAATACATTGAACATGGCTAAACATCAAATACTGCTAACAGTGTTTAGGATGAAACAACTCCATGACCCATTTTTATCTACACTGCCAGTCCAGCAGTCTGGAAGCAATAAAAATGATAAATCCCACCCTATTTTAAATTAGTATACTATTTCTTTTTCTTTCTTTCTTTCTTTTGGTGGGGGAGCATGGGGACAGGTAGTTTCCAGTCTTTTTTTTTTTTAATTGAAGTATATATATTCATAAGATATTAGTTACAGGTGTACACCATAATGATCCAACAATTACATATATTACAAATCACCCAGATAAGTGTAGCTGCCATCTGTCATCATACAAAGTTACAATATTACTGATCATATTCCCTACACTGTAGTTTTCATCTCCATGATTTACTTTATGCTATTTCTTGATTTATCTGTTCTAGACATCATCAGCTCATGCCCTTTTTACTTTTGATAAGTAAAAATTCAGTTTTTTGTTTTTTTGTTTTGTTTTGTTTTTAGATTTTATTTATTTATTTGACAGAGAAAGACACAGTGAGAGAGGGAACACAAGCAGTGGGAGCAGGAGAGGGAGAAGCAGGCTTCCTGCTGAGCAGGTAGTCCAATGTGGGCCTTGATCCCAGGACCCTGGAATCATGAACTGAGCTGAAGTCAGCCACCTAAAGACTAAGTCACCTAGGCGCCCAGAATTCAGCTCTCTAACACGAACCCAAATACCTCTCCTTCGTCTTCTCAAATATTGCTTCATATTTACACCACTAATACTGGGATATTGTCCCATTAGTACATTACACATCATTATTCCTTGATCAAGTTCAGAACTAGGTGGGGAAAAAAAAACAAAAATGGGGTGCTGACAAGTGGAAATTAAAGTATCAACTTCATTTTCAATAAGGCATTTAACATGACTAAAGCAGACAGCAAAATGGGCTTCCTAATACTGCACCCCCAAAATCAAACTTACCTGCCTAATCACAGGTTGCTCTGGACAACCACAGGCCTCCCCCCACAGAAGCAGAGCCTGCCCTGCTAATTCTACTGCATAGCTCAGAGAGCAGACCAGAATGTGCCCTCTCTGCAGGCAGGTAGATCTGAAAAGAGAAGACAGAAGGGGCTGAGGCACCCATGCCCAGTGTCTTCTCCCAAACTCATTAATTAATCAATGAGTGAGAGAGGGTGTGAAAAAGGAACATACTGAGGCTGAGAGCATTATTTGTTTTCTTCCAGCTTTACTGAGATATAATTGATGTATAATATTGTGTGACTTTAAGTTATATAACATAGTGATTTTAAAAAACTTGTATTCTGAGAAATGAGTGCCACAGTATGGCTGGTTAATAACCTGCATCCCTCCATATAATTACCATTTCTTTTTTGTAGTGAGAACATTTAAGACATATTAGTACCTTCAAGCACATAGTACACTATTATTAACTATGTTCAAAATGCTCAATATTAGATTCCAAGAATTTATTCATCTTTAAACTGGAAATTTATATCCTTTGACTAACATCTTCCCATTTCCACCACCTCCCTACCTTGAATCCCTGGAAATCACCATTCTACTTTCAGTTTCCATTAGTTTGGCTTTTTAGATTCCACACATAAATTCAGACAGTATTTGTCTTTCTCCATTTGACTTTTTTCACTTAGCGTAACACCCTCAAGATACACCTACGTTGTCACAAGTGGCAGATTTCCTTCTTTCTCATCTGTATGTATATATGTGTGTATATATATGTGTGTGTGTGTGTGTGTGTGTGTGTACCACATCTTCTTTACCCATTCATCAGCTGATGGCCACTTAGGTTATCCTGGCTATTGTAAATAATGCTACAATTATTGTAGGAGTTTGCTTATTTGCTTATTATAGGAGTACAGATACCTCCTCAAGATCCTGTTTTCATTTCCCCTGGATATTCACCCAGAAGTGGGATTGCTGGATCATATGGTAGATCTATTTTCCATTTTTTGAGGAAACTCCATACTATTTTCTACAGAGGCTGTACCAGTTTACATTCCCACCAATGATGCACAAGAGTTCCATTTTCCCCATGTCCTCATGAACAGTTATCTCTTGACATTTTAACAAGGATGAGGTGATATCTCATTGTGATTTTGACATGCATTTCCCTAATGATTAGTGATGCTAAACATTTCTTCATTTACCTGTTGACCATTTGTTGTCTTTTTTTTTTTTTAAGATTTTATTTATTTATTTGAGAGAGAATGAGTGAGGGAGAGCATGAGAGAGGAGAAGGTCAGAGGGAGAAGCAGACTCCTCAAGGAGCTGGGAGCCCGATGCGGGACTCGATCCTAGAAATCCGGGATCATGACCTCAGCGGAAGGCAGTTGCTCAACCAACTGAGCCACCCAGGCGCCCGACCATTTGTTGTCTTTATAAAAACATCTGTTCAGGTCCTTTGCACATTTTTTAAAAAATTGGATTGCTTTTTTGCTATTGAATTATATGAATTCCTTACATATTTTGGATATTAACTTATCAGATAAATGATTTACAAATATTTTCTCCCATCCCAAAGGTTGCCTTTTCACTTTTTTGACTATTTCTATTACTATGCAGAGGCTTTATAAATTTTATATAGTCCCATTTAATTATCTTTGCTTTTTTTGCTTATGCTTTTGATGTCATATTAAAAAAAAATCATTTCTAAGACCAACGTCAAGAAGCTTTCTTCCGCATGTTCTTCTAGGAGCTTTACAGTTTCATATTTATGTTTAAGTCATACTTCATCTTGAGTTATTTTTGTGAGTGGTATAAGATAGGGGTCTAATATTACTGAATATTCAATAGCATATAAATATCCAGTTTTCCCAATACCACTTACTGAAAAGATTATCCTTTCCTCATTGAGTAGTCTTGTTGAATAGCCTTGTCAAATACTAGTTGATCATATATGCAGGGTTCTTTCTTGGCTCTTGATTCAATTCCATTGATCTGAGTGTCTCTTTTTATGCCAGCACTATAGTGCTTTGATTACTATAGCTTTGTAACATAGTTTAAAATCAGGAATTGCACGCTTCAAGCTTTGGTCTTCTTTCTCAGGACTACTTTGGCTATTCAGGGTCCTTAGGGGTCCATTCAACTTTTAAGATTGTTCTATTTTTATGAAATATACCATTGGATTGCATTGAATAGATGGCTTTGGATAGTATGGACATTTTAACAATACTAATTCTTTCCATCCATGAACATAGGATAACTTGCCATTTATTTGTCTTTTTCAATTTTTTTCATCACAGTCTTATGGTTTTCAGTCAATATCTCCCATCTCCTTTCTTAAATTTGTTCATAAGCACTTTTTTGGTAAGTTATTGTAAATGGGATGGTTTTCTTTATTTCTTTTTAAGTTAGTTCACTGTTAGTGTATACACATGCAACTGATTTCTGTATGTTGACCTTGTATCCTACAACTTACCAAATTCACAGTTTTAACAGTTTTTTTGGAAGTCTGTAGAACTTTATTTAAAAGATGATACCATATCATATCAAACAAAAACAATGTCACTTTTTCTATTCTGATTTGGATGACTTTTATCACTTTTTCTTGCCTAGATGCTCTGGGCAGGACTTTCAGTACTATGTTGAATAAGAGTAGTAAGAGCGGACATCCTTGTATTATTTCTGATCCTAGAAAAAAAAGCTATCAACCTTTTACCACTGAGTATGATGTAAGCTATGAGTTTATCTTATATGACCTTTATTATGAGGAGGTACATTCCTCCTATATCCATTTTGTTGAAAGTTTTTTAATGAAAAAGGTATGTTGTATTTTGTCAAATGCCTTTTCTGCATATGAGAGGATCATGATTTTATATTTCATTTTATTAATATGGTATATTATACTTATTTGCTTATATTGAACCAACCTTGCATTCCAGGGATAAATACCACTTGATCATGGTGTACGATCTTTTTAATGTGAATTCAGTTTGCGAGTATTTTGTTGACAATTTAGGCATCTATATTCATCCAAGATATTGGACTGTAATTTTCCTTTTTTGCAGTGTCTTTATTGGGCATCAAGGTAATGCTGACCTTGTAAGATGAGTTCAAGAGTATTCTCTTCAATCTTTTGAAGAGATTAAAAAGGACTGGCATTAATTCTTCTTTAAATGTTTGGTAGCACTCACTAGTTAAATAATCCGGTTCTGGGCTTTTCTAATGTTGAAAGATTGCTGATTGCTGATTCAATCTCCTTTCATGCTATTGGCCTATTCAGATTTTCTATTTCATCATGATTTAGTCCTGATAGGCTGTATGTCTAGAAATTTATCTGTTTTCTCTAGGTTATCCAATTTATTAGCATATAACTGTCCACAGTAGTCTCTTAAGAACCTTTGTTCTGTGGTATCAGTTGTAATGTCTCCTCTATTTTTTATTTTTTGAGTCTTCTTTTTTCTTTTCTTTTTTTTTTTTTAAGATTTTATTTATTTATTTGGCAGACAGAGATCACAAGCAGGCAGAGAAGCAGGCAGAGAGAGGAGGAAGCAGGCTCCCTGCTGAGCAGAGAGCCCGATGCGGGACCCGATCCCAGGACCCTGGGATCATGACCTGAGCAGAAGGCAGAGGCTTTAACCCACTGAGCCACCCAGGCACCCGAGTCTTCTTTTTTCTTAGCCTAACTAAAGATTTGTCCATTTTGTTTATATTTTCAAGAAATCAGCTCTTATTTCTTCGATCTTTTCTATTATTTTTCTGTCTCTACTTCATTTATCTTTATTATTATCATGATCTTTGTTATTTCCTTCCTTTTACTAACTCTGGGCTTAGTTTACTCATTTTCTATTTCCTTGAGGTATAAAGTTATGTTGTTTGACATCTTTAATTTTTTTTCTTAATGTGTTTATTGCTATGAACTTCCACATTAGAAATGCTTTTGTTGTATCCCATAAGTTTTAGTTTGTAGTCTTTACATTATGTTTGTTTCAAGATACTTTTGATATACCACTGGTTGTTCAGGAATGTGCTGTTTAATTTCTACATATTTATGAACTTTTAAGTTTTTCTCTTGTTGATGATTCCCACTTTCACACCAGTGTGGTCAGAAAAGAGACTTGGTATGATTTCAATCTTCCTAAATGGTACATAGGACTCTCAGATCACACCCCTTTAATGTCCTCCAAGAGTAATGTGCCACTTTCCCAGCTTCTTATCCCCTCCTTTCAGTCATGCAGGTCAAAGTCCATACTCTGGATGAGGTGAGAGTGAACAGGTCTTGCACAGCTGAGAAAGCCAGGTGCTCACTCACTCGACCACTCTCACTTCCCCTCGTGGGAGAAACCGCAGGCTAAAAAGATTTATCTGGCCCCTAAGCTGTGCCATCTTGAGAGGGTGATGCAGGTAAAGCCAAACTGCTCCTCTTACCCACTCTAATGTCTAAACTCATGTATTTTGCTCCAACACTGTGCTGGAACTTCTCTGCTGGAAACCTGGACTTCTGCAAAGGTTCTCTTATCTGTGGGTGACTGTCTAAGACTGTGTTTTTAGGGACTTACAGACTGCAGCCCAGAAGGGTTAGAGCCAGAAAGAGGCCACTGAAGGGTCCACAGCCAGCACCAAGGTCCTTATAACCTAACTATCTAACACACAGTAGACAAAGCTCCTCCCTGGTCCCTTGATATATGATGCTAGATCCCACAGCTCCCACAAAGGCACTTTTGTCGATGAATGGATACCAAATTGTTATTATTGAGGTGGGGTTGGAGAGGTGCAGACACAAATGAGGAACCTCTTACTCAGTCATGTTGCTGAAGCCACTGAAAACCTGAATGTTGAAGTTCCTCCACAAGGACACAGTGAAGTAGGGACTAAGTATTCCTTGCCAACAATTAAAACAAAACATTGTTGATTTCAAAGCTGAGTAATAAGAGTGTATTTTCTTTCTTATATAGCTTTTGTTTTCACTATAGCAAACACTTGCCTTTCTTCTTACACAATCAGCCTCTGTCATATCAATATTCAAACCCCCACCAAAAAAAATTTTTTTTAAAAGGCTATTATGTCATTTCATCTTTTGAGTTTCCTCTTTCTCTAGAAACCTTCCTTTAGGGATCCCTTTCTCCAAATGAACTGATTATTCTCCAGCCTGGTACACAGCTATTATCTTGGAATTTCTCTTTGACATTCTTCTTGTATCCAAGGTAACAATTCTTTCTCTTTTCAGGTTACTTCCTCATTTGCTGGAAAAGTACATTAAATGATTTCCTAAGAAAAGAAAAGACCAATTTTCTGAGGCTTTGAATGTCTGAATTGTTTTTATTGTGCCCATCTCACTTGACTGATACTTTGGCAGAATTCTAGGTTGAGACGCTTTCAGAAACATAAAAGCATGGCTCCCCTGTATTCCAGAATGCAGTTTTCAATCTCATTCCTTTATTTGTGACCTTTTTATTCTTTTGTTTGCTTTGGGGTTTTGTTCTGTTTTTATTTGTTTGTTTGTTTTATCTCTGGAAGCTATCAGGATTTTTCTTTAACAAGTGCTCTGTAATTTCACAATTGTCCATTTTCTCTCTTTTCTTTCTCCAAAGGTTTAAATTAGTTGGATTTTAAAATCTTTAATTGATCCTGTCAGGCTTTTATCTTTCTCTCATTTTTCTGTCTCAGTCTTTCTGCTCAGCTTCTTCCAAGAATTATCCAATTTTATGTAACAATCCATCCATAGTTCAGTTACATGTGCAAGGAGAGGAACAGGATACGAGCATTAGGATAGGGAGACAGGCATCTCACAGAGGACAGCCAACTATGTATCAGAAGTTCTACTGTCTCACCTCCAACCTGGAGGAATAGGCAACTGCTTGCTGTTGCTCTGATGACCACAGAGGAGGAGCGGGCAGATAGAACAACCAGCTAGCCTTTCCATGATTAGACTCAAAGTAATTCTATATTCAGTTTCACGCTTCACCCCACTCTCAGCTACAACCAGTTTTTCCAAATCTGAGCTGAAAACCAATGTGTTTAGGGTTCTGCCAGCCTAAGAGAGTCTTCTTGTTCATATCCCATCAGTTTGCACTATAAACTGTAGACTCCACTACGGTCTACTATCTTCTATCCTCTTTCAGTTTTTCAAAACGTGTTAAAATCTTTATCTACTGTTGAAATCTCATATATTCCACACTTCAAGATTTATTCCCTATTTATTCCTTTCTATTTTGAGAGGTTGTGGCAAATAAAGAAGATAAATGAATATTACAATCCACCACATCTTACAGATTTTTTTCCCAATAAATATTTTTACTTGGAACTTCATTAATGTATAATAATTATGATGCTTATCACCACCTGTACAGGACAGACAGAGTGTCAGATCTGTGGTCAAAAATTATTTGAGGGGGCGCCTGGGTGGCTCAGTGGGTTAAAGCCTCTGCCTTCGGCTCGGGTCATGATCCCGGGGTTCTGGGATCGAGCCCCGCATCGGGCTCTCTCCTCGGTGGGGAGCCTGCTTCCTCCTCTCTCTCTCTGCCTGCCTACTTGTGATTTCTGTCTGTCAAATAAATCGGTAAAATCTTTAAAAAAAAAAAAAAGAAAAGAAAAATTATTTGAGTATTTCTGTGAGGGTGCTTTCTTTGGTCAGTTTAACATTTAAATTAATAGACTGAGTAAAGTAGATTGCTTTCCTAACATGCATGGGCCTCATCCCATCAGATGATAGACAGACTAGAATAAAAAGCCTGACCTGCCCCTGAGTAAGAATTACTCCTGCCTGCCTGTCTTCAACCCAGGCTGATTTTGTCTTCCTCCTAACTTGAACTAAAACACTGGCTCTTCATAATCATTGAGACTGCTGGCGTCCAGACTAGAACTATCATCAGCTTTCCTGGTTCTAAGGCCTTTGGACTCAGGCTGGAACTGTACCATAATCTCTCCTAGATCTCCAGCTTGCAAAACGCAAATCTTGGCCGTATTAGACCCCATAATTATATGAGTCCATCCATTCCTTATAAGAAATGAATGAATGATATATACATACACACATACACACACACACACACACACACACACACATATATATAATTCCTATTGGTTCTGTTTCTCAGGAGAACCCTGACTAATACAGATACCAAGACTGGTTCTAGAAGAATAGTTTTTAAAGATGAGTTTTCTGTATTGGTCCCTGGGTTTCTGGAATTGGCTCTTACCTGACTACATTTAAAGATGTTACTGACTTCATTTGCAAGAGAAGAGTACTGAGAGTCCATGGCAGAAAGTTCTGGCAGGAAGACATGCAAAATATCACTACTAGTTATTCCTAATCAACTTATAAGAATCAAGGACCAGGTAATTGTGCATATGATATTTTCAAACACTTCCGTCAAACAAACAAATATGAGATCAGTGGTTACTCCTAATGTCACTGGACAAAGGAGAGGGTAAAAAGAATAAGCTCAGAAACTTGAACTCTCAGCTCAAATACAACAAAAATAACCTGAAGGAGACCCTAATCTCTTATAGCCACAGGGCTGAGAACTCTGAAAATCAAACCCAGAATTTCATCCTTCAACTGGTGAGATTACAACACAAATTGGACCTCCCAACTTTGCAGGGTATCTACTACTAAAGTGAGAACACTAGGGGGATAGAATGTGATCCTGAAAGTTGGAATGAGATGTGTGGCAAGACCCCAATATCTGTGTAAGAAGAAAAGTTCTAGGTCAAATGAACAGAAGTCTAACCTGAATCATGGAGCCCCTAAATACTGAAAAGTCCTTCTTGACTGTTTCCTTTGCTGTGCAGAAGCTTTTGATTTTGATGAAGTCCCAGAAGTTTATTTTCGCTTTTGTTTCCTTTGCCTTTGGAGACGTATCTTGAAAGAAGTTGCTGTGGCTGATATCGAAGAACAAAACAAAGAGGCAACCCACAGAATGGGAGAAGATATTTGCAAATGACAGTACAGACAAAAGGTTGATATCCAGGATCTATAATGAACTCCTCAAACTCAACCCACACGAAACAGACAAACACATCAAAAAATGGGCAGAAGATATGAACAGACACTTCTCCAATCAAGAAATACAAATGGCTATCAGACACATGAAAAAATGCTCATCATCATTAGCCCTCAGGGAGATTCAAATTAAAACCACATTGAGATATCACCTTACACCACTTAGAATGGCCAAAATTAACAAAACAGGAAACAACATGTGTTGGAGAGGATGTGGAGAAAGGGGAACCCTCTTATACTGTTGGTGGGAATGCAAGTTGGTGCAGCCTCTTTGGAGAACAGTGTGGAGATTCCTCAAGAAATTAAAAATAGAGCTTCCCTACGACCCTGCAATTGCACTCCTGGGTATTTACCCCAAAGATACAGATGTCGTGAAAAGAAGGGCCATCTGTACCCCAATGTTTATAGCAGCAATGGCCACAGTCGCCAAACTATGGAAAGAACCAAGATGCCCTTCAACGGATGAATGGATAAGGAAGATGTGGTCCATATACACTATGGAGTATTATGCCTCCATCAGAAAGGACGAATATCCAACTTTTGTAGCAACATGGACGGGACTGGAAGAGATTATGCTGAGTGAAATCAGTCAAGCAGAGAGAGTCAATTATCATATGGTTTCACTCATTTGTGGAGCATAACCAATAGCATGGAAGACAAGGGGCGTTAGAGATTAGTAGGGAATTTGGGTAAATTGGAAGGGGAGGTGAACCATGAGAGACTATGGACTCTGAAAAACAGTCTGAGGGGTTTGAAGTGGCGGGGGGGTGGGAGGTTGGGGTACCAGGTGGTGGGTATTATAGAGGGCACAGCTTGCATGGAGCACTGGGTGTGGTGAAAAAATAACGAATACTGTTTTTCTGAAAATAAATAAATTGGGGAAAAAAAAAAAAAAAGTCCTTCTTGCCAGTGGAAGCAGTCTCCCTACCGTCAACAGAAAAGGCCCCTTCACTCTCAAGAAGAGGGATTAGCATAGCATTGCCTGAGGAAATTGTAATGGTCTCCTATGAGGAAGCTGTCCTGCAAGACAATGCTGATTCTCCACAGACATCATCTCCACCAGCCCTCTTCTCTGTTAGACCTATCCACTAGACTCAAATCTCAGCAGGCCCCTAAAAGTGTGACCTATAAGGAGGAAAAGAACTACTTGAGTCTTCTAATTTATCATGACAGAACATGTGTCAGAATGGATATTAAGGGTGTGGGATAATGGTGGAAGGATCATAAAGTGGGATCAGGCCAAATTTATCAAGGCACTTACTGAGTAGAGATTCTGCATTCAATGCTGCAGGTTAGGGATTTAGAAAAAGCTTTTAACAGTTTGTTGGTTAATCAACTAAAATATGCTTAGCCCATGCTGAGCATGTTGGAAATGCTAGACGTGTCTTGGTTAAAGGCAGGAGAAATGATTCAAAGACTTAGGGAAAGTTGTAATGTTAAGAATGAGTTTGCCATTTCAGACCCATTCACTCACGCTGGAGGGGTCCAGCAGACACACACCTTTCACCATAACTGTGAGAAATAAATTGTGAGGGGAGTCCCTGCAGGCCTAGATTGCTGTATCATCACTCTTATCTTAGGCCACTTGACATTAGGAAGAGCAGTCACTGAACTGGCACACAAATGTCACGGGAGTAATTGAATGCCAGGGGTAGGGGCAAGTGCAAAGGCACTCAACTGCAAAGGCAAGGTGGATATGATCACCATAATAAAGAGCAAAGTCAAAGAAGCAATCAGAAAAGTCTGATTTGCACAGACCTAAGGCATTGATCATGGTGCTCCTAGAAATAAAATGAGAGGAAGTGTACCAGTAAATTTTTACTACATCTGTATAAGCAGAAAAGTTCGAGGTGAAATGAACAAAACAGTGTAATAGGCCCTCAATCAACTGCCAAACTTGAGCCTTATTACACACCTAGAACCCCCTACATGAACGGGGGGACTGGTCCTCTTCAGGTAGACACTTGATTCACAGCCCAAAATGTATACTCTTACTCTTTCTCCAATCCTTCCCCAACAGGATCTATGGCCATATACCAGGGTAACCCGGCATTGTGCAAAATGAAAATCATCAGACCTCTCAGGAACTACTGGACACTGGCTCTGAACCGACACTGAATCCAGAAGACCCAAAACATCACGGTGGCCTACCAGTCAAAGTAGGGAGCTATCAACGGAGCTTCAGCTCAGGTCCTCCTCACTCACAGGAGGCCCACTGCGTCCCAAACCCATCCTGGGCTTATTTCCCCAGTTCCAAAATGCACGACTGGAACACACACAATCAGCAACTAGCAGAATCCCCAAGCTGGCTCCCTGACCTGTGGAGTCAGGGCCATTATGGCAGGAAAGGCCACCTGGAAGCCACTAGAACTGCTACTACCTAGGAAAACAGTAAACCAAAAGGAATACATACCACAATCCAGGAACCACTGCAAAGTCAATACCACCATTAAGGACTGGAAAGGTAATCCAGGTCAACTAAGCTATCTGGCCTGTGCAGAAGACAGACAGATCTTGGAGAACAAGAGTGGATTATCAGGAGCTGAAGCAGCTGGGGAGGTAACTGCTGCTCTAGCTACTGTGGTTCTATTGCTTGAGCACATTCATGGATCTCCCGGCACCTGGGAAGCAGCTGCTGACCTGGCAGGTACTGTTCTCTCCACCCCAGGTGCTAACGATCCCCAGATACACTTTGCTTTCAGCTGGCGGGGCCAGCAACACACCTCCAAGGTCCTCTCTCAGGGGTACAGCAACTCTCCAGCCATACACCATAAGTTAGTTTGGGGGGATCTTGATCGACTTTTTCTTATTTTACAGAAGAAAGATAATTCCATCCATTCTATGGATGCCATTACCCTGACTGAACCCAGTCAGCAAGAAGTAGCAACGCTGAGGGACCTGGGTGATTCAGTGGGTTAAGCCTCTGCCTTCGGCTCAAGTCATGATCTCAAGGTCCTGGGATTGAGCCCCACATCGGGCTCTCTGCTCAGCAAGGAGCCTGCTTCCCCCTGCCCTGCCTGCCTCTCTGCCTACTTGTGATCTCTGTCAAATAAATAAATAAAATCTTAAAAAAAAAAAAATAAATAAAGAAGTAGCAACATTATAGATCAATCAGTAAAACAAACTGCATGTCAGAGGTGGAAAACAAATCTGAGAAAAAATCCGGGGTCTTCTACATCTGTGAAATTTCTAGGAGCCGGTGGTGTGGAACACATCTACAGTTCCTTTCAGAAGTGAAGGATAGGGGCGCCTGGGTGGCTCAGTGAGTTAAGCCGCTGCCTTCGGCTCAGGTCATGATCTCAGGGTCCTGGGATCGAGCCCAGCATCGGGCTCTTCACTTAGCGGGGAGCCTGCTTCCTCCTCTCTCTCTGCCTGCTTGTTACCTCTCTCTGTCAAATAAAAAAATAAAAATCTTTGAAAAAAAAAAAAAAAGAAGAAGTGAAGGATAAGGGGCACCTGGGTGGCTCAGTGGGTTAAAGCCTCTGCCTTCGGCCCAGGTCATGATCTCAGGGTCCTGGGATTGAGCCCCACATCGGGCTCTCTGCTCAGCAAGGAGCCTGCATCCCCTTGCCCTGCCTGCCTCTCTGCCTACTTGTGATCTCTGTCCGTTAAATAAAAGTAAATAAAATCTTTAAAAAAAAAAAAAAAGTGAAGGATAAGATGTTACATCAGGCCCCACTGGCAATTAAAAAGAGGTAAGACAACTAGTGGGCCTTTGACTTTGGAGGCGATACAGTCCTGATCTGGGCATGTTACTCAAGTCCACTTACCATGTGACCTGAAAAGCTGCTAGTGGAGTATGGACCAGAGCAAGAGAAGATTCTGCAACAGGTCTAGGAGGCCACACAAACTGCTCTGCCAAATGGGCCCTTGCTCCAAAACATTCGGTGATGCTTCAGGTATCAGTGGCAATAGGAATGCTCTCTGGACCTTCTGGCAGTTCCTCAGAGGTGAACAACACTACGTTTGTACTTAGGATTTTGGAGGAAAATCCTGCCATCCTCACCAGATAA
The DNA here is from genome assembly GCF_020171115.1 of Neogale vison. Classification (NCBI taxonomy): domain Eukaryota; kingdom Metazoa; phylum Chordata; class Mammalia; order Carnivora; family Mustelidae; genus Neogale; species Neogale vison. The sequence goes on from NC_058101.1 coordinate 176,960,051, forward strand.
CTACTCTCTTTTTTAGATACAGCTCGTGGTCTGCTATGGAGGCCTTTCTAGACTAAACACTTAACCATAAGCTACCAAGTTACCACAGGACCTGACTGTCCATGAACTATCCAGTCATGTTCAGGACCATGAACTGGGTGTTACCTGACCCACCAAGCCTTAAAGTCTAGCAGGCACAGTAATATTCCATCATCAAATTAAAGTGGCAGATACATGGTAAGCTTGAGCAGATCCTGAAGGTAATAGTAAGTCACACAAAGAAATGGCTTAAGCACCCACAGTCTCCCTTACTGCTTAACTATCTTCTCTGTCCCAGACTTTAGACCAGAACTACACCATTAGCTCTTCTGAGTGTCCAGCTTGCCTACTGAAGATATTGGATCCTAGGACTTGTTAATCTCCAATAATCTTGTAAGCCAATTCCATATAAAAAAATTCCTACACAGGGTGCCTGGGTGGCTCAGTGGGTTAAGCCTCTGCCTTCTGCTCAAGTCATGATCTGAGAGTCCTGAGATCGAGGCACACATCAGACTCTCTGCTCAGCAGGAAGCCTGTTTCCCCTCTCTCTCTGCCTGCCTCTCTCCCTACTTGTGATCTGTGTCTCAAATAAATAAATAATTTTTTTTAATTTTCTATAAAAAATCCTACACACACACACACACACACACAAACATATATACATCCTATTAGTTCTGCTTCTCTGGAGAACCCTAATACACTGACCAATATTTCTCACTTATGCTTAGACCAAAACCAAACAAATACCTAAAATAAATGAAATGTGCAAATGTTTAGGAAATGCTTCAAAGCCTTTACCACACTGAGCAGAATGCACAACACAACAGCTAAAAGGTATCTGGGCATGAAAAAGGAATGAGTATTATCCTACTTCTCTTAAAATTTAAGTCCATTCTAGTGGCTCTCTTTATGAACTCAATGTTTGTACTGTCTCAAAATTCAGATGCTGAATAATGGTATTTGGAGATGAAGACTTCTGGAGGTAATTAAGTTTAGATGAGGGTGGAACCTAGTCTGACGGGATTAGTGCCTTTATGAGACACCAGAGAGTTTGTGCTCTCTTTATTTCTCGCCCTCCACATGCACACAGAAAAGGGGTCATGTGAGCACACAGTAAGATGATAACCACCTATGAGCCAAGAGAAGAGGTCTAAGAAGGAAATGTACCTTAATGGCACCTTGATCTTGGGACTTACCAGGCTCCAGAACTATGAGAAATAAATTTCTGTTGTTTAAGCCAACTGGGAGCTAGTATATTTTATGGCAGCCTGAGTACACTAAAACATGACCAGTAATGACTAGTCTCAGGCACTGAAGCTGAAGAAAGCAGAGACTATATAATAAAATTTGACTGCAATGATGTCTATTTTATTTTTTTGTTTGTTTCTGTATTTTGTTGACTTGTTTTCTTTTCCTTTTTTCTTTTTTAATTCTATTCAGTATGATTTCTCATCTCTCTCTCTCTCTTTTTTCTGGTAAACGTACCTAACTCTTCACCTCCCCTCACAGTCACGGATTTAAAAGAGGACTAAGCATGTGGCAGAGCCTGTATTCCTGTATTCTAGACCCCACCAATCATACTGTTTTATACTGCTGGACATTACAACCGGCCCTTCAAGTGGTCCCTTATATTCCCTTCCCAGGAAGTCTTGATTTATAGCTGGAGGGAAAAATAGCCCTACCTACCTCAAGGGTACTGGGAAAATATGAGGGTTTTTTCCTGCTATATTGTAAATTTCTGTATGCACTAGAAGGAATAAAGCCAACAAGAGAGAAGTGATATCAGCAAAATGACCTCATAAAACATCCCTTAACAATAACCCCCACCACACACATAATATTTTGAAATCTATCCATGACAAAATGCCTTTGCAAGAGATCTGGGATCCAAATAGGAGATTATGAAACCCCTGTGTAGTCCAAGACTAAGGAGAGCCATTTTGAGAAGTTAGGCTTTTACACTAGGAAGCTGACTTACCAACCATGGTCCTGGCTATAGACTCAGAAGCAGTTCTATACCCTGAAGGGCTACAGACCCATCTGGCTTTAGGTCTGTCACCAGCACCAAATACCAAAGCACCCGAAAGGAGTCACACCCACATGTGCATCAAATAGTAGGTATACGGACCTCAGTCCCAGCTGTGGTCCATGAACTTTAGGCCCCCTTGACCACAGTCTGGGAGCCTCTGGAGATAAACCTGTCAAACACAGATTATAGAATCTTAAAGGGCCCTATACTCAACTCCAGTCCCCTCCCAGCCACTCTCCTTGAACAGGCCTGTTGGCACAGGGACCATGCAGGAGAAAGTCCCATCTGTGCCCCTTGAGCACTTGAAAAGGCCCTATAATCAGCTCTGGTTTCTTCAAAGCCACAGTCTGCCAGTAGCCTGAAAGGTCCAGTCCCAGTGGGAGACACTCTTGTCAACCACCCCAGCATTTCTAAAAGAACCGTATACTTGTGAACCTAGCAACCACAGTCTGTGAATACACTTGCTGGCACAAAGATCCAAAAAGAGACACTCTGAGCTAGAACCCCAGAAAGCCTCAAGGGCCCTAAACTTGGCTCCAGCCCCATCATAGCCATACCACCAGATCCCCCAACCAAGGGACCCACCTCCTGCAATCCCAAAGATTCTGAAGGGGATCTGTACTAGGTTTCAGAAGCTCCAAGCCTTAGTCCACAAGCTGTCCTGTCAGCACAGAGACCCAATAGTAGATGCTCATCCCTGCACATCAAGAGATCCTGAACTAGCCCTATCTTCTGCTCTAGTCCTTTCCACTAGTCAGGGAGCAGTCCTGGCCACTCAGGCACCCATCAAGTGAATAAACAGCAATCTTCTCAGGTCCCTCCCTAATGGGAGCCATACCAGTCCATGAACCTGGTAATAGGCTGGTGTCTGAAGACCCAACTGCAGACTCTGAAGCAGACCCTTGTCTTAAGGCCACCCTACTTACTGAACAAGGTACTGAAGGTAGTTCAATCCACTGAAGGACCAGTCAGCATCTATACCTACCAAAGCCCCTGAAAACAAGACCCCACTGGGGAGCTGTAACCAGCTCCAACCCAGCCCAAGTAATATTCCAGAGGTAATCCCATCAACATAGAAAATAGACAGGAGGACCTTACCTCATGAAACCAATCTGTAAAGACCAGAATAAGTGTTTGTTTCTTCAAATACACGTCCATCAATATAATACCACATGGAAGAATCAGGGGACTATGACCTCACCAAAAGAAACTAATAAAGTGCTGATAAATGACGCTAAAGAAATGATGATCTATAGGTTACCTGACAAAGAATTAATAATCATAAAGAAAGTGAATGAAATGAGAGAGAATACAGACTTCTAAACAAAATCAGAGAAACAATGAATGAATAGAATGAGCTTAATAAAGAAGTAGAGACCATAAAAAGGAATGAAAAAGAAAACCTGCAGGTGAAGAAAACAATGACAGATGAAAAATGTAATGGAGAGCTTTAAGAACAAATTTACTCATCCAGAAGAAATAATCAGCAAACTCAAAGACACACTGCTTGAAATTAACCAGTTAGATGGGGTGCGTGTGCGGCTCAGGCAGTTAAGCATCTGCCTTTGGCTCAGGTCATGATCCCAGGATCCTGGGATCGAGCCCCCCCCAACAGGTCCCTGATCAGCAGGGAGTCTGCTTCTCCCTCTCCCTATGCCCCTCCCCATGCTTGTGCACATGCTCTCTCTCTCTCTCAAATAAATAAAATCTTAAAAAAAAAGAAAAGAAAAAAAAAGCCAGGTAGAGAAACAAAAAGAAAAAAGACTTTTTTGAAAAAGAATAAAGAAAGCCTATGTGAATTAAGGGACACCATTAAATGAACAAACATTCATATCATAGGAGTCCCTGAAGAAGAACTTGGTAGAAAGTTTATTTAAAAAAATAATAATTGATCTCTCCCCAAATCATGGGAGAATATGGACATTCAGGTATAGGAAACTCAAAGAACTCCATGAAAGATCAACCACAAAATTACTTTGAGACACATTAGTCAAATATTAAAAGACAAAAAGGAGAGAATTTTGGAAGAAGGAAGAGAAAGTGGCAAGACTCATCACGTATAAGGGAACCCCCATATGGCTACTAATGGATGTCTCTAAAGAAACCTTGTAAGCCAGAACAAAGTGAAATGATACAGGCAATGTGCTGAACAACAAGAATAAAAAATTGCCAACCAAAAATATTATACATGGCAAAACTGTCCTTCAGAAATGAAGAAGAGCTAAAGACATTCCCAGACAAACAACGGAAGAGTTCATCACTACTACCCCTGCCTTTCAAGAAATGTTAAAGAGAATCCAAGTTGAAATGAAAGGATACTAGCAATATGAAAACATATAAAACCACAAAACTCATGGTAAAAGGAAATACATAGTCAAATTCTGAATACCTTAATACTATAATGGTATAAAATCACTTTATCTCTAGTATAAAACTTAAAAAATAAAAATAACGTATTAGTGGATGCATAATATAAGAAAATGCAAAGTATGACATCAATAGTTTAAAATATGAGAGAAGTAAAAGTGTAGAGCTTGTATATGCAATTGAAGGTAAGTTATTATCAGCTTAAAATAGACTTATACCTACATAATGTTTTATATAAGCCTTATGGTAACCACAAGAGAAGGAATATAGTAGACAGGCAAAAGATAAAGAGAAAAGAATTAGAGTATACACTACAAAAAAAAATCACAAAGGAAGACAGGAAGAGCAGAAGAAAGGAACAAAAAAACTGAAAAACAATGAAATGGCAATCAATACCTACCAATAATTGCTTTAAATATAAATGAACTAAATTCCCAATTAAAAATACAAAGTGGCTGAATAAATTAAAAAAAAATTAAGATCCAACAATAAGCAGCCTAAGAAAAGCTCACATTAGTTGTAAGTGCATACAGGTTGAAAGTGAGGAGACAGAAAAAGATATTCCATGTAAATGGCTATACTTATATTACATATAATAGACTTTTAGTCAAAACTGGTTGCAAGAGACAAAGAAGGTCATGAAATAGGGATTAAGGAATCAATTCATCATGAGGCTATAACAATTTTAGATATTTATGCACCTTACATGGGAGCACCTAAATATTTAAAGCAAATAATAACAGAACTGAAGGGAGAAACAGCAATATAATAACAGTAGTGGACTTTAAAACCCTACATTCAACATTGGATAGATCATCAGAAAGAAACTTAGTAAGAAAACAGCAGACCTGAAGAACTTTATAGACCAAAATGGATCTAACAAACATGCAACAGCAGCAGAACACATACTCTTCTTAAGCACACACAGAACATTCTACAGGATACAACTTATGTTGGGCCCCAAAGCAAGACTTAACAAATTTAAAAGATTAAAATCATATCTAGTATCTTTTCCAATCACAATTTCTGATTTCTGAAATCAGAAATTTGTGAGAGGAGGAAAATGGGAAATTCACAAAAATGTAGAAAGTAAACAACAGGACATGGCTCAGTTAAACATCTGCCTTTAGGTCGGGTCATGATCCCGGGGTCCTGGATTGAGACCCACATTGGGCTCCCTGATCAGCAGGGAGTCTGCTTCTCCCTCTCCCTCTACCTACGCCTCCACCTTCTTTTGCTCTTTCTGTCAAATGAATAAATTAAATCTTTACAAATAAATACATAAATAAAAGTAAACAACACACTCCTGATCAACCAATTCTGCCACTTACAACAAGATGCATAGAACTTGAGGGCATTATCTAAATGAGTAAGTCTGAAAAAGAAAGACAAATATCGTATGATCTCACTGACATGTACAATCTTAAAAAAAAAAAAGTCATACTCAGAAACAGAGAGTAGAATGCTGTTTTTCAGAGGTTGAGGAGTAGGATAAGTGAGGAGACGTCAATCCAATGGCACAAACTTCCAGTTATAGAGGAAGTTCTGGGTATCTAATATTCAACATATGATTATAGTTAACAATATCATATGCTTGAAAGTTGCCAGGAGAATAAATCTGAAATGTTCTTACCACCAAAAAAAAAAAAAAAAAGAAAATATATTTATGTGAAGTAATAGATGTGTCAATTAACCTTACCGTGGTAATCATTTTGCAATAAATACATGTATTGAATCATCACAATTATTATACCTTAAACTTATACCATGTTATATTCAATTATATCTCAATAAAACCAGGGCAGGAGAAGGCAGAAGAAGCACAGGGAGCCAATAAGGGAGAGGCAAAGACAATAAGAGAGAGGCAAAGATGAAAAATACTAGAAAGAATTGCAGGAACATTATTTGTGATTCTGGGTTCCAAAACTCTTTATGGGACTCTTTGACTTAAATCAATTAATTTCTTGTTATCCTTCAATTTAATCTTATCTGAGTTTTTGTGAGACCTAAGAGTACTGATTATAATCCACAGAGTAAAATTTCATCAATGCAAAAAACATCAAAAGTATACAGTTACAGAATACAAAATGAAATTAGCCCAGGAATATATCTAAAGAAAAATTTAATGTTACCAGATGCTCCAGGAATGTAGAGATAATTTAATGTTAGGGAATTTATTGGGATAACCCAGCACACATTAGTAAGTCAGAAGTAAATAATGATTACTTTAATAGTATCTAATATTTTTAAATATTTAATATTTTTAATATCAAAAAAACTACTCATAAAATATAAAATCATTCTTTTTTTCTTATTAAATAGGATTAAAACAATACTTCACTAAAGAAAAAATACATCTACCCCAAGCCATTAGCCAAAATCATACATAACCTGAAAGATTAGATGTATTCCCATCCCAAGATGGTCAAGACAAAGATGTACGCTATCAGTATTTGAAATTATTCTGGAAGTGCTATCATTGCCATTACAAATTGCATATATAATATATTATCAAATATATCTATCCAATATATATATATATCCAAAACAAATCCAAATTGTAAATATCAGAAAGGAAATGAACATATTATCATTTACAAATGATGACTGTTTACCTAGAAAATTCTAATATAATTAATAGAAATATGTGACACCAAGTGTATGGCTGGAAACAAAATAAACATATACAAACAAATTTTTTTCTGAATATCAATAATACCTAGTCAAAAATGCAAACAAAATAGCTTTTCTTGCCAATAAAACCAATTAGAAATTGTAACATAACAAATTAGAAAATTTAACAGAAGAAAATGGGGCTGTTCATAATAGCAATAAAAATACATCCAGCAGGGGCGTCTGGGTTGCTCAGTGGGTTAAGCCCCTGCCTTTGGCTCAGGTTATGATCTCAGGGTCCTGGGATCAAGCCCCACATCAGGCTCTCTGCTCAGCAGGGAGCCTGCTTCCCTTCCTCTCTCTCTGCCTGCCTGTGATCTCTGTCAAATAAATAAATAAAATCTTTAAAAAAAATACATCCAGCAATAAAACAAACAAACAAAAAAAAACCAGAAAAACCTGTAAGACTAAATCTAAATCTTTAAAAGGCCTCCCAAAAATGGAGACACATACAATGCGTTCCTATCAGAAGACTCAATAATGTAATGATGTCACTTTTCCCTATTATAAGTTTTAATGTCACCCCAACCAAAATAAAAAGCGCTTTTTAATTACATTTTTAATTTTTTATACCCTGACAAAAATTATCTCAAGTTCATCTGGAATGATAAATGAATTAAAATATCGATTTTCCTACTTTTCTGTAGGAAAAAAGATTGAATGGGCATTTGCATGACCAGATATTAAAAATATATTATGAAACCAATAAAAACTGAAACAAGGCAGTACAAACATGAGTAGTTAGAAATATCAAAAGCATAAAGACAAAAAAAACAGAAATGAAGGCTTGAATATATACAAATTTAATAGGTAATTTAAATAAGATTTCAAATTAAAGATTAATTTAAATAAGACTTCAAATTAAAGGAGAGAGATTATAAATGAACCATTCTGAAGAAAATGACATTAGAACTCAACATACAATGGTAATTTCTGAATGAATAAATGATAAAAGGGGAAAAAGAATGCCAACCTCATACTGAATATACTCTACATTCTCCTAGATTAAAGGGGAATTAAATGAAAAATAAAATCTACTAGAAAATACCAGAGAATAATGATCTGATATTATACTGAGAAAGATCTTCAAAAGTATTTAAGCAAAGTTAGAAACCATAAAGGAAAGGAATAATGGATTTGAATATATAAAAATTCAAATATAGCAAAAAATTACTAAAAACTAAAGAAAGAGGCAAGAAATAAACCAGGCAAAAATACTATATATATTTATATCTATTATATATTATATATGTGTTATATAAATGACATTATATATGACATAAATTAATAAAAATTCTTTTAAATCAGTAAGAAAACAGACCAATTTTTTAAGCAAATCACAAAAGGAACCTCTGCCCCTACCATTCGTGGTCTCGCTCTCAAATAAACAAATATATCTTAAAAATAAATAAGTAAATAAAGCATGCACACCCCATTATAGTAGTTTAACCTCAGAAAACAAACATAATATTCTGAAAGTATTATTTATAAAGCTATTTGCCTTAGCACTGTTTATAGTAACTACAGCAATTGAGTTCTTATAGTGGCAAAGGCAGGCACAAAAATATAAGGGTCTTTTTGGAAGAAGGAAGAGACAGAATTGGTACAGAAAGCTGTAGACATTAAGGTAACTTGCAAGTCCACCTGTCTTCTTCACATGTCGTGTTATTAGTCATTTATGTTCTCTCCCCCTCCTTCTCCTCTTCTACTCTCCTTTAAGTTGGTTTCTTCAACTTGCTCAACACTCCTGCTCCCCTGTATCTCTTCTGTATGACTGAAGTTTGCCATAACTCTTCTTGACCTGCTCTTAATTCATGGCATCGCTAAAGAATTCTTACAGTTTCTGCACTACTCTTAATTATCTTAACATATATTCTCCCCAAAAAGTAATTTGGCCTAACTCATCTTCTCATACAGAAACCACTGGTAGGAAGTGAGGAGCTGATCCAAACCACAGTGATCAGGGTAGCAGGGAGCATGGGCAGAAGTGCACTCTGCCATTTCTAGTGCAGAAACACACAAACATACACACCCACACAACCCTGGCAATCACCTAGGTGCTCCCACACAGCAGACTCACTAATAAATTATAGCTCATTGATCAGAGAAAGAAATATGCACAGTATATTTCAACACACACCAGGGGCTATAATACAGACTGTCAGTGAAATCTGGATAGTAGAATAACAATCATTCTTAATTTTGTCCTTGGTGGCTTTGTATTTTCTAAAATCCCTATAATAAATATCGATTTCTTTTATAAATCAGAAAAGAACTTACTTTGTATAAGGTTTTTTTAATTTTTTTAACTTTACTTCATAAAGAGAAAAATCATTTTGATTACCTTTCCATCATCACATCTTGTGCCTTCATTCACCATCCCAGGATCTGGAACATCTGATCCTAGCTGGAAATCCACACCCCAACATTTGGTGCCTTTACTGGGAGTCTGAATAATAGCGGGAACGATTCCAAATACAGGCATATCTTGTACATTCTCACACTGAAGCTTTCCACACAGTGCATTCCTATAAAGATAGAGGAATAATGCAAACATAAAATATACCCAGTGTAGATACAAAAGGAAAATTGTGTATTTTGATACATAAGGAAAGTTTATTTATATTTAGCTGAAGGGAATCTCAACAGAGAAAGTATATGAGAGCAAAGACTTCAAAGCAGTTCTCTTCAAATATGGATAAGAGATAAGTGGATGCTAACATGGAGATTAGCAGGGTACCAGGTGGTGCTCATGCTTCTTCTTCCCCCACACCTAATCTCTCTTTACTATCTGTCTAGAGCTCGAAAAAGTCTGAGGAAAAAGTTGTTTATAAATATAACTTTGCAAATGTTTTCACACATATTATTTCAAAATAATAAGACTATACCAAAATTTAATTGTGACTTCTTATAGAGTTACAGTAGGGAGAAAATTAGATTCTGTACTGTAAAGTAAGAAAAGACTCCACACTTCTTGGCTTGGGTTAACTCTTAGTTACTTAAAGACTCAACTTATTAATTCACTAATTCAATTCACTGGTTCAGCATTACAACAAGCATTATGAAGGTATGCCTAACTATAATTCTTATCACCAAGGCTGTGTTAGCTCAATACCCTTCCTATAACCTTTCATAACATGCTCAATACCACTACCATCAACTCTGATGATGCTATATTGAAATCTTCTACTTGACTGTCTTGTGATCCAAGCAACTACCCTACACTTGAATCTCCTTTACGGTATCACTGCCAAGTGATAGAGGATGTAATTTTCCTCAAATTCACCTACTCTTCTAACTCACTAGTCCCTAAAAATTTTCATTCTAGATATCACAAAACTATTTTACTTCTTGAGTTAAAATCTATCTCCTTAAAACTGTTCCTCATTGGTCCCAGACCTTCCACATGAGATCACACAGCTAATGTCTTTTCCTTCTCCCACATGGCAGCTATTTTAGGACAATTATCATGTAGTTCCTAAATACTTACTTCAACAGAGCAATACCCTACAATCATTTCTTATGGAACAAGGAACTCCCCCTCTAAAAAGTTCATTTGTCTCACAGCCTCTTGAAGCACAGTACTCAGAATAGGGCATGAAATTTCAGTTATAGTCTGATAAGCAAAGAACAAAATGGAGCTCACATTTCCTTTATTTTAGATACTGTACTACTATTAAGCCCAAGATTACAGCAGCTTTTTTTAAAGATTTTATTTATGTATTTGAGAGAGAGTGCACAAGCAGGAGGAGGGACAGAGGGAGAAGCAGACTCCCCAGTAAGCAAGAAGCCCAACACAGGACTTGATCCCAGGAGCCTGGGATCATGACCTGAGCCAAAGGCAGAAGCCCAACCTACTAAGGCACCCAGGCAACCCTACAGTAGCTTTTACGGTAACTACATTACATTATTGATGCCCTTGAACTGATCACTAGCTAAAACCCCTATTTACTTTTTGCATATACTATTAAGTCTCCTCTTCACTCTATCCTGCACTCGAGATAGTAATTCTGTCACAACTTTACATTTATTCTTAAGTCACCAATTATTTACTAGTTAACTTGAATAAAGTGCTTATACTTTCTCAGCTTCAGTTCCTTCATCTGAAAAACAAGAGATAAATAACAATGTCTATCCACATAGTTGGTTGAAATTAGATAGGAAAATCTCTAAAACAAAACATAGTATAAAGCAGACCTAAGTTAACATCTGTTGGAGCCTACCAAAATTCACATTCCTATGATATACTTAGGTTTCGTGTGTAGTACTGGTGACATATTAAAAAGCGGTTACAAATCAGTAAGAAAAAAAATAACCATGTCCACAGAAAAGATTAGCAAAGATACAAAACAGGCAATTCAGAAAATAAGGAATGCAAGCAGCCAACAAAGCTAAGAGATTGTCACTCTTACATTATAAAGGAAAATTCTATTACAAGCCTCAATAGAATAATTGCTTCTGGCAAGGATCATCAATGCATGCTAAAACCACAAAGTAAAACACTGGTGGGAAACTGGCTATTCATATGGTATAAAATCATCACTCCTCCACATATTATCTGATAGCTGTAATGGGCAAAACAACTCTACAAGTTGCAAGATCTTGTCATGGCCACTTAGTATCACTAATAAAATGAATTTATCCAGAATTATGTGCCTCCTTGACCTAATGTGCCAGTTATGAAGTATTCTTCCCTAAAATGTTTAACCTGAATTAAGACTTTAAATTTAATTAAGACTGTAAACTTCTGATTTATAGAGAAATCAAGGGATAAGACACAAGTTAAACAACAATGGAAAGAAACTAACAAATCCAGATCATGGGCCATTCTAAAAGGCCACTGGCCCAGTTATTTCCTTAGGGCACTATCACTAAAAAGAAAAAAAAAAATGAAGTAGACTATTTTAGATTAAAAGTGACTTAAGTGACATAACAACTAAATGCAATGTATGATTCTTAACAGATCCTAATGTGGGAAAAAAACAGCTATGAAACACAATTTAAGGACAACTGGAGAAACCTTAATATTGACCAGGTATTACATGATAGTTGGAAATGATCGTTCTTAGGGCAGTGGTTTGGACATAAAACCTTCCCATGGAATTAAAAATACTAAAAATATATTAAGAATAATAATTTGGAAAAAAAAAAGAATAATAATTTGACTTCCCCCCAAAAAGTGTTACATAAATACAAGAGAACTTATATCTACAACTACTTTTAAAACTATGTAAGATAGATATCAAAAGTCATGTTCATATCCCCTTTTGAAATACTTTGATTTTTTTTTAATTTTCCCTCCATCTACTCTGTTTTATGTATCAAGAAAGGTAAATTCTGAATATTCTGTGAAATACACCATATATTAATAACTAATTGCTAAAGAATTGGAACAAAATAAATTGACTAAGATTAAGGGGGGAAAGGTACACAGCAGTAAGAACACCGGTAAGAGGGCATCTGGTTCTGTTAAGAAAGATGGGGAAGTTGGGGCGCCTGGGTGGCTCAGTGGGATAAGCCGCTGCCTTCAGCTCAGGTCATGATCTTAGGGTCCTGGGATCGAGTTCCGCATCAGGCTCTCTGCTCAGCGGGGAGCCTGCTTCCCCCTCTCTCTCTTTGCCTGCCTCTCTGCCTACTTGTGATCTCTGTCTGTCAAATAAATAAATAAAATCTTAAAAAAAAGGGGGGGGGGTGCCTGGGTTGCTCAGTTGGTTAAGCGGCTGCCTTCGGCTCAGGTCATGATCCCAGTGTCCTGGGATCGAGTCCCACATCGGGCTCCTTGCTCGGCAGGGAGCCTGCTTCTCCCTCTGCCTCTGCCTGCCTCTCTGTCTGCCTGTGCTTGCTCTCTCTCCCTCTCTCTGACAAATAAATAAAATCTTTAAAAAAAAAAAAAAAAAAGAAAGAAAGATGGGGAAGTCTTTGAACGTAAGGTGTGGAGGACTGAAGAACATGCCAGCCAGAAGGAACAGCATGGACGGAGGCCTTGTGGCAGAAGGACCACATGTAGGCCGCCACAGCTGGTGTCTCACAGCATTTAATGGCTGAGTAGATAAAGATGAGCCTACAAATAAACACATTCAAAGAGCAACTGGAAACATAGAAAAGAACACTAGAAGAAATTTCCACACAGAAGCCAAGGAAAGAGGGAGGTTTCTTCAAGAACAAAATGGTCAGCATAGTTGAATGCTACTAAAAGTCAAGTAGCATGAAGACCTAAAAATTTCAGTTGGATTTTGCAACATGGAGATCACTGTTGTTCTACTTAGCAAACATTGTTTCACTACAGTTGCTTAGACTAACTGGTGAAGTAGGGGGTGGAGCCGGGAGAAGAGATGCACAGTATTTCAGAATAATTTCAATTACACAAAATATCAGTGTGTGCATGTATAGTGCACAGAAACAAAAAGAGAGGAAGAAATACACTGAAATTAGTAAATATATACCCATGGAGATTATGGATGACCTTTTTCTCATTTACAATTTTTAAATAATTATTAATTATTTAATACACAAATACTACAGAAACAAGAAAGTTTTAATCTGTCGCTTTAAAGTTATAGAGAGTGGGACGCCTGGGTCAAGCATCAGTTAAGCATCTGCCTTTGGCTCAGGTCATGATCCCAGCATTTTGGGATCGAGTCCTGCATCGGGCTCCCTACTCAGTGAGGAGCCTGCTTCTCCTTCTGCCTGCTGCTCCCTGCTGCTTGTGCTCTCTCTCTGATGAATAAATAAATAAAATCTTTTTAAAAATGAAAAATAAAAAAAAAAATTACAGAGAGCAAGAACATAACAACACCCAGAATGAAGACTGCAGGTACCTTTATTTACACATTTATCAATCTAATCTTTTAATGACAAAAAAGAAGAGGAAGAATGTTTATTTGAGGTTCTTATTGTAGAATAAAGAAAACCAAAGATTCTACAACCTGTTAGATTTTAGGCAATGAACATCAAAAGAAATTAATTATTTTACTAGTTTTCAGAGTCCCTCTAAAGCTTTGTTAGAAAATATTTAAGTTTGAAAATTTCAGTACTTAAGGGGGAGAGAGTAAGCAGTTGCAAGGAACTATAAAAGATATTAGAGATGACTGGTCTTACACTCTTGCACGTTCCTTCACAGCCTTGCCTTCACTTACCCAGTGGCACACTTCTTGTATTCATTGCCAGAAAAGCCACAATTGCCAAATCTGTCACCTTTAGAATTCACATCAATGAAACAATCTCTTGGGGCAGCCTTGGCTTCTGTAACATTAAAAAAAAAAAAAAAAAGTATGGCAATTTAATGCAGAAATAGAAGTATTCCCTATGTCAACCCACACACCAGAATGAACTGCCTTAACACCTTCTAAAATGTTTCAAGCCTCACAGGTAGAACATTTTTGTTCCACTTTTATGCTTAACAACGAAATGTAAAAGTAAAGCTTAGACAGTATTTAAAAGTTAGCCTGGGCTCAAAGAAAAGTCATTAAAAGAAATGCCATTAAACAAGATGAAATTACAAATAAATGAAAAGGTGCGCACAGCCTGGTGGTGGTCTCGGAGTATGTGTTCTCAGCCTCTCCAACACGTACCTGCTGCCTCGTTAGATCAGGCTGGGAAGGGCTGATGAAAACACCGCCAGCAATTATTACCGGTTTTTTTCATTTATCACATTTGGATGCTGAATTTAGATGCCCCCCACTCACAAGACAGATTGGCAAACAACCATGACAGCTGAGGAAATAGCGAACCATTCTTGCTTTCTTCCACCTTATGTAAGTGTTAGCACTTCATGTTCAGTTCACCTGCCAATTACACATTCCTAAAAAACTTTCCTTGAAAATATTTTTTTTCCTTGAAAATATTTTTAAGCCAAAATGCCAGTGCTTTCTACTGAAAAAAGTAGTTCACTTGTCTATCTTACACATCTATTGCTATGCTGTTTTGGTTAAAAGAAAATGACTGTGGGGCGGGGTGGGGGGAGCTGGAACGAGAAAGAGGCAGAGGACCACATGACATGGAAAGGGAACGGAAACCTTCCACACAGGGCAAACAGCACGTGGCAGCATCCCTAGAGGGGCCCTTCCACAGAACAGAAGCTCTACAAATTCCAGATAATCTCCAAAAAGAAAAGTCTAGTTCACTTAGTCCTACGCTTTTCCGTAGGCCTCCATGAAGATGGCATCATTGCTAAATAACAGTATTCAATTTGTTAAAATGTAACTGTTATAATTTTTTAGTCTGCAATGAGTGGCTTATTTTTGCAAAATGGATCAGAAGTTGACAGATCTCCACTATTCTATCCTATGACCTGATTAACACAAATACATCCCATTTAATTTTTTAGTCCTCTTCGCTCAATCCCTTTCTGACCCACCGTAAGATAAGGGCTGTAACACAACAAGAGACAGAAACTAGAGGCAGCAGAAATCTGATCAAAGTCAACATCTCGTTTCTGAGAGATCTAGCATAATACTCATGAAGGAGCTTCTTTTTCATTTTTTTTTTAATTTTATTATTCATTTGAGAGAGACCACAAGCAGGGGGAGAGACAGAGGGAAAAGAAATAGACTTCCTGCTCACCTGGGAGCCCTATATGGGGATCAAACCCGGGACTTGGAGATCACGACCTGAGCTGAAGGCAGACATTTAACTGTCTGAGCCACCCAGGTACCCATAACTGATCTTCTTAACTGAGACAAATAAAAATAAAAACCGAGGATTCGGGTCTCCTTTCCTTTCCTTCTTCTCTGTCCCTTCCTCTTTCTTTTCTTTTTTAAATATGTATTAATCCCCGACTAAGTGTCCCATGCCCTGATTTAGTTATGGATGTAGTTTACCAGTATCTCTCTGGAAAGATACAGAAAAGCTGTTAGTAACTCTCTGTTGCCTTAACAACAAGCTTCAACAAACATCTAGTGCTCACTTATTGATTCACTTGAACGTTTTGTTGTTGCTGTTTTTACAGACTCAAGAGAGAAACAGAAGAAGATAGGAAAACAAGATCCCAGCACGGTTGGGGCATAAGCCCATCAGTGTCAATTATCAAACAAAGCAATCTGCCTCATTATGCTGAAAGCAACCTTTTCCTTGAGAACCTCAATCACCTGAACCCGAGGAAGGAAACAAGAGATGCCATACAATAAATACTATCACTGCAGGAATACAGCATCAGTGTGTAATAAAAACCAGACTAACAAAAGGTGCTGCCAGGCCTCAATGTACACTCCCTATGTTTTTTCACCAGAACTACTGCATTATAGCTACTTGATATCCCTTTGGCATAACAAACAGCAAAGTCAAAGAAGCAATCAGGGGCGCCTAAGTGGCTCAGTGGGTTAAAGCCTCTGCCTTTAGCTCAGGTCATGATCCCAGGGTCCTGGGATAGAGCCCCGCATGGAGCCCCGCATCGGGCTCTCTACTCAGCAGGGAGCCTGCTTCCTCCTCTCTCTGCCTGCCTCTCTGCCTACTTGTGATCTCTGTCTGCCAAATAAGTGAATAAAATCTTTAAAAAAAAAAAAAAAAAGAAGCAATCAGAAAAGTCTGACTTGCACAGACCTATGGCTGCAAGTCTGCAACTGCCAAACTTGAGCCTTATTACACACCCAGAACCCCCTACATGAACAGGAGGATTGGTCCTCTTCAGGTAGACACTTGATTCACGGCCCAAAATGTATACTCTTACTCTTTCTCCAATCCTTCCCCAACAGGATCTATGGCCATATACCAGGGTAACCCGGCATTGTACAAAACGAAAATCATCAGACCTCTCAGGAACTACTGGACACTGGCTCTGAACCGACACTGAATCCAGAAGACCCAAAACATCACGGTGGCCTACCAGTCAAAGTAGGGAGCTATGGAGGTCAGCTATCAATGGAGCTTCAGCTCAGGTCCTCCTCACTCACAGGAGGCCCACTGCGTCCCAAACCCATCCTGGGCTTATTTCCCCAGTTCCAAAATGCACGACTGGAACACACACAATCAGCAACTAGCAGAATCCCCAAGCTGGCTCCCTGACCTGTGGAGTCAGGGCCATTATGGCAGGAAAGGCCACCTGGAAGCCACTAGAACTGCTACTACCTAGGAAAACAGTAAACCAAAAGGAATACATACCACAATCCAGGAACCACTGCAAAGTCAATACCACCATTAAGGACTGGAAAGGTAATCCAGGTCAACTAAGCTATCTGGCCTGTGCAGAAGACAGACAGATCTTGGAGAACAAGAGTGGATTATCAGGAGCTGAAGCAGCTGGGGAGGTAACTGCTGCTCTAGCTACTGTGGTTCTATTGCTTGAGCACATTCATGGATCTCCCGGCACCTGGGACGCAGCTGCTGACCTGGCAGGTACTGTTCTCTCCACCCCAGCTGCTAACGATCCCCAGATACACTTTGCTTTCAGCTGGCGGGGCCAGCAACACACCTCCAAGGTCCTCTCTCAGGGGTACAGCAACTCTCCAGCCCTACACCATAAATTAGTTTGGGGGGATCTTGATTGACTTTTTCTTATCTTGTAGAAGAAAGATAATTCCATCCATTCCATGGATGCCATTATCCTGACTGAATCTAGTGAGCAAGAAGTAGCAACACTGTAGATCAATCGGTAAGACAAACTGCATGTCAGAGGTGGAAAGCACCTCTGATTTTTTTTTGAGAAAAAATCAGGAGTCTTCTATCTCTGTGAAATTTCTAGGGGCTGGTGGTGTGGGATATATCTATAGTTCCTTTCAAAAGGGAAAGATAAGTTGTTACATCAGGCCCCACTGGTCCAGAAATCATGACCTAGAAGTGGAAGTGGCACCACTCTTTCTCCTAGTGACCCTCTAGCAAAATTTTTGCTTCCTGTTCCTACCACCTTATGTTCCTGCTAGCCTAGAGGTCTCAGTTCCAAGAGGAATGCTTCCATCAGGAAACACAACAATGATTCTACTGAACTAGATGTTAAGACTTAAACATAGGGTGGCTGGGTGGCGCAGTCGTTAAGCATCTGCCTTTGGCTCAGGTCTTGATGCCAGGGTCCTGGGATCGAGCCCCACTTCAGGCTCCCTGCTTGGCTGGAAGCCTGCTTCTCCCTCTGCCCACTCCCCCTGCTTGTATTCCCTCTCTCACTATCTGTCAAATAAATAAATAAAATCTAAAAAAAAAAAAAAAAAAAAAAAAAAGACTTAAACCCAGCCATTTTACACTTCTCATACTTCTGAATGAACAGACAAAGAAGGGAGTTACTGCTGTCTGAACTTTACTACCAGGTAGGAAAGTAGTCTACTTCTCTATTGTGCCAAAGTAGCACTGGACAGCTACACACAACAGAGATAAGGGAGAATCTCCGTGGAGACCTCATAGGATGACTCTTAGTATGCCCTGTGACTGAGACCAATGGAAAGCTACAGCAACCCAATTCAGGTCGCGCAGCCCAGAGCCTTCAAGAATAAAAGTTTGGGTCTACAGGTTAAAAACTACGACCTACTGATGTGCTTGGTGAAGACAAAGGATATATGGAATGGATAATGAAGAAAGTTGTTAAACCTACAAACTATGACCACATGACCAGTTACAGAACCTAGGACTTCAATTGTCATGAGTATTTCTTCCTTTTTGTCATAAATGTATTTATAATCAGAAGTCCCCACAACCGGGACGCCTGGGTGGCTCAGTTGGTTGGACGACTGCCTTCGGCTCAGGGCGTGATCCTGGAGTCCCGGGATCGAGTCCCACATCGGGCTCCCAGCTCCATGGGGAGTCTGCTTCGCTCTCTGACCTTCTCCTCGCTCATGCTCTCTCTCACTGTCTCTCTCTCTCAAATAAATAAATAAAATCTTTAAAAAAAAAAAAAAAAAAAAAGAAGTCCCCACAACCGACTTCCTGGGTCCAATTAATTTGCTAGAGCAAGCTCACAGAACTGAGAAACATTTTTACTTACTAGATTACTAATTTTTGTAAAGGGATATAACTCGGGAATAGCCAGATGGAAGAGATACATAGGGGAAGGTGTGAGGAAAGGGGCTTGAAACTTCCATACCTTCTCCAAGTACAACTTTCCCAGACTATCCACTTGTTCACCAAGCTGGAAGCTCTCAGAACCCTATCCTTTTGGGGTGTTATGGAGGCTTCACTGCATAGGTATGGTAGATTAAACCACAGGCCATTAGTGATTAACTCAATCTCTAGCCCCTCTCCCCTTCCTAGAGGTGGGGGAACTGAAAGTTCTAACCCTCTAATCACACTGGTTGGTTCCCTGGGCAACCAGCCCCCACCCTTGGGTTACCTAGGAGCTTTCCAAATGTTATTTTATTAACACAACAAAAGATACATTTATAGCTTTCATCACTTGGGAAATTCCAAAAGTTTCAAAAGCTTGATGCCAGGAACTGGACGAAGATCAAATATATTTTTCTAATTATAAATCATAGTATCACATCAATCCGCAGAGCTTTAACTAAAATCATAATAATCCACAGTAAAAGAATGAAGAATGGAAAAAGACCAAGAATATGATGGCAGTTGACAAGGGTTAAAAGGAGGAAAGAATTTTAAATTCTCATCTTCCATAGTGAGAAATTAATGGTTAATACCTAGAATGGAAAAATCAAAAAATGGCATTACCAAGAGATTATCTAAAGACCTGAAGCAAATAATGGAATAATCAGCTAGAAAAAGTGAAAAGTGGTTGCCCCAGTGAATGGGGCTATTAGGTGGAAGCACACTTTTTCATAAAAACTTATTTTTAAAAATCTGGCTCTTTATATGTACATAAATTTTGATAAAAATGAAAACTTTAAATAGAGAAAACGGGAAACTTTCAAACATCCTAAATATCCATCAGCACAAGAATGGATTCCATTTACATAATAAAATACTCTAATGTACTGTGATCTAAATGTATCATAATATATTGACATTTTAATCAAACATATCAAAAACATTTTAAGTGAGCAATGAAAATAGCAGACCCATATGTATATAAACCCATACTTTTTATATGAAATTATTAAAACTAGAACATGATACTAAGTAAATATATATTTATTGTTTATATATATAGAATAGAAAGGTGATAAAAAGAGAGGGAATGAAAAGTAAAAACCATCAACTGAATTTGCACATATCAAATTCATGAAGAGGACTGGTCATGAAGAAGGAAGGAATTTCAGAAAACTGAAATTTTATCAATAATGTTGTCTTTACATTTTTAACAGAAACTGAAGCACAAAATCAAAACAACCAATTACAATTAAAATTAAAATGTCTTACTTGAGCCAAAGATGACTTGACACTGAGCATCGTAATACTGGCACATGCCATTGTAACAATAGGCTTTGTTATTCTGGCAAGGATATCCATTCTGAATAAAAACATCTGGCTGACAGAACTGAGAAGAACCATTGCAGTATTCTGGAACATCACATTCATTGGTTTTTCCTCGGCATAAAGTACCACCTGGAAGGAACTAGGGTAATAAAATTTAAATTAAACAGGAATATCAGGACAATCTCTGCAAATTAATCAAATCTGAAGCCACAGTATTTATATCTATAAAAAGTTCTAACAACAACAAAATATTAGAAAACCAACAGAAATATGAACAAAGTCTGGTAACAGGCAACTCATAAAAGCCATGAAATACAGAAAATGAAAAAAATATAACCTCACAATAACCAAAGGAAATGCAAATTAAAACTTTAAAAGCACTTCACACTTAGGGCACCTGGGTGGCTCAGTCAGTTAAACATCTGTCTTCTGCTCAGTTCATGATCCCAGGGTCCTGGGATTGAGTTCCACATCAGGTTCCCAGCTCAGCAGGGAGTCTGCTTCTTCCTCTCCCTCTGCCCCTCTACCCCACACCTGTTCATGCTCTTTGTCTCTCAAATAAATAAATAAAATCTTAAAAAAAAAAAAAAGAAGAAGAAGAAGAAGAAGGCACTTTACGCCCATCAGACTAACCAGGATTATAATACTTGCTAGCAACCAATGTCAGCACAGCAAGAATTTGATTACCCTGCTGGTAGAAGTACAGACTGGTACATTTGTGGAAGGTATATAATATGTGTCAAAATTTTTAACATGAATACTCTATCCCAACAATTCCACTTATAAACAAAAATTAGAAGCAACCTAAACAGCCGTCATTAGTTGACTCAATAAAGAAATTATGGTATAGCCACATAAAACAGTATTAACTACGTAACCATGTAGAACTATATGAATAAAGTCTATTCTTACTGAAAAAAGTAGATAGTAAAAATAAGTGTATCTGTGTTCACACACTTATACACAATACATATACACATGCATTCACATTTATATAGGAAAAGAGTATGTAAAGTTAACAAATTATCAATAATGGCTACCTGAGGAGGGTAAAATGATAGAGCATCTTTCATTGTGTATTTCCTATACTTTGGTATTATTAAATTATTTATTAAAAAAACACAGATTACTTTTTTTTTTTTAAGTAGACTCCATGCCCAGCGTGGAGTCCAACACAGGGCTTGAATTCATAACCCCAAAATCAAGACCTGAGCTGAGATCAAGAGTCAGACACTGAACCCACTGAGCCACCCAGGTGCCCCAGATCACTCTTAAAATCAGAAAAAAAAAGGTTCTCCTTAGAATAAAAGTCTCACAAGACCACTTGTTATAAAAGAAAGTAATTCAAAATTATAAACAAGTGGCATGAAATTTTTCATAAAATCATGTAAGAAGAATAGTGCTCTCTTACAGATCAGAAAACATGAATTTTAATATATCCCTATTTGTCCTTTTTCTACTTTTTTCCAAATAGGGAGGAATTCCTTACTGTAGAGAGTAAAATGGAGTCTCTTCCGTCAAGCAGGGCCCTGTGTCAAGCAATGACCCAAGTAGTTCAGGTACTGCCCCTAGGAGATATCATCCGGGACACATGTCAGCTGACACCACCAGAACTGATAAGAGAATAACCAGAAGAGGTCTGCAGAGACCCAAAACTCATTAAATCTCTTTAAAAAGGGAAGGATTTTGGCAGCAAACCGTCAGACTCTTCAGACCTTGCTGCCAAGGCTCTGCATGATTAATCTCCAAATAGAACGTAGAGCCTTCACCACTTGAACATCAGAAGCAGTGAGTGCAGAGAGCTGACCCAGACCAGATGGAGGCCTTGCCTCAACCACACAGTTCCTTCACTTCACACAGTTCCTTCACTTCAGGCGCCCTTGGGCTACCTTGTTTGTTGTGCGCCTTGTCTTCTCTCCTGCTCTGGGTGCTTTGTAAGGAGCCTAGTTTCATCACATAGTGAACTGTCACTGAGTTTGGAATCCTGAACCTGGTTTCTGACTGTGATTTAACTTTGCTTATGACTGAATAAAACTGACATCATAGAAAGACACAACTCATGTTGCTGGCAGGATTCAATGTCATTGACTCATCATGTGTTAGAAATTTTAGAAGAATCAGAAAAGACTCCTAAAGTCTTGCTTGAATTTGACTATAGCTGAACTGAAAATAATAAACTGGGCAATAAATTTATGTGAGTACAGAGTTCCCCAGAATCTCACTGAGAATGAAATCCTAAGGTATTGGCCCAGGCAGGTGAAAGAAAGACCGGTTCTATGCAGGGAGCAGTCAGCAGCCAAAGATGTCTGGGGTTACGCCTTTGTCTGTCAGGCACGAGACAGAACTAGCCAAAGCTGAGACCAAGGGACACTGCCTCAGATAGGCACTTGGAGGGCCAAGAAAAATTAAATCATTTGTAGGTACTGCAAAGATATATGCCACTACTGGCCAAATTAATCTATAACTTGGCAGAAAGGCGTGAACAAAAATTATTGAAAAATCTGTATAAATATCCTAGGGTATAAGTGGGAACTAGAGCTTTACATAGTTAAGAAATTGTATATAGCAGCTGCTAGGTTATAAAAAAGGAAGAAAGATGTGTGCACTAGGTAAAAGCCTAAAAAGGATGGTGAAAAGGGCCCAGAGGCCTGACACCATATTTTGTATATACTTTGTATACTTTGTACTTCTATACATTGTATAGAAGACCTGTGGAACTCCGTAGAATTAGAAGTTAGAAAGAAGCTCACAATCAGGACACCAGGAGATGCAGTCATGGATCTGAAGGATTCTAAAAATGTAAAGCCCTTAGTGTCCCAGGCGCCCACTGCAGAGGTTCCCATCTTACCGATAAAAACCATCTTGCAGTTAGGCCAGGGCAGACAAAGGGCAAAGGGCTAGCTAATTAAGTAATAAGGCAGGCCAAATCAATGAATAATTTAAAATTTAAAGGACAATAACCCCTTAGGACCCCAGGACCCCCATCCTGAGGATCCAGGAGACTATGATGACCCTGGGGCAGGGGGGCCAGAAGGAGGATAAATTATAACAGCAGACCTATAATTACCAGGAAGAAAGTATCGGGTTACAGTAATGGACAAGGAGAAAACCTGTGGAAATAGCAGAGGACAAGAGAATACAGTCGTGCTCCACCTCAAAAGATTAGAACAGATTTTTGTCAAAAACATATATCTGATACAGACTGGATGCTTCATGTATGGGATAATGGGGCAAATACAACAGCATTATCGGGGCAGAGGTGCCTCAGATATCTTCTTTAGCTGAAAATCCCTCTTTAAACCAAGGAAATGAAGGAGAAATAAACCACCAAAATTCTATCACTCTGGGACTGGATTGCTTTGGCATGGAGAAAAGTAAACTCTTATCTAGACCCCACGAAATTTGGAGATAAATAGAATTGGACTGACTTAGAGCAGGCTCAACTGCATTGCCACCAATTGGTTATTCCGGTTCTGATCTATGACACTCAGGGAAGATTCACCACATCCTTTGAGGTGCCAGGCACTAACGGGATTAAAAGAGCACTGCTGTTAGGAGTCCCGGAAAACATAAAGATGTCATTTATGAATGTGCTAGCAGGATGCCATACCATGCAAGATGTAATAAATACATGCAGATCATCAGGCACACATAAGATAACATTGACAGCTCAGGAAACAGCAATCACATGAGCGGGATGTATCTAGGCCCTCAAGGGCACCTGAACTACTCACAAAATGAACACATAGGCAATCATCTGCGGAAAGAGACAGAGCACACCAGAAGGTCCACAGGTAATAATACTGTGCAGGTATCTGCAAACACAACGAGCAGACCATTTGCAGATAGTGGACACAAAATTATCTGAACTATCAAAAAAAGAGGGAACAACGAATATATTCAGAAAGAAATCAAAATATCAATAAGAAGTCACATGGAACAGAAATTAGTTAGAAACAGAGAGCCAAGAAATACAGAAAATAATAGAAATTGATACAAAAATAGAGACAGAAGAGGAGGAAAAAAGAAACATTTCACTGAAACCATTAAAAGAGGAGCAAGTATACCAGCAAAGGGAACAACAGATTAACTAAAATGTTCTTCATAGAAAACGAGAGGACCTCAGAATGACTGGAAGGCCACCAAATCCAGGGATAATAGGCCATATGTGCAATTAGCATTAAAAATAGGAAAGGAAATAAGAACAGACATATTTTTGGTAGGTACAGGACCCCAAATATCATTATTAAAGAAAGAAAGACCTAATAAAGGAAAAACTATTAATGCTGAAGAATCAGGAGGAAAAATCCATAGAAACAGAAGTATTAATGTAAGAACAGAACCTATGAGACATACTTTTGTGAGTGCACTGCAGCTAGAAAATATTACAGGAATGGATTTAATTCCAAAATTATATGAGGAATGGATGCCATTCAAAAGAAATAAAAATAAGAATATACGCTTAGCATAGAACTCCCCAAACTCCATAGGGAATCATTTACTAAACAATACCCATTAAAATGGGTATGTAAGGAGATAACAGAAAAAATAATGGAATTATTAAAAGACAGTACAATTATTCCAGGAATGTCATCCAGTTTTATTGTCCCACATGTCCAGTGTTAAAACCTAGTAGACAATATAGGGTAACAACGGATTATAGAAATCTAAATAAAGTATCCCCAAAATCAATGGGAGCATTACCTGACAGAGAAGAAGTAATTTAAAAGATAACTAGTTACAATGGAAAATATTATGTGACTATAGATATGTCAGACATGGTTTTTGCAATACCTATTATAGGAGAAAGCCAGGAATACACCAAAGTCTCATGGGAAGGCAAACAATATCAATTTGTAAGGTTGCTCCGAGGATATTTAAAGAGCCCAGTATAGCACATACTATACTGTCCACTCATATAGAGCAATCATTGTACAAATCTCTAGTAATAGTCTATGATAACATAACAACAAAAAATAAGGAGCAATTAAGACAAGAAAAGGAAAAGTTAATACAGGATTTAAGGGAAAAGGGATGGACTATTAACAATGAAAAAATATCAGGCCCAGACACTCATTGTAAATTTCTAAGAATTCAATGGTCTTCTGAAGGAAGGAAAATGCTAGATAAGGTTAATAGATAAAATATAAGCAATAGGACCACCTAAAGATAAAACAGAGGCACAGAGAGTTAAAGGCTCATTTGGATATTGGAGATAGCATCTACCATACCTTAATATAATCTTAAAACCTATTTACAAAATAACTAAAAAGGCACCAATTTTGAATGAGCAAAACAACAGGCTTTAGATACATTAAGGGATTTTGTTAAGACATTTCAAACAATATACTATCCAGCAGTAGGAGAACCATTAAAAAAGAAATACTGGGGCGCCTGGGTGGCTCAGTGGGTTAAGCCTCTGCCTTCGGCTCAGGTCATGATCTCAGGGTCCTGGGATCGAGCCCCGAATGAGGCTCTCTGCTTAGCAGAGAGCCTGCTTCCGCCTTCTCTCTCTCTCTCTGCCTGCCTCTCTGCCGACTTGTGATCTCTCTCTGTCAAATAAATAAATAAAATCTTAAAAAAGAAAGAAAGAAATACTGGTAAGTAGAGAATATGGTACATGGTCCCTGTGCACAAAGAAGGAACACAAACCTAATTTTCTACCAGTAGGATTTTGGACCACAAAGTTCCCATATTCAGAACACAAATATTCTATATTTGAAAAACATACATGGTAGCTATACGAAGCTTTAAAAAATATAGAACCTCTAACGGGAAATCAAAAAATAACAGTGTCAAGTCATATACGCTTGCTCCACTGGATAAAACTGAGCCCAGAAGAATGGACAGGTATCCAAATTGATTCAAAACTAACTTGGAAATGGTATATCCAAGAGACCTCTTTCCAGAGACAATCAAGACTCCACACCGAGGAAATATATAAGAAGGAAACAGACTTGCCAGAATTTATTCCAAGGGAAGGGCAGGCAAATCCATACTCAAAACTTAGGGAAACAGGACCCACCCTTGTCCAAACGTCTATCAAATGCCTGGTTTACAGAGACATCAGCCTCCACAGTCTCTGGAAGAACAACTGACAGCTGTAGCACAGAGACCCGGGACAATCTGATACTCAGGGAGAAAGGTAGGACTCAATCTGCACAACATGTAGAATTAACTGCAGTAGTATTGGCTGTAAGAAAATCATTAAAGGAGAATCAAAGCACCATATATATTTTTACTGACTCATGGGCAGTAGCCCTATGGTCAGGAAAATGGCCAAGAAATGATTCTAAAATAAATGCCAAAGACATATGGTCAAGAGAATATTGGGAAGAATTATATATAGCTTCAGAGAAAATTAAAATTTGTTACACATGTGTCAGCACATAAAGAAGTCAACACAGAGGTATCAAAATATGAGGCTGATGCATTGACAAGAGACATTAAGGCAACAGAAACAAAGGAAGGTTTAAAATTAAAATTAAAAAGAAATAAGAAAGGATGGAGACACACATTGCCACCAGTAATGTTACAAAGAGATAGGGATGGAAAATGGGAGGTACTCAAAGTAATACCAACAGAAATTTAAAAAGACAGGAAACTAGTATCACATAGATAAGGAAATAACAGAAATACTAATAACTCCACATACAATTATGGAAATACATAGAAAGCATACATAGGAACACACGCCTTATATAAATGGTTCACTGAAAGAAATCTTAAAAGTTATTTGGCAAGAAATAAAAAGAACATTAAAAGAATGCATCACATGTAAAGAGGTGATACATAAACACAGGTACACTGCATCAATAGATACATACCACAAGCCTACCACATTTAATTTTACTATACAAATAGACTTTACAGGACCTTGAAATCACAGCTATCAACAGATATATACCACTACCATGGTAGACCCATATACAGGATTAGGGATAGCTCTGGTTGCCTCTAGCCCATCAGCTCATGCAACACTAAGAGCTCTAGAGTCAAGGGCAGTTCACTTTGCAGCACCAGTAACAGTAGAAAGTGATTAGGGAACTCATTTGGCAGCCACCTTAGTTTAAAAGCTCTGTGATCTACGGGACTTACAATGGAATTACCATCTAGCCCACAATCCTATAGCTGCTGGATATACAGAGAGATTTAATGGATTATTAAAAACAGAATTATGATTGATAAGAGAAACAAGGAAGTTTTTAACAAGGCCTGGATATAGCTTGCTTTTTGCTAAATCAGAGAGACAGGTTATAAAAAGATGGTCCTCATAAGATGTTAAACAACCCTGCCCCAGACACGGAAAAAAGGGAGGTAACAATAGACACACTTAGCACAGAAACATTTCTTGGACTACAGGGGCTAAAGGACAGTTGCAACTTAAGAAAATCCAGGACCTTGCTCCTGTAGACATACCTTAGAATACCTGAAGAAAAATTACATACTAGAAGGGCTTTCCACTACAGATCAGAAAAAAAAAAATCTTTAGGGGTGTCTGCATGGCTCAGTGGGTTAAGCCTCTGCCTTCGGCTCGGGTCATGATCTCACGGTTCTGGGATCGAGCCCCACATCGAGCTCTCCTGCTCAGCAAGGAGCCTGCTTCCCCCCCCCTCTCTCTACCTGCCTCTCTGCCTACTTGTGATCTCTGTCAAATAAATAAATAAAATCTTTAAAATAAAAAAGCTGATACATATTTTTATGCTCCTGGTTATTACTCTGTACTTTTCATTATAAGACAAGTCTAATACACGCACACTTACATTATCAGTTGGAA
This sequence comes from Neogale vison, assembly GCF_020171115.1. Taxonomy (NCBI): domain Eukaryota; kingdom Metazoa; phylum Chordata; class Mammalia; order Carnivora; family Mustelidae; genus Neogale; species Neogale vison. Next base: position 176,988,205 of record NC_058101.1, read on the forward strand.
CACAAAAATCCAGTGTTGATCAAGTTTCCTGCTAATGATGCTGCTGGGCAAAATATTACTTATAATTATCAATATTCTCCAGATTCTCTGTCTTGCTGAACTAATCAGATACTTCACTTATTGCCACAATAGAAATTGCCACATTGGTAACAGGACCCAACCACGGTGTAGAAAAATAGCTAATTACACCATCTGCTTAATTAAGACATCACTAAAAGAATAAGGTTTTTTTACATTAGGAGAGAAGAGAGAGACAACAATTACCAGACTCAACCACACCAGACCTCCTAGAATCTCCTGAAAAGGATCTAGATTTGACACTTAAAATTTGGGAGGACAATCCAGATATGGAACAATACTTCTCATTCATCTAACCATCAGATGCACAATGGGTAGAACATACGTGGTCAGTACAGCACCCTAACTGTAAAAATGTAATTAGAATTGACTCATCTATACTGATTTATATAGCTAACGACTATTCATGCATTACCTGACCTACTACCCACTGACAAAATAAAACTTAGAAAACCTTTACAATTCCTGGTAGGACTAGGCATCATCTCTAACTTAATTATCTCAGCAATTCAGGAAGCAGAAATCCAAAGTTAAGCAAGAATTATATGCACTCAAAAAATGTGAACCCCTTACACAATACAGTAGAAAACTTAGGTTCCAAAATTTTCTCAGCATTTAAAGAATTACATTCTATTGTCCATAGAACTATGTGTGATTATCATGCATACCAACTGGAATTTAAGTATAATAGCGACCATAAGATTCAGGCCCTGCAACAAAATTTACTTAATCTGAGAAATACCTATTTGAATGAACAATTAAAAATTAGTTGCTAAAGAATCAATAACCTTCTTGAGAGAGCATGGAATGATATCAGAAACATTACAGTAACAGGAAAAATGTCTTCTTCTAACTGGACTGAATCTCTTTTACAATTAGACCTCTTGAGACCATCAGGTTGTGACAATACAGGGCAATGTAAACTTTCACTTTTAAGACTATTGGAGGGCGCCTGGGTGGCTCAGTGGGTTAAGCCGCTGCCTTCGGCTCAGGTCGTGATCTCAGGGTCCTAGGATCGAGTCCCGCATCGGGCTCTCTGCTCAGCGGGGAGCCTGCTTCCTCCTCTCTCTCTGCCTGCCTCTCTGCCTACTTGTGATCTCTCTCTGTCAAATAAATAAATAAAATCTTTAAAAAAAAAAAAGACTATTGGAGGTCGAAGCCTACTAGCATATTACTCATATGCTGTGCAACAACAAATACAAGGTAATACTGCACTCTGGCAACGTGTATAACCCTATGGATAGATGGATATTCATGATCCAAAGAAATGGTATTTCAATGATCTCATAACATGTACTATACCTGGCATGAATTGGAAATCAATGCTAATCTTTTTCCTTTAACAAAAGCACCCACTGAAAAGTTGTTTTTTAACATAGGACTCTTTAACTGAATAATTTGTGCTAATGTTTATTCAGAGGTTAAATTCTTTAATCACATTAAAATGAAGGATACTACTATCACCATAAATAATGAACGTATTAAAATATTGTATGCTATTAATATAACATGATAAATAATGTTACCAAAATGGATACCTACATCTCAGAATATTCATACAGAGTTCTTCCAATATCTTACCATACTAAAATAACAGAAATACCTTGGGTTAAAACTGACAAAATTGATTAACTTTTGGATGAAAACATGGAAGGACTCAAAGCAGACCACAAAACCTTAACCAACAAGCTAACCCATTTAAAAATGCTACACAGGCCCTTCATGCAGCTTCAGCATGATTAATATTAACTTAACTCCATTAAACAAAGACATAGAAAACATAATAAATGTTCCTTTCTAGAATTGTTAGCAAACTCCTTCAAACATGTGATTTGTTCTGACTCATGGTCTGACTAAAAACCTTTAAAGATGGGATGGAATTATCTCTACACATTTGGGAATCCATTAAGGAAATTCTTCTATTACTTTCAGTTACCACTTTTGTTATATATCTTATTAAATATGCTATTAGAATGTTAAATATGCACTCTTACTCTTAAAAAGAAAAAAAATCACAGAAAGACTATGATTCTCGATACCCTCACTGTTCTTTTTTGGATACATCAAGAGTCTATACTGAAGATTCCATATGTATTTTTTTGATTTTTATCTTCTTTTTGTTTGACTTTATTCAACTAAATGTGACTCTGAGCTGGAGTTCTTATTCGTGTTTGCTTGATTCATTTTAATGTATCTATCTTGTTTGGATCTGATGTGCTCCTTATCTTATATGGTTTGAATTCAATTGATTTTGTTTGATTTCCATTGAAAACTTGATTAAGTAACCTAAACATGTCTTTTGCTATGTTACCAAACTACTCTTGCCATCCTGCTTTAACACATATTTGACTCCTGGCATGGCCCTTAGAGAATTTGCCAAGAGGAATCATGGGGTAGAATGTAGAGAGCAAAATGGAGTCTCCCACGTCAAGCAGGGGCCTGTGTCAAGCAATGACAAGAGCAGTGCAAGTACTGCAGCTAGGAGATAGCACCAGGACCCACAACAGCTGACCCCCCGGAACTGATCACCAAGAACCAGAGGAGGTCTGCAGAGACCCAAAACTAATTAAATCCCTTTAAAAAGGGAAGGATTTTGGCAGCCAACTGTCAAAGTCTTTGTCTATGACCACCTAAAAATGGTTAACTGCCGCTGAAGGCTCTGTCCCAATGATCTCCATTATCTCCAAACAGAAGCAAGATCCTTCACTGCTTGAACATCAGAAGCGGTGAGTGCAGAGAGCTGACCCGCAGACCCAGGCCTTATCTCAACCACACACCCACAGACTGACTTCGAGTTGGTTCATTCACTTCCTGCGCCCTTCTGTTATCTTGTTCCTTGTGTGGCTTGTCTTCTCTCCTGCCCTGGGTGCCGAGTAAGAAGCCCAGTTTCATCACATGGTGAATTGTCACTGAGTCTGGAATCCTGAACCTGCTTTCTAATTGTGATTTAACGTTGCTTTAGGATTGGATAAAGCTGACATAGTGGAGAGACACAGCCCATGTGTGTGCCTTCACAGCGGTTTCATGACACTTACCCAACAGTCTTTACAACAGTCACCATATGCACATTCAGCAGATGATTTAAGTTTACAAGTACTTCCTTCACAACAAGGGTCAGATTCACACTCCTGTGAAAAGAAAATAACTGTCAACAAAGAAAGGAGTCATTGTCATCAATTTTCATTAATCAAAGTCTTATCGTAGATCTAGTATCTTCTTTCTAACTGGGCTATAGCAGTCACTCTCTGGAAAATCACTTACTATCCTTCTGAAGTTATCAGTGACTCTTCAGCGACAACCATTGAAAGCAACATCTTTCAAAGGACTGAAATCATACAGAGAATGCCTTTTTGTCTGCTGGAACTGCCAGAACAAGATACCATAGACTGGTGGCTTCAACAACAGAAATTTATTATCTCAGAGTTCTACAGGCTAGAGGTCCAAACTCAAAGTTCCAGCCAAGTCAGGTTTTGGGAAGGACATTCTTCCTAGCTTTGCAGACAGCTGCCTTCTCGCTATGTGCTCAGGCTCCTCTTCAGTGTGGATGGTCTGATAGAGAGAGCAAGAAAGCTCCCTGGGGTCTCTTCTCTTAAGAGCAATAACCCTGTCAGATCAGAAGCCCATCCTTCTGACTGCATTTACCTTAATTACTTGCCTAGAGGCCCCATCTGTAGATATAGCTACACTGGGGGCTAGGGCTTCAACATATGAATTTGGGGGAGGAGGATACATTCAGTCTTACAGTTTCTTTAATCATCACAGAGAATTAAGCATCCACCAATACCTTTCTCTTCATGCTCAAGGTCTGACTTCTCTTATGGGTGTGTCTTCACATTATGTGACCATTCTTTTTACCTCGCCTGGCTTCTCTCACCCCACTTTAAACCTCCATGTCTCCCTATCACACACACACCCCAAATCCCACAACCTCCTACCCACAGAGACACCTCCTCTACATTCCAGCTAATGTGTTCAGGTCTGAATTGTTTGAGGGAGAAGGAGAAGGAGGGGGAAAGAGTAAGAGAAGGGACAGAAGGAGGAGGGGATGTGAGGGGCCCAAGGAAATAAGCTTTTTTTCATTTTTGAAGAATATTTGTCCTATGACGAAATTCTAGGATGACAGTTTCTTCTATTGAGAACCGTAAATATGCTATTCTATTGTCTTCCGGCCCTTAGCATTTCAGGGGGGGAAAAATCAGCTGCCATTCATATCTTTGTTCCACTGGTTTTTATTGGCTTCTTTCATTATTTTCTCTTCATCTCAGCACTTTGATTACAGTACACCTAAGTAAATTTTCTTTGTAATGATTCTGGCATGGGTTCACTTGGTGTTCTGAAATTGTAAGCCAATGTTTTTCCCTAAATTAGGGGGGTTTTAAGCCATTATTTTACTTTTTCTCTCATGCTGTCTCCTGAGATTTCATTAACAGTTACATGACTATTTGATATCTCCTACATGTCCCTGATGCTCTGTTCATTTTTCTTTTTGACTCTTCTATTTGTTCTTTAGATTGGGGTATTTCTTTTGATCAGTTTTGCCCACAGTGACTCTTTCCTGCCGTATTAGTCTCCTATTAGTTCTAGCCAGTGAAACTTTCATAAATTGGACTTCTTGGTTTTCTGTAATTTCTATTTGGTTCTTTATTATAATTTACATTTATCTCTAAAACTTTTTATCTCTTTAATCATGAACACCATATTTTTCTTTAATTCTCTGATGATAAACAGGGGAATACAATTCATAGCAACCTTTTTCTTTTTTTTCTAATAGCAAAATGTTAGGAAAAAAACAAACTCTGCATGGTTAGACAAAGGTTAAACAAACTCCAGGCAGGCTGGTGGAAATAACAGCATAAACATTATTCCAAGTTCTCTGCAGTAAAATCCACCCAATGGAACAATACTCATAAAAAGGAATGAAATATGAATACATACAACAACTTAGACTGACCTCAAAGGCATCACATTCTCAAAAGAGAATATATCTTAGGACTCCATTTATCTAACACTGAAGTGGCAACACTACAGCTAGAAAACAGTAGAGGTAGCCAGGGGAAGGGGTAGCCAGGGCAGGAGTTGGGGGTGGGTATGAATACAAAAAGGTAACAGCAGAGTTTTTTTGTGTGATGACAATATAGTTCTGTGTTAACTGAGGTGGTGTCTACATAAATCAATGAGTGGAATAAAATTACGCTTGCACAAATGTAGTTAAAAATGGTGAAAACTGAATGATGTCTGTGATCTAATTAATGCATCAATGTCAGTGTTCTGGTTTTTATATTGCATGAAGCTACATACAATGTCACTTTGGGGGCAGACTGGGTGAAGATACATGGGGCTCTTTGCACTGTTTTTGCAACTTCCCATCAGTTGACAATCATCTCACAACAAAAATGTAAAAATAAATGAACCCTTGGGCACCTGGGTGGCTCAGTTAGTTAAGTGTCTGCCTTCAGCTCAGGTCATAATCCCGGGGCCCTGGGATAGAGCCCCGCTTCAGGCTCCCTGCTCAGCGGGGAGTCTGCCTCTCCTCCCTCTGTCTCTTCCTCTGCTTATGCCCTGCCCCTCCGGCTGCATCAAATAAATAAATAAATAAATAAATTCTAACTTAAGCCTTGTACCATACAAAAGAATTCAGATGAAATGGATCACAGTCCTAAATGTAAACCCTAAAATTACAAGCTTCTAGGAAAAAATCTTTGCAACTCAAGATTACACAAAGATTCCTGAAATATAATACCAAAAAAGCAGAGCCCATAAATCATAAATTGGTAAAATGGGCTTTCATCAAAATGTAAAGCTTCTAGTCTTCCAAAAACACTGTTAAGGTAATTAAAGACACGCTAGAGACTGGGAGAAAATATCTGCAAATCACATATCTAGTAACGGACTTATATCCAGAATATAAGAAGAACTCTCAAAACTCAAGAAGAAAACTATCCAATTTTCAAAATGTGGAGAAGAGGTTAACAGATACATCATCAAAAAAGATCTACAAATGGCAAATAAGCCACTGAAAACAGGCACCACATCACTAGTCCCTAAGGAAATGCAAATTACAACTTCCGTGAGGTACTACTTCACACTTAAGAGAACAGCTAAACTGAACAACTATGTGAAGGGTTACCAAGGATGTGAAAGAATTAGAACTTCCATACACTGACAGCAGGGATGCAAAATGGGAAAAACACTTTGGAAAACACTTTGAAAATGTCTTGAAAAGTTATACACCTAACAAATGACCCAGTCATTCCACTCCTAGCTATTTCCCCAAGAGAAATGGAAACATAAGTCCATAGGAAGACTGGTATGCGAGTCTTCCCATACAGCAGCTTTATGTGTTAATAGCCCAAAACTGGAAAGAACCCAAAGGTACATGAACAGACGAAAAGATAAATCAATTGTACCATATCCGTACTACTCAGTGATAAACAGCAATAAAAAGGAATGAACTACTGACACGGTAGCAACATGGATGAATCCCAAAATAACAGACAGAATGAAGCTAGATAGACAACATGAAATTCACTTACACGAAACTTACATGAAATTCTAGGAAATGCACGCTAAGGTATAATGACAGAAAGGAGATCAGTGATTGCCTGAGGCTAGGAGAACAAAAAGGGATGCAAAGGGCGCCTGGGCGGCTCAGTTGGTTAGGCAACTTCCTTCTGTTCAGGTCATGTTCCTGGGGTCCTGGGATCAAGTCCCATATCAGGCTCCCCTGCTCTGCAGGGAGCTGGCTTCTCCCCCAGCTTGTGCTCTCTCTCTCTTTGTCAAATGGATAAATAAAATCTTTAAAAAAAAACAAAAAACAAAAAAAAAAAGCAAGAGGGCGGTGGGCAATGAATGGAAAGAAAGGATTACCAAAAGTCACAGAGAACTTTTTGGAATAATGATGTGTTTCTTACCTTGATCACGATGATGGTTTCACCCAAGTATACACATGTCAAAAATGTATCAACTTGTATGCTTTAAATATATGCAGTTTATTGTTGACCAAGTGTTCTCAATTGCATATTTCTTATTCTTTGCTCTGTCCTAACATAGTTTATTAGTTTTTTTAGTAAAGCTTCTGTCTTTCCTACAGGCCCCTGAGCTCTGCTTGTCCCTACAGAAAAAGTGGAATGTGCCACCCCCTCCCTCCTATCAGCTTTTAGTGGAAATCGGCTGACTACAGCAGAACACTTTTGTATCAAACCTCACTGGTCATTTCCCCTTGCTTACCCAGCTTCCTCTTAAAAGATTCTGCCTACTGACTTGCCCTCACCTTGACCCTTTAAAAGAAAAGCCTTTTCTTATTTGATTTTAAGGTGCTTTCAGATTTCTGAGATCAGAGCATTCTCCCTATTACAATAGTCTTTATTCTGAATAAAGCTTTTCATTATCTAAGTCCAATTTTGGTTTCTTTAACACTGTATTTAATTATACTTTAAGAAAGCTGCTAAATTGTTTTCAAAAACACTGTGTAGGGGCGCCTGGGTGGCTCAGCGGGTTAAAGTCTCTGCCTTAGGCCCAGGTCATGATCCCAGGACCCTGGGATCGAGCCCCGCATCGGGCTCTCTGCTCAGTGCAGAGCCTGCTTCTCTCTCTCTCTCTCTCTCTGCTACTTGTGTTCTCTGTCAAATAAATTAAAAAAAAAAAAAAAACACTGTGTAAGACATATGGCTTCATAAAAGATTAAAGAATGAGGAAATTGGGACGCCTGGGTGGCGCAGTTGGTTGGACGACTGCCTTCAGCTCAGGGCGTGATCCTGGAGTCTCGGGATCAAGTCCCACATCAGGCTCCCAGCTCCATGGGGAGTCTGCTTCGCTCTCTGACCTTCTCCTCGCTCGTGCTCTCTCTCACTGTCTCTCTCTCTCTCTCAAATAAATAAAATAAAAATCTTTAAAAAAAAAAAAAAAAAAAGAATGAGGAAATAGATTATATACATGGAAATTCTGTTTATGATTAAAGAATAATTTTATTTTTTTTTAAAGATTTTACTTATTTATTTGACAGACAGAGATCACAAGTAGGCAGAGAGGCAGGCAGAGAGGCAGGCAGAGAGAGAGGGGAGGAAGCAGGCTCCCCACAGAGCAGAGAACCCGATGCGGGGCTCGATCCCACGACCCTCGGATCATGACCTGAGCTGAAGGCAGAGGCCCTAACCCACTGAGCCACCCAGGCGCCCCTAAAGCATAATTTTAAATGGTTTTATAACAACTGATCATTAATGGATAAAAGTTAGTCCCTTAGCTTATTCCACATGGGCCCCCTCAACTAAAGAGCTAATATAAAATTTTCAATTACAAAAATGCTAACAGAAATTATGGAGGGCTTATGATGACAATCTTGAAAAAAAAGTACTATAAACCAAGCCAAAATACAAAATTCAGAAAATCTTAAGGGGAAAAAAACCTGATAAACTTTCCTTTATTTAAATTTCAAATTTCAATATAATAAAATACATCTTACAAAAACCTAAATGTCAAGAGTGAATCCTAAGACAAACCAAGAAACACAGTCTTAACTACAGAGAACAAACTGATGGTTATCAGAGGGAGCTTGGGGGTGGGTAGATGAAACAGTGATGGGGACCAAGGAGTATGCTTGGCCGGATGAGCAGTGGGTGTTATATGGAAGTGCTGAATCACTATATTGTACGCCTGACACTAATATTATACTGTATATTAACTGGAATTTCAGTAAAAACTTTAAATATATATAAATAAATGAACAATAAATAAATAAAGGAACTCAGAAGAAAAAAATGTCAACTAGAAAAAAAGTAATAGAACACAAAATGGAAATGAATTAAAAATTATAATTAAAAAGCACAGGTTGGGAGAAGAAAAGAGAGAACCGTAATGGAAACTTTAGGTGTTAATGACATGTCAAAGTAGTCATCGACTGTTACAAATGTTACTGTGCTGCAGGACGTGGAGGGTACAGGAAATTGTGTGTGTGGTGTGCGTGGTGGTATATGGGAACTCTTGGTACTTTCCATTCAATCTTTCTGTGACCCTAAAACTTCCCTAAAAGATAAAGTTAACTAATTTTTTAAAAGCTAAATTCTAAGCTACAGACAGAGGAGAAATATTAAAACATATACAAAACAGCAGACTTTGCCCACAATATGTGAGCTCCTAAAAATCAATTTAAAAGAATGAATGACACAAGAGAAAAATTGTTAAGGGACATAAAATGAGAATACATAGAAAAAAACAAGCACATAGTCTATAAGCATATGAAAAGATTAATAACTGAAATAATAATCTTCTTAAGAAAACATGTATTATTCTTTCCTGGAAAGACTATACTGTAGGGGGCACCGAATGCCACCATAAACTATTGATAGAAGTGCAAAGTGACACAGCCTTTTTGTAGGAAATTTCATAGCCTCTAACAAAATTTAAAAACATATACTCTTCAGTTCAGTAATTCTACCCTTATGTAATTAACTTAGAGAAACACTTGCATCCCTGCCTATATAGACACTGGATATGCACAAGGATGTACTGTTTGCAACAAAAAAATACTATTTACAATAAATGTTCATTAATAAGAGTATGGTTCAAGAAATCATAGTATATCCTTATATGGAAATACCAGTACATCCTTATACGGGAACACTAATCAGCAGATTAAAAGACTGTGTCTACATAAGGTATTGACATGGAAAAATTCCCAAGATATACTAATAGAAAACAAACAAAAAAAGAAAAAAACCTCTGCATACAACATATTAAGTCTGCTATGCAAAAAAAAAAATCCTAAGACAAACCAAACGATTTACAAATGTACATTTTACATATGTGTGCAAAAAGACACAAAGTCTAAAAAGAAACACACTATCCTTTTAAGAATGATTACCAATCCAGAAGGAAGTTTAAAAATTAATGGTGTGAAAGGGGAACTTTGCTTGTACTTACTATTTGAAACTTTTGCACCAAAACAAAATCTGTGATATTTGAGACAGAAGTGGTATTCTTTTTTAAAGAGTAATTCTGTAGTGTGAAAGGTCAAAATGCAAAAACAGACCACCTTAGAAAGTTTTGTACTGAAGTGAACAGTTAGGAGAAAGCAAAAGATATATAGTATTTAAAGAAGAAAGATCTGAGAATGCCTAGAAAGGAAAAGAGCCTGGTCACCCAAACACTATAACATTAATTTAGAAATTAAACATAACCTTGTTAGGGCCTTCCTTTCTTCATCTGATATGAGAATACAAAAAATATCCATCTCTTAAGGTTATTGTAAGGATTTTGCCACATAAAACATTTAAAAGAAGTCCCTGACAGCAAGGGTATAATGAAGGCCCGCCATAAGTCCATCATAAAATACATGCTATCTTTCTAGAGCATGAAGTCATCTGCTTCTAAAGCATGAAGATACAGTCAGATACAGAAGAAGTACTTGTGGAAAACATTAAGAATATGGTAAAGCTTAAACAAATCTAAACAAATTTCTTCAAAATTTAATGGAAGGTCAAGAAGGAAAGGACTTTTACACAGACCACTTTGAGAGGAATATGTAAGATACAGAATAATAATAATAAATATGGGCATGGGCTTATGGCGCTAAGTGTGCATAAAGGTCTGACAGAGATCAGGACGCACAACACTGAAGGTTAATAAAGGGAGAATGCTCATCTAAGTAGCAAGAATTTTGTTCCTGAAGGACTCTGGAAAATGGATCAGTTTCAATTTATTATTAAAATGAGTCCAACCAAAAAAGTATTTTGCAATGGTAATGCCAGAATAGTGAAAGCTTACAAATGAAGAGCGAACCGAAAAACTGATTAGTTCTTTAAAGCAAATAAATGACCTAATAACCGTAACCGAAATGGCAGAAGTTAGCAAAAAATGGAAGAATAAACATGGTGCTTTCCTGACATCAAAACAGATGACACCACTAGTTATGGTCTGGGAAGGAAGACATGGCCAATCCCAGGAATATGTCCCCACAAGCAAAATACCAATCCTCATTTGCCACTAACTTTTGCCAACTCCTATGCCAGTTGCCCAAAGCAAGCTATTCCATTTTTTCCAAATCCTGAAGTAATTTCACAAAGCAAAAATCAAAAATTAAACTGACCTTTGGAGTACCACAGTCACACTCTTCCCCGGGATCCACCAATTTATTACCACAGAAAGGAGCACTATAGGCTTCATCAGGCTTTGGAATATTAAGAAGGCAGTTTCCTCCTTTATTTAAAGTTAACTTCTCAAAGTCCTCTGCACTGCAACTGCTAAAGTTTCTGGAACCTCTACAATAAACATTAAGAAAAAGATCTTATGTCATAGCAATTATTCACTGAGATTTTAAATCACGTCCTCAACCAATAAGTGAATATTTAAAATGGCAGAAAATAAACTACCAAAAAATAGAAAAAAATAGAGAGAAATGAGAATAAATATAATACATTATTTCAGTTACTACATAATATTCACTATTGGGGTTATAATATATTATACCCCCATGAAAATATCTTCCAAACATATCAATTACATTAATATATAAAACCATAAGAAGACCTTAGAAATTATCTAGTCCTATCCAAAATTCAGTTTTATTTACATTCTATAATAAAAGTTCCTCAAATATTTGACACTAGCTATATGTTTCCCCAATCTTTTCTCACTCTACAGGACAACATTGTTATGTTCCCTTCACTATCACATACAGGGAGCCATGTGAAAATAATGTGAATGGGCTTTCCAGTGAGGATGCATGATAGCCACCAACAAGCAAACTGCACAGCGCAGAGTTTCAGCTAGAGTCTGAGGTTTAAACCTTCTGGTAATTCCTGAGACCCATGCTTAATACTCTGAAGGCTAGAACAGCTTCTAGAAATTGCCCACCTTGAGCTATCCATATGAGATCTATACAAACCATGAGCTATCCATGTGAGATGTATACAAATGCAGCTTTGATTTGTTCTACATGTTGTTGGCGGGGTTTGTTTGTTTGCTTTTTTAGTTATGGGTTTACGCAGTAACTCTAAAATACATTCAGAGAGTCCTATTTTCACTTTTGAAGATTACAGAGAAAAACACCCACATATACACCAAGGATCTTTGAGAAATCAAGTCCCATTGAAGTTTTATCAGGGGAATTTAGTGCCCTGAAAGACTCTCTTTCATCAGCTTGAGCAGTGGTGCCAAGAATAGCAGTGGAAAAGAAAACTGTGTTGCATTATAGTTATTAAGGAGGCATCCCTGTCTATGTTGGCTCTTTTGTACATCCACAGAATCTAAGAAACAGATTCTTTCTGTGACACATTGTGTTCTGGATATACATATTACACTCTTTGCTAACTGGCCCCAAGTCTCTAGAGAAGTCAATAGTCCAGACTCTAGGCTCTTGGAAATGGAAAGCAGTCTGCCTAGACATTTTGGTACCATTAACTACCAGCTGAAAAAAAAAGTCTTTGAATGTGGGGTTTTGAAGGATTTTAACAAACTGACCAGCAGATAAAGAAAGGTCAATTGTCTGTAACCAAATAAATAAATAGGCAAAGGCAGTGTTTTGACTCACATACAAAGAAAAGATCTACCACAAGTCCATTAACAATAACAAAAAAGGCTTGTTTTCAGTATTCTTTTTCTTACTTATCCCTTTTAATGATATTGTGAGGAAGAGTCCTCTAGTACATTATCATTCATTCAAGTATTTCTTGAACGTTATTATGCACAAGGCACTCTCCTTCTGTACAAGGGATAAAATGATGAACAAAGCAGACAAAAATCCTCACCCCTACAGAGCATTCTAGTGAGTGAGTCAAACTATACACATAGTAAGTAAACTGGAGAGTATACAAAGGTGATAAGTGCCATGGAGAAAAGTGAGAAGGTGAAGCAGGTGACCCAAGCAGGGAGGGGGAGGGAGGAAGCGACAGCAGTCAGGACAGGTACTTCAAACACTGTGCTAACGAGTCAGCACTGGATATGTGGGAAAAGAACAGCACACCAGGAAGGAACAACAAGTGTGAAAGCCCTAAGGTAAAATCCTGCCCTGTGTGCGCAGGGAACAGTAAGGAAGCCAATGGGGTTGGAGTGAAGTGAGTCGGGGAAGGAATGACTAATGAGAGATGCAGTCAGCAACAGAGAGAACAGGCCATTGTAAGACTCTGACTTTCTACTGTTAGGGAAATGAGGAACTTGGGGGGGGGTGATACAATGGAAAGTGGTGAGCAGGAGTTTTAACATGATTCGACTTGTACTTTAATTGGATCACCATGGTTCCTATTTTAAGGAGAAAGTACATACAAGGGGTTCTTGCAGAAATCCACTCAAATGTTGATGAGGTACCAGCATGACAGCAGTGGAAACAGTGAGGAGTGTCTGGATTATTTATACGTTTTAAAGGAACAGTCATTAAGATGAAGAATCTAATAAAAAGAGAGAAGACAAAGATGACTCCAATATCTGGGGGACCGAACTACAAGAAGGAAGGAGTTACCATTAACTGACGTGGAGAAGACTGTGGGCGGAGCAGGTTTTAGGAGAGCTAAAGGAGTTTGGGTCTAACAGACATCAGGTGACACTGTCAGAGTAGCAGTAGCTAGTAATTACCCAATTAACAAAAGAGACTTCAATTTATTTATTTATTTATTTATTTGGTAGGAGACTTCAATTTAGACAGAGGTTTGTGACTGCTTTTTATTTGCTATTTTTGATCTATATATGATAAGTATCTTGCCTGCCATGTAGTACACATTCAATGTTTTCTGTAAGAATACACTAACCAGCCAATAGCCACAAATATACACGTGTCTACACAACTGTGCAGACATGTGTATATTTCTACACTTGAGTCCCTAATCCTAATCTACATAAGGTCTATCACTTCTGTTGGGGCACCTGGGTGATTCAGTCAGTCAAGCGTCTGCCTTCGGTTCAGGTCATGATCGCAGGGTCCTGGGATCAAGCCCCATATCAGACACTCTGCTCAGCAGAGTCTGCTTCTCGCTCTCCCTGTCTGATGCTCTGTCTGCTTGTGTGCTCACACACTCTCGCTCTCTCTCTCTCCCTCTCTGTCAAATAAATAGATAAAATCTTTTTTAAAAATCTACATAAAGTCTACCATTTCAAAACAGATTATTTTTTTAAATAAGTTTCCTAGTTAGTAGATGGGAAACATTTTCTCACAAATACAATGTCTAAAATGTTTCATCCTAAAGCAACCCATTTAAAAAAAATCTGTTTCCCCACAATGGAGTTGACCATAATATACTGAAAAGGATTAACAAAATCAGAAGCATTTCTGGTGCTTTTTACCTGATGGAGAGAGTAACAAACATTTCCATATTGCTCTTCAGTAAGCCTATGGGAACTACCATGAAGATATTTGCCCCTAATTATCCCTGGATGGCACCTACAGTAATAAAGATGATCTTTCTCCTAATACTTGGTTTGAATAACAACTAAAGTATTCTGATTCTCTACGTATCACCTCTGGGTGGTAGGATATTAATTTAAAGCATCTCCTCATCTCTTTTCTCACACCTTACACGTCTAAGTTTCCTAAAACTGCATTAAAAGGAGATAGATGTGAATGACAGTAATGGAAACAATCTACCAGAATAAAGCCAAAAAAAAAAAAGGCAATTATCATTTAGAACATTCTTTCTATGAGTAATTTGGAAATAATCAGAACACAGTTCCACCATTACCATCCTAATCCTCACAGGCAAGGAGCAGGAAGTCCTAATAGAGGGCTCTAAATGATGGCAATTACTTAGATATTTTTAAACAGTGCCCTGTGGCACCTCGTCAGTTGAGCATCTGATACTTGGTTTCTGTTCAGGTCATGATCTCAGCATCATGAGATTGAGCCCCATGACGGGCTCCGTGCTCAGCACCCAGCCTACCTGAGATTCTCTCTCCCTATCCCTCTACCCCTCCCCTGCACACTCATACTCTTGCCTGTTCTAAATGAATTAATTATTTTTTAAAAATAGAGTGTCCTGATTATGGAGGCTTTCTGAACTATTTGGCATTAAGGGCCATGGGTAAGAAAGCCATTTCTCCAGAAAGGTACCTCCCAGGAGAAAACCTCACACTTTCAGAAATCTAAGAGCAGTTACATGAGAAAAATACTACCAGCCCCTACCAAATACCTTCAAAATGTCAGAAATCGTATTACAAAGTTAGATTATCCACTTTTTAAACAGAACTGGCTCCAAATGGTTGAGCTACCTGGGGAAAAAAGTCAAATGTCTATATATATCAACTGCATCTAATAAAAGGCCTAACTCATAATGAACATTCAATTAATATTTACTATACAGCATATGAAGTAGAAGGTGGGAAACTTATCCCTGAAAAAAAATTTAATACCACCAAAGACAGCATAATCATTCTTCTGAAGCTATTCTTAGCAAAAACTGTTCAAAGACATTGACCAACATATTACCAAAATATAACATGAAGGCACAAAATACCAAAACGACTCAAAAAGAAAAAGAAAAGAAACTATAAGGGGGAGGGAAAAAAACAGGTACAATCCAATAAAGCCTCCAGACACTAGAATTATCAAATAATAACCAAAAACATCCTGCTTACTCTGGTCAGGGAGAAAAATGACAAGCTCAGAAATTTTAATAGGGAAATAAAATCCCTAATAGTAATACAGCATGTATGAAAAAACTAGATAGAAATTTGGCAAATGAAAGATAATAAGCAAAATTAAGAATTCAATGTACAGGTTTAACAGCAGACTACAGATAAAGATAGTCTCAGTAAACTAGAAGATATAAAAAGAAGTTATCCAAAAAGAAACACAAAATGTTAGAAAATATACAAGAAAATATAGGAGGCCGGATTTTGTGTGGTCTTACACACAATTAACTAGAATCACAGAAGGACAGCAAATATGCAGGAATACTATACACAGACACGATATGTAAAGAAGCAGTATATGCAAATACAATAGTGGAGAATTTATCACAACTTATGAAAAATATCAAACCTCAAACTTTAAAACTCAAAAATCAAAAATCCTCAGCAGGTATATCAGTGTGTATGCTTGTTTTTTTTTTTTCTTTCCACAACTTTAATAAACGTAAGAAAAAAACAAATTTTTAAAAAAATTTAAAACTATGAAAATAGCTGACGTACATAAATCCACCTCGACAAAATAACATTTTAATGATAGCTTAACATCAACAGCAACATTGACCCCAAAGAAAAGAATAATACCAATATGCTGAGAGAAAATAGCGGATAATCTAGAATTCTATATTCAACAAAAATGTCCTCAAGACGAAAGAGAGGAGGGAGGAGTTAAGATGGCAGAGTAGTAGGGGGACCCTGAGTTTGCCTCCTCCCTCAAACACAGCTAGATTAACATTCAACTATTTTGATCAAAACGATCTAAGGATTAAGGAAACAATCTGCACAGTTGGACAGAATGCGGCAGATGTGAGGTTCTGAGCCATGAACTGGGGAAGAGGAAAGCCACGGGGCTGAGAGGAGAGGGAACCACTTTCACAGAGCAAAGTCAAGGAGAGGGAGAGAGCGGGAGAAGATGCAGCAGGTAGGGATCACACAGTAAGTGAGGAGATCCTCTGGGTCGCACTGCGAGAGATTTCTGCCCTTCCCAGAGCATATTTGGAAGAGTGAATTTTTCCTCTCCAAGAACAAAGGGCCAGCTGGGAGCCACGCCAAGAGCTCGCCGTCTCATCCTCAGGAAGGGGAACTTACAGCAGCTTTTTGCATCTGCCACAATCGAGTCAACCCTCTGTATAACTCCCTTTCTCAGACAGACAGGAATAGGGGACCAACTCTTCTAAAAATGACAGATAATCTGGTTGCAGCTTTTCACTGTGTGTTACGGTAGACTCCAGCCTCCATGTGCTCACTGTGACTGCTTTTCTGGGACAGGACAGAGCACCGTAAAGTTCTCCTGGTGAGGAGGGGGGTGTGGGATGACTCCGCACCTTGCCAGGACCTTTAAAACGTGGGAGTTTTGAGTCCCAGCCACAGACCAGAGATAACATACAGGAGATCTGTGATGTAGGGCATGCTGACGGCCCAGGAACAGACAGGTTAAGGACAGGGAACTGAAGAAAGCCCAGGACACGGGAGATTATTTGCTTTTCTGAAACAGCCTCCTGAAGAGCAGTAGCCAGAAGTTCCCCGCCCTGAGGATGAGAGGGCGAGGTGATGCCATATTCTTCCCCCTTCACTCTTCCTCCTCCTGCCCACAAAAATGGTTGAACTTCATACAGAAACAAAGTAAGTAGCTCCAGTGGAGGCTGGAGTCCCATACTAAATGTCACACCCCTGTGGTTGGCAGAGGCATCATTGTAAGGGCAAGTTCACATGTGAACCAGCCCAGTAGCCCTCTCAATCAGAAGACCAAGAGAGGTACCCCCCAAGTACCAAGTATACTGATTAAAGAATGTTCCAAAACTCAGCTTCTGGTGGAAATAGGAATAGGCTTGTTTCTTTTTTTTCCTTAGTTTTTAATTTATTCAAATTTTTCTATGTCTTTTTATTATTTTATCTTCTATATATTTTTTCTTTTTTTCTCTTTTTTTTGGGGGGATCAGGGTTATAATTTTTTGTTCATTTGTTGGTTTGTGTGTTTCTTTCTCTTGTTTTTTGGATGACCTTTTTTTTCTTTTCTTCTCTCCTTACTCTTTTAACTTCCTTCTTTCTTCTTTTTTGGAATTAGACTCATAGTTATTTTGTTTATTTCTTCATCTGCATTTTTGTTCCTTTTGTTTTTCTCTCATCTTGGATCAGGCTTTTTTTTTTTTCTTTTTCCTTTCTTTTCTTTTCCAGGTTTATCTTAACAAACAAATCAAACAACACCTACTTAAAGGTCCAACCACTCTCTACTACAAGCAAGGAGGAACTCTGGAGAGGACAGACCAATGGGAAAGAACAGCCAAATGTAACAGCAGAGTATACATAGTACACACTAGAAATGCTTACTGAAGATTTTTGTTCTTATTATTGTTCTTATTGTGAGGTTTTTTTTTTCTTTTTCTTTCTTTTTTTCTTTAATGAACAAAATGTTGAGACACAGAAAGTTACCCCAAAAGAAAGAACAGGAGGTAGTATTCACAGCCAGGGAGTTAATCAATATGGATATAAGTAAGATGTCTGCACTAGAATTTAAAACGAAGATTATAAAGATACTATCTGGGCTTGAAAAAAGCATGGAAGACACTAGAGAATCCCTTACTGTAGAGATAAGACAATTAAAATTTAGTCAGGCCAAAATTAGCAGTACTATAACTCAGTTGCAGTCCCAAGTGGATGTCATAAAAACAAATGAATGGAACAGAACAGCAAATCAGTAATACAGAAGTTAAAATTGTGGAAAATAATGAAGCTGAAAAGAAGAGGGAAAGAAAACTGTTAGATCACAAACAGGGACTTAGGGAACTGAGCAATTCCATAAAGTGAAATAATATCCATATTATAGGATTCCCAGAAGAGGAGCAAGGAGAAAAGGGCAGAAGGTTTATTTGAATAAATTATACCTGAGAACTTCCCTAATCTGGGGAAAGAAACCAGACATTCAAGTCCAAGAGGCACAGAGAACTACCTGCAAAATCAATAAAAATAGGTCAACACCTCAACATACTGAAACTTGCAAATTACAGAGTCAAGAGAAAACCTTGAAAGCAGCTCAGGAGAAGAGGTCCTTAAACTACAAAAGTAGACACATAAGGCTCACAGCAGACCTGTCCACAGAGACCTGGCGGGCCAGAAAGGACTAGAATGATATATTCAATGTACTAACTGTGAGAAATAGCAACCAAGAATACTTTATCCAGCAAGATTGTCATTCAGAACAGAGAGAGAGATAGTTTCCAGGATAAACAAAAACTAAAGGAATTCATAAACACTAAACCAGCCCAGCAAGAAAAATTAAAGGGGGCCTTTTCAGTGGAGAGAGAGCCCAAAAGTAACAAGGACTAGAAGGAACAGAGACATTGTATAGGAACAGTGACCTTACATGTAATGAAAGATATGAATTTAGTGCTAAATTCATATTATTCATAACTTTCAATAATTATTCTAAATACAAATGAACTAAATACTCCAATGAAAAGATTCAGCATATCAGAATAGATTAAAAAACAAACAAACAAAAACCCACAAAAAAATAAGACCTATCAACAAGCTGCTTACTAAAGACTCATTTTCGACCCAAAGATACCCACAGACTGCAAGTGGCAGGGTACCATTTATCATACTAAAGGACAACAAAAGAAAGCTGGAATAGCCATCCTTATAATCAGACAAACTTTAAACCAAATACTGTAACAAGAGATGAAGAAGGAACTATATATAATAAAAGGGTCTATCCAACAAGATCTAACAATTGTAAATATTTATTCCCCTCACTTGGGAGCAGCCAACTACATAAATCAATTAATAACAAACTTAAAGAAACTCATTGATAATAATACAATATGACTGGGGGACTTTAATATGCTACTCACAGCAATGGACAGATCATCTAATTAAAAAATCAACAATAGGAAACAAGGGCTTTAAAGGACTCAACTGAACCAGATGGACTTAACAGATATATTCAGAGCATTTCATCCTAAAGCAGCAGAATACATATTCTTTCTGAGTGCACATGGAACATTCTCCAGAACAGATCACATACTGAGTCACAAATCAGGCCTCAACACTTTCAAAAGGATTGAGATCATACCATGCATATTTTCAGACCACAAAGATATAAAACTTAAAGTCAACCACGAGAAAAAATTTGGAAAGACCACAAATACATGGAGGTTAAAGAACAACAGGTTAACCAAGAAATTAAAGAAGAATTTTAAAAATTCATGGAAGTAAATGAAATTTGAAAATGAAAACACAACAGTTCAAAACCTTTCAAATGCAACAAAGATGGTTCTATGAGGGATATATATAGCAATACAAGGCTTCCTCAAGAAGCAAGGTCTTAAATACAAAAACTAACCTTATACCTAAAGGAGCTGGAAAAAGAACAGCAAATAAAGCCTAAATCCAGCAGAAAATGGGAAATTAAGATTAGAACAGAATCAGTGACACAGAAATTAAAAAAAAAGAAACACAGAACAGAGCTAAGAAACTAGAGGAGCTGGTTCTTTGAAAGAATTAACAAGATTGATAAACCCCTACCCAGACTTATCAAAAAGAGAAAGGACTCAAATAAATAAAATAATGAATGAAAGAGGAGAGATCACAACCAATACCACAGAAATAAAAATAAGTGTAACAGAATATTATGAGCAATTATATGCCAAAAAATTAGGCAATCTGAAAAAAATGGATGCATTCCCAGAAACATAGAAATTACCAAAACTAAAAATAGGAAGAAATAGAAAACCTGAACAGACCCATAACCAGCAAAGACACTGAATATCAAAAATCTCCCAAAACAAGAGTCCAGGGCCCACTGGCTTCCCAGCAGAATTCTGTCAAAAATTTAAAGAAGAATTATTACCTATTCTTCTGAAACTGTTCCAAAAATAGAAATGGAAGGAAAACTTTCAAATTGATCCTATGAAGCCAGCATTACCTTGATCTCAAAACCAAACAAAGGCCATACTAAAAAAGAATTAAAGACTACAAGTCTCTGATGAGCAAGGATGTAAAAATTCTCACCAAGATATCAACTAATAGGGGCCCTGGGTAGCTCAGTGGGTTAAAGCCTCTGCCTTCGGCTCAGGTCATGATCCCAGGGTCCTGGGATCGAGCCCCACATCGGGCTCTCTGCTCCGCGGGGAGCCTGCTTCCTCTCTCTCTCTGCCTGCCTCTCTGCCTACTTGTGATCTCTGTCTGTCAAATAAATAAATAAAATCTTAAAAAAAAAAAAAAAGATATCAACTAATAACAGTACATCAAAAGGATTATTCACCACAACCCATTGGGATTTATTCCTGGGCAGCAAGGGTGGTTCAACATCTACAAATCAATCAATGTGATACACCACATTAATAAAAGGACAAGGACGATATTCCTCTCAACAGATCCAGAAAAAGCATTTCACAAAATACAGCATCCTTTCTTGAAAAAACCCTCAATAAAGTAGGAATAGAAGGAAGAGACCTCAAAATCATAAAGGTCATATATGAAAGACACAGCTAGTATCATCCTTAATGGGGAAAAACAGAGCATTTCCCTGAAAGTGAGGAAAACCACAGGGATGTCCATTCTCACCACTGTTGTTCAATATTGTACTAGAAATCCTAGCCTCAGCAATCAGACAACAAAAAGAAATAAAAGCATCCAAATCAGCAAAGAAGTCAAACTTTCACTCTAAGCGGACAACATGATATTCTATGTAGAAACCCAAGATTTCACCAAAAACCTGCTGGAACTGATACAGGAATTTAGCCAAGTGGCAGAATATAAAACCACTGCACAGAAGTGTCTTCCATTTCTATACACCAATAATCAAGCAGCAGAAAGAGAAATCAAGAAATCGATCCCATTTACAATTGCACCAAAAACCATATGATACCTAGGAACAGACCTAACCAAAGAGGTAAAAAGATGTTCTCTGAAAACTACAGAATACTTTGAAAGAAACTGAGGAAGATAAAAAGAAATGGAAAAATATCCCATACTCATGGATTGGGAGAACCAATATTGTGAAAATGTCTATGCTACCCAAAGCAATCTACACATCCAATGCAATCCCTGTCAAAATGCCATCAGCATTTTTCAGAGAGCTGGAACAAACAATTCTAAGATTTGTATGGAACCACAAAGGACCCTTAATAGTCAAAGTAATGTTGAAAAAGAAAACCAAAACCAGAGGCATCACAATTCTGGACATCAAGCAATACTGCAAAGCTGTCATCATCAAATAGTATGGTACTGGCACAAAAAACAGACACAGAGATCAACGGAACAGAAATGAACCCACAACTCTATGGTCAACTAATCTTTGACATAGCAGGAAAGAACACCCAATGGAAAAAAAGACAGTTTCTTCAACAAATGGTGTTGGGAAAACTAGACAGCAACATATAGAAGAATAAAGCCAGACCACTTTCTTACACTATACACAAAAAGAAATTCAAAATGGATGAAAGACCTTAATATGAGACAGGAAACCAACAAAATCCTAGGGGAGAATACAGGCAGATAGCTCTGTGATCTCAGTCACAGCAACTTCTTACTAGATACATCACCACAGGCAAGGGAAACAAAAGCAAAGATGAACTATATGGACTTTATCAAGATAAACAACTTCTGCACAACAAAGGAAACAGTTAACAAAGCTAAAAGGCAACCTACAGAATGGAAGAAGATATTTTCACGTCTTATCAGATAAAGGGCTAACATCCAAAATCTATAAAGAAGTTACAAAATCAACACCCAATAAATAAATAAATAAATAAAATAAACCAGTCAAGAAATGGACAGAAGACATGAACAAACATTTCTCCAAAGAAGACATGTAAGTGGCTAAGAGACAAATGAAAAAAATGCTCAACATCACTTAGAATCAGGGAAATATAAATCAAAACCACAATGACGTACCACCTCACACTAGTCAGAATGTTAAAATTAACAACTCAGGAAACAACAGATGTTGGGGAGGATGTGGAGAATAGGGATGCAAACTGCTGTAGCCACTCTTAAAAATATTACGGAGGTTTCTCAAAAAACTAAAAATAGAACTACCCTATGACCTAGCAAATGCACTACTAGGTATTCATTCAAAACATATAAAAAATAGTGATTTGAAGGGACACACACACCCCAATGTTTACAGCAGCAATGCCCCCAATAGCCAAAATATAAAAAGAGCCCAGATGTCCATCAAATGATGACTGGAAAAAGATGTGGTATGTACATATACACAATGGAATAGTATTCAGCCATCAAAAAGAATGAAATAATGCCATTTGCAACAATGTGGATGGAACTGGGGGATATTAAATTAAGCAAAATAAGTCAATCAGAGAAACTCTAATGTGGAAATTAAGAAACAGAACAGCAGATCATAGGGGATGGGAGGGAAAATAAAATAAGATGAAATCAGACAGGGAGACAAACCATAGGAGATTCTTACATATAGGAAACAGGCTGTTGGTGGGTAATGGGAATGGGGTAACTCAGTGATGGTCATTAAGGAGATCACTTAATGTAATGAGCATTGGGTGTTATATGCAACTGATGAACCACTAAATTCTACCCCTGAAACTAATAATATACTACATGTTAACTAAATTGAATTTAAATAAAAAACTGTTTTAAAAAAATAAAGAATGAAAGAGAAATAAAGATGCAGGGGGGCAGAGGCTGATTAAGAGACAAACTACTATCAGACACATACCCAAAGAAATTCAAAAAGGGTTTTTCAAGGTAACTAAAAAATGATACCAAATGGAAGGTCAGAGATGCAAGAGAACCAGCGAGTAATGAAAGTGATAGCTATGTTAACAAGAATGAATTAAACAGTGATAATGCATTCCTGACACATAGTTATATAAGTTAGGAAGTGAATAAATAAAGTTGAACTGCTCTAAAGTCCTTGAATTGTGTAAGGAAGGATATGACTTAATATTAAACATGATAAATCAAGGACACAAGTTGTGATTTTTAGAGTAACTCCCCCCAAAAAATCAAAGATTACATAACTTCCATTCTAATAGAAGTAAAATAATGAATATTGAAAACACACAAATAATCCAAAATAAACAAAATAAATCCAAAATAAACAAAATAAAAGATTTTTTAGAAGAACATTAAAGTGAAACAAATGAAAAACACATAAGATGGTAGATTTAAATCCAAATACTGCATCTCATTTATTCTAAAACACATTCTTCACATATTTAAAATACTCTGAAACTGAAATTCATATTTAAAATACTCTGAAACTGAAATTCATTTGACAAAGTACTTACTTAGTAGGCACCATTTTTCTTAGTGGTATATAAATAATAATGTATCTTACAATCAATTGCATCTACAGTTAAATAAATATAGTATATTACTAATTATATTAAACATAAATAAATTAAATGATACAATTAAGAGACAAATACTGTCAAGCTGGATTAAAAAATAAAACCTAAACATGTTGTTTCAAAGCATACATCTAAAACATAAGGATAAAGAAAATTTCAAAGTGAAAGGATGGGAAAAAATATACTTTCAACATGAAAAAATCTGGGGAAGCTAAATTAGTAACAGAAAAACTGACAGTCTAATCAATAAAAAAGGAAATGAAGACACATAGATTGAGAAGAAATAAAACTTTGCAAATGATAGTCATCTATTGTATAAAATCCAAAAGAACCAACAAAAAAAATTTCTGAAACTAATAAGCAATTAAAGCAAACTTATTAAAAAAATGAAAGGCTATAGTACAGAAGATTAATATACAAGTCAGTTGCTTTCTTATATGCCAGCAACAAACTAACAAAATTTGAAATTAAAAACACAATACCATTTACATTAGCAAAACCAAAACCAAACAAAAACACTCAGGTATAAATGTAACAAAATATGTACAAGATCTATAAAGGAAAACAATAAAACTCTGATTAAAAAAAAATCAAAAATGACCTAAATAAATGGAGAGATAGTCCATGTTCAAGGACAGGAAAACTCTATAGTATTTATAAGGATGCCCATTCTTCCCAACTTGATCTATAGATTCAATGCAACCCCAATTAAGATCCCAGTTGGTTATTTTGGGGGTATTGACAAAGAGATCTAACATTTATATGGAAAGAAAAAGGACCCATAATAACCATAGAATACTGAAAGAGAACAAAATTTTAAAAGTGACAGAATCTGACTTTAAGATTTACCTTAAAGCTACGGTAAACCAAGATAGCACAGTATTGGCAAAAGAACAGATAAATGGATCAATGGAAGAGAATCAAGTCCAGACATAAACCCAAACAAATACAGCCAACTTATCTCTGACAAAAGACAATTTGATAGAGGATAGTCTTTAACCCAAAAAAGAGTATCCACTGCAGAGAAAAGAAAATTGTCTTACACTTTTGGTGGAAATGCAAACTGCAGCAGCCACTCTGGAAAACAGTACAGAGGTTCCTCAAAAAGTTAAAAATAGAACTATCATAAGATTCAGCAATTGCATTACTTGGGTATTTATCCAAAAATACTGACTTGAAGGGATACATGCACCCCCAATGTTTGTAGCAGCATACAACAATAACCAAACTGTGGAAAAATCCCTAATGTCCATCAACTGGTGAATGGATACAGAAGATGTGTCATATATATAATGGAATATTACTGAGCCATAAAAAGGAATGAAATCATGGTGCCTTAGTGGCTCAATCGTTAAGACTCTGCCTTCAGCTCAGATCATGATTCCAGGGTCCTGAGATCAAGCCCTACATTGGGTTCCCTGCTTAGCAGGAAGCCTGCTTCTTACTCCCCCTGCCTGTTTTCCCTCTCTCACTGTCTCTCTCTCCATCAAATAAATATGTAAAATCTTAAAAAAAAAAAAAAAAAAACTTGCCATTTGCAATGATGTGGATGAAACTAGAGGGTACTATACTAAGCAAAGTAAGTCAGTCAGAGAAAGACAAATGCTGTATGATTTCACTCAGATGTGGAATTTAAGAAACAGAACAGATGAACATGGACAGGGAAAGAGAGAGTCAAAACAAAAAACTGACTCTCAACTATAGAGAACAAACTGAGGGTTACTGGAGGAGAGGTTGGCAAGGGATGGGTTAAATGGGTGATGAGTATTAAGGAGAGTACTTGTGATGAGCACTGGGTGTTGTATGTAAGTGATGAATCACTAAATTCTACACTTGGAAATAATATTACCTAGTATATATATACATATTAATAGTATGTTAACTAACTTGAATTTAAATAAAAACTTGAAAGAAAATATAAAGAAGAGTATCTGCAAAATCTTTGGCAAACATTATATTTAATGTTAAAGTGCCGAAAGCTTTCAAATATCGCTGTATGATGACAGATGGTAACTATTCTTGTGCTGAGCACAGAATAATGTACAGAACTTTTAAACTGCTATGTTGTATACCTGAAATTAATATAACATTGCATGTTAATTATTCTTTAATTAAAAAAAAAAGACAAAGATACACAATACCACCACTTCTACTTGAATAGTGTACAGGAGGTCCTAGCCAGTACAGTCAGGTAATAAAAATAAATAAATAAAAGTTATAAGGATTGATGAGATAGAAACAAAACTATCATTACTGCCAGCTGATGTGATTATATAAGTAAAAATCCAAAAGAATTCACAGGTGTATAGCACTAATATAAAAGTGTAACAGGCTGCTAGATATAAAACAAATATAAGAAAAAAATTTTATTTTTATACAAAAAATTAGAAAATTAATTTTTAAAAGAGAAATCACTTATAATAGCATCCAAAAATCTAAAGCATAGGAATAACACTAACAAAAGAAGTTTAAATCTCTTTATAGAAATATAAGAGGAATTAAAGATCATAGACTAGAAGATTCCTTAATGAAAATATTGTTAATTCTCCACCAAACTAATCTAGAGATTTAATACAATATCAATCAAAACCCCAATAAGACTTTTTTGTGGAATTGGACAATTCTCAAATTTATTTGAGAAAGCCACAAATAGCCAAGACACTCAAACAAGTAGGTCAAAGTAGGACAGCTTGCTTTATACAACCAATTATAAAGCTGTAAAAATTAGGAAACTACAGTAGTGATGCAAATATAGAATAATAAACAAATGAAATAAAAGAGCTCAGAAACAGACACATATATTTGAGGACACTTGATTTATGACAAAGGTGACACTCCAAAGTAGCAATGAAAAGGGTATCTTTCAACAAAGAACTCCTATTGGGGGGGAAAAAAACAAAAAACCTGACCTCTACCTGACACAATACACACACAGTAATTCTAGGTGGATTTTTGGACCTAGATATGAAGAAAGGCTAAAATGGATCAAGAGTCTGGAAGACAAACAGAAGAGTATCTCTGTGACATTAAAGTTATGGAACATAAATAAGATACAAAACACAATAATCATAAAGGAATAGATTGATATACATGACTACATTGAAATTAAAATTTTTCACTAAAAGTCACCAAAAAATTTATAAAGACTTCTATTAGTCAATAAAGATAGTCAACCCAATAGCAAAACTGGGGAGGGTAGCATGGAACAGTATCTTCACAAAAAAACAATGCAAATGGCCCATAAACAGATGATTTAATCTCATTAGTAATCAAGGAAATGCAAAGGAAAAGCACAATAATATACCAATGTGTCCAACTCATTAGCTACAGTTTAAAGTGGATAATACCAGTTGTTGGTGAAGTATCCACTTAGCACTCACTGTATCCCACAACACATCTCCTCCAGCCACCTCCGATTCCAGCAGTTATGGTGGACAACTCCCCACGACTCCTGCCTCTAAGCTTTTTTTGAGTTGTAACTTAAAAGCACGGGGGCAGTTAAAATTCCAGGGGGCAACCTTCAAACCAAATGAAGATGGAAGCAACAAAAATGAAAATGTAACGCAGCTACCTATATCAGGATAGACAAACAGCACAAATACAACATCAACTAAAAAAAGCCACGCTGATATGAAACATACTTGTATAATTGTATTTATTTGCTCTATTTAATCTGTTCTATGAATGGAGCTCAAACAGGCAAAATTAAAGTGTTTAGGAATACATACTTTTTGTGACAAAACTGTCGAGAAAAGCAAGGAAATTACCATAAAAATCAGGATAAGGGTTAACTTCAGGGAAACGACAAAAGAGACTTCAGAGGATCCTGGTAGTGACCTGACATGGGTGGCTACACAAACGTTCACTTTATAAAAATGTGTTCATTTGTGGGTGCCTGGGCAGCACAGTCAGTAAAGCAGTCAATCTGGTTTCACCTCAGGTCATGATTTCAGGGCTGTGAGATGAAGCCCTGTGTCAGGCTCCGTGCTCAGCGGGGAGTCTGCTTCAGATTCTCTCTCTTTCTCTCTGTCCCTCTGGCTCATGCTCTCCCTCTCTTAAAGAAATAAATTTTTTAAAAATGTGTTCAGCTATACATTTGTTTAGCTAGATTTTCTGTATGTGCTTCATCTTTCATAATAAAAGTGTTTTTTAAAAAAATACATCACAAGTTCTCCCAGAGCAAGAAGGCCCTGCAAGACTTATCCTTGGTCCTTCTCTTCCTACAGTCAGGCTCAGTAGAGTCTAGTAAACCAGAAGGGTACTCAATCAGGACTGAGAAATCTTTTAGGAAAAAAAGATGAATTTGCTCAGCCTGATAGAGGTTGCTCAAGATCAGAAAGCAGACAGGGGGGTTATACCTTTTATAGAAAGAAATCATTAAAAAGAAAAAACAAAAAAACAAAAACAAAACAACAACAGAAAAAAAAAAAAAAACCAGAATCCAAGATAAAGACCAGAATAAGAGGTAAACTTGGAATGCAGGGCAATCTTTCTCTAAAAAACAAAATAAATAAAATTAAATTAAAAATACACGAGAAGGTGGGGGAAAAAATACCACCATTAATAAATATAGATTTATCACCAGCTGTTGGAGGAAGTAAGTTCATTTCAACTAGGAATAGACTTGAGCAGCCATCTGTCTAATGAGGTAATGTCCACCAGATCTTAAATAGTTAATCCAACACTGTCTCCATTATGTCCATTCTGCCCTCTGCCTCTCTGCTCAAAGTGGAAGTGAATGCAATATTGTCTGAGATAGTTTACTTGTTCTCAGAAGAAGCACGATGCCCTTCATTCAGTAGCGAAGGTCTCACTTACAGTCTTTTGGGGGAAGTAGAAAACCTTCCATTCTCTAAAATCTTGTATTCTGAGATCTAGAAAGCAATGTTCGTTCATTAGAAGTCCTTTGCCATTACAAATGTTGCCTCAAGACATCTCTGTTTGCTACAGACTCAATTTTATCCTGATACCAACTTTTTTAAGGAGGCTCCACTCCCAGTGTGGACCCCAACACACGTCTTGAACTCACAACCCTGAGATAGTCAGATGCTTAAACAACTGAGTCACCCAGGCACCCCATCCTAATACTCCTAAAGTGCTTCTACACTGACCCCTGTAAGCAATGACTTCCCAAAATTTCATGCCTTGCACCATCTCACCCAGTCTCAATCTGTCTCTCTAATGTTTTGCTTTGCCGTAAGACCATGCTAAACCATGCCCCATTTCAACCCTGCGAGCATAATACATTTCTGCTTCATATACAAAAGGTCAACAGTGAAAACAGCTCGAGATGAACATCTGTAAGCAGTGGAATATTTATATTTATCCAACACTTACCTACCAGCTACATCTCTGTCATAGAAGATAAGTAAAGTACAGATAGGACTTTCTTTTCTTTTTGCCCTGGCTAATTTTAACTTACTACAGTAAGAAAATTACTATTACAAGCTCAATAAAATGTGTATAAACTCACATAATGACTCACTACACCATCACACAACCTCCCTAAAAGACAAGATCAACAACAGACAAATATTCTATATATCCTAAAATCTCTATTAGAGAGGCTCCTGGGTGGGTCAGTCAGCTGGGCATCTGCCTTTGGCTCAGGTCCTGATCTCAGGGTGCTGGGATCAAGCCCCATGTTGGGCTCCCTGCTCAGCGGGGAGTCTGCTTCTCCCTCTCTCTCTCTCTCTGTCCCTCCTTCCGCTCATGTTCTCTCACTCTCTCTCTCTCAAATAAATAAAATCTTTAAAAAAAATCTCTATTAGAATGCTAAACAAAAGCGTGAACATATGGCACCAGAAATAATGGGAAAATAAAGTCAATACAATCCACTCAGATCTATCTGCAATATGATCATCCGGTGAAAAGTTTTTAAAAATAAATAACTCCACAATAAAATTAACAATGTATAATACTGCAAGCATATATTATCAGTTCTCAAGAGTAAAGTCCAGGGGAACACTGATGAATAGCAATCTCCTAAATGTTCAATGCCATTAATATCTGTAACAGACAGGTATCTACTTTTACTTGAAATTAATTCTATTAAAATAATATTGCCTTATTTCCTAACTAAAAATAAATATCTGCTCAGAGCAAAATGATTAAAAAGATAAAGCCAGAAGAAAAATAAATACAAAAGTGACCCAAAAGACTACCACCAAAAATGAGAACCAGCTAAACATTTTGGCATACACCCTTCCAATCTTTCTTCACATGTTCATATTTTTATTTTTTATTTATTTTTTTTAAAATATTTTACTTATCTATTTGACAGAGAGGGTCACAGCAGGGAGAGTGGGAGAGGGAGAACAGGCTTCCGGTGAAGCAGTGAGCTTAATGGCAGGGCTCATCCCAGGACCCTGGGATTATGACCTGAGCTGAAGGCAGACACTGAGGCACCCAGGCACCCCAGATGTTCATAGTTTTTAAAAGGAGTAATTCACACCATGATTTCTCACATTTTCTTTTATTTTATTTGAATAAATATTATTATATATTGTTAACCAGAATGATTTACAAACCATCTTCTATAGTACTCTAGAGTTTCTAAGAAGATGCTCTCAGGGGTCAGGGCCAACTAATACATGAGGTACAGTATGGCACAAAGCTGAAGACGCATGATAATTTCAATGGCCCACAAATTTACTTTAAAATCAGAAGGAAAAAAGGGAAATCACAATAATGAATATTTAATAATGAATCCAGCCTGGGTTATATCTGCCTTTACACCAATATGGTCATAAAATATAATTTTTCACATTTTTTAAATGGAAGAAGGGGCTTGAAAACATGACTTCTAGTACCATACTGTTACACTAAATAGGTATTTTGTGGTCAGTATAAACAATCTATTTTTTTGGACATGTGTAAGTTGTGCCCATTTTTATTGTTGAACAATGCATATACATATTGTTTGCTCACTCTCTGATTATTCCCCTAAAACAAATTTCTAAAAATAAAATTGCTGGCTTAAAAACATATGCTCAAACAACCAATCTGTTCCACAGAAAACCTGTACTAATTCTCATTATACCAGGAGTATATGAGAGTGGCCTGGTGACCTACATATCCTGGTTTCATAGGTTAAAAACATGCTGTTTTATTGCTTTGATTTACATTTCTTTGTTTAGTGATATGAAGAGACGTTTTATAAATTTACTAATCTTTTATATTTATTTCTTGTATTATGAGCTACCTGATCATATTCTTTGCTCATCTATAAATTTATGATATTATTATTCAAAAAAAAAGGCTAAAACAAAAAACTTTGTCTCAAATGTTTCAAATAGTATTCTTCGCTATTTGTCCTTTCACTGTTTGAACTGTTTTTTATATACACAACTCTTCAAATCTATAGACTGCTTTGCACTTCACAATTTTGGGGTTGTGGGGGCAGTGGAAAGACTCATGTTTCGAAAAACCTTTCTCCATCCAAGATTATATCTACTAAGCATATTTTCTTCTATTTCATTGTATATTTGGAATTTATTTTAAAGTATGACATATGGTAATTTCTTTTCAAATTCTTAACAAATTATGTCAGCCTCATTTACTGAAAAAACCCTACCTTTAAAAAAAAAGGTCACTTTTATTATTTCTGAGGTTTCTACCATAAGACTGTTAATATGTTTCTTGTGCATTTCAGTTAATATTATACAGTTCCCAAACATAATAGTTCATACCGAGAGCCTTCTTTAAGGGTCTTCTCTTTCAGTATTTTCTTCACTACTATTACAAAATTACTCTTCCAAATTGACTTTAAACTTATTTTTGTCAAGTTCTACAATGAATGAAATATATACATATCTGGAACATGATTAGACTTATACTAAATTTGTAAGTTAATTTGGTAAAGACAGATATATTTCCAATATTTAGTCTCTACATAAAAGAACACTGCCTTTATTCAAATTACATATTCTGACTTTCAATAAACTTCTCTGTGTTCTTTAAACAAGTGCTGCATATTTCCTATTAAGTTGATCCCAAGGTACTCAGAATGTTTGACAAATATAGTTTTTTTCTCACATTTTTTCAAAATAGTTAAAACTGGTCTATTGAAAATCTACTTATTTTATAACTGCATTTCTAACACTAGTTGATTCCCTTGCTTTTCAAAAGTAGACAATCATAGGAACATCATTTCCCCCTCTTTTCAAATATTTACTCCTAAATCTTTTTCTTATTCATTGCACTAGCTAGAAAATCCAAGCCAAAATAAACTAATAGTACTGATAGTATCATGTACGCCCAATATTTTATGGTTTCCCCTCCAATCTTATACCCATCATTCTCCACCGTGTTCTTTGCATAGAAGGCTGACCTTTATGGACTGCACCTTTCATGCAGACGTGCAAGAAACATGGCCAATAAGAGACACTGGCCAAGATAAGTTGGCAGGAGAATAACTGATTATTCCTCTGGGTCCCACTGTTAACAGGTCACCTGATGATGGCAGTTTCCCTCTACTTCAACTTCTAAATGGTCAGTCTCTCTCACAGCCATAGCTATTTCTCTCCACAATCCCGTAACAGTTATCTATCTTTACCTCTTCTACATCCCCACTGGGTTACATACTTAAGCCAGTCCCCAAAACTTCTTGCCTATTCTCATGGGAAAAATGGTAGATCACCTTATATTCGAGATCATCTTGTATTCATGTTGAAGTTCTAATATGCAGTAAGTTTTAAATGTAATAGTCATGATACCATTTTATTCAAAATATTTCATAATTACTTTGGCCTTTAGGTCTCTGATAGAAGGTTTACTTAGGAGAATGTTTTTAAACTACCAACTCATTTAGGGGTTTTGTTATTAATATCTCATTTTACCACATTGTGGCCAAAGAATGAGACCTGTTCTGTTTCTGCTTCTTTTCTAAATTATTTAAAGTCTTTTGGCAAAATATAGGGTCAGTTTTTATGGAGATTCCAGAATACCTGAAATGAAGATATATGTTCTGTTTGTACACAGAGTTACATTATTATCTATTAAATCAACCATATTAGGGGTACCTGGGTGGCTCAGTTAGTTAACCGTCTGCCTTCAGCTCAGGTCACGATCTCAGGGTCATGGGATCGAGCCCCACATCGGGCTCTCTGCTCAGCAAGGAGCCTGCTTTTCTCTCTCCTCTCTCTCTCTCTCTGCCTGCTGCTCTGCCTACTTGTGATCTCTCTCTCTCTCTCGGTCAAATAAATAAATAAAATCTTTAAAAAAAATAAATAAATGAACCACACTGATATTTATTTAAATCTCTATAATCTTATGTGCTTTGTTTATATAATCTGGTAATGATTAAGATGTTTTAAAATTTCCTCTTAGATAAGTGCTCATCTTCCCTTGACATGCTTTTTACATTACATATTTTAATAACATAATATCAATAATAATGATAAATGTTCATTAATGATCATACATCTTACAAATGAAAAGTGATCATTTTTGCCTTATTTGGAGTCTCTTTGTCTCAGGTATGTTTCCTAGATGAAACATTTATTTACAGTGGTGTGAGACCTAGACTGAGAAGCATATTATTTGTCAAACTGTTTAATTTGGCCTTAAATTATTATATCTTATACTTTGCATTTTGTAACACCTTAACAAATGTTCTTTTGTGCTTTGTAATTCTATGTTGCATAATTTCTCTAAAAAATTTTTTGTCCTGGGGAGGCTGCCTGGCTCACTCAGTAGAGCATGTGACACTTAATCTAAGAGTAATGAGTTCAAGGCCCAAGTTGGGTGTGGAGCCTACTTTAGAAAAAAAAAAAAAAAATGCCCTTGTGAATTAGAAATGGCATCCTGTTTTCAATTCTACCTTGAGGTCATTATTTTGACAATTTAAAATGCAGTAAGACATCTATTTCTCCAGTTTTCTATGATTTCATACCTCCCCAATTAAGTTATTTTTTTTAATATTATATATTTTCTTTCATGTTTCATTTGTTCTCATTTCCCCTCCACTAAATCCAATGGTCCAAAAACCATACTTTCCACTGTGTTCTCAACATCTATTCCATCTTTCTAACTTTTAATCTCTGTCCTTTCCCCCTGTAATCTGGGAAAGTTTATCCAGACTGACTTGCAGATCTTTTTGGAACAGGCATTAAAAAGAATTATCCAACCAGGGCCAAAATGAGTTCCCATGCTAGGACTGAGATAAATTTAGACCTCCTGGCCCCACTGTTCAAGAGGGAATCCCAAACACTTTACACACACACACCCCTCCCATTCCATTTCCTAACACACGCAGCTGCAGCAAGACTCCCTCCCTGCCTTGAGTCTCCCGAGACAAATTTCCTTCTGTCCTATAACCCTCTTTACATTTATCACCGTAAGAAGCTGTAGCTCTCCATGTAGGCCCTTATCTCCCGCCTGTTCCCTTACTAGGCACCTAGAATTCTTAGTCCAGCATCAGCAAAAACTCTTGATATCCTCAACCTCTTCTCTGAAAGTAACTTTCACTGTCAAGCTCTACTTGAAATTCTTTTACTCCCGGATTTCACAACTTCCACTAGAACCTTCTCAAGGAGCAGCAGCTTTTTCCCTCATACAATACATGTATCAGTAATAATGATATAACCCTCATACAACTAGAGATAGAGTCAGTGTTCTTCCTCCAGATTGCTGCTTCTAGGCCATTCTTCCTCGATCCTTTCTAAACCTTCCAGCTCTGAATCTCATAAAATTAAACTACGCACTATTTAATTACTCACATAACAACCTGAGATGCTCCTTCTCATGTCCTTCTCACCAACACTGTCACTCTAACACTATTCTTGTCTTAATTTTTGCTGATTTCAATACACAGGTAAATAACCCTACTAATCCCTTGCTCTCTCCAAAGCCTGAACTCCTCTCCTCCAATGATCTAATCCTCTGCCATTCAACCACTCATTGCCATGATTTTAATGGACATTTTAACATTACTATAGTTTATAATCTCAACTTTACCCATCTTACTCTCCCCAGGTACATCTTTATACTCCAATATAACTTTAATCCCACTGGGACATTCAGTGTTTTCCCTTTTCACTTCCTTTATCCCCTTGATATCCTCCCTTTCCTAGGCCTTATTCAGCTTTAATGTCATGGTCCATCATGATAATTACTCCTTTGCAAACAGATCTGACTTCTTTGCACCCTTCTTACTTCATGGTACTTGGCCTAAATAAAACCCGATTAACATCAGCTCTCATATGCTACCTATGCTATTGAATGCGGCTGCACAAAAACACACAACCACAAACTAATCTCACTTAAAATTCATGATGTGAATCTCAAGTGGCCCTTTAGAATGGCCCAGGAAACATACTCTACTCCATTTACCCTCCCATTCTTCCACCCAACTATTTCATACCCTCTCTTATCTCCTGAAATCCCCAACAGCTTCCCCCCACCAACCTTTCAGCTGATGAACACACTTCCTACTTCACTGGCAAAACAGAACCACAGACTCCCCACCACTACATCTATCCATCTACCAGCAGCTACCTCCATTTATTCTTATTACTACAGATACCCTGAGCTCCATTTGAACAAACCCCTCCACTTGTGCCCCAGATCTCATGTCCTCTGACCCACTCAAGGTCACCTATAGCAATGTTCCCCTCTTTGTTCTAGATCACCAATTTTACCCACTACAAAACTATTCCTCTTAGCATACCTACTGTAATTTCTTCCATCTTGGAAAAAAGTCTACCCTAACCAACTTCTTCCTTCATACCTGGCTCTTTCCGCAGATAGCCACACAGCTTCCTACTCATCTCGTTCAAATATTTCGTCTATTATCACCTCAAAGGAGCTTACCCTGACTGTACTAATTTTAAAACTGCAACCTGACCTCTACCATCACCACCACCACTTCTGGCCCTCCCAATACTTTAAATACTTTAAAATGTACTTCCAATACTTTAAAATGTAAACTCCATTAAGGGCACATCTTTATCTAATTCACTGAAATACTGCAAGCGCTTAAAACAAAGTCTAGCACCAAGTCAGCATTCAATAAATACTCAATAAGGGGCACCTCGGTGGCGCAGTTGGTTAAGTATCTGACTCTTGGTTTCAGCTCAGGTCATGATCTCAAGAGTCTTGAGATCGAGAGCCCTGAGTCAGGTTCTGTGCTCTGCCCAGAGTCTGCTGAAGTTTCTCCCACCATCTCCCTCTGCCCCTGTACCCAACTTGCTCGCACATGTGCGCTGGCTTTCTCTCAAATACAAAATTTTTTTTAAATAAGATTTTTAAAATTAATAAATAAACAAATACTTAAGTGAATGAATAAAGTATGGGTCCATTCTTCATTGCTTCTTACAGCACTTCAGATTCCACTGTAGCACTGTTTCTTTCCTAATGTAGCATGCCACCATTTTTATCTTAGTCCCCTGTCTTATCAAGGTTGATTATTCATTTCTTGTTCCCTGAATTCATGTCTCTCTCAACTACACTCCAGCCAAAGCAAATACTAAATGTACTTCCCTCCCCTGCAGGAAATCTTACAAACATATGACTTTTCTTGTGAATATAATTACTTTTTTCATTAAGTATAGTTATTTTCATGAACACTGTTCTAATTCTTTCACAGCAATTTTTCAGCCTAGTATTTGCTCAAAAACAGGTAAATTCTGCAGCAAATTCTGTTTGAGAGCTTTCCTTTACACCACGATTTAATTAAAACTGTACTTTCAGATCTGAAGATAAAAAGTTGGCTAACAGTTTTTATTATTCTTTCCGTGCCCCAGAAACTTGAGGGAGGTAGGAAAGGAAATGAATACTTGGGGCTGCAGATATTCCCCACATGAAATCTTCATCTGTGCTTGGAAAAGACGAACATCTTCCACATCTAATTTTTTCTCTAGCTCAGCTTCTACTTACATATGCATTGTGTATGTCTAGCTCTCTACTTAACACTACCACCTACTAAATTAGGAAGGAACCGTGTTCCCTTATGATAAATCTGCACCAAAAAGAAGCCCAACAATTCAAGGGTGATGTTCACCTGTAGACCCTCCTTGTAATTCCTTTTGAACCCTGGCAAAGAAGGGGTTCTAAGATAACAGGCTCTGGACCCAGACTTCTTGACTTCAAATCCCAGCTTCACCACTTCCTTTGATGTGTAACCTCACTTTCTTTATCCTTAACTGGAGATACCCACATCTCATTAGGTTGCTGAGCACTAAAGATTAATTCAAGTGCTTAGAACAGTGCCTATTACAAAATAACATTCACTAAATGTTAACTCTTCTTTCTCCTCCCCTTTGTCTTGCCTCTCACCTTTATTTATAAAAGTAGAGATGTTAGTAAGACTATGTCAAGATTTCTTCCATTTACAGTGACAATGAAGCACTTTTCTCAAAAAGTGATTTATGAATAAACGCCTCCTATAGTCTTTCAATCTAATCTAACCTACACTACATCTAACAAAACTCTTTCCTAATTCCTAATTCAGATGTAAATTTTTCCATGTTCTTATAGTTCTGGTGGGTCATTTTACACAACAGTGTAGCTACATACCTGTGCCTACACAAATGTTTCTGTCTTAAAGGTCTCTGGAATCATTTACTTAATTAAAAAACAGACTTCTCATTGGTGTATCATGTGATTAATTTCAGAAGAGCCAGGAATAATTTTTCAACATAGACATGAGAACATCACAGAGTTTAAGAAACACCCATCTATATCATGTTAAGAAGAAATAATTCAGTTACTCACGATGCTCCTGAATTCATGATGCAGCTCTTTGCACCACAAAAACAATCTCTGCCATCATCATGATTCATTCCAAGGTTATGACCCAACTCATGAGCAACAATGGATGCAAACGTCTCCACTGTGATTTGCCCAAACTGCCCAAACACAGGAAAGTATTAATTGGTTTCTGAACAAAAAGGATATGCTTATTATTTTTTCCACAAAAGGAAATTAATCACTACAATGGTGACCGTCTTTACGATAAATCAAGCATCCAACAACAGTCTTCATACATTTCACTAGGAAACTGATACGGCATGGACATAGAGCCTTTAAGCAACAGACCAATTATGTTAGCACTAATAAGTTATTTGGGGAAAACAGATTAATGGTTCTAATTTAATTTTCTTAAAAAGGGTTTCAACTTCCTTGTCCATATAAAGTGAGGAGTTAATGAACACATCATATTAGAAAACTAATCCAATCTCTAAAGAAAAAACACATCTATCACTTCTACCCAAAATATTGTTTTAAGGACTAGAGATGGAAATATGCGGTCAAATGCTTGACACTGTCCTAACGCAAACATCCAAAGTTAAATTTCAAGAACAAAAACATACCACATTAATCCCGCCAGCATGGCTCCTTGAACATACTGTTCCCACAAATGCCATTCCTGCAGTCCCACCAAAACCTTTCTTCCTAAATGAAAATAAAAGGTCAAAGTTAGAAAATGTACTTGTGGTGGGGGGGGTGAAAGGAACACACTGATCTTACTTCACTGGGCTGGTAGAACCTACAAAAACTGGGAGAAGAATGGCAAAGATAATTGACTTTTTATTTTTATTTTTTTTTTTAAAGATTTTATTTATTTGACAGAGAGCGATCACAAGTAGGCAGAGAGGCAGGCAGAGAGAGAGAGAGAGAGGGAAGCAGGCTCCCCGCTGAGCAGAGAGCCCGATGCGGGACTTGATCCCAGGACCCTGAGATCATGACCCGAGCCAAAGGCAGCGGCCTAACCCACTGAGCCACCCAGGTGCCCCGATAATTGACTTTTTAAATCAGAACACAATTAAGTCTTACTTCTTTTTTGTTCTCAGAGAACAAGATTAATATCAGCCATTAATTAATATCATTAATTAATATTAATGAATTAATATTGATTTCTCAAATGAAGATATGTTTTAGACGCCAAGCTTTTTTCCTACCCTCTAGACAAAAAATCATCCTAAAATGCATTATATTTCTTTATTCAAAAATTCTAATGAGGAGAGACAGTTATCACTCAATGAACACAACACACCACAACACAGGCTGCAGAGCAGGGAGCACAGGGAACGTAAGAACCACAATGGCCTCCATATGGGTCGCAGGTAATCATCACCTACACACTTGTATCTCAAAACCTATTTCTCTACCTGGAACTCCTTTGCCCAGTAAATTCTCCTAGCTCATTCCCTCAGCTTCCTTCAAGTCTTTACTCACAAGTCTTCTCTTTTAACCTTCCCTCACCACACCAACCCTACTCCTCCAATACTTTTTTTCTTGGCAAGTGCTCCACTATTTATTGAATAGAAAAGGATAATAATAACAACACAATGTATTTAAAATATTCTATAAGCCTTCACAAGCGCTTTACAAAAATAATCTCATTTCAACCTAAAATCCTACTAGATAAAAATTATTGGGTCCACTGAACAGATTAAGAAACTGAGACTCTGGGAAGTCGTATCTTCAGCTGTCAGGTCACCAAGCTGTGGTCTGACATAATGCTATCTGATTCCACATTTACTATCCTCAATAACTATACCATCCTGGCCCTTTCTCCCCTATAGCCAGGTAAGCACATTCTAATCAGGGAGAAATGCAAGTAAAGAAATCTGTCTTCATGTCATGAGGAGCTGAGCCTACAGTACAAATAACTGTGGCTACTAAGATTCTTCAGACATTTCCTGGACTCTGAGTCAGAATATGAGCTTCACTGGTTGTAACCTTAACCTCCCTGGGAGACATGCAGCTACAGGAAAATGAGGTACTTATTCCTTCACATGATGATAGAAAATTAGAACCCAAGACACTGTGTTGTGTATCTAGTTCCATTATTACAAACATAGATGACAGAGGCCACACAACATGCCTAAATTCAAGATGTTTCATTTTGTAGCAGTCTCCACTAGCATGCCAAGGCAGACAGCTCCTTCAGATGAGAAAGGCAGATGCCCACCCTTGGCCTTCACTGGCTAAACCAAAGGCAAGGAGATGGAGAATTCAGCCTTATGCATCATCTCAGGCAGTGCTTTTCAAATTATCTAGAGGGAAGAGCCAGTAATTTTTTCTTTAATTTCCAATTCATCACAGACCAATATGTCTTCATTTTCCCATTTTTTTTAATTAAAATCATTGATATATTAATTTCAGGTATATAATACAATAACTGGATAATTATATACATTATGAAATGCTCACCACCATAATATAGTTACATTCTTCCTATACTTTTACTTCTACCTCCCTGATCTATTTTTCCTCCTTATCACTTATTAGTATTTAATATTATTATACACATTTATTTATCTCATTTACGGCTAATCTCCTCTACCACAATATGGACTCCGTGATGGCAAGAATTTTCATCTGGACAAACACAGTTCAACTGCATGAGTTCCCTTATAGAAAATTCT
This sequence comes from Neogale vison, assembly GCF_020171115.1. Taxonomy (NCBI): domain Eukaryota; kingdom Metazoa; phylum Chordata; class Mammalia; order Carnivora; family Mustelidae; genus Neogale; species Neogale vison. The sequence continues at coordinate 177,028,595 of NC_058101.1, forward strand.
AGAAAATGGAAATTAACCCACATTAACAGAAAAAAGATTAATGGTTGCTTGGGGAAGGAATCTGGTTTTTTTCTTTTTTTTTTTTTTGGAAGGAAGAGAAGATTGGATTACAATGGGGCCTAGAGGGAATGGACATGTTTGTTATCTTGATCATGGTGATAATTTCATGGCTATATGTCAAAACGGGTACCTAAATGTACACTTTAAACATGTGCAGCTTAATCTTCATCTGTTAAACCTCACTAAATCTGCTTAAAAGTTTAAAACATTTTAAAAATACAGAATTTTTGTCTTCTTTATTCATTGCTATCCCTAGTACCTAGGGTATACACCTAATAAATATTTTTTAAATGAATGAGTAAATCTTTCTCTGAGGTATCTGACCAACAAAGAGAAGAGGACCAGAGATACTGCCATAAGGGGACTCCTAAGGAAACACGTCAGATCGCCCTCTACTTAATACCATAGTCTCCAGGCCCTACATATGTACTCAATACTTCCAAAAGGCTCTTTAGCACCCCATTCTTTTTTTTTTTTTAAAGATTTTATTAATTTATTTGACAGACAGAGATCATAAGTAGGCAGAGAGGCAGGCAGAGAGAGAGGAAGGGAAGCAGACTCCCTGCTGAGCAGAGAGCCCGATGCAGGTCTTGATCCCAGGATCCTGGGATCATGACCTGAGCCAAAGGCAGAGGCTTTAGCCCACTGAGCCAGCCAGGTGCCCCTTTAGCACCCCATTCTTAACGAAAAACACAGCCAGGAATCATTAGACAGACATTTGGGAAATACCTCCACATGACAGATGGATACCAGCAGAAAAGACAAGACAGCTTGGTAGGTTTGTTCGAGCAAGGCATGAGAAATGTGCTAGATGCCTATCCCTTCTGGCTCTCTGTAAACTAGAAGGCAGGAGGATACTTATAGGAGCAATTTTACTAAAAATTAGTAAAAAGGTCAGGACCAGGACTTTGTGATTACAGGGCTATAAAAATCCACTTTGGCATTTTCACTGCCTTGCTTTAATTAACTCACATAACGAAAGAAAACAAAATAAAATCAAGAGTGTGGGGAACGGGCAGCACTCCCTATAATAGCGGATGAAAGATTACTACAAACTCTGCTGCCAAAGAGTTTAGAAAGCAAGGAGGTCAACACTCAGCGACAAAGAACCTTTGCTCTTCTAGATCCTTTGCTCTTCTTTGCTCTCGCCTTTATTGGTCCTGCAGACGAATCATAGATCTTTATCACACTTTCTCAAGCACGTGATGCGTGACAAGGGGTCTTGCTGGAACTAGGAGGATCTGTTTATGGGAAAGATACGATATGCTAATCTGCTTGCTCTAAGAGTTCTGCTAAACATAGCCTAGGGGACAATGCATACATCTCTCCGATCACAGGGCGGCTGTTTGGGCTAAGAAAGCTTGGGGGAACTCCCCACAGGGCATTCCTACATCAGAGTGGTCACACAGGCCTCCTGGTCATGCATGCCTCAGCATCCCAAAGACCTGGGCCCTCCTCCGAAATCTTCCCTGCCCCCAGCGGTCTCCGTGTTACATTTTATCAAGCCAGGTAATGTCGATGATTTCATGCTCTACTGGCTCTACATTAATAACTCAAACACAAAGGAAATTTTTCCTCAGAAAAAAATTGTGAGTTTTAGGTACCATCAACACTGAGGGAGGCAAAAATATATAAATTAGAACACTTTTCTGCAAAAAGCTTGCCTATCAATTCAGAAGACTCTCTCGGGGGCAGGACATGGGGAAGGGGGGTTGGATAAAGAGTAACAATAACTTAACTTGCTTTGCCAGACAAAGGAGGCTGCAGCAGGCTAAGGCCTTCAAAACTTCATCCCTCAAACCAGAAAACTTTTGAGCATGAAATATTTTAAATCGTTTTAAATGAGGATTTTGCTGTAAGTTTTGGACTGTATTGGTTTAAGTGATTTATGTAAGTTTAGGGTTTATTATGGTACCATGAAAATGCTACGTAAAAGAAAAAAAATTTTTAAACATCTATCAGTAAGATCCCAAAGAGAGTAAAAGAATTATTATATCCATAAAATGAGAACTTGATTATATAAAAATACTAAAGGGGACAAAAAGATCTATGGAATATTAAAAATAAGATGACAGAAATAAAAAACTCAACAGAAAGCTTAAAAGAGAAATTTAAGGAAATGTCCCAGAAGGCAGAACAAAAACACAAAAAGAAAGGAGATGGAAGATAATAAAATTAGAGGACAAGAAAATAAATAAAACCAAATAAAAGTCATTCCCAGAAGGAATGACAAACAAAAATAAAGAAAATCAAATCGTCTACAAAATAATTAGAAAAAAATTCTGAAAACTACAGGACATCAGTTTCAAGACTGACGTTCCCACTAAGAACACAACACAATAAATGATAAAAGACCTACACTGAAGCATTATCATCAGGACAATTCAGAAACCTGGGAACCAAGAGAAGATCCTACAAGTTTCCAGAGAAGGAAGAAAACAAACAAACCCACAAAGGACCAGGAATCAGAAATGGTTAAGCTTCTCAGCAATAATACTGGAAGTCAAAAGACAACAGAGCCATACCTTCAAATTCTGAAGGAAAAAGACTTCACGCCTCAAATTTAACACAAAGCCAAATAACCAAAAAAGTTACAAAACAAAATCCTGAAAAACTGAGTTACTTAAGCCCTAGGATAAGCAGAGGTTACACAGGTGTAACTTTTAAATTCTATTCTGAGACTATAAAGCACAATTTCTGACTTGCAAGAGGTCAAAATTTTTTCTTTCCATATATTCTTTCACAAGACGAAGGTAGAAAACATTCCATAACTAGGTTGAGGGAGTAAAATCCAGGAAAGAGGAAGGACATGGAATAAAGGTGACAGGGGATCCAACACAGAAGAGAAGACTCATTATTATACTGTGACTTGTCACGGGGAATATTAACACAAAGCCCTCCTTATTCAGACGAATGCTCAAAAACCGCCTGGGTGGCTCAGTGGGTTAAGCCTCTGCCTTCGGCTCAGGTCATGGTCTCAGGGTCCTGGGATCGAGCCCCACATCGGGCTCTCTGCTCAGCAGGGAGCCTGCTTCCGTTCTTCTCTCTCCCTGCCTGCCTCTCTGCCTACTTGTGATCTCTCTCTGTCAAATAAATAAATAAAATCTTTAAAAAAATTAAAAAAAAAAAAAGAAAACATGATTCTAATTTAAAAAAAAGCAGAAGTTATTGACCATTACATTAACAGCACTTTTTTTTTAAATCTCTTACAGAACGAGCTGTGCACTGTCATGTCTCCGACGTGTTATGAGAAACTTTTCCCGCCACTGTACAAAGTTCCCCAACACATCACCAGCACCTCCAATTATGTTGATCAGGTTTCCATTTGTCCAAATCTCTAGTCCAACTAGTACAATTCGAATATTCAACATAATATACATCTAGGAAGAAAACAGAAATGAAAGTATATAAAATATATTAAAGAATCTTAGAGTATCTTTTAACTTATAATGAACATAACTACTTAAAATAAAAGCAGGACTCCTCCCCTCCAAAAAATATACTTCATGCAATATAATGAGACTCTAACCTTTTAAGGGTCTCAGTGTCCTCATCCACAAAATGAAAGTAATAGAAGTTCAAAATTGTTTTTACCTTCCATTCCAAAATCTGACAAACTGAAAATTTATTGCTCTAAACTAATGCAAATCTATTTATGGTCCATATGTATCTCACTTAATATAAATATTCATACATTTCACTATAGGAATATCAGCGAGTTTGATTACAAAGAGCCACCAGAGATCCTGTTAGAGGTGTTATGCAATACATAGTGAACCATATTATCTTTCTAAACTTTTACCTAAAATCCTAATTATACATACCCCAAAGGTTTCAGATAGTGCACTATGGAATGCATTTTTATTTCACAGAGATACTGGCAGGAATAAATGAAAATAAATGTAAAGCACTTGGCTCAGTTTCTAGCACATTATAAATGCTCAATAGAACACACTGTCTTCATCATTATTATTATTATGCTTAATATTCACATCAAGGAAATACCTTATAGAGGAAATTATCTTATAAGAACATGCATCTAATTCTTCAATATCTCCCACTGGATAATTGAACTACAAACCCTCCAACCAAACTTCTCTCTCTCCTTCCCTCCCTCTTGCGTGCGCTCGCGCTCTCTCTATCTCTCTCCCTCTCTCTTACACACACACACACACACACACACACATACAGAGTCCTATCATGGTTTCAGAGTAGGAGGCAGCCTTCATCAAAGTAAGATTGAGTAAAAATTCAAAGGTCTTTTCATAAATGCCAAAGTTCCTTATCCTTTCTACACTGAGGATAAAATAGATGCTATTATGAAATCTCTTACGTGTCTCAAAGTCTTTCTACAATTATACATTCCCTTCAAACATAAAAAATGTTACAAAACAAACTAGAAAACAGACCCCTGAAAGAATGAGTCCCTAAAATAATCAGAACTCAAAATGAAACAATTTTTAGATTCCATTCTGAGACTATAAAAAGACAGGTAAGAATAATCCCAGTTAATAGAAAACACAACTCACGCTATCCAAGTAGTTTGCTAAACGGATCATCTCCTCTCTCACTGCAGTCTGATTTCTTCCCATCATGTCATACTGAAAAGCAAGAAAGGGAAATCATTTCACCAAACGCATTAATGAAAAAAATTTCTAAAATCTGTTATAATGAAGGTAAGTATCCCAAATATTTCCTCTGCACTAAAAATGGAGGCATTTAGACATGCACCTGCCTTTCAAATTAAGAAATCTAAAGGATACATTTCAGTGAAATAAATAGGAGTAAGAAAAACAGGTTCAAGTATGAAATGAATGTTAAGCAAAACATACTGAAGTCTTTATTTGCTCCAAATTAGCATAATTTTAAAATGAATTCTCTTTAATGCTCTTTTTATTCATTTTAATGCAAAAATGTTTTCAAACAGTTTATAAAGGTAGTGTTTAAAACCATGAAAATGCACAGATAAAGGGATAAAAGCAATCTAACAGATTTCCTGACCCTTTCATCCCTTAGGCTAAAGACATTACCAATAAACAATTTCTAAACTCGGGGCTAAATTAATAATGAGAGATTAACCAATGTTCACCAACAGACAGACATTATATGAATAGACATTATATGTAGACAAAATAGTATTTGAAAGTTTAACTATATTAAGACAAACAGTTGATATGACTGATTATTTTCTTCAAGACCCGGCTAAATCCAAATGTCTATTTTAACATTATTTTAATACTATCAACAAATAACTAATGAAAAGAAAATTATAAAAGGGGTGTATGGTTTTGCTCTAAGATAAGAGCATTAATATATCAGATCTTATTTAATATATCAGAACATATCAGATCTTTTATCAGTCAGGCATTTTATCATGATTCTCCTAAACAAACAAAAAAAATTAATTTATCTGATAAGGTTTGATTAAAATGGAATCATTCTTATTTTGAAACATTTTCCACGAGTATGTAACATCTATCTGGAGAGAGTAATATAAAAACATTACAAATCTCTATTTTTGACTTGTCCAAACATTCTCCAGAAACTTTTTATCCATTATCAGGTGCGAAGTTCATGCTTGCTCACACTCCGTGCTTTTTCCTTCTACCACTTGAGGGTAATGAACCTACAATGAACAAATCTGAATACGTTTCTATCTGTTAATAATCACAGCTTGTTTATTTCCAACCTATGCAAAATAGGGGATTTTTTTTAACCATAAAAATAGTCTAAACTCTGTAGCTTACAAGAAAGGATCTGCCAATATTGATAAGTTTCTACAACTTTTTCACACAAACAACAAAGCTAAAGTAAAAGGTAAAAGTCAGACAAAACATTTCAAATAATCTATTAAATTATATAACAGCTGTATCTAAAACTGATAACCCTGTAAATGCTGAAATAGACCCATTACTTTTCTTAGCTAAGTTAAGCACAATTCTTAAATATGAATAAGGAAATCCTTGGCGTTATCCTGGACACAGAAACTAAGAGTAAAGACTAAAATCAGCTATTCTCCTGTATTCCCTTCTGAAGCACGCCACAACCTGGAAGTTTCCGTCTCTTAAAGTGACGTATATGCAAGTTGGTTGAAATTCTAAAGAGCAAAGTAATTTCATTAGGCAACAAAGCAGTATCTGATGGCTGGTTTTTCATCACAGTCCTCTAAAGCCATCTGAAAAGGTGACCCTAACTGAAGGGCAATACAGTTTTGCTTAAGAAATTCTGCATGAGGAGATCACCCAAAACAACTGGGTTAGGTGGGGGGAGAAGGTGACCAGTAAAAATAGTTAGAGGTACTCTCATTTACTACCTTCAGTTTCTGGTGGGGTTATAAACATCAAGCATTTTTAAAGGAAAAAACCCATTTGAGATTTAAAAATACATTTAAGAAAAATCAGTATAAATATATTTTATGGGTCCTTTATGGGATGCTCACTTCTCATCTGCTTTTCATGAAAAAGAAGAAAAACTGTCACCAATCCTACCCTTTCCTTGTCTACGACAATGAACAGCTCCACGTATCGGGTCTGTGGCAGGACAGCTCTTCTTCTCTGTCAAAAAAAAAAATTATATATATAAGACTACATGTTAAAAAAAAGAAAACTACATGTTTTTCATAGGTAGTGACCTTATCCTCATCTCAATCTCTTATTTCAGGCCAGCTAAGAATGTGATAAAGTTAGTTTAGTTTACACAGATCAATAAAGCCAAAAACATTTTTTTTTCTAAAATAGTGACATCCCTCTCTATACTAGCCTGAGAAAAATTCTAGTTAGCAACAATAAGAGGTATTCAAATTTCCAAAGCAGAGTTACTGATTTTCTAATATCAAAACTACACGGCTGGGGTCGAAGAGGTTGCTGCCTGTGTGTGGGGGAATGCAAGCTGGTACAACCACTCTGGAAAACAGCATGGAGGTTCCTCAAAATGTTGAAATTAGAACTGCCCTATGACCCAGCAATTGCACTACTGGGTATTTACCCTAAAGATACAAACGTAGTGATCCAAAGGGGCACGTGCACCCGAATGTTTATAGCAGCAATGTCCACAATAGCCAAACTATGGAAAGAACCTAGATGTCCATCAACAGATGAATGGATCAAGAAGATGTGGTATATATACACAATGGAATACTATGCAGCCATCAAAAGAAATGAAATCTTGCCATTTGCGACAACATGGATGGAACTAGAGCGTATCATGCTCAGCAAAATAAGTCAAGCAGAGAAAGACAACTACCATATGATCTCCCTGATATGAGGGAGTGGTGATGCAACATGGGGGCTTAAGTGGGTAGGAGAAGAATAAATGAAACAAGATGGGACTGGGAGGGAGACAAACCATAAGTGACTCTTAATCTCACAAAACAAACTGAGGGTTGCTGGGGGGAGGGGGGTTGGGAGAAGGGGAGTGGGGTTATGGACATTGGGGAGGGTATGTGCTTTGGTGAGTGCTGTGAAGTGTGTAAACCTGGCGATTCACAGACCTGCACTCCTGGGGATAAAAATATATGTTTATAAAAAATAAAAAATTTAAAAAAAAAAACATTTAAAATTATATCTCCAAAAAAAAAACTACACGTACTCACACACTCTAAAGGGAAGCCCCATTGCTATGCTGAGTGAAAAAATGAACATAAGAATTATACTATTACAAGAATACAATAACCCAGAGCAGAAGTGAGGACAAGGCTGCCACTTCAAAACAGGACTAGTTCTGTGATTTTCAGAAATTCATATATAAAGTACAGAATTTGACAAAAATTTAAAGGTTCTCCAATGACTGAAGTTAAAAAGAACAGTCCAACAGTACAAAAGAGTGGAGGCAAGAAAGGCAATGAAAATAATTTTCATATGAAAATATATCAGAAGAGGTGCAAGCCTCTTCCAACACAGCAGCATCATCTCACATGCAGAAAGACGCAGTGCCCACAACTGAAGTTGAGCTGTTCCTAGGAACATTTCAGTCTTTAAGAGCCCCACATCAAGAGTAGGCAGGGAATCTTAATGGTGACTCAAAAGAGGGATGCAAGTGTTCCTGAAAGACATCTTAAATGAAATACTAAGTCTCAATTTGTCTCTCTTTCTCCGATCCAGGGCTCAGAAATCACTATTCATGTTGGTGTGAAAGATATATAAATAAAAAATTGTACTGCTCTCTGGAAGACAATATAATGGACTATCACGAGGCAGTGATAAAAAGAAGTAAGTTCTGTTTAAGATTTAAGCCCTACAGAAGATATGAACAGACACTTCTCCAATCAAGACATACAAATGGCTATCAGACACATGAAAAAATGCTCATCATCATTAGCCCTCAGGGAGATTCAAATTAAAACCACATTGAGATATCACCTTACACCAGTTAGAATGGCCAAAATTAACAAAACAGGAAACAACATGTGTTGGAGAGGATGTGGAGAAAGGGGAACCCTCTTACACTGTTGGTGGGAATGCAAGTTGGTGCAGCCTCTTTGGAGAACAGTGTGGAGATTCCTCAAGAAATTAAAAATAGAGCTTCCCTATGACCCTGCAATTGCACTCCTGGGTATTTACCCCAAAGATACAGATGTCGTGAAAAGAAGGGCCATCTGTACCCCAATGTTTATAGCAGCAATGGCCACAGTCGCCAAACTATGGAAAGAACCAAGACGCCCTTCAACGGATGAATGGATAAGGAAGATGTGGTCCATATACACTATGGAGTATTATGCCTCCATCAGAAAGGATGAATACCCAACTTTTGTAGCAACATGGACGGGACTGGAAGAGATTATGCTGAGTGCAATAAGTCAAGCAGAGAGAGTCAATTATCATATGGTTTCACTCATTTGTGGAGCATAACAAATAGCATGGAGGACAAGGGGCGTTAGAGAGGAGTAGGGAATTTGGGTAAATTGGAAGGGGAGGTGAACCATGAGAGACTATGGACTCTGAAAAACAGTCTGAGGGATTTGAAGTGGCGGGGGGGTGGGAGGTTGGGGTACCAGGTGGTGGGTATTATAGAGGGCACGGCTTGCATGGAGCACTGGGTGTGGTGAAAAAAATAATGAATACTGCTTTTCTGAAAATAAATAAATTGGAAAAAAAAAAGAAAGAAAACAAAACAAAACAAAAAGATTTAAGCCCTGATTTCTAAAACACACAGAAGCTTGACTGCATTCGACTTGGTAGCAGGAACTGTATCTTTTTATCCCCTAGTACCTGTCTAAATGTCTGGTCCATAGACAGAAAAACATAACAAAGATAAATATTGGTTTAATGCATAAAGACATGATTTTTTAACACATTAGTCTGAGCCATTAAGAAATATATTTCCTTACTCGAAGTAGCTGAGTGATGCTAGGAGGCTCTTCTTCTTCATAGTTTGTGGTTTCTGTTTCTATATCCTTGTTGGAAACCCCACATTTCAGAGGCTCTTTGTGGACATCATCCATTCGATAAAAGATGTGCTCAAAACGAGAGCTGTTTTGCAGGGGTTCAATCCCGTAACTCACATTCTCTATATGCAGCAATCCTCTAAGTGTCACATTACACGTACACAATTTTTAAGAATGAAGAAAATAATACACAGGAAAAGGAATCAGAAAACCGAAATTCAAATCCTAGTTCTTAACATGTGTAAGAAAGGGTAGCGTGGTGGAGAGAAAAATAGCACGGTTTTAGAGTCACACAGATATAAATTTAAAACTCAAGACCTCTACCTACTAACATCACTCCCTAAAAAAAGTCAGTTAACCTCTCTAAGTGACTGTTGTATGTATAACAGAAAGCAACTCAGAACAGTGGCTGAATGTATGGAATCTGGAGCCAGAGAACCAGTGTTTGAATCCCAAATGTTTCTCCCTAGCTGTGGGGCTCTCAGCAATGACTTAACCTCTACCTTACTTTATTCTACAGGGGGTTGTTCTGAAAACTAAATTATTAAGAGTGAAATACTTAAAACATGGCCTGACACACAGTCACTGCTCTGTGTTATTACTTAAATGGAGATAATTATAGCCATCTTATACAGCTGGTTTGATAATTAAAATATTTATTAGTTTAATCAGTCATATAACCAATGAACAAGAATAGCATCATACTGCCAGGGCTTCAATAAATGTAATTTTAATATTATTATCATTTTACTTGATATGTGGTACAATTTCTCTGAACGTCATTTGCTCATCATCACCTACATACGGAGATAGTGAGCCCCCTTTCACAGGCATTATGATACTTAAATGAAAGAATATAGGTGAAAATTTTATACAGGGCTACAGAAACTAAAAGTATGTTTTTTCCTAAATAGCGAAATTACTTAGCAGTCTCAAATCAATGAAATTTCTCTTTAGCTACTGAAACTCATCAACTGTAGTATTTTCTTAAATAAACACATCAAGAATAATACCTGATACATATCTCTAAAGACCTTCCACAATACCAAAGTAAAATCTAATTTTGTTAAGTCCCTCCAAATGACTTGATTTAGAAACTGAGACGTAAAAGGGTAAGAAATAAAAGAAAAAAAAATGACACAGAAAATTCCTTACCTGAGTCCGAAACAGTCGCTAAGAGCAATGGATGAATTGTAAACTCCCTCCACATAGCCCCGATAATGACAATGATTCTAAACGATAAAAACTGTATTATCTTCAAATACTGTTACATGGCTATAATTCATCATAGAAATTACACAGCTAACAAAATTATTTAAGGTCAATAAACTAACAATTCTGTTTATAACACTGGCATCTCATATCATGGCATTCTTTGGACTACTACCACCCTATAAGCATACAAATGTTTAGGCAGAATTCCAGAGGATACTAAGTACAAACAGCTCTAATCCAATAGCCTTTAAGCTTAGAAGCAGAACAAGACAGCATTATGTCATGTTTAATATCTTAGATCATAGTCAATCCAGGACGCAACCGCAGTCAATTGATACCTAACACCGAAGGGAACCTTGTGACAAGCTAATGATGCCAAGGAGGAAGAAAAGTGAGTATGTGGCAAGAAAGTAATATTGATCACATGATTTTCTTTTCTTCTTACATTTATATTAATCATATTATTATTAGTTTTACATTTAGCCATCTTAAAAAATAAAAAGAGGCTTTATCCTTAATTTTGAACAACAAATTGACCATTGGAAGTACAAGCATATTATCACTAATACCAGATTTCTTTTACCACACGATGAGATTTTCTCCTCTTAAAATAGTCTCAAACCACTAAAACAAAGCCAAGGTCATGGGGAAGGGGGTTGTTGGGGAGACTAGCCCTACCACACATTAAGACATATCACAAGGCCTTAAAAAATTAAAATAATAAGGTAACAGTAGTGAATTAGAGAACCACCAGTGGAACAAAATCTGGGGGACCTGAAATAGCCCAAAGTATGTATGGAACTGGGGAAAGGATTTTTATAATAAATGGTGCTCAGACCACTTGTCAGACATTTGGAAAAAGTTAAAATTAGATCCATACCTCACTCACCACACATAAGAATAAAATTTAAATGAATCAAGAATCTAAACATAAAAAATAAAAACTATACAAGAACTAAAAGAAAATATGGGTGATCTTCTCTTTAACCTGGTTGCAGAGAAAGGCTAACTATCACTCAAAATACATCTGCAATAGAAGGGGAAAAAATGATAATTTTTACTACATAAGATTTTTCAAACTTCTATGTGAAAAAAAAAAACATCAAAAAACAAAATCAGGGAGGTTGGGAGCCTAGTGGTGGATATTATGGAGGGCACATATTGCATGGAGCACTGGGTGTGGTGCATAAACAATGAATTCTGGAACACTGAAAAGAAATTTTAAAAAATAAATAAAAATTTAAAAAAATTAAACACAATACACAGATTGGGAAAAAAAATCTGTAAGTTATATCACAGATACAAGACTAATATCCCTAACTATAAAGAACTCTTGAACATCCAAGGGGAAAGATTAAAAACTCAACAGAGGAGAAGAAGTAAAACTGTCACTATTTGCAGATGACATAATTTTATATATAGAAAACCCTAAAGACTCCACCAAAAAACTGTTAGAACTAATAGATGAATTCAGTAAAGTTGCAGGAAACAAAATCAATATATAGAAATCTGTTGTGTTATATACACAGATAATGAAGTAGCAAAAGGAAAAATTAAGAAAACAATCCCATTTACAATCGCATCAAAAAGAGTAAAATACCTAGATATAAATTTAACCAAGGCAGAAAGATCTATACACAGAAATTGGTAAGACATTAATGAAAGAAATTGAAGAAGATACACAAAAGCAGAAAGATAATCAATGTTCATAGATTAGAAGAACAAATGTTAAAATGTCTAGACTAACCAAAACAATCTACAGATTCAATGCAATTCCTATCCAAATTCCGAGGGCATTTTTTACAGAAATGGAACAAAAACCTAAAATTTGTCTGGAACCACAAAAAATATCACATGGAATAAAGATACTTCTTTCTCTTCTTGAGAAAGAAAAAAAAGAAAGCTAGAGGCATAATGCTCCCTGATTTCAAACTATATTACAAAGCTATGGCAATCAAAACAGTATGGTGTCGCATGAAAACAGACACACATATCAACGGAACAGAAGAGAAAGCCCAGAAGTAAACCCACACCTATATGGTCAATTAATTTCTGACAAAAGAGCCAAGAATCTACCAGTTTCTTCAATAAACTGTATTGAAAAAATTGGACAGAAAAGAATGAAACTAGACCACTTTCTTACACCATACATAAAAATTAACACAAAATTAGATTAAAGACAGCATAGCAACTATAGTTAATGATGCGCTACTGCATATATGAAAGTTGCTAAAAGATTAATCTTAAAAGTTCTTATCAGAAACACCTGGGTGACTCAGTCAGGTTAAGCCACTGCCTTCAGCTCAGGTCATGATCCCAGGGTCCTGGGATTGAGCCCCACACTGGGCTTCCCTGCTCAGTGGGGAACCTGCTTCTCTCTCTCTCTGCCTCGGCCTGCCACTGTGCCTGCTTGTGCGCGCTCTCTCTCTCTCACTCTCTAATAAATAAAATCTTTTTTAAAAAAATAAAAATAAAAAAGTTCTTATCACACACGCACAAAAAAACACTTTGTAACTATGTATGATAACAGATAATAAGATTTACAGTGGCAATCACTTCACAACATATACAAATATCAAATCATTATGATGTATACCTGAAACTAATGCAGTATAACATATATTGATTATACCTCAATTTAAAAAAACGTTTCTTAGAGGAACAGCAACCAAAAAAAAAAGTGGAAAACAGGGCAAAAGACATGATTAGGCAATACAAAAAAGAACATAAAAACACCTCACATATATGAAGATTTTCAATCTCACTCATAAAAAAAGTAAGAATCCATGAGTCTACGCTGACACAAATAATTAAGAAAGGAAAACTTTTCCTTGCAGAAAGCACTAACGCACGGAGAATCACTAATGAAATTAGGAAATCACCATTTTAACCACCATCATATTAACCATTAATTCAGACAAATACTAAATACTAACAGTAGTGGGTAAAAATTTAAGAAGTAACAGGATATTTATATTAGCCTCAAAATGTCTAACCATAATATTCATTAAGAAGGAAAAAAAATTAACTGTACAGAAGGAGAAAATTCCTTAACTAAATGATCAAAGTTAACATGATCAGCAACAACACTAACCACAGCACATGCTTCTTGACAGGATACACTGAGGACCACTCAGTATCACTCTGGTGGTATTCCTGCCAAAAGCGCATAACCTGAATCTGATCATGAGCAAACATCAATCTCAAACTGCAGGACATTCTACAAAAGTTTGCCCATGCTTCTCAAAAATGCCAGTGCCATGAAATACAAGGAAAGAGAAAGGATTTCCAAATTAAAGACGACTACAGAGACATGACCACTGAATGCAACACATGAACTTGGATTTTCTCTTGCTATGCATAAAGTACATTACTGGGATGGTGCACCCACAAAATATGTATCAATAAGACCTGTAAATTAGACAATAGTATTGCTTCAATGTTAACTTCCTAATTTTGAAAATTATACTTGGTTACATAAAAGAATTCCTTGTTTTTTTTGACAAAGGGATACCATGTCTGCAACGTACTCTAAAAGGTTCAGAAAAAAAAAAGGTAGAATAAAGCAAATGAAGTAAAATGTAGGTGAAGAAGATGCATGAACGTTTTATATTATTCATGCAACATTTCCTCTAAGTCTAAAGTGGTAAAAATTTAAATAAGAAAATAAAAAAACAATTCTATGCTAAAAATACAGGCTCAATTTCAATATTTTACAACTTTTTCTGGTGTGGGGCAGTTCACAACCACTCGTGTTTTTCTTTCCCAGTCCTTTGTGTTAAAGTCTAGTTTTGATATTGCCTTATTCTCACTAAAGGAAAATAAAGACCTTCTACTATTACCAATGAGGTAGCACTGTTGATCTAATAATACTTCTAACTCATGGCACTCCAATATTAAATGTTTCTAGTTTCAGTTATAGTAGAAGCTCTCTTATTTGACAGGACTGAAATCCAGCACTTGGTCACTCAATCTATCAACTCGATGGTATTTTTTAAATGACTTGGGTTTATTTAATCTTTCCAAAGTCTTCAATGCACTTTTTTTTTTTAAGATTTTATTTATTTATTTGTCAGAGACAGAGGGAGAGAGAGCAAGTGAGCACAGGCAGACAGAGAGGCAGGCAGAGGCAGAGGGAAAAGCAGGCTCCCTGCCGAGCAAGGAGCCCGATGTGGGACTCAATCCCAGAACCCTGGGATCATGACCTGAGCCAAAGGCACCGGCTTAACCCACTGAGCCACCCAGGCATCCCTTCAATGCACTTTTAAAAATCAAGGAATCAGGGGCACCTGGGTGGCTCAGTGGGTTAAGCCTCTGCCTTCCACTCAGGTCACGATCCCAGGGTCCTGGGATTGAGCACGCATTGGGCTCTCTGCTCAGCAGAGAGCCTGCTTCCCTCCCCTCTCTCTGCCTGCCTCTCTGCCTACTTGTGATCTCTGTCAAATAAATATATATAATCTTAAAAATTAATTAATTAATGAAACAATAAATAAATAAATAAAAATAAACAACGAATCATATTTCATAAGTTTATAAAACATCTAATTAAACTTTGTGATAACAGTAAAGGTGCAAATGCCACAATTTTGGAAACATGCAAACTATAAGCAAAAAACTCAACTAGAGAGAGAAACATACAGAACTCTGATAGAAAAATGCCCAGCCACAGCCCAGCAAGCCTGGCCGGTCAATATATTTTTCAGATCAAAGAGTATTAATTAATTAGAAAATTAGTTAAGACACTGGTTGATGCATTTGCAAGGTACCCCAAAGTTTTAACACATAGTAATTTGGAGTACAACAACTTGTACAATGTGATTATTAGAGCTTAAGTTTTTTGTGAAAAATGACCTTTGTGAAAGACACTGATGATAAAAGAACCTAATGGCTTTATGAATTACTTCATCTTAAACAGATCATAAGAGAAAGCATTTAAATTTTCAGTGTAATTTAACTGTATTTTATAAACAAAAGTAATGTCACTATGATATCTGGCAATATAGCCATATGTCAAGAAGTCCCAGTACCAAAGTTATAATTGGTATCTCAAGTCTATAGATATGCTTTTATCTATCTGAACAATATTTAATAACCAAGAAGTAAAAGACTTCATCTGTCTTAGTTTATATTTTTCAATCACCCATAATCCCATAATACTACTTGGAACATAACAGCTGCATAAATTTCTATGACTGAAACCTATTTTTAACAGTTTTAAGTATGTATTTTTTTAATAACAACAAATAATAATATGTATTGAGTTAAAAATAGTCAGGCTATCTGTTCCAAGTATCTTACAAGTATTAACTCATTTAATGAAGATACAAAGTACAGCATAAGGAACAGAATTAATAACATGTAACAATGTTACATATGTAACATACAGTGTTACATATGGTGACAGATGGGAGCTAGATTTGTCCCATCACAATGTATATAACCCTTGAATCACTATGTTGTGCACCTAAAACAAATATAATATTGTATGTCAACTACGCTTCAATTTTTAAAAAAAGGTATTAATTCGAGGCGCCTGGGTGGCTCAGTGGGTTGATCCTCTGCCTTTGGCTTGGGTCGTGGTCTTGGGGTCCTGGGATCATGCCCCGAGTCAGGCTCTCTGCTCAGCAGGGAGCCTGCTTCTCTCTCTCTCTCTCGCTCTCTCCGCCTGCCTCTCTGCCTACTTGTGATCTCTCTCTGCCAAATAAATAAATAAAATCTTTAAAAAAAAAAAAAAGGTATTAACTCACTTAAGCCTTCAAGTAACTCCTTGAAGTATTATTTATTATTCCCACTTTAAGGTGCAGATAGTAAGGTACAGACAAGTTAAAGTAACATGACCAGCAAATAAATGGCAGACCCATGATTAAGTCCAAACAGAGTATATCTCCAAAACCTCCACCAAGAAACTTCTCCCAAGGAGCAAAAAAAAAGTCTTTACAATCACCACTTTTGTCAAGTGGCTTAAATTATGTGGCCTTTGGCTTCACGTCATAGTAATCTCTGGGTAAATAATTGAATGGGTAGATGAACAAATGCATGCGTTGGTTATTTGTGATCTGGTTTACGCTATCATATAAGTTGAAGCAGCTCTACTAGTTTGCTGTTAAACAATGGAAAATAAGATACTAAAAAGAATCAGAAAATGAACCAGAAAAGAGTTAAGTCTGTCAGCGTATCCTTATTTCTTTAAGCACTAGTAATTAATCTAAAATAAAGGTTTGCCTTCTATTTATTGGAAGAGTGCTGCATAACTAACATGAATAATTCAACCTAGCCAAACATTACAAAGCTCAGGAAAAAAATAACACGTTTAATCAGAACAAAGACTTCTCCTGGGCATTAATCCAGAAGAAAAAAATACAGAATACCTAACTGCCAAAAAGGACTATAGAACACTCTTCCCAAATGACACTAGAAATGTTTATGCTCTAATTTAATAACACATAAAGCCGAATTCGGCAGCTGCCAATCATTTCAAGTATTCCCGGCCAGTTCTGTCCTCAGGAATACTCTGTTCTCTGATGCAATGTAGGCCACATTTCTTGAGAAAAGAACTGTTTTTAGTAAAATCTTAGGACATACAAATGTTTGTCCTTTATTAAGAACTAATGGCAAGTTAAACGATTTGATTAGGAAGTAAGATGTGCTTTCAGAAACACTAACTTCCAGCAAATAAAAATTTTTAAATATACATTACAATATAGCAAACATTCCCCCTTCATAAGCAATAAGGATTACCCTTAAATAGGTGATTCTTTTCCCGAACTTAAAAAAAAAAAAACCTGACTACCAAGTACCTGGAGAACTATAAACTACAGTCTAGTCTGTGTAAAGGCATCCCCCCACCCACCCCCTTCCCGGAACAACTCCATGTATTATAATGTCAAGAATGGCCCTTGGTGACTGCAATATACAGTCTTGCATATGTGAACAAAACTCATTTTTAAATTATAATTTTTTTTAAATTTGCTATAAGATCAAGAGGAAAATATATTACCTGTACATCAGGATGGTCAGAGATCAGAGCCCCTTCCTTATTGTAGGTATAAACTACAAAATCTTGGGGCAGAAGATCACTGGAAGAGGAGTAAGACACATCATTTAAAATAATTTTAATCTATATACAACTAAGAACACAACTCATAAGGTAGCACTCCTAGAAGAGATAAGTAGGAATAAAAACTTTTACCTGACAAATTATTATTTTAAAGAGGGAGCTACTATAAAACAAAAAGCTCATGAATAGATTTAAATCTAAAATCGTATGCATTGCTTCCTCATAAAGAATGCAGGGCTGCATAATTTGTTCTACTGGTCATAAAACTCTGGTTGTAAAAAACACAAATAATGTCTTTTAATTTTTCTGATACACCACATAGGAAAGGTACAAATAAGGTTATACAGCATATCATATTTCCAGAAGAAACAGTGTTTTTTACTCTTTCCTAAAAGTCCTAAATAAACAAGAAGCACTCACTACTTGAGCCTGGTAAGTATAGAGGCAAAATCTGTGTCAGTTCGAGGAAACAATTACTGTGGATTCCTGAAGCTCCCTTGTGTGTTAAAGGAACTCAGTACTGTAAACCATACATATAAAGACAGGGTCATCTTCGTTAAAGAAAAAACTATTCGGTGACACCTGTTAAAGATGGTAAGGCAGACTTCATTCGGCTCCACTGTGACAGGGAGAGGAACCACTGCAATGGTATTTTACAGGGAGGGAGTACTAAGGATCAACTCCAGAGAAGTTGGGCATGGGCAACTGGGAATTTATAGCCAAGAGTCAGGGTATCGGGGATCAGTGGACAGAAAATTACTAACTAGAAATATCAGCATTGAGAGGCGGTGTAGCTAAACGAACCTAACAGATTCTCAATGAAGACAGGCCAGAGTGAACGCAAACCACCTGGAGGGTCGTAAAGGATGAGGAATGTGACTACACGGCCAGAGGGATGAGAAATGGGGTAGTGGGGGAGGAGTTCTTAATAAAACCAGACTTGACAGGGAAGGGCACCAATGCAAGAAGATTCAACAGCCTGACTGAAGTTTGGTCAGGCAAAGGCTGTTTGTCAGTCTCCCTCTTGTTCAAGAGACAACCTTCTTTCCTCTCAACAATAAAAATCCCTTTTTCTGTCTGGATGCTTCTGTTCATTAAGGATCAGCTGAATCATCTACTGGAAGTTGGTATTAAAGGACATTTGCTGGATGCTGCTAGCAGTCAGACATTTAATGAGGACAGTTGCTATGAAAATAAAAGAAAAACAAAGACTAATAGTTAGAAACCCAGTTTCTAAGTCCAATGGGCAGTGGTCAGAGTTTTTAGATTTGAAGTTCTTGAAGTATGGTAGAGGATGGCATTGGCCATCTGACAAGTTCCTGGGTGGCAGTCTGAATGTCTCTGGTGATGGCATCAGGCATTCTGCTGAACTTTCTGAATGGGCCATACAGCAGGAGACAGGAAGGCTGCCCATACATGTCTGCTGTGGCGAAAAAAAATTGGGGGGAAAAGGGGGGAGTTTACGTGAATTTGTCCAGCTACAACTTGCAGAGCTTCATGAAAAGGGTGGTCTTAATTCTCAAAGATTTCAAGTCAGAAGGGAGAAAAATTGGAAATGTTAATTTGGAGAGTTGTAGCCAGCTATTGGAGGAAACCAGAAGATTTCAGGATTTGGTAAAAACTGGCAAAAAGAGGGGCACCTGGGTGGCTCAGTCGGTTGGGCCTCTGACTCTTGGTTTCAGCTCAGGTTGGGAGATCAAGCCCCATGCCCGGCTCCACACTCAGGACAGAGTCTGCTTGAGATTCTCTCTTTCCCTCTGCCCCTCCCCTGCTCACACAAGCTCACTCTACCTCTCTCTAAAATAAATAAATAAATAAATCTTTATTTTAAAAATAAATAAATAACTAAAACTAGCAAGATGAGCCAGCAAGGATATACTGCAGTTTTCTACTGCAGTGAAAAACAATTTCTCTCTACAGTCACCCTCATTTCTGTCAAAGATAATCAAAGTAAGACTAATCTGTTTGCAAAGTAAACCTAGTCTAATTAAACCTGGTCTGATTATTTACATAAGCGTAGTAAAAATACTGACTGACTGCATAGGCCCTTGTTTGAGTTTGATTTACTGGAACACTTCAAAAGGAATCTTAGATTGGACTTTTAAAAGCCTCTAAGGGCTGGGAAACCACATGAAGAACTCACCACTAGATTTTTTTTTTTTTTTTTTTTTTTTTTTTGCCGGTGGTACTTATAGACACAGGAGAATTCCTCTCTTCTCAGGGTTCTCAAAATACCTTGAGGTTCCTGGACCTGCCAGAAATGACCTTCCTTACTCACATTTAAGGCAGGAAACCCCGTAAGCCAGATAGAGGCTGGTTTTTCCAAGGGGTGTGGTTTATTAACATTGGCTCCCTAAAGTCAGCCTTAGTTCCTTAAAGTTGTCTAGTCGTATCTGATCTGAAGCATATCATTCTCAAATATGACATTCCAGACAAAAACCTTGGTGATATAACTAAGGTTTCCAAATGTATTCTGGTACAAGGAGAACAGATTCTCAATAACTTATATAAATAACTATACTGCCATGAAAATAAGAATATTCTCTAAGAGCTTTCAATTTCTAGAGAACTCAGGTAGGAAGGAAAGTTCAGTGCTTCAGTTCTTTTTACAAAGGTATAAATTACAAATTGCTGTAAGTTACACTTAGCTTAAGAAAAGAGAAAAGGTCTTCCTTAAATTTGGAAAGAAAAAAAAATTAAAGAACAAGCAATGTTTCAAACAAAAAGTTACAAAAAATAAAAATTATAATCATCTTCATCAGTTCATTTAGGCCCATATAATTAAGTCTTGCTGTACTTAATCCTGGGTTAGTAGTTTTTATGAATCCATCTGTTTCTTCATTAATTCAGGAAATTCTTTTTTTATATATATATTATGTCAGTCACCATACAGTACGTCATTAGTTTTTGATGTAGTGTTCCAAGATTCATTGCTTGCATATAAACTCTGGAAATTCTTACACAGTTATAAACACTTCTAGAGAAGAATCACAGTAATATTGTTACTTTCTGTGAGTGACAAAATTGTTCAGGTTAAAGACCTGATGAGAGTTCACCACAATGCTATTGACAAGGACATTTTGTTACTTCTGTGCCACCCAATTTAAGATAATACCTCAACAATAAAGGTACTGGCAAATTTCTGTGAACATCATACAATTTCTATACGCAAATACAACACATACCTGTATTGTATGTACAATCATCACTTATTTGACAATGCTTCCCAAGTAATTTAATATATTAAATAAGCCTAATTGAACATGAATCTTTTTTAAAATTTTTTTATTTTTTATTAACATGTAATGTATTATTAGCCCTGGGGGTACAGGTCTGTGAATCATCAGGCTTACACACTTCACAGCACTCACCACAGCACATACCCTCCCCAAAGTCCATAACCCAGCCACCTTCTCCCTACACCCCTCCCCCTGGCAACCCTCAGTTTGTTTTGTGAGATTAAGAGTCTCTTTAGTTTCAAAAGTGTCTCTTTTTATAAGGAGAGAGACAAAAACAATGTGATTTTCTAGGGGTCATCTAGGAAATCTCAAAGTTAATCTGAGGTCAAAAAGACTATTCTTATGGTTGACAAAACAACTCTTCTTAGAGCTTGGAGAAGCTGTCACAAAGGTCTGAAGGTCCGACCATCTGACTAAACAGGATCACAGGTCACTGGGAAACAATCCTTAGTTATCCATTTAACCAAAGTCACAATTCAAAGATCTCAAAGGCAAATACAGAAAACTACCTAGTTACAAAAATTCTTAGCCTCTTACTATCAAGAACACCTGGTTTTCAAAGAACTGATTGACATGAAACACAAGAAATTGTTTTAAAACACAAAATCTTGTTTTCCCAGGCATATTACTTAAAAGGTAAAGAAAAACAACTTTTTTTTTTTACAATTTCTAATTAAGAGCAAACAAATAATCTAAAAAAACTCTGTTGCTTTAACACAGAGAGAAAACCAAATAATGGTTTCACATCAGTGTGCTATTAATACTAAGGTGAATTTTTAAAAATTAAGATAAATAAATATATAAAAACTCTACAAATAAATCCATCCAATCTAGGCAGCTACAGATTCCCTTTCCAAGGTTTCTTTTCCTCAAATCTTGTAAGAAATTTTTCTTATAAACATTCGGTTTTCATCCTACTCTTTTCTTCTTTAGCATTCTGGAACAACCAGTCCCACTTTACAAAAACTACTCTTTACCCCCTAACAAAAACTTGTCCTTCATACCTTCCCTTATCAAAAATACAGATTACTTCCCTTTTTATAAAGTTATTTTTCTTTACCCTTATTATTCCTAGTAGTTTCATTTGCATATACTGACTACATTTTTAACCATCAGAAACTCAAATTTTCAGTGAAAAATAGGAAGTGGACAACTGCCAATTCACATACTATCATACTGTAGCAGGTTTAAGAGTATTATCATTTCATAATTCCTAGGGACATGTGTCTTTTTCATAGCACAACTTTATCATGTTTATTCACAGATTCAAGTATACTTAGCTTTTCTATACCATATTAAAAATGAGATGCCAAAAGTGAATAAAATTAATGTTCATCAATTAATGTTTCAATATTTTCTCTAATTTGGAAATGAGATCTAGACAGCCAATAAATATCCATCACTAACTTAACTTTGTACAGCTTGAACATTTAAAGTTATGAAGAGGTTTTTAAAACTATTTTTAAGGAGACCTATTATAAAACAGAATGATCACTGAGAAGTTCATTTATAAACTTTTATCCCATTTATACCTATTTAGTTTACTTGAACTTAACAATTATGTTTGAATTACTCATGAAAACTTCATAAGACATTAACTAAAACAAAGCTAGCCTTCCATCATCTTAAGTTATTTTTTCCTGTTGACAAGTCAAGCAAGTATAAAAAAAAAAATCACAGATGCAAACAAGCTAAAGAACCTACAAAGTTATTCATCTGATTCTTTCTTCTTTGTCTTTTTTAACTGCTGTGCTTGACACACACTAAGCAATTCCTTTTTCTTATACATTTTGTTTTTAGGTTAGATTTATAGTTTAAAATCTTAAACATCTAGCAGAAATAACACGTTTGTTTGACTGGTAAACACAGGTAGGAAAAAACTTTGTATCTCCATTACATATTTAATGCTGACAACTCTGATGTTATCAGTTTATCAATAATTTTATCAATAATTTTAAAGTTAGCTTTATTTATGAAAGATTTTCCCAAATCATCCAAACTTCAAAAAAAAAAAAAAAAGACTTGGATTAGTTTCTATATTTCTGAGTTTTAAGAAAATTTATATAAGTGTTCATTAGCCAAAGCCAATATGAACAGAACTCCTTTAAGGGATTTTATTTTTTTTTTAAGATATATTTATTTATTTGAGAGGGAGAGCATGCGCAGACATCAAAGGGGGGGTGGGGCAGAGGGAGAGAACCTCAAGTGACTCCCTACTGAGTGCAGAGCTCCACACAGGGCTTCATCTCACCACCTACGATATCATGACCTGATCACCAAAATCATCAGTCGGACACCTAACCAACTGAGCCACCCAGGCACCTCTCCTTTAAGGGATTTTATAAATTAATCTGATAATTCCATCCAGAGGCAGGAAACTACAGCACATCTATAGTACACATATATATAAACATACAGACATACACAAATAGAGATCTTACAGCTTCTGTTCCAAAATTTTAGCCGTGAGTCAGTAAAACAGTAATACAGTCTCACTGGTTTATCTCCCCTTTGTATTTTCACCCTAATTGTGTTTGTGGCAAATGGACCAGTTAAGGTGACTTGTCTATCAATGACTGTGGAAACTTTTAAGATTTTTTTTACTGTGATATGTAATCTTATGAAGGCAACAGACTGAATTTTAGATGACTGACTGAAAAGACATCCAAGTGCTATCTGTACATTTCCAAAGTCCATAAGTGGATAAACTGTCCAACTCTATTTCCAAATAGTGGGGTTTGTTTTCCCTCTTTTAAGTCTCAGAGAGTTGTCAGGGGTACCTGACTCCCTTGAGAGGGCCCAATGGAGGTTAAGGCGTCTACAATTCCAGGGGCTGTAGAGAGCTGAAGGCTGAAGTGGGAAGAGAAAAGTCCACAAGGGTGGACAAAGGGATGGAGACGGTAGGGGCTCAAAGAGGTACATCGCAAAGGATTCAAAGAAACTAGAGGGAAGACCGAAGGTGGTAAGAGGAGGAAGGAGGAGCAGAAGCAGCAGGAAGGGAGAGGTACAGGGAGTATTAAGGTTGGAGAGATCTCAAGTTTCCCAAAGAGGACAATGAAGTTCCAAATTACCCTCACCAAAATCATGTCAATAAGAAAGTAAGCAGGCCCAGTAGAAAGTCAGCAGGAGTTTGAGAAAAGGGGTTTCAGTTGACTGAAAAGTTCCCCTGGGAGAAGTGGGATACAACAGAGAAAAGAGACAGACCTCAGAGCGAGCCAGGAGGAAGAAGATTCCAGCCCAGGGAGTCAGGGAATGATCCCCACTCAGAACAAGGAGCCAGGTACCTTCCAGCCCAGCAGGTACCTTGCAAAAAAAAAAAAAAAAAAAAAAAAAAAGCTTGGGACTCTAACCCAGCTTCAAAGAGTATAATCAGTATCTTAAAAATCAAAATCTGTCCTTACCAGCGTCAATAGACGTTTGTCTGGTGCAACAGTTCAGGAGTCAGACTCACCAATGGATCCCCAATCAATCAGCCAGGAATGAAGACAAAGCCTTCAAAGGTGTATACTTAGGGCCCTGGGTGAGAGATCCGGGGGTCCAATGATGAATCTGAACCTATCTGAGTCTTGGCACAATGATTGTCAAAGAAAAAAATTATCCAATGACACCTTTAAAGACAGTGAGGCAGACTTCATTCAGGACCATTACACTAAGTGTTGGGACCATTTCAAAAGGATTTCATAGTGGAGGAGTGAGAGAAGGACCAACTGCAAATACAGCATGAGCAAGGGGGAATTTATAGCCAAGGGGGAGGGGGGCAATGGATAGAAAACTACTGACAGTTAATTTCAGGGGCGAGGGGGGGTTCTAGCTAAAGCAACCTAACAGATACTTGCCGGAAACAGGACATGGTGATCAGACATCACCTGGGGACTGCTAAAAAATGAGGAGCCTGATCACATGTCCAGAATGATCAGAAATCGAGGACAAGGGGGTTAGTGGTTCTTGTTAAATTGAATTAGTAGGGTTCTTACCAAAACTGGATTTTACAAGGAAGTGCACTGATACACCTAGAAGGTCCAGAAGCCTGACTGAAGTTTGGTCAAACAAAGAATCTGTCATTTGCAGCAGGACCAGAGCAGCTCCATGCTTATCTCCAGGGCTTATGGACACGTCAGGAAGGCAGTGTGCTAGCTAGTGATTTACAGTGTGCCATTTAAAGTTCCCAACTCCCCTGGAGGCAGCCAGGCTCAGCTTGCCTATACTGTTTAAAGATAGAGAGATTGATGGCTTGCAGGCATTTTAATCAGTTACACGGCCTGTCTTTGGCTACCTGACCAGGGTGGTATAAAAGACCCCTTGTGTAAACATGTGCCTGGGCTCCCCTGAAAGTAAGACGTCACACACTTATCTCACAGGTTTGTAATCTAGAGACAAAGCACATCTGGGATGTCCGTAAAGTTTTCAATCCCCTTAATGATTATCTGCACTTTCTTTGTCCTGAAGCACCGTATCATTCACCTTTTTTAAAAGGTCCTAGAGTGAGCCTGAGAGTAGCCTAAGGCACCTGCAGTCCTTTTGATTACTCAACCCTGTTGATCAGGGCAGTGCCTCCTCTCCAGTCTCTCCCCAACACACACACACACACACACACACACACACACCCCTCCATCTAGTGGTGAATCTGAAAAGAATAAACTGGAGATACTTTGCTCTGCTCTGAAGTCACTGCCTACCCAGTGAGAGCAAATTCTGCTATGCTTCTCCAGAAGGAGAGTAGCTACTAGGTAGCACTGAATGAATGTGCTACCTAGAGGCCACTCTGCCTGATGCTGGGGTTCAGGGTTAAGAGGCCCACCAGGCTTTCATTCTAAGCTAAATCCTCCACCCAGCCCTTATCAGTAATAAAAGTGACATATTTAACTTACCCTTTCATTTCATTTTTAAATCTTACAGCTCCCGCACAAAAAGATGTGATCTCTTCTTTCCCATAACCCTAGTTCCTGCCAAATATTCCATGCAAGTGATTACGTACCCTCCTCCACAAAAAGGGTTCATGGCCTTAACCAAATTCTTAAGGGATTTGAGACCTAAAGAGTTTAAGACCACTATTCTAGAGGCAATGGAAGGAAAAAATGTGCATTTACTAGAACACAGTCACTCCTTTATTGAATTTCATAATTTCCCTATTACTACAAAGAATGCATCTGAGCCATTCTTTTTTTTTTTTTTTTTTTTTTAAGATTTTACTCACCTATCCGACAGAGAGAAATCACAAGTAGACGGAGAGGCAGGCAGAGAGAGAGAGGGAAGCAGGCTCCCTGCTGAGCAGAGAGCCCGATGCGGGACTCGATCCCAGGACCCTGAGATCATGACCTGAGCCGAAGGCAGCGGCTTAACCCACCGAGCCACCCAGGCGCCCGCATCTGAGCCATTCTATTAAAGATATCCACTGTGCTTTTCATTAGTGATCACTAGCTTTGATGACCACCTTTCAAAGATACTCAAAGGCCTAACAACTCTTACAAATGCCTGGAAAAGTACCATTTGCCACCAAATCAAGAAGCATAGTAATACAGAGCAGACATAACATACATATGTAGATCACCAAACTTCTTGACTTGAACTTGTACCCCAGCTTAAACCCTTACAAACTACGTTTGAGCAAGTCAAGGAATTTCCCTGAACCTTGATATTCTTAATGCATAAAATGAGGACAACAGATACTGCTCAACATTTAGGTTATTGTAATAATATGATAAATGAGATAAAGGTTATGAAAATGCTTTATAAGATGAAAACTATACAAACATAAGAAACTATAGTTGACCCTTAAACAACATGGGACTTTGGGGCACTGACACCCCATACAGTCAAAAACCCAAATATAATTTTTGACTCCCTAAATACATAACTACTAACAGCCCACTGTTGACCAGAAGCCTTATGGATAATGTAAGTGGTCAATTAACACATATTTTACACATTATATGTATTTTACACTGTATTCTTTCAATAAAGTAAGCCAAAGAAAAATGTTGTCAAGAAAAGCATAAGGGGGTACCTGGGTGGCTCAGTCAGTTAAGAGTCACACTCTTGATATCAACTCAGGTCATGATCTCAGGGTTGTGAGATTGAGCCCTGAGCCAGACTCCATGTGGGGCATGGAACCAACTTAAGATTCTCTCTCTCCCTCTGCCCCTCCCCTCCTCTCTCTCTCTCTCTCAGGGAAAAAAGGGGCAATGAGGGACGGTGCCTGGGTGGCTCACTTGGTCCAGCGTCCAATTCTAGATTTTAGCTCAGGTCATGATCTCAGAGTTGGGAGATCAGGCCCCACAGTGGGCCCCATACTGGGCAAGACTATCTCTCTCCTTTTTTCTCTGCCCCTCTCCCTACCCCATGCTAGCGCTCTTTCTCTCTCTCCCTGTCTCTCACTTTCTCAAAAAAAAAAAAGAAGAAAGAAGGAGAATCATAAGGTTATAAGGAAGAGAAAATCATCTACAGTATTATACATATATTTATCGAAAAGAATCCACATATAAGTCAACCCATTGGTTCAAACCTATGTTGATCAAAGGTCAACTGCATTACATTAATTAATTAATTTACATGTCCTACAGAAAAGCACAGAAGAAAATATTTTGACCTATTAGGGTTTTTTACATATTGACCTCATTGCATCAGAGTCAAGCAAGATCCTTCAGGAGTTTTGTGAGAATTATATAAATAATATACCTAAAAGTACCTAATACAGTGCCTGGGACATAGAAAATGTCCAATAAATGTTAATGTCCATCAAATACAGTAGAAAGCTTCAGAAAGTCTGCTGGACGATACCTGTTGCACTGCCTGAACTTCTGCTAAGGGGACTCAAACCCTTTGGATTAACATCCTCTTCTAGATTAAAAGTCTTACTCAAACTTGAGGATGCACAAAATGCATCTAGAGCTTGTTAAAACATCTAGAAAGCTTGTTAAAACACAAATTGCTATGACACCTCCCAAACGTTTACTTCATTCTAGGGTTAGTCCAGTGAATTTGCACTTGACAAATTCTCAAGGGCTGCTGAGAGGTTCCAGGACTACACTTTGAGCAGCATGTCCTTAGGCAGAAATACTTTATATCTCCCTCATTCACACCTCACTGTAGATGGGCTTATCAGGCGACTTTTTTTTTTTTTCTAGGATTTTTCACTAAGATTTAAGTTGTGCTACATAAGAAAAGGGAAAGGGGGGACACCGGGGGGCACAGTCAGTTAAGCATCTGACTCTTGGTTTTGGCTCAGGCTGTGATCTCAGGGTCATGAGGTCAAGTCCCACATCAGGGTGCATGCTCAGTGGGGAGCCTCCTTGAGATTCTCTCTCCTTCTCCCTCTGACCTTCACACTTGTGTGCTCTCTCTCTCTCTCTCTCTCTCTATCTCTCAAAGAGATAAATAAATCTTTTTTAAAAAGAAAGAAAGAAAAAAGGAAAAGGGAGAGACAGACCACAGGGAAGTAGGTGACTCAGCATGGTTAAAAACTTGGCATTTCAAGAGGTAGGTCAAAGAAAACAGATTACCAAAATGGAATCAGGTGAAAACAGGCCAAAATGTGGAGAAGGGATTAAAAGGGAGTGGTGAGAGACTACTCTTGCATCCTAAGTATCTGTGACCATTCCCTCTCCCCATGCTCAACCCCTGCAGAAAAATTCATATGTTGAAGCCTCACAGCCAGTGTGGCTATATTTGGAAATGGAGCTACTAAGGAAGTAATTATGGTTAAATAAGGTCATAAGAGTAAGGTCCTGAACTGACAGAATTGGTGTCCCTATTACAAGAGACACCACAGAGCTTGCTCCTTCCCCTAACCCCCACCCCCCTGTAACAAGGAGGCCATGTAAGTGCAGCATGAGAAGATGGCCATCTGCAACTCAAGGCGAGAGCCCTCTCCAGACACCAGCCCAGCTGGCCCCTTGATCTTGGACTTCTGGTTTCCAGAACTGTGAGAAAAATAAACTTCCTTTTTTTTTTTTTAAAGTCTGCGTTATTTTGTTATGGCAGCACAAGCAGACTGATATAGCTATTAAAGACTTCTTTAACCCTGCTTAGTTGTTACTTAGGCCAATCACAACTAAAAAGTTTTCTCCTGAAATACAACTTTCTTTGGCTTTAATTTATTTTCCCTTGCTCTAACGTCAACGGAAACCAAAAATAGTATGGCTTTTTCCACACTGCTACTCCTGTTATTCTCACCTTTTTATCAATCTACTGAAGAATATCTAACTAAATAGACTATTTAAATATACTATTTAAGATACACTATCTTTGGGTGCCTGGGTGGCTCAGCTGGTTAAGCGACTGCCTCCAGCTCAGGCCATGATTCTGAAGTCCCAGGATCAAGTACTGCATCAGGCTCCCAGCTCCATGGGGAGTCTGCTTCTCCCTCTGACCTTCTCCCTTCTCATGCTCTCTCCTACTCTCTCTCTCTCAAATAAATAAATAAAATATTTTTTAAAAAAATACATAAAATAAAATACACTCTTTAAAAACATACTATTTTTTTTAACCAAAAAGCCAAAGTAAATTAAATTTCTTACTTGTTTCTTTCCAAGTGAATAATGTGCTCTTTTCCTTCAGCTTGGATGATATAAGACACCTAAAAGCACAGGGGGAAAAAGAAAAAACAATAAAACACCATCTTATAAATCACTTTTCAACAACAGGTATTTATAAGACTAGAAATTCCATCCTGAGTTAAAATAATCTGGCACTGACTGAAATTGTTTTACAGAACCTTATAACTGCTCTTAAATAATAAAAAGATACTCTGATCATGCCTACCTTCCTTTAATAACCCACTGTGGGAAATCACTTGCATGTCCATCTAAACTTTCCTTAAATTCATTTATAATTCAGTTGTAACTTCACAAATTATTTCTATTAAGTGTGGTCATGTATTAACTACAATGTAAAGTACTTCCCTTTTGTTTAAGTGAAATGCATTTCTTAGTTTCAAGGGATTATCTTTATTTCTGGTCACCCAAAAGTTGAAATTCATACTCATGATTTTATGGCTTCACATAGCTTACCACATTTCACCACTTCTAAAACCCACTTTTTTTCCCCTCAAATGAACATCTCTGAAATCAGGATGCATCATACAAAGGCGCAGCAGTCGAACTGGCAGGCCTCTGTTTCTTTTGTAATTAGAGGTCTATTTTTTTTTAAGATTTTATTTATTTATTTGACAGACAGAGATCACAAGTAGGCAGAGAGGCAGGCAGACAGAGAGGAGGAAGCAGGCTCTCCAGAGAGCCTGATGCAGGGCTCGATCCCAGGACACTGGGATCATGACCTGAGCCGAAGGCAGAGGCTTTAACCCACTAAGCCACCCAGGCGCCCCATAATTAGTGGTCTATTAAACAACAGTGTGTAAATTGGAAGGGGAGGTGAACCATGAGAGACTATGGACTCTGAAAAACAATCTGAAGGGTTTGAAGTGGCGGGGGGGTGGGAGGTTGGGGTACCAGGTGGTCTGTATTATAGAGGGCACAGCTTGCATGGAGCACTGGGTGTGGTGAAAAAATAATGAATACTGTTTTTCTGAAAATAAATAAATTGGGAAAAAAAAAAAACTGTGTGTCTTACAAATGACAGCATCTGAGCCAATGAACTGAGATAAGGTAACCTGCACTTACACAAGCTCAAGTTCATAGGCCCCTCTTCTTTATCTCAAACAACCTCCCCAGCAGCTCACCAGTTCATCCACCAGAAGTGCTTACTGTGATCCCTAGAACCATGAGATTTCACTTTCCATTAACTCTTTGACCAAAAAGAAAAGTCATAGAGGGACTCAACAAATAATATTATCAGAAGTGACCTCTTATTTTCCTTATTGTTTCTGGGCTCTAAGTTAACGTTTTGCCAAGAAATAGCATGATCCCCTCTTCTGGAACTCATCAAGAGCCCACTTCTAGGGCCTAGACCAAGTTACAGCTCCTGGCACTCTATTTTCACAACGTGAGCTACCTGTGACCTACCTCAATCTCAACTTAGGCATCAAAAATACCAAGCTCCTAGGTACAGACTTTCAGTGACAAAATAAATAAGACAACAGAGATGAAAAGTACAGCATAGAGAATATAGTCAGTAGGATGGTAATAACTTTGGTGACAGATGGTGACTTCACTTAAGGTGAGCACTGCTGAGTCATGTATAGAATTACTAAGTCATTAAACTGTACATCTGACACTAATATAACATTGTATATTAATTACACTCCAATAAGAAAAGAATCAAAACTAAAAATTAAACAAAAGAAAGTTAGAAACAACAACAAAAATTCCAAGCTCCTTCCACTTTCGCAGTTTTGGCATGTGCTGTTCTATCGTGTCTGCTCTTGGCTGTCCTATTGTCACAGAAATTCTGAAGAGTCTGAGAGTTGTTTCGTGATACTGTACTGTTTGCCCAAATATCTGTCCAGATTGCCCATTCCCCTGCTTCCGGTCTTTACTCAAGGGTCAACTTCTCAGTAAGGCTTTCCTAGGCTGCCCTACTAAAAAAACACAAACCCTCTTACCCCACCCAAACCCTCACTTCCAGCACTCACTATCCACCTTCCTGGTATAATTTTCTCAAGAGCACATATTATCACCTTAAATAATCTACATTATTCATTTATATTATTTCTTTGTTTACTGTATCCTCCTACCCCCATCCTGATGGAATGGAAACTCCGTAAGAACATGAATTGTGTCTGTTTTGTTCACTGGCGTATCTCCAATGCCCAAACCATGCTTTTACTTGTTCAAATATTTATCAGGGCATATGAATGACATTTGTTATGATCACAAGTACCTATGTGTGCAGTACTGATGTAGAAATCAGAAACACAATAAAGTTGAAAGCATAGTCCCTGTGCTAAAAAGTGAAGAAAAGGAGAAAAATAATGAAGCAAGTACATACTAATTCCATCCTAAGACAAAACATAATCAAATGGTAGAACATCCAGTTCAAAACAAAAGGAAGGAAGAATTATAAATTGTAGGGCCATTTATTCCTTACTTAATAGAGAAGAACTAGAGGTGAATGACGTATGCAACTAGAGGTAGTACCCAGAGGGCGGGCAAGAGCTAAACGCTCCTGCCTCTAAACTCCAGTGTTCTTTCTACAAGGCCCAGTCCCTGAACAATGTATGCACTCCCTTCTACTTATGAATATACCAGAGATTCAGACATAATAAGCTAAACTCTATCCTGCATCATCTGTTACTTTTAAATTATAATAAAGTTAGATTATACTTTTCTAAAGTTGAAGAGTTTGCAAAATCAACTGAATTCCAAACTTAGGATTTCTGAACTTTACAGTTGGAGAAAACAGTATAAAAAATAATTTTTGTGGGGGCGCCTGGGTGGCTCTGTGGGTTAAAGCCTCTGCCTTCGCCTCAGGTCATGATCCCAGAGTCCTGGGATCAAGCCCCGCATCTGGCTCTCTGCTGGGCAGGGAGACTGCTTCCTCCTCTTTCTCTCTGCCTGCCTCTCTGCCTACTTGTGATCTCTGTCTGTCAAATAAATAAATAAAATCTTTAAAAAATAATAATAATAATAATTTGTGTACTGGTTACCCCGTTAACAACACAGTAATGTTTCTTCTACTCACTCCTGAGTGAACATTCCCATATAATGAAATATATACATGTAACATACTACTATTCTCCAGAGTCTGTGAAGATATAGTATGATGTATTCTACCTATCATAAGCTAAGAGAGAGATTAATTCTTATTATTATGAAAAGGCCACTGTAACCAAGACCAGTGAGAAAAGAGCTAGAAAACTATATAATCCACATCCTACCCTGGTCATAGAATTTTATTTAACTATTTCATTCTGTTATGTTTCAAGTTGACCATTTGTCTTTCAAAAAAAAAAAAAAAAGCTACTAAGGATCAATATATTACTTTTACTAGAATAATGGCCAATGGATATCAGTGCCATATGTATGGTAGTGTACTGTTCACTGGCCAACATTTCTCAATTTCTCAGTGAACCAACCCCTGCTGAAAGTAACACACTATCTCAAAAAAAAAAAAAAAAAAAAGTAAAATTTAAATACATACATACTTCTCAAGAGATAACTTGCCTGTTTTGAATAGGGCCTAGGGGCTTCTCTTCGTTCTCTAGTTAATCTCCAAGGAGTTATAATTTCATAAGAAGAGAGATGTGAGGTTTGTTGAAAGCCTAGAGAAAAAGGAATAATAAATATTACATAACAAGTAAATGTGAAAAACTAAATGGTACCAAAATGTAATGGAAATCAAAGGCTGAATGTTTAAATCACAGGAAAATCATGTGACATTCATATATATGGTGTGCATGTGTATTTCACACAAAAAATAGCAATATACTTGATAAGTATGTGGGGAAAAATATTTTCATTTAAAGGGATGTAAGTCCTCACGGTGCATACACAGCGATCATTTTCAAACAATGTTTTGCTATAAATCTTATTCACCCTTTTCCTTAAAATAAATATGAAGGTATACACACTAGGAAAAAAAAAGTGCTTTGGAGAGGAAGTGGAGGGAAGGCATCTGGAGCCTAGCACCATTTACTCATCTCCCATTTTTCACCCTCACCCAAAATGAATGACTAGCATACACAAACAGAAAGACTGCAGGAAGAACATACACATTTTTCTCTCAGTGGATCGAGTGCATTGTGACAACTCCTTCAAACAAGTTTGGTACATTTACTTATGATATTTACGTTTACATATGACATTTTATAGTCTCATATATGTGCAATATGATACAATGTTTCATAAATGCTACACTGCACAGTTGATTAAAATGAAGTCTCTCCCTTCATCCCATATCATAATCATATCATATCACCCTGATATGGTATTGGAATACTTGTGAAACAAACAAGGACAATTAGAAAAATTACTTTCAATGACTGAACGGTTAACTTTAATAAATACACACTTAACAACGTAGCAATTATCTCAATATTACATTACTGCCATTAATGTGTCCTAAAAACAAAAACTCACTTCTGATAAAATTTATTAACAGTGGGGCGCCTGGGTGGCTCAGTGGGTTAAGCCGCTGCCTTCGGCTCAGGTCATGATCTCAGGGTCCTGGGATCGAGTCCCGCATCGGGCTCTCTGCTCAGCAGGGAGCCTGCTTCCCTCTCTCTCTCTCTCTGCCTGCCTCTCCATTTACTTGTGATTTCTCTCTGTCAAATAAATACATAAAATCTTTTAAAAAAATTTATTAACAGTGAAGAACTCAAAACAATCATGCAGACTTACTCCCATATCCAATCCTGCTCAGTTTACTGCACAGTGGAATCATAGCTAAGTGGAACTTGGGTTCCAAAGTCATCACCAGAGCAAAAATGGAGTATAATCAAAATTGCCCAAGGAAATCCCTTAGTAAGACACCCCTTGTTGGAGTCTGATACAAGGTCTCTCAATACACCCAACACAATTATCTTCTTCCAGGATCTTTGCTGATGGCATGTCAATTTTTTTTTCAATGAACTTGATGAAGTAGATGGTCACCACTTAAGGACCATGAATGAAAATTCCATCTCTCTATATGTCTGTATATTACAATAATTTAATTAAGTGGAATTTCCCTCACAAATAAGTGCCCAAGAGAGGGTGGAGAGAAGAAAGGACTTCCATAAGTTAAAGAGCCTTATAAATGTATGGACCTCTTTGGATCCTAATTCAACAAATCAATGGAAAAAAAACAAATTCTGAAACA
Source organism: Neogale vison (assembly GCF_020171115.1). Classification (NCBI taxonomy): domain Eukaryota; kingdom Metazoa; phylum Chordata; class Mammalia; order Carnivora; family Mustelidae; genus Neogale; species Neogale vison. The sequence continues at coordinate 177,063,243 of NC_058101.1, forward strand.
ATCAGGGAAATCTTGATGATCCTGAAAAATTACTGTTAATTTTTTTTATGTGTAATAACCATATTGTGGATAAGGTTTCTTTTTAAAGTCCTTATGTCTTACACAGACAAAATTATATGATGTCTAGGATTTGTATCAAAATAGAGTGTGTTTGAGGGAAGAGATACATATAAAATTATATTGTAGTTGAGTAATGGGTACATGTGAGTTCATTATTCTCTCTGCTGTTATGTGTGTTTAAAATTTTCTATAAAATACATTATATTTTAAAGTAGCTACCTATAGGGAGTGGGATGAGGGAAAAAACTTCATTTTAATCAACTCTGCAGTATAGCATTTATGAAACATTATATCATATTGCACATATGAGACTATAAAATATCATATGTAAACATGTAAATATCATAAGTAAATGTATGAAACTTGTTTGAAAGAGTTGTCACAATGCACTGGATCCACTGAGAAAAAAATGTGTCTGTTCTTCCCTCAGTCTTTCTGTTTGTGTATGCTAGTCTTAAGCCTCCTCATGAATGTGATTTAGATATATACAGACACACAGAGATATGGAACATTGAGAGAAGGACATGGGACTTATTTCCTGCATCCCTCCATGTCTGTATGGTTTGAATTTGTTTTTACAATGAGTAATGCATAATCCCTGTACTACTTTCAAAATTATAAGGGGGGGAAAAAAAGAGTATTTGTTCGACAAAAAGGCACAATCCATTTAAAGTGCTGATTATCTAGCATCTCCCAAAGTTCCTTCCTCAGCCTTACTAACCTCACACCTACAAGACCCGGTCCTTCTTACCTGGTCTCCTACTCCCATTCTCTTCCTTTGGATCCAAACTGGGTGCTCATTCACATATTAAGTTTTACACCTCTCAGATTTCTCAAATACAGATTAAAATGAAGCATTTACAGCTAATTTTCTCCAAGATATCACTGTATATAAAAATGTCTATTCTGGGGCTCCTAAGTGGCTCAGTCATTGAGCGGCGGCTGCCTTCGGCTTAGGTCTTGATCTCAGGGTCCTGGGATGGAGTCCCATATTGGGCTCCTGCTCAGCCGGAAGCCTGCTGCTCCCTCTCCCACTCCCCCTGTTTGTGTTCCCTCTTTCCCTGTCTCTGTCAAATAAACAAAATCTTTTAAAAAAAAAAAAAGTCTATAATCTTGTCTAGCTTGGGATTTTAAAAAAGATACAAAAGGAAAACAAATTGTATCCTATCTAATACAATACATTTCATACTAACAGTTTTCAAACTCTTTACCCAACTTCAAACCCCTTATATCTTTATACTATGGCATATTATGCTATCTAAGATGGCTTCAAGTCATTACATGAGAACACCAGAGATGGACTCCAATACTCACAAAAGTGGCCATAAGCTAATCCAAGGCATACTTATGACATACTATAATAAAATATCATTCAGATATTTGGAATTGTTAATGGGGAACCATGGCAAAAGAAATCCCCAAGGCCTTCACAAATGAAGGCTTCAGATCACTAGATAAAATATCTTTAATCCGACATCAACTGAGGTACAGGACTACTGCCCCACCCAGAAGAAATGTTTCAATGACCTCTGTTGTTTTCAAATTGCTAAAAATACAAGTTTCAATATTACCTTAATTTCACTCTAGATCATGATACTACTAGAAATGTGGTGATGTTACAGAACCAGACTCCCGGCACTCTGGGCAATGAAAACTGATAAGATGCCAAGCAGGAATGTTCAAGCAAGACTTTTATCAGGGGCTTCTGCCGGAGCAAAAGGCAGATAGCACAAAGCAAAGTGTCCTTGGGCTAGCTCCGTAAACAATGGCCAGGGAAAGTTTTTAAAGCAGCTGAGGTAGGAAAGGAGTGACATCTAAGCATGTTTAGCAGTGGGGAAATACAGGAAACTGGGCCCCAGTTGATCAACCATGCTTCACACATGCTGTGTTTCATTTGCATGTTAAGTTTCCACTTCTGGGCATAATATATAACATTATATTGGGGAGAAAAGTCAGCAAAAAGTCAGAGCTGGGTCCATTTGGCTCTGACTGGTCTGGTCTTTGTAGGAGCACACCTGTTGTAAATTGGGTCCTGTTGCTTGTTTCCAGATTGTGGCTTCTGGCTTCCTGATCACACACAGCCACCTGCAAGCTGGACTAGAGAAATGGGTTATTGCCATTGGTGCTCTGAGGGGGCCAGGGTTTTTCTGCAAGTTCCTGTTCTGTCTCAGTGGTGCAAATAGTTGGCAGGTAATAAATTAGACACTCTGTGTGACAAAAAGTAAATCACTGTGTACATTTATTTGCAACTTCCTATGACTCTAGCGTTATTTCAAACTAGAAAGTTTTTTAGGTAAATCTTTACAGGCTTTGACATATATCGTAACAGGTTCAGGGAACTGTTAACACTAGAAGCTAAACAATATGCGACTCAAGTTTTTGGTTGTTTTTTTTTTTTTTTTTTTTTTTTTTTTTCCATCTCATTCAACTCAGAAGAAATCACAGAGAAAAAGAAATGTCTCAGAACTACAATTGGGCAGGCAGATATTTAAAGAGCTTTCAATCTGAAACAGGTTAAATAACTTTATAATATCAGGTATAAAACTATGGATCTTTCTGTGAGGCTGTTAGCAAAGAACAGCAATCCAGTATAGGAAAATAAGATACAAAACTCTTTCTGCCCTTCTCACTTTAAAGCATAATTCTTGTTGGGAAAAAAACAACAACATAGTCAATCCTTTATTTTTAATAAGACTCTCAAAATTATAGCACCCAAAAATAACTTCTCTATGTCAAACTGTTATTCCAATACTGACTTCTTGGTTTTAAAATCCAAGGATCTTTCTGAGTGCCATAAGGAGTTCCAAGAACATCATAACAAATGTACATATTTTTTCCCGAATTCCCTTTTTTTTTTTTTTAATCCCAAATAGTAGAAACCTTCTCATGGGAACCAAAATTACATGTTTCCCATGTTACTATAAAGGAAGTGCATACACATTATTTGTACAAAGCTTCAGCCTCAGCACTGCTGACATTTGGGGCCAGAAAATTCTTTGCTGTGGGGGGCTGCCTTGTGCAACGTAGGATGTTTAGTAGCATTTGTGGCCTCTATCCACTAGATGCCAGAAGAACTATCAGTGTGACAACTAAAAATATCCCCCAGATGCCTTCTGGGGACAAAACTGCCCCCCGCTGAAAAACACTATAAGCATATAGTTAACAATGAAAATAAAAATCTTAATACAATCAACTAGCAGAGGATACAGATTTGTTACTTTGGAATTTGATATAATAAGTACACTGTCAAAAATCAGATTACTAGGAAACATGGGCTGGAGATAAAAATAAGAGCTGAAACATGAAACTTAAAGAGTCTTCAACTTAGTGAAAGAAAGAGAAGGGTGTTAGTTGCACTTCTTTATTCCTCTAACTCCTTAGATCTTTTTATGAACTGTGTTTTGAAGAAAGTCTAAGTATATGTTTCAGAATAGTAACTGTAGTAGAGGGAAACAAGTTAAAAGAATTCTACTTAATTGCAAAGCAAACAAATGTGAATTCTCAGTCATGGGCTTTTCTCATTTCCTTCCTGCCTATTATGTAAACAAATAGCCACCTTTAAATACTTTCACTCTATATAGAAGATAAACCGGAGTTCCATATAGAGCATGAATAAAATAATTTTGTTGCCTGAATCATTTTAAAAGAGAAATTATTATAATTAAATCCAGAAAACCCTGTTACTTTGAGCCACATATTTCCATTCCATTCACAAGGTCAGCCTCAAATAAATATCATATACTAATAATTATACTCAAAAATAATTATAATTTCAATTGCTATGTCCTACCTTCTTATATTTTTTGAGTGAGTTTTTTTTTTTAACCATTTACCCGTCTTCACATTTAAAAAGAAACAGAGCTTTTGCTGTTGTTTGTCTTTAAGTGCCCCTATGGGAAAACCACCAACCACTTAGAAGATTTAAAGCTCCTCTAGCAAGGAATTTCAGTTTCTTGAGACAAAGAATGATACCTTATAAGGACAATATAATTTATGGATCATGTGTTTCCTGCTCTGGTACAGTAAGTATTTGATGACTACATGTTGAGTAAATGCCTTCTTATCTTTATAGAGTCATTCATAACAGATCTCCTACTTGTTAATTGTCATGTACAACCAGAATTAAGCTTTATTTTTATGACGAGTATCTTTTTAATGCCAATTCTCCAGAAATCCACGTGGTCCACACATTTGTCATTTTAACGTCAATGTTCTATTTCATTGTATGGCTCTGCTATAGAATGCTTAGCCACCCCTCTCAGGTAGCTAGGATCAGAGCTTCTATTCACAAAGAATTTTAATTTATCAGTGAAGCCAATGGAGCAGGCTCTCCAGGGGTCTACTTACATAAGGGTTCTAAGGAATACTATAAAAGGAAGGGGGGGAACCTCCTAAAATCAGTTAAACCATGAAAAATCTCATTAAAAGAAAAATATGTCAATGGGAAAAAGGCATTTCCCATATACTGTCCTACAGCATAACAAATGTCTGGCGGTGGCATCATGTTTCCTTCTTATAAACTAAAATACTCTAATTCTTATGTTAAGATAAACACAAACACAGAAACAACTGCATAGTTAAAAACTGACCACATTAGGTGAACTTCTCAGGTTTCCTAATTTATTCTTAAAAGATCTGATTCAAGGAGTATCTCACATATGATCACTTAAGGAAAAATGATTTAACTAAAATAACAATATCACAAAATGAGAAATAAACTAGAATAATCTCCCAATATACAAAAAAGATTGTACAGTTCAAAGTGATACCAAGATCTACTTAGGAGGCAGTACTATAGCACTGACTCAAAGGACAGCATAACTCCAAGACTCTGAGATATACTACATATCAAAGGGAAAAAGTATCAGGAGGCTATTATCTATGTCATATATCTGAGGTTGTGCATATTTCAAGAAAAAGCTTTCAGTTACTCAGATCTTGCACCTAAAGGGAAATTCTACAATAAACCAGGATCTCTTTTTTTTCTTTAAAGATTTTTTTTATTTATTTATTTATTTTTAAAGATTTTATTTATTTATTTGACAGAGATCACAAGTAGATAGAGAGGCAGGCAGAGAGAGAGAAAGAGAGAGGGAAGCAGGCTCCCTGCTGAGCAGAGAGTCCAATGCAGGACTCGATCCCAGGACCCTGAGATCATGACCTGAGCCGAAGGCAGTGGTTTAACCCACTGAGCCATCCAGGTGCCCAAGATTTTATTTATTTATTTATTTGACAGAGATCACAAGCAGGCAGAGAGGCAGTCAGAGAGAGAGAGAGAGAAGGAAGCAGTCTCCCTGCTGAGCAGAGAGCCCAATTGCAGAGCCATCAATCCCAGGGCCCTGGGATCATGACCTGAGCCAAAGGCAGAAGGTTTAACCCACTGAGCCACTCAGGTGCCCCAAAACTAGGATTTTTTTTTAAAGATTTTATTTATTTATTTGACAGAGAGAGACCACAAGCAGGTAGAGAGGTAGGCAGAGAGAGAGAGGGAAGCAGGCTCCCTGCCGAGCAGAGAGCCCGATGCAGGACTCGATCCCAGGACCCTGAGATCACGGCCTGAGCCGAAGGCAGCTGCTTAATCCACTGAGCCACCCAGGCACCCCCAAAACTAGGATTTTTAACAAAAAACAAATATAAAGTCAACTTTGGTGACATAAAATTTAAATTTTTTTTGAAAATTGCCTTGAACCTAGAACTTGTTTTGTATATATATTAGCTATAAATGTTTTCTTTTTTACTTTAAAGTTAAAAGCAAAACTACCTTGAAATTTAAAAGACTGCATTCTCCTTTACAGCAGAAACACAAAGATACAAATTCAAGTAATTTGCTGGCACCCAAGACAAAATTAGTATGGACTTAAGCTCTTACCATGTAGTTTGTTTTATAGTGATTCACCATAAGTAAGCTTTAAAACTCAATGTCTTTAGAATCTAGCCTTTAAAAAAAAAAATCTAGGTCTGCATCATAATTACTACCTTAAAAGTTTCATACCCAATTCCCCTTGTTATTTTTTCACAATGATAGAAAATTACCTTTGTCAGCCTCAGTTTTGGGGTTTTTTTAAGTTTACTGTAAGTGTCAGCCCTTTGGAATTTATATTGCATTTCCTCACTGACACAACATTATAAATGGTAGTAAAGATCCTACTAAAACCTATTCAACTTCTACTGTAACTAATGTGTGGGTGTTACTGAGTCCTCAAATTCCTCTTCATTAACAGAAAATGTTTCAGTGCATGTTTTAAACATCCTGTATTGCAAAAATTTAGTCAGCTGATTTTGGAGGAACATTCCCCTGGAGAAATAGGAGTTGACTCATTGCTAACTATTACAAAAGCCTCTCAGCTGGTCTCTCCCAGCCTCCAGTTTCTCCCTCCTGTGTTCTGTCTTCCCCGGCTTTGCCAGTTACCTTAATCGCAAATCTAGTTATGTCGTATGAAATGTGAAAAACCTTCTTGCCCAAAGAACTTCCTACAGGGTAAAGTCCAAACGTCTTATCACGGAATAGAAGGCTGTACCAATGGGTACCAATCTACCTCAGTTTCTTCCTTGCCTCCCTTTCCTGTAGATCACCTGCAGACATTCTCTTCATTCCCTAACAAGTCATGTTCTTTTTTTTTTATCCTTCTATACTCTCACAAAAACTCTTTCTTCTCCTTAGAACACATTCATATCCTTTGACTTGAACATTCCCTGATGCAGATGAGATCAAATACCACTTATACTATAAACCTCCCCCAAGGTTTTATACATCTCCCATAAAGACTTTAGCCCATTTAGTCACCCTTTGCCCCTCCATAAGCATTAAGCATGGTGTCTTACAGGAACTCCATAAATGTTGACTAAATTTTGAAAGCATGACCACGCTTAAATGAAGGATTGGCCATAAACGGTTAAAGCCATGGTTAAGACCCATAAGGCTATTCTAGGTGCGTGTGGGTGGCTCAATCTGTTAAGCATCTGACTTCTGCTCAGGTGCCCTGGGATCCAGCCTTGAGTCGGACTCACCGCTCTGCATGGAGTCTGCTCCTCCCTCTCTCTCTGCCCACTCCCCATGCTCCCTCATGCTCTCTCTCAAATAAATAAAATCTTAAAAATTTTTAGAAAGCATAAAGATCTTCCATTCATCTATATGCAAGTATCCAATAATACATACATTAACATTAAAAATATAGTCTTATTAATATTTGCAAACACAAACAATCATGGATTACTAAAACTCCAAATGTATATACTATACTTCATCTTACAGACTGGTAAATGTTAACCATCTATGAAAAGCACAGCAAAAACAGTGTTAACCAGAAAAGAAATGGTGTCTTCCCGTTCAATGAAGTTTCAGTATTTAGAGCTTCAGAATTCCAAAGAGGCAAATTCACTTAATTGCCAAAAAAAAAAAAAAAAAATGTAATTCTTGAAGGTCAGCAATCCTACAGTGAAATCTTCCATCATCACCTTTGAGCAACTCTCAAGGCAACCTTCAGTAAAAACTCTCATTCTCCATCACACTCTCAAGGGCTAATAAAGAAAATAAGAACCATGCAAACAATAATTTCAGCAAGAGCCAGAACAAACGAAGCCGTTTCCAGAAAGAAGCTAGAGTGTTAGCAATTTGTTACCACTACGTTTCGGCATCTCCAGGATAAATACCTTACATATTCAAGGGAAGTTTCACAATTCAAAAGCAATCTCACATGAACGATTTAATTCTTACCGGTGCTTAAGCAGAGCAGGGATTATTTTTACGGATTTAAGACATTACGAACCCAGTAAAAATGCAGATAAAAGACTGCTTGGCTATAGAAACATTGCACTTCGCTTTCAAAAATAAATACTATTTACTATAACAACAAAATGGCCCAAGACAAATGAGCAACCCCCCTTTATTCCATCACTAAATCGAGTTCGGTGGACATACTAGAAACTCCGCTCTTAAAATGAAAGTCAAAATTTCAAATTACGATAACCTGGAGCCAAACTTCCATCTCCCGGTCTCTTTCCAAGTGACATGAACTCACAAGCAAAACCAAGCTCCATTTCTCAAAGCAGTTTAAACAAGAACACACCCTCGGCGTGCACTCAGACTCCAAGGTTTTTCAGCCGACTCCCTGAGGGCAGAGTCGGTCCCAGAGAAGTCCCAAGAGAGTCTGGGGGACCCAGTTATGAGCGAGATGGGGGTGGGGCGCACCGCAGAAGGCTCTGCCAAGCCGGAGACGGAGGAAAAGGGACCAGCCAGAACACTGCCAAGAAGGTTTGGGGCGCCAGACCCCGAGCCTCGGGTCCGAGCACTCTCCACACACAGCTGGAGCGGCTCCGCCTCCCGACCCCAGGTCCAGTCCCCAGCCAGGCCCCTCCGCTCCCAGGCACCACGGGGTAACTCCGAGCGTCCCAACCCTAGGAAACAAATCTCAGAGGTCCCTGCGGGGCGGACACCCACCTGGCCGAGCCCCACCGAGAACTGGGCCCACCAAGTCAAACAGCAGCAGCCACTGGAGCCGGAGAACCCGAAAGGGCGAGCCTGCGCCCGATCCCATCGCGGCAGATTCCGCAGGTTCCACTCAACACTGGGTCGCCTCTGCCTCCGCCTGCTCCATCATTTCCCAGCCCGGCCGGGGCCCCAGAGCTGGCCGGGATGCGCGCTCCCGGGACGAACACGCGCTCGGCACTGACGCAACTCGGCTCTTGTCCGAGCTCGCTCCCGACATCGCGCTCCCTACGCTGACGTAGAGAAAAATCCAGTCGCCGGCGGGAGAAAGGATTTCTGTCCCGGCCGCTAAAACCCTCACTAGTCCGCCCCGCCCCTTCACACTCGCTGCCCCGCCTACTGCCTGACACGCCTCCGCCCTCTCTGCTCCTAGGCCTGCCTACTTTGGGCGTAGAAGAACCTGATTGGAGGAAGTACAAGAAGGAAAAGAAGGCGGAGCGCGAGATCCAGAGGCGGAATTGAGGAGCAGAAATGAAGGGCAGCCCCGCCCCCTGCGCAGCCTTTTCTGATTGGCTTGCGGGCGTTGGGCGGAGCGTCGAACCGCGCGCCCATTGGCTATTTTGTGGCGAGGAGTCCGGCTCCGCGGAAAGGCCTAACCCGGCAGGGCTTGCTTGGGTCGAATGTGTAGGCTCAGCTTTGTGTTTGAGTTCGGGTCTCCGCCACTGGGCCCGGGAAGATGGTGCTGGGTGGTTGCCCGGTGAGTTACTTACTTCTGTGCGGCCAGGCGGCTTTGCTTCTGGGGAACCTACTTCTGCTGCACTGTGTCTCTCGGAGCCACTCTCACAACGCTACGGCCGAACCCGAGCTCACATCCGCTGGCGCCGCCCACCCAGAGGGCTCTGCCGGCGCTCCGAGCTGGGAATATGGCGACCCCCAGTCTCCAGTCATCCTTTGCTCTTACCTGTAAGCTACCCAGACGTCTCGAGGCAGAGATGGAGATGGGGCCAAGGATATATGGGTGTTGGGGTGGGGGAAGGGAGGCTGCTTTTTTTTCCCCAGACCCTCTCCTCCTGAGGACCTGACAGTCAGCATGCGGGAGGTTAATTTCATCCAGGTTTCTCACTCCTCTCACCCATGCAGGGGGAAACCTTGTGTGTCGGTGGCAGATCCTTTGGGATCCCGAAAGAGAACTAGGGAGGAGTGACATCATATAGTCTCCGGAAGAAGGGTACGAGGTTGTGCCTTCTCTGTCCTGCTCCCTTTAACGAAGGAGAATCCATTGTAGGTGTTCACTATGAGGCACAAATAGAGGAAATGACCTGTCCTTGCCACGAGGCACTTTCTTTTAGAAAAGCAATATCCTAACCGTCGCAGAACCGAGTCATTTTTAACATCTCTTTTTAGTCCGTGAGAAAAGGCGTTTGGGAAATGCAAAGAGAACTAGGAATCCTTTGGCTTCGATTTTGTTCCCATTGCCTTGTGGCTCCTTGCCTAGGAAAGGGAGAAAGCCATGGGAGTAGTAGAATCCACGTAGAAATAGGAACAGAAACGCTCCCCTTCCCCAGTAAAAAGATCATTTGGATGGCTGTCTATTTGACCTGCTGTTCTTCAGTCTGACAGCATCTCTTGCCTTGGGGATCAGTCAGAATTAAACCCTAGAAAACTTGAAGTGCCTCTTGCCTGTTTTGATTATATACACTTAAACAGCCATTTGCAAAAACCATATGAGAATGACAGTCATGATCTTACTGGTGATTTACAGCCCTGATGAATTTATAGAATGTGACGACCCAGTGGATCATGTTGGAAATGCAACTGCATCCCAGGAACTCGGTTATGGTTGTCTCAAGGTGGGTTTTCATTTTGTTCTATAAGCAAACTCTTCCATAGAGAAATAGTACCGGCCAAATGCTGTTACAACAAAGTATCAGGGGTATGAAGTTACCTTCCTATAGACTTCATTAGAATGACTTCCTGGAAATTTCCAGCCTGGCCAGCATCAGTGACTGATCAAGCCATTTCATTTCCTCAGGAAGGAGTGTCTGTGCCAAAACTACCCAGGTGCACAGACCAAACTGTCTTTGCTTCTTTGGGCTGATATTGACTGATTTAAAGCTATTATGTCACCTCCTCATTATCCTTCAAGTATGCACTTTACTAAAAGAACAAAAGAAAGGCTTATGCACCTTTTTTTTCTTTGCTTATGCACTTTCTAAAACCAATAATGGACTAAGCTGCATCTTTGTTACACATGCATTTCGGGCAAAGCTCCTTTTGCCAATGATCTTTCTTTTCATAAGGCAAGCATTTTCCACCATGTCCTTAAGAAATAGATGGGGCCTATCAGTATCTGCCTTTGTAGAAGGTTGTAGTATTCAAGGAGAAGCCTTAGGTAACAACGGCCTCTTGGGATGGAAGAAAGCCATTCAGTTCCATTAATAACATCCTAGTTAGTCTCCCCAAAACCAGTGAAATTCATGTACCTCCCCATCATGCTGCATAATGCAAGTCAAGATTCAATCTGGTATAAGAGACTTATGGGAAAACATGGTTTGTACTAAATCAGAGACAGAGAAATAAACCTGAAAGTAATAATACCAAAAGGCAACTCTTAATGCAGTCATGTGTAAAGAAACATTTTCAATAAAATGAGATCTTGATGTGTGGATAATTATCAATGAAGGTTTTGAAGGTTTGAGTAGCATTGTATAGAGATCACTTTTGTCCATTTTATTTTTTTTTAAGATTTATTTATTCATTTGAGAGAAAGAGCAAAGAGGGAAAAGAGGGACAGAGGGAGAGAATCTCAAGCCAACTTGCGTTGAGCACAGAGCCTGGATGCAGAGCTCAATCCCATGACCCTAAGATCATGACCTGAGCGGAAATCAAGAATCAGATGCTCAACCAAATGAGCCACCCAGGTGCCCCTGCTTTTACCTATTATAATTAAAAACTGAACTGTTCCTGTTAGGCCACTCAAGCTGCCACTTTCCCCAGAAGTCCTAGAGGACCAGTACTCAGGCACCTAAATCCCAGGGGAAGTATGATTTCCAGCTCCCTTCCCTTTAAGGAATGCACCAGTGAAAATAGTAGTGAACAACTTAATAAGGTGCCAGTGGAGAATGTACAGCTGTGCTTTCTCTGCTAGAATTCAATTACATAAATGGTCAGAGGTCCTGTTCTGAAATTTTTTGCTGAAATTTAAACACACAAAAACATACTACAGATATCTGATAATCCCACATTCAAAAAAAAGTTCTGGGGCGCCTGGGTGGTTCAGTGGGTTAAAGCCTCTGCCTTCAGTTCGGCTCGTGATCCCAGGGTCCTGGGATCGAGCCCCGCATCGGGCTCTCTGCTCAGCGGGGAGCCTGCTTCCTCCTCTCTGTCTGCCTCTCTGCCTACTTGTGACCTCTCTCTGTCAAATAAATAAATAAAATCTTTAAAAAAAAAAAAGTTCTGAGTCATGATATTCTGAGGTCTTTTCCTAATTATGTTCATTTATAATATATATAGAACAAACTTCTAATACACATTGATTTTTTAAATACCCATTCCCAAATGCTCAACTATGTGCTCTTTCTGTAAATACAGGATAATTAAAATATTGTGTCCATCTATTCTAAGTGGTGTTTAATGAAACTGATTTTAAATTTTTTCACCATATTAAAGAAGCTAGTTACAAGGAAAAAAAGAGTTTATTTAAAACAACATACAGTTAGGGTGGAATAATTTAAAATCACTTGAATCACTAAATTCCTTGCTCTTGAACACAGCCTTACCCCAACTTTATTAGTACAATTATTGTCCTGAGTCACCCTTATTAATGAATATAAAGATCTGCTTTGTGTAACTTCTTTGGTAAGTTTGGATTGTTTTGTTTTGGTTTGGTTTTTATGCCACAGTTTGGTGGGCAGGCCTACAGTGATGTGGAACACACTTCTGTCCAGTGCCGGGCCCTCGATGGGATTGAGTGTGCCAGTCCTAGGACCTTCCTGCGGGAGAATAAACCTTGTATAAAGTAAGTGTTACTTTGAATGGGGTAGTTGGTACTTGGATAGAGGTAGAGCTGTTTTCCTTGTCATCTCACGATATGACTTTTTTCTTTTATCTTAAGTGTTAAAGGGGCAACATGATTACTACTGCACATAATCCATGGGCGGGAGTGATGTGGTTACAAACAGAGAGGACACTGGACTTATGAGACCAGAGGCCATAAGTTCTAAGTGTCTCTTTCATCAACAAGCTAAGTGTCGGTAGTAGACCGGAGACTTTGTCCCTCACCTACAAAATAAAGGAGCTAGACCAGATGATCTAGCTCCAAAATTCCTATGGTAGACATAAATCCTATAAAAATAGCCTTAATGTTTGAGGAATGAAGGTTTTATTCTTGCTTTCTTTATTTCTTTAAAGATTTTATTTATTTATCACAGAGAAAGCACAGGTAGAGGGAGAAGCGGACTCCCTGCTAAGCAGGGAGCCAAATGTCAAGGTTTATTTATCCCAGGACCCTGGGATCAAGACCAGAGCTGAAGGCAGATGCTTAACCAACTGAGCCACCCAGGCGTCCCAGAGAAATAAAGGTTTTATTATGACAAGTGTGGATCTCTCTCCTGAAAAATAAGTTTATCTTAAAGAATTAGGGTAATTTCTGTAAATCTTGCTGGAAGGTACAGCATGTATTTATATCAGTTGCTAATGGAGTCTGTGGTGTTTGATGACAATATTAGAGCAATTGTAATTGAGTGTCATCACAGTACGTAAGACCCAAGTCTTACTGTTTTTAGTTGCCACAAAACAATAGAAGGGTATACAGAGATCAGTGCTCATCTGAGGAAAGACCATGACATTTCCATAGAGAACTGCATTCAGAAGTGCAGCCTCAGGAAAGGTGCTGGAGTCAGGGAGGGCTGCAGGCCCAGACTCTACTCCTCCCAGGATGCCTAGAGAACACATGTGCTTGATTAGCTCTTGCCCAGTCCAGTCAGTATTTGTTCCTTTATGCCCCTAGGTAGTACTCTTCTGAGAGCCTAGGCCAACTGGAGATTTTCTTTTTGGGGAGGATGAGAGGCCACAGAGGGACTGCTACATCATCTTTTCACTTATATTAAATTCATTAGTCCTTAAGTGTTTTAATTTTCACGTGGTAAACATCTTCCTCTTCATTTGTTCTGTCTAGATACACAGGACACTACTTCATAACCACTCTACTCTACTCGTTCTTCCTGGGATGTTTCGGAGTGGACCGTTTCTGTCTGGGACACACTGGCACAGCAGTGGGGAAGCTATTGACACTTGGAGGACTTGGGATTTGGTGGTTTGTTGACCTTATTTTGCTTATTACTGGAGGGCTGATGCCAAGTGATGGCAGCAATTGGTGCACTGTCTACTAAAAAGAGCTGTGGTCGTGGCCCAGAGAGGCATGTCTTCTGAATTCATCTCTACAGGCTCAAAACTTCCTTGATAACAGACCTGACCATTACTTTCCTTCTTCAGAGGGAATGGGTTTCGTTAGGAAGGTTTCTTTGGACTCTGGGTTTTCAACCCAAATTTTATCTTGCAGACTAGAAATGACAAACAAACAGTGTTTGGGAATCAAGTGTGTACCTTTCCTCACATATAAAATATAAAGGATAGTGACTATCTTATAAGTTGCAGGGGTTTCCCATACTGTATTTCTATACATTGCTGTATCTTCAGTACATTGGAGCAAGTGGACCCAACAAGATGGGCAAAGTGAATATTTTGAGGTGCCTTTTGTGACCCTGAATCTTCATGCAGAGGAGATGTGAAGCCGAACCAATGAAGATCTTCAGCAGAAGTAAAATGGCCAAGGATTTTAATACTCACTGAAATTCTGACTTTCTGAAATTAAGTTGTGGAATAAATTTTGCCAACCTGGAATGCTGTTTGGTATTTTCAGTAAGTAGAGTGAGACTCAAAATTCTGTATGTTTTGCTAAAAGCCAGGCATTTGAAATGAACCACTCTACTAATAAATCCTATTGTTACATCATTATTATGCTCCAGAGGCGGTATATGCAGTACAATAATTTCATTTCATTTATATTTTGAAAGCCCAACAATAATCAGGTATGTCTGGGGTAAGCTCTCCTCTTGACTATCCTATCTAAAAATTAGTTATATACAAGTTCAGAGAGCCTATGTTGTAGGCTGGTTAAAAAAAATATCTTCTACAACTAATATAAAATTATTCTTCACAATTATGTTAGGTAAGGTGAAAAGTGTCATACCTTTAGGGCAAAAAGAAAAAAAAACAATATTCTTACTTAAAGGACAGAATTACCAAGAATTGGGTGGCGTTAAGACGTGATTTATGGGGGCAAAAAGAACACATTCTGTCAAAATAAGCATGGTACCAGAAGTTTTCACTGTGGGCTACTGGACTCAATTGTTTGGAAGAAGAGACAGCCAAGCTTTTGCATTCCCAAATCACTGGCAATAAAAGGAATTGTTCTAAATTGTAAGTTCTGAGAAACCTAGTTCCCATCCTTTGCAATTTAAGTTGAAAAGAACTCTTAAATATGAAGTAAAAGGAGGACTTTACAGACAGGTCAAACAAAAAGACTGATATTCAGGATAAATTCTAGAAACAAGGTAGAACTACTCAAAACTTAGTCTCCTAATAGTTGACATAAGAACCAAGAATCACAGTTAAATTAACACTGGATATGCTCTATCATTATGAAGCATCTTTTCTGAAAGCTTCAGCTTTATTATCCCTGAGTAATATGATTACTGTTCTTATATTATTAAATGGTTGACAAATGTATAAAAATTAAAACAGATTATTCTGTCTTGAAAATTCTGTACCACATTGACCTTAACCTTGTTTGTAACCGTAATAATTGGTAGATTCTTATCCATAATGTCTGTACTATAAGTATATAGTATTTTTTAAATTGTTGGAGGACATGAAAAAACCAGACACCCTCCCCAGGAAAAAATGCACATAAATAAAATTTTGCATAGAATTTAAGATCCCATATTTTAAACAAAAATAAAATACTGACTTGTAAGAGAAATCTGGAAAACAAATTAAAATCTTACCGAAGAAAATAAGATACTGCTCTAAGCCATCCTGCCTCGTCTCACACTTTTCAAAAAAATCTTCAGAATATTCACAAACCCCATCAAAAGCTATTTTCTTTAAAAACACCAACACTTTGGCAGCCTTCAGGCTGAAAATCCCTAATGTTGCCCCTCTCCTACTCAGAAAGCTTTTGGAGACCACTGCCAGGGTGATCATGAGAACCTAGTGTTTCTCTGTGACAATCTGCAGTTGTCAGTTTCAATCTGATTTACAAATAATGCTCATCCTGCACATCTACAGACCCTAACCAAATGTGGTACAACCTGGAAAACTAGTTGAAAAAAGGCAGTGTTAGGGAAAATTCAATTTCCTTTGCACTCTGGATTCAGGTTGTTTCTTCATATTTGGTAGGTCTGTTCATGTGTGTACATGTATGTGTGTGTACACATACATTTGTGTTATATCCAGTTTGTGGCTACAGAGAAGTTTTAAAATCCACAAGTGTCCTTCTGTCAAGGTTAAATTAGAAACTGCTTGTTTTTCAGTTGTTTCCTGTGTTGAAATAAAATGTTATCAGCTTCCCAGACTTCCTGGCACCATGTCCTTCACTTGCTTTAGTGGGGCTTCTTAGCAACATTTGAGCACCCCAATCTAAAGATCCCTAGGTGTGTGTGTGTGTGTGTGTCTGTATATTTTAAAGCATTCATTTTTCTTAAGAAAGAGACCCTAAAACTTGTTAACTTTGGCACATCTCCAGTACAAACCAGGTAATATAGTGTGGTTTTGTTAGATGATTTCTCTTTAAAGCAAGATACTTAATTGATTATTTCAGGTGTGACTGTCAGGAGCAAAGTTTGACTTCCTCGACGAACCATGATGAAAAGGGAATCATTGTCCTTAACAGCTTCAGTAACATCAGTTGTGGTGGTAACAGGTTGCCCATTTATGCTGACAATTACATCGTGGTCTCTCAACCCAGAGCTGGGAGAGGGAGAAAAAAAGGACCATAAAACTAAGTTTTACTTGTCCCCATTTAGTATTTAATGTCTGTCTTTTATGGCACTATCTTGCTGTCATTTTTTTAATGATTTTATTTACTTATTATTTATTTATTTTTCCCTATACAGTTGTACTCTGATCAATTCGGTTTTGACAGCCCACTTACTTGCCCCATCTCCACCCACAACATGATAGCTCTGCTTCCAGTTAAGTCAAAAACCAGTCATGCTGTCAAGTCTAAATATTCAAGGCTCTGGTTCTAGGCTCCTTTTCCCCAAAGTTGTGATTATATTCTGTCTCCAATATATTTGCTTCACACAGAATATGTATTCTAGAAACAAAAACACCTCCAAACATGAAACACTTCAAAAAATATATAGCCCGGCTGATGATTTCTCTTAAAGTCAGTAATGGGCAGGAAGAGGGACATCAGATTAAATGACTCCAAGTGACTTCAAGAAAGCAGTAGTCCCACATTTCAATGTTCATCCAAATCACCTGGAGATCTTGTTTAAAATGCAGAATCTGATTTAGTGATAGGGCCTGTCATTCTACATATTTTTCTTTTTTCTTTTTTTTTTTTTTTAAAGACTCATTTATTTATTTGACAAAGAGTGAATGAGCTGGGGGAGAGGCTGAGGGAAAGAGAGAGAAGCAGACTGCACACTACGCACAGACCCCAACTCTGGTCCAGATCTCACAACCCAAGACTATGACCTGAGTCTAAGTCAACTGTCAGAGGCTCAACCAACGGAGTCACCCAGGTGCCCTTCTGCATTTCTAAAAGAGCCCCAGGTGATGCCGTGCTGCTGATCTACAGACCACATTTGAGTAGCAAGGACCAGGATACCTGAAAGAAATAGCTTTAGCCTTGAACCAAAAGATAAAAATAAAGGGCTGGGGGGAGGGCAGGAAGCAAGAAAATCTAGGAAGGCCTATGATGAGCCAAATTTAGTAACACAAGATCTAACATTTCGCTATTAACAATTAGTACCCCGTAGTTTCTTTCCCCTACTGAAAAGAGTTGTCATAATATCAAAAGATAATTGAGCTTTGAGAAACAAAAGTAGTGAGAAGTATGCTCAAGTGTAAGAGAGGGACCCAAGAGAATAATTGTAGGACAAACCACCTCTTCCCTCAGTAGTTAGTATAAATGTTTAAAAACAGGAGTAAAATCAGTTGGTGCACTTCTTTGATGAGCTGTTTGAGCATCTGCTTTATTAACATTCACTCATTCAGTGCTGGCCTCTAGTTCAAAGGACAAAAGTACCTAAAACACGTTCTTAAGCCTTTAGCCCTCTGAATTTTTCCTATTCTTAATAAATAAGATATCAAGAGTAGATTCGGGAATTCCTAGCAAAACTTTTGCTATTAACTCATCATGAATTCCTGAGCTATAAAAAACCCATCCCCTTCCCAAAAAAAAAAAAAAAACACAAGTACACAAGTCTAAATCAGCACTGTCCAACAGAAGTGTAAGGCAGGCCACATATGTAATTTTAAATCTTCTGGTAGCCACACTTTTTAAAACGTTCTTTATTTTTTAAAATCTCTCTAAAAACAGATGAGGCTCATTTTAATAATATACCTATTTAAGTCAATATGTGTTTTATTTTAATATGTAACTTTAAATTATTAATAGGTATTTTAGACCGTTTCATTTAAGTTTTTGAAACCCAATAGAAACAACACACATCTATTGTGCTGCTATACAACATCTTAAACAATGCAGTTGATTAAAGTTACAGGCAGTCCTTCCAAAACAAAAGGCATGTCTCATGGAAAAACTTTTAGATAGCTTGCCTCTGTTTTGCTTTTTTGTTTTTTGTTTTTTTACTTAAATAAATTAAAATTAAATAAGATTCTGTTCTTCAGCCACACCAGCCACATCTCAGTGTTCAATACCCATGTGTGGCTAGGGTCACTGTACTGACCTGTGCACATCTCGATCTGACACACATTTATCATGGCATGCTGGGTGATGGGTTAAGGCCTGAGCTCTTACCTTTCAGCAGCTGTTCCTTGAATCACCTCATACACAAAAACCCCAGAACTCACATCAGGGAAATCTGGATCTTGCCTTTTCATCTCTTGAAGAAGGCTAAGAAAAGTGAGAAAGTTTCCCCAGAAGGTTAAGAAACACAGTGAATTCATATTCTGAGCCCTGGTCAAAGCTTCCAACTCAATAGGTACTCTTGTGTGTTCTACTTAAGGCTTCAGACAGCCACTGAGGATTCCATCAGGCCAGTCGCAATTATTCTTCCCTGGGGCTGGCCCGGTTCTCTACCAAAGCCCCGAGCCACTGGACATTATAAGCTCCATATAGCCACAGTGAAAGAAGCTAGTGAAATGTACCGCAAATGATTCAGGTAGAGGCAGATACCTACCCCATGATAACGGGGCCCTACACTCACAAGAGTAGCCAGCTGGAGCCCACGTGCTTTAGATTCCCTGTTAAGACCATCCAGCTCTGCCTTTTGCTTCTGAAAAACAGCCCAGACATACTGAAACCCCTGCTTACTTCATAGTGAGAGGCAGCATTCGCAGACCGAGATACTTCTTCTGTGAAAGAGCCTTTCCTGGAAAGGAAAGTTATAGGGTGTTACTAACAACAAAACTTCTTTCCTTCTGACAGAACTTAAAAGACAGCGAGTCACGGAACATCCTTACTTAATATTATAACTGCGCTTTCGGGCTGTCAGCCATGTAAATGTGCTTCAGAGAACCTTTGTCGCTAGCACGGACACTCCTCCCATCCACCTCCCATCTCCAACCCATGGGTTTCCCTTCCACCATAATCCACGTATTTCTGGGTACAACACACGCCCGATTTTGTGCCCAGTTCCCCCCTATTGCCACCCAAACCATCGTGGTAAGAGCTCGGTACCAGGGACTCAGTATTCTACACAATCCTAATGGTGGCCTCTAGAACAGATGGAAGGCTCCTGAGAAACACAAGAGGGGAATAAAAAGTCATAACTCCCCTCACCTTTCAACTGGCGCTCATGGAATTCTGCCAAGAATTGTCGAATTCGATCTGAGGGAATTGCAAAGGAGATTCCTGCAGTCACCTTCAATGTATTTATGCCAATCACGTCACCATCCTGGCAAGGGAGGAGACATCATTCAGTCGCCAAGTCGTGCAAACCGACCAGGACAAAACCAGGACCGGCAGAGGAGGGAGTGAAGCTAGTCTCTGAGGCTCAGAGCACAAGAGGGGCTAGAGGAAAGGGGACTTCCTCAGAAAGCAGTGGATGTTACCCTTATAGGAACCTACCCATGTGCAGATCCCTGCTGAGGATATTTTTTCTTTTAAAGATTTTATTTATTTAACAGAGGGAGAGATCACAAGTAGTCAGAGAAGCAGGCAGAGAGAGAGGAGGAAGCAGGCTCCCCGCTGAACAGAGAGCCC
This sequence comes from Neogale vison, assembly GCF_020171115.1. Lineage (NCBI taxonomy): Eukaryota > Metazoa > Chordata > Mammalia > Carnivora > Mustelidae > Neogale > Neogale vison. Next base: position 177,083,189 of record NC_058101.1, read on the forward strand.
GATGCGGGGCTCGATCCCAGGACCCTGAGATCATGACCTGAGCCGAAGGCAGAGGCTTAATTAACCCACTGAGCCACCCAGGCGCCCCCTTGCTGAGGATATTTTTTAAAACCTGAGTTCATTTTTTCCTTCATCAAATGATTTTAAAAGTGAGCCAGTTTGTATTTTGACACAGATAAGAGGACAAGGAGTACTTGCCTTTTCTCCTCAAATGAAACTAAAAATAAACATGGAAAAGGCAAAAAGCTGTTGGATTTTCAGCAACACTTCAATGGAACTCTTCAGAGTTAGCTAATTGACCTCAGAGAACAAAGCTCTACAAGGCCAAAGCTATGAAGTGGGAAACACTTTCCTCTTCATGCACTCATCACCCTTTAGCCTCTATTGGGTAATGGGAAGGATAAAAAACGAGACTTCTGATCATATTAAAACACATACCATAGTTCAGTAGGTCTGGTGTATGGTCGACAATTTTCATGTCAGCCCTGCTCTACTAAACTCATTGTCTTTTTTTTTTTTTAAGGGTTTTATTTATTTGAGAAAGAGTAAGAGAGAGAGTGTGAGCACACACAGAAGGAAAGGGAGAAGCAGCCTCCCCACCCAGCAGGGAGCCTGACGCTGGGCTCAGTCTCAGAACCCTGGAATCATGACCTGAGCCAAAGAGAGATGCTTTACCGACTGAGCCACCCAGGCGCCCCTAGTAAACTCACTATTAGAGAAAGCAGGCACAAGAAAACTATATGCGTAGCATTACTATGAGTAAAAGAGCACTCAGTAATTTCACTTAGTTAGTTCAACCTCCAAAAAGCAAGTATAATGTGTAAAGAACGGAAAACAATCAGCTCAAAGGGACTCAGCATGATCACAGACTACGTGTCACACAGCACTGCACTTTATGTTTTCACAGGTATTTAAGCAACTAGAAACTCTCGCCTTTCCTAGAGATGATGAGCAACATCTGAGAATTAAATACATGACAGGGATGGATTCTCCCTGCGGCTTTTCTCTGTCAGGACTAAAACCCCAAACAGACCACGTCATGTAGTTATTAGCACGTTGGGATGCGGGACAGTTCTTCCCATACAGGAGCCGGTGGTCTTCAAGGATAGACATTACGTAGCACAGTGGGTCATCTGACTTACATTTTAATTTAGTGCCCCGAGCTTTTGTTAACTTGGCGATGAAAACAGCATGGCAAAGAGATGTCAGTAAGCAAAAGTAAATGATGATGGGTAAATGATGATAACCCCGCCACAGATCTTAGATCTGTGCGAACTATTTACCTAAGATGCAATCATAGAAAAAGCATCTCACCAAGATCTCTACACAAAAGTGACATCCTACTCTGCATCGTCAGTCTTGGAAAGTTGGGAAGAGACATGAGACAGCCAGGAAAGTGGCCACTTACCAAGTTCACCAGAGGGCCCCCAGAATTGCCGTGCTGAAGACGGAATTTGAAGAAATCATCAGTGCTTTTCTCCTTGTCATTTATACATGGTTCCTAAAGAGGTTTACCCAAAGCTGCCAGCTCTGGTGAGCCCCTGCTCCTCACAGACAGACAAAGCCTCACCCTTGTCATCACCAACACTGAAGTCAGTGCGGGTAACAGACAAGACCCAAAGAATCACCACCTTCTACAGCAGAGGTGACCTCAATGACAGACCCAAAGAGACTGCTCAATATCATGGATGCCAACGGCCACATCAAACGGGCTAAACTCTAACAACATGGCATTCCATCTCTCCAGTGAGTGTCTAACTGAACTCTGGACAGCCCCAACAGGCCAAAGGGAAAAGAGGGCCTTCTGACATGTTCTCACTGTCCTGCCACTACATTAGGGGCTGAGGATGGCCCTCCCGAGTAACTTACGTTAATTATGGCATCCGTCTGGATATAGTCCATGTCTGAATTCTTCAGCCCCAGCTCTCTGCTCCCTCGCTGTGTAGAGCTGACAATTCCTGCTGTCACTGTGTTCTGCAGAGAAAATGGGCTGCCCAAGGCTACCACGAACTCTCCAGCCCGCAGGTCAGAGGACCTGCCCAGCAACAACACAGGAAGGTCAGTCTGCACACAGCCAGAAGGGGTGGGAGGGACAGAGAGATGAACAAATCAAGAATATAATCAACCAGTATTTGTGTAGAACACACATATGACAAGGTCTCGGTCATTTGGACACTTACAAGACAAGAATCCCCCACCCTCTCACATGGGTTCTGTAAGTGCCTGATGCTTCTTCCTCAAATTCCAGCAACCGTGACCTCTCACTTGGTAAGATGATAAGGATCATCCCTAAAATCTAAAATTATTGTTCTGTAGAAATTACTGTAACTAAAGGACCAGTGAAGTCGCTGATGAACATACACTGACATTAGCAACGCAGCACTATACCAGCTCAAAATTTTAACTTTTTAAAGATTATTTTTTTATTTGAGAGAGAGAGAGAGAGAGAAAGAGAATGACAGAGAGAAGGCAAGCACAAGTGGGGGAGGTGCAGAGTCCCCACTAAGCAGGGAGACCAATGTGGGGCTCAACCCCAGGACCATGAGAAAATGACCTGAGCCAAAGCCAGACACTTAAAGACTGAGCCACCAGGCACCCCCCCAGCTCAAAATTTTAGAGTCAAAATTAAACCACAAACAGAAAGGAGATCACCCAGAGCTGTGCTTCTCAAATTTTAATGTGTACACGAATCACCTGGAGATCTTACTAAAATGCAGATTCTGACTCAATAGACCCAGGTGGGATCTGAGATTCCGCATTTAAAAAAAAAATCTCAGATAATGTCTGATGCTGCTGATGTGCAGACGAGACATTGTGTAGCAAGGACCTCGGAGTATTCCTCGGCAGCTCTGAATCCATTGCCATCATTCCTAGTATTCTAAGGCAAGCAGAGAAATAAGTTTCCCAGAAGCATCTGTTGAAGGAGGAGACTTGGTAGTTAATAGAAGTTGTTAGGGATATACAGACGGGCATAGCAGAAAACAAAAGAGTGAAAAACAGGGGGGAAAGGAAACTAGAAAATAGCATATACCGGGTAGAAAAGATGTGGCATGGGAACGGGGATGGAGCAGAAAATATCAGCAAACTGATGGAAATCCCCAGATGTACAGACTGACTTGGTCCTGCATACTCACATTTGGCTCGATCTTAATCAGTGCAAGATCCAGTTTATGGTCAATGTCTTTGACAGTGGCTTCATATTGGACCCCACTCTGGAGCTCCACCTGGATCCGATGCTGGTTGGTGAGGACGTGGGCATTAGTAACAATGAGCCCATCCTCAGACACTATGAACCCAGAGCCACTGGACGCAGGTATATCCTTGTTGCTAAGAGGTGACCTGTCCCAGCAAAACCACAGCATAAGCAGAGGGCAGGAAAATCTCGGGATCCATCCCAGTCTGGGAACACGGAACCTCTCATTTATCAAATACAGCTCTACCACAGTTTTCTCAGACATTTTACTATCCCCTGTGTGTGTTTTCATTCTCTCCATGTCTAACTGGTCTCTGCAGGTTCAGCACCCTAGCCATCTCTTAGGAACCACGACTGAGAGCTGACTCCAGCTCTCCTTTTCCAGGGACGACCCCCTACCCTCCTTCTTCAGCGCTGGTCAGAGAAGCAACTCTCTGCTTCAGAGGCCTCACCTAACCATACCACTGCAGACGTGGACCTGGTGCCACATTACTGAGGACCCAGGAGGGGAGGGAGTCAAAGAAGTCTGGTTCCAGCTTGGGTTCCACTACTAAGTGGCCTTGTGACGTAGGATTTCATTCCAGGCAAACGAGGGACCCGAGCAAGGTCACCATCAGGATGCCTTCTGGCTCTGACATCGGACCTTCCATTTTGTCCATGCGGGACGAGGAGGAGAGAAACCCCAGACACCTAAGTGCAGAGGAGTAGCCGCGATTTGGAAGTCACAATCCCTACGCTTCCGCTCTTTGGCTAAACCACCCTGAACAGAGTATACAACCTGCTCGAGCCGCAATTTCCTCACAGCGGGTTCTTTGACTAAACGATGCCCGGAAAGGGATCCGGAGCAGGTGAGCTCTCAGAAACAGCCCGCTAGGGGAGCTGGCGGCCTCGTCCTGCCTCCTTTACCTGCGGAACAGCTGCAGGTGAACCACAGACGGCGCCACCTTCTCCACCACCTCCGCGATGAAGTTGTACTTGCTCCGGAGCCCGCCCGCACTCCTGGTCCCTGCGAAGAAATGCTCCATTCTTGGGGGCGCTGGGCGCCCCGCTGCTGGGCCGGCCCAGGCGTCATATCCCAAATCCCCCGGGCTCTCGCCTCCTCCTCTCTCCTGTCCCTCCCTCTCCTGGGTGTATTCGCCGCCACCCCGCAAGGAGACGCCTTGAGGGAACCAGACCTGTCATCCCGGATGGAAAGAAAAAGAGAGAAAAGAAAAAGGGAAGACGCCAACAGGCCTGGGGAGGCAGGCGGGGAGAAGCCGCATGGGAACTGGTAAGGAGACACCTCGGACGGAAAGAAAACTGGGAACGGGGAGTTGAATCGGGAGGCAAAGGCGGGAAGCCCGCGGCGAACCGCGCCACCGCGGCGAGCGGCTTCGGGGACTTGCGAGTCGTCCAAGCGCTCGGGCCCCGTGCTCACCTCGACCCGCGCAGTCGCCCTTCAGCACCGGCAGGGCGGGGAGCGCGCCTCGGAGGCGCGCGGCGCGGTTGTCGGCGCGCAGCGCGCACAGGCTGGGGTAGGTGCGCCCGTCGCTGCCGCACACAGCCGCCCCCGCCGCCGGGCAGCCGCACGTGCCGACCCAGGCGCCGCGGAGGCGCTGGGCGCTGAGCGGCGCGCGACACTGCAGCCCCGGAGCGCACGGCAGGCCCAGCGCCCCGCCACAGGCCTCGCCTTCGGCCGCCGCGCAGACGCGGCAGCAGCGGCAGCGATCCAGCACCGGCGTCAACCCCGCCGAGCAGGTGGGCGGCGGGGGACAGCGCGTGGGCTCGCAGACCCTGGGACAGGGCAGCAAGGCCCTGGACCTCCTAGCCTCGACCCTGGGCACGGGCAGCGGGGGCAGCAGCAGCCACAGCAGGAGGAGTCGTCCCGGCACAGCTGGTCGCAGCAGCGGTCTAGTCATCTTGCCCTCTTCCTTCTTCACTCTCCAGTTTACTTTGGACCGGCAACTGCTCTAAAATGAGCAACACTTTCTCCCGGCTAGGTGCCGCCTCCGTCACCCCCGAACTTTAAGGGGCAGAGCCTGGCAGACCTCTCCATACACACACACACACACACACACACACACACACCCTCCCTCATCCCCCCTAGCACATGTCCCCACCCCCGCCCCAGGGCCAGGTCCACCCCACGCAATGATGAGAAGTCCCCAGCCCTGCCCTGTGCAGGGACCTACCTCTGGAAGTCCAAAAACCAATAATGGGGCAGACTGACAGGAGAGATCACCCACCCACGGACAGAAGGTCAGCGTTAGGAAAACACACACCATATTTCAGTATTTCACATGGTTTTATTACAAAACAAGCAACAAAACAGTTTTAGAAAATTATATTTTGCTACATACCAATTAGGAGATCACATAAAATGAGAAGCATAACAGTTTCCATGCACTCAGCTCAGTGCTTACAGTGAGTGCATTTCACAGCTGAAACATACTGGTTCAAAACACAAAATCATGCCACACCTTCATAAGCAGTGGGGGGAGAGGTCAAACAATATATTTTTGCTAATATTAGCTTTATTCAAATTCTACTTAGCACAAGTGACTGTGACGGACTGCCGCACGCAATAACATAGAGAAAAAAAAGAGTAAGAAAAAAAGTGATGGTGGTAGAAAAGATTTGCTAAACTGTCCATTTTTGACATGTTCAAAGTTTATAAACATAAACAAAGCTCATTTGGGAAACTCAATTTCCAAAACGGTGTTATTGGTCAACAGTGAAAACAAACATCAAATCCCACGCTCAACTCTACTTAGGTCCTTTTAGCCCATATCAGAGCACAGATATTATATTCAGCAAGGAAAATAAACCTTTTGCTTCAAGTGAACTATAAAGCTGGATCTTCCCTCTGCTCTTTCTCACGTGGGTGAGCTCAGCATTCTACTCAGAAATAAACGTATAACTTCCGATATTTTGACCTGAGACTACTCTACACCTTAGTAGGTTTATGATGTCTCCCAGGATGCAAAAGGTCCAACAATGTTTACGTACCACCAAGGGATCTTGAGTAAGCAAATCCTTAAGCTCTCAAGAATGGGGGATGGTAAAGAGTTCAATTATTAGGAAGATCATCTGTAATACTGTTACATAAACTGAGTCAAGACCATTTCGAAAGTCTTAGGAAAAGAGCACAACTCAGAGACGGTTTTTACTCCACAAAGAAAATGCAGTACCTTTCTGGTTCTTTTTTTTTTTCCCCCCAAACTCAGATTTATTCCAAAGCCTATACATTTAACTACGAACCTATACTGCTTCCCTGCCCTATTTTTTCCATCTGGTTCCATATACATTTAAAGCCAAATGCTTTGACTATATATGAACTATCTTTGGCTCACATGTGCAGTGACATTAAAAAGTTGTGATGTGAAATTGACCAGAAGGTAAGAAATATGGACACAAAAGGAATTCTGAAATAAGGTTTGGGAATGACAATCCTTACAGACTTCACTGAAGATAATTCTATTTATCTGGTGTTGGAACTACATTAACAATGTTTCCATTTGGTATTCCCAAGTATTTGCCAACTAGAGTCCTTGTTTTCCCCCTCTTTCATAATAATAATATAATCTAGATTTATAAGTATGTTTAACACATCCTAAATAGACCCTACTGAAATAAGAAACATTATCAGCTTACTATAATGGCCAATTAATTTAGCAGTAGTATTCTAGCAGAGAGTTTATTTAACAGAAGAGAAATGGGTACATTTTCACAGCTTAAACACCAAAAGATGACAGTTTACATGAGTTAGGGAATGTTTTAAGGGATCTCAAAAGTTCCTAACTTATTTTTGTTAGTGCAATATTTTGTACTTTCTTTGATCTATCTAGCCAAAGAATTTTCTTGAGGAAAATCTGAAGACAAACGAGAGACAAAGAGCTTTAAGAATCTGAAATGCCTACTTATCAGGCTACTTAAAGCTGTAACCTTGGTCACCCATAAATAACTAACTCTCAAGCCACAAATTTCTGATGACAAAAGTCTACAAGAGTCTGCAAAAAAGAGGACAGAGAGAGAGAGAGAGAAATCTAGTACTATATGTCTTTTCTACCAGAACCACTAGGCCAAAGAATTTAAGTGAAAAAACAGCTTCAATGCAGTGCAGTCAAGAAAAGTTCTCAACATGACATAGACTTCAAGAAAATTACACTGCCGGGAAGGAACAAAGATTTCTCTCACGCCCCTAAAGATTTCTGATGACACATTTTTGCCTCTGTATTAGATCTAGACATAAGGAAGGAGAAGGGATTGACTTAGGTAAAAATGCATCTCTTGGTATCTTGGTATCTTCCTCTAGTCATTAATTTTTAATTTAAAGCTAATTAACTGATCTAGCTGATAAAAGGCATAGACAGAAATGAGTTAGTTTTTCCTCTCCCTTTAAGGAATCCTGATAAGTTAACAGTTCAGCACATAAGTTGGACAAATTCTCCCAGGGACCCTGGAAATAGTATCTTCTTGTCAAATGAAAGAAGGTACACCCAAAAATCTGGGTGGGAAGTGCCATCTATGCTCTACCTGGGAAATCTCTAGTCAGCAACGCAGAGCCTCTAAATCAATGTTACTATGCACAGTTTCTATTTTACTAAAAATATAAATACCTCTCAAGATTATCTTTGTATCTCTTCACTGTTAAGTACATGGAACCTTATTTAGGGCTACAAGGTTTGATCATGCAAGTCCGCAAAGCTTCATTCAAAGGGCAACAGAAAGAGTAGAAAGAAAGCAAATCCGCCAGGGTTTATAATATACAGCACTTAAAATTAGACTACATCAGCCCACTGAAGAGAGTTATGAGGTTAAGGATTCAAGAAATTTGTGCTGAAACAGACCTTTTCTTCTGTCTGGAAAACACGGATCAGAAAAGTTTATCTGGATGAAGTTTATTTGGATGTCCATCTTTTCCCAGGACCTACTCTAAAGCAATTCTAACACTCTAAGATAGAGATCTGACCTCTCACACAAGAGAATTATCCTACACTTCCAAATAATGTCCTAGTGATGGAAATGTCTGCTCTATTCTCAATAGTCGTGACTTTTAATACCGATAAACCCATCCCCAGGGCCTGACACAGAAACTGGGGGGCAGGTCTGTCACTCACGTTGACATTATTTGGGGTCATAGACAAGAACAGAATAATTCCCAGAACTGGCCGATCCACTGAGGTGGAATCTTTGCCCATACCTTCAAACAAGATCCCTATTTCTTCCCCTCTGGAGGTCCCCTGGGAGGCTCTACCCTCGTGGACATTCTGAGAGCTACCTGCCGCCCCCCAGATTTTAACACCTCCCCTCAGAATGTATCCCCAGCAAACCAACTGGTTTAGTTACAACCTTCCTACCTCACAGTCAGACCTCAGCCAATAAACAGGAATTAGATAAACCAGAGGACTGGCCCAAGATTCTATGCCTGGCCTGGGAAGTAAAGGAAAAAACTACAATTAGGACGAGGAAATACAACTTGGTTGGGGATGAAATTGTACTCCCAACCTCCTCTGACCAGGAAGATCTTAGGGCAAAGTAGAGGCAACCTTCTCTCCACTGAGTGTGCCCACAGGTCAAACCTAGTTTCCAAGTTAAATACACTATATTTGTATTTAAAACAAAACAAAAAAACCAACAGGCCAGATGGATGGGCCCCTTCCACCGAGCCTCCACAGGAATATGAGTGCCAAATGCTCTCTGACTGTCCTCCAAAACGTAGGGAAACTGAGTGATGGCCTCCTTTTCTTGAGTCCTCCCCCCTCCCAGGACACCGTGCCCTATCACACATCAGAAGTCCGTATGCTCTCATCATCAAGGCTGAACAGAAATGGTTTCTCCTTGGGGTGCTGGGGCTCCGACCTGTGCCTTATCCGGGAGCTAGGCAACACCCCAGAAGTACTGCTCTCCCCAAGTCGAGGCGTGAACAAAGAGTCCCCAGGAGTCTCTTCAGCTGGAAGCAGCTTGTCCCCAGCCTGGGGGACAGGGGTCCAGGGTTGCCAGGAGGAAGCCACAGAGGGGGCTTTGCAAAGAGCTTTTTTCTCTTCCACAAGTGGCCGCCCCCTGCACAGGACAGAGTTGGGCCCCCCCGAGAGGCCGGAGCTTCCAGAACGAGTCAAAGAAATGGATCTAGAAAAGGACATATCCTACAAAAATAAAAGGGAAGGGGAAAAATGGAAAATAAGACCTTTCCTGACAATGTTTATCCCAAAGCCCCAGGAAGAGCACCCACCCAGGATCACCCCCTCATAGGTCCAGGGCACTTGTCTACAGAAATCAGGTCTGACCAACAGAATTCACTCCAGATGTGTCAAGGACTGCCTGGCAGGGAGATGGGTAGAACACATCACACTCTGTCTCTTTACTCAGTCCTACCTCACCTCTTTCCAACAACCAAAAAAACAAACAATTAAACTTTGTGTAAAAACAAAAATCAGTAGAAAGAGAAAACAAGCATGACAGCCCAAGGCTTCAGCTGCCTCACCAAATAAAACCTGCCCCTCAGAGACACTCCGTCTCTTAAGTTGACAGTGACCATGTACCAGAAAGGAAGTGACTTACTCTGGGGTGGCACTTGAGGGCCTGGACAGCTGCCCCGATCTCCTTAATCCAGCTGTGCATGTCTTCTGGACTGTCCGCCTGCAAAACACCCACAGCACTTAGGGAGAGATGTTTGGCACTATGATTTTAGCTCGCAAAGTCTGTGATTCAATTCTCAGTTTATGAAATCACACCATTAGAGCTGGAAGGAACCCAGAGACCATGTTGTCCAGTGACTGTGACTTGTGAGGACATTTGTTTCCTGAAAACTCATATCTGACACCCCATAACTAAAACAGCTCAAGCAGAGCTGCTCTGCAGCGAGGCAGAGGCCATCCCTGCTGAAGCCCCTCACCCTGTCTGGAACACAACGGGCTTCTATAGAAAAGAAAAATGAAGCCCAGAAGGCCAAGCTCAACTGTAAGCTTAAGGCTTACAGTTGCTCTAGATTCCAGTTCTCCTGACTCCCAGTCCAAGCACCTTTCTACCACAGCCACCCAAAGAGAATAATCCCTTTTTCAACTCCAGTCCTGCTAAAGCCAAACCCTCTGCAAATCCTCCAAGATACATATTATCTCCAGGAACAAGGCTTCGCTCAGAGCACAAGCGACCTGGGTCTGTCTGGACTCCATCCAGGCCTGAAGAGTCAGGAGCCTCAGAGCACCAAGCTTACCCAACAGGAAGGGCATTGCTGCGCCGTCGCCGTTAGAAAGCAAAGCCCCCAGAAATACCTACCGACCCCAGAAGGGGGCAGCAGCAGCTCTGTGAAGAGAGGAAGGAAAATGAAATGGCCAAGCAGCAGCAGGCGGAGCCCTCGGGATTCTCAGGGCCTTCCAGCTTTACAGCAATTGAGTGTAAGGGAGCCTAGCAAACGCTTGCTGCGGCCCTACTCAGTCTTACACGTGGCATCGGGGCCAGGCACAGAGATGAGACCAAGACCAAACCCCTGACCTCCAGAAGTTTCCCTTTGGTAATCTCTCTCCGCCCCCTTGCCATCCCCTAATAGTCTTACCCCAAATCACAAGTGTTCACCTATGTGCCTATGCAAGGTATATGTAAATGCCACCCTCCTGCCCACAAAATTCTCTACATAGGCCCCTCACTTTCCCCATCCCCCAGATGATTCTTTCCTCCTGCACTGTGTCAGAATAAAACCACAACTAGTTTTTTTTAAATCCTCAAAGTGCCGTTCTATCACCCCCAAACAAACCCTCATTAGTTAGGTGTGTGCAGAAGACACTTAGAAAAGAAATGGTTTCAGGGATGCCGGGGTGGCTCAGTCAGTTAAGCCTCTGCCTTCCGCTGAGGTCATGATCTCAGAGTCCTGGGATCGATCCCCCCATGGGGCTTCCAGCTCAGAGGGGAGTCAGCTTGTCCCTCTGCCTCTGCCTCTGCCTCTGCCCACCCTCACCCCCCACCCCCCACCCCCGCCACTTGTGCTCTCTCCTCTCTCTCACTCTCCCAAATAAATAAATAAATAAATAAATGGAATCTTAAAAAGAAAAGAAACCGTTTCACATGCTGGCATACTGGGTTAAGTGGGTATAAAAACAACCTGAACATTTCTCTCACACGTTAGAGCTGCAACTTCACCTGTATTCTCTCTCCCCGCCCCAACCCCTGGGCTTTTCCCAGTTGTGTCACATCCTGGTGATTGGTTTTCCAAGAAAAAGACAAATCCATCCCTAGTTCAAGTAGATAAACAGGATGAGCTGTCCAAGATTCTTCCAGAACTTATTTTACTAATCTCAGGGCTAGCCTGTTCCACAAGTAGAACCACTAGGAAAATGCAATGAACCCATTTAGGTAAAGCAGTTTGAACAGAAAGTATTAGTTATTGCTGTTGTTGTTATACGAGGGACACAAATGAAGCCTTAAATTCTCACATTATATATAAATTATATATGTATATTATATACACATATTAATATATAAAAATAAATTACAACACTATATACATAACACATATAAATATAAAATAAATAATATAAATGAATGTTACATTAATATATTAATGTATAAATGTTTATTATATAATATATAAATATACACTATATAAATATATAACATATAAATTTATATAAATAAATTCCAACACTATATATACATATATAAAATATACATATTCTAACATATACATATACATATATAAAATATACCTATTCTAACACTATTTTTTATATATATATATATGTAACTGGCCTCTCCCTGAGATTTTTTTTTTTTGTTTCCTCATACTCAAACCACAAGTAATTCCTGCCTAAGAATCAAACTGTCCAGATGAAATAAGATAACCTACTTGGCTACTTTGAGTTGAATTAGATAGAGGTAATTAAATTGTCCACTAGTAGAAAAGCATTTCTCAAAGGTTTTCCTTCTAGGCAGACAGCTGATCTGGTAGGAGGAAATGTCAGAAGACCTAGAGAGATGGAGATGGGAACTGAGGGAAAGACAAATGTCTCCCACACCATCCAGGAGCTCCAGCATTTTCATGAAACAGACCACGCGATCCCCACAGTGATAGCTTCCAGGGTATAAAGCTACTTCAACCCCCACTCCACAACCCAAGCACAACACAGCAGCCTCCATGTCAAATGCTGCCTTACAAGCCACAAGCCAACTGTCTGACTATCCTTTGAGACCCCACCAATGCCCTCGTACATCTCTCCAGGGACCCACCACACCACGAGCCTAGCAGTCTTCACCCCAGCCTCCATCTAGCAAGGAGTAAAAGAAACTAAGGGCCACCTAACTTAACACCTGGGGAGTCAGACCCAAGAATCAGAACCCTCTAAAACACATTTAAATTGTTTCCAACTTCCCTATCATATAGTAATGCTGCTATTCATAACTTTGTGCACAACGGTTTGGGTTTTGTTTTGTTTTTTCATTTTTACCATTCTTCAGCTCCTAGGAAAATTACTAAAGAATATGCATTCTTTTAAGGCTCTTGTTACATCTGGCAAGAGAGACTTCTGGTGAAAAATATACATTTCACTTGTCACCAATATATTATTTTATTAGGTGCACCCCAGCTAGAATTAAGTATTTTAGGGTGCCTGGGTGGCTCAGTGGGTTAAGCCTCTGCCTTCAGCTCAGGTCATGATCCCAGGGTCCTGGGATCAAGTCCTGCATCAGGCTCTCTGCTCAGCAGGGAGCCTGCTCCCCGCGACCCAACCCCGTCTTTCTCTCTGTCTACTTATGATCTCTCTCTCTGCCAAATAAATAAATAAAATCTTTAAAAAAAAAAAAAAAAGAATTAAGTATTCTAAATTTTTAAGTCTTCGCTAATACGATGGGCAAAATAATTAAATCTCTGCCTTAAAAGATTTAGTAATTAAAGATGGGAACTGTTTGCTAAGTTTATTTTTCCCCCAGTTCTCTAATCCTGCTTAAGGATATTTCCTGTCAGATAACCGATAAGAGTTAACCCAACCAGGAGGATAGTAACAGTAAGCATTAGTAAGCATTATTTTAATGTTTAACAAATGTCATTTTAAAATATTATCCAGGGGGTGCCTGGGTGGCTCAATTGGTTAAGCATCTGCCTCTTGATCTCAATCTCACGGTTGTGACTTCAAGCCCTACATTGGGCTCCCCACTGGGCGTGAAGCCTACTTAAAAAATAATAAAATAAAATATCATTCAAATAGAAAAGCAGATAATGTGATAAGAATAAGAAGAAACAGACCATCATTTTATTGAGATCACAATTATAAACTCTATTTGTACTTTTAGAACTGGGATTCACTGAAAACAAACATATGGCCTATGTGTATGTCTATCTTTAATGGGAAGCTTGGGCTTAGCTTTCATCAAAAATCCAAAAATATCTTAAAACAACATCACAAGGGTGAACAAAAAAAAAACAAAAAAACAAAAAACAGTGCTGAGTCCACACACCCTATGATGAATTACAAGAAGTCTAAAAGATGCTTAAAATTCAGCAGAACAAAAAGGGAAGTGCCACCCTCATACCTTCATCTCTTCCTGGCATGCTGACGTGTGTGCATTTGTTTCTGGCACTTGGCTGGAAAGAAAAAGTATGGTTTCTGTCCTTGAGAACAGCTTTTGAGGTGAGATGAAAAAAGGGTATTAAAAGGAATCACAGCAGCCTGCGGTTTATTGTAGTCCAATGAGCTTTTTTACTGAGGACCTACTCTGAACCCAGTACCATAACAGATACAATGATTTGAAGCAATGAATTCCAGAGGTCGTCAGTGACAGGCCTCCAGTACCTACTGCGGTGGCTTCCGCTGCCGCTGTCCAACATTTGTAGGATGCTCCTTCTCCATTCTGTTCTCCACCTCTGCACTACTCCTCCTTCCCTAAAATTCCCTAAAAACCCCTCCCCCTTCCTACCTAATTCTGTCTTTAGACACAGTGCAGCCACATCCAATTGTCTAGGCTGTGCACTGCATAGTTCTAAGTGTTGTCATTCACCCTATAGTCTAAATTAAAACAGTAAGTGTCCAAAGAGTTCTAGCCGAACACTCTGCAATTCACTTTGGAGCCCTCTTATTACTACTCTTAATCCTGACACACACACCCCATTACTACTCTTATTCTGACAACTGGGCTTATAGCAAGTTACCCAAACCAAGCCTCACTACATTTTTCATCTGGAATAACTAAATCCTCCAACCTAATACCCCGACCTTCTATGACTGGGAAATGGGGAAATGGTGAACCCCGCATGCCTTGTACTCCAAGGAATGAAATCTCATCTTGAACCCTTGTCCAGGACTGAGAACCATCTATGGGCTGATGAGTCTGCTGACTTCCCCAAGATTAGATACCTGATTACTGCCAGATTCTGGTTCTTGGTCACCGTGATCCACCTGACTAACAGCCAGTCCCCTCAAGCTGTTCTCTCCTGGTCATCAAAGGCCACACCCTCTACATCTTGGGCTCTGCACTGAGCTTTTATTTTTTATATACCTTTTTCCTATTTAAATTCAATTAATTAACATATAAAGTATTATTGGTTTCTGAGGTAGAGGTCAGTGATTCACCAGTCTTATAGAAAACCCAGTACTCATTGAATCACATGTCCCCCTGAATGTCCACCACCAGTTACCCCATCCCCCCATCTACCTCCCCTCTGACAACCCTCAGTCTGTTTCCTATAATTAAGAGTCTTATGGTTTGTCTCCATTTTCATATTTCGTACCAAGCTCCTTTTAAACAACGCAAATGAGTAGGTCCTTCCTAATCAGTTCCACAGTTCACCAGATTTATGATCTCGAACAATTTACCTTCAGACATTCCGTCTCCTCATCTGTAAAATGGAGATGGCCTGAGAGATTGCTGAGAAATTAAGTGATATGTTGCCTGTAAACTCCTTAGCACTGTGACTGTCACAACTGAGTGTCCAACAAATGGCAGCATCCCAGGTTTCAAATTATACATAAGTGTGACATAGAAGGCATATGTGACAGACGGTAAATGACCAACACGTCAGCAATTGGAAGCTGGCCCCATTCTGTCACCCAAGCCTCTGTGCCCTGCCCAGGAGTCTGTTTGCTCTGCTTCAGCTGCCCTGTCCTCTGGTCTAGCTTCCCCAGACACCAAGCATACGTGGTTCTTTCCGGCAGATCTACCCAACATACACTACGAAGCAGGTCAGAATGCCACTGAGGCTTGGTGGCGAAAGCTGCTGGCACCAAACTGCAGGAGCAGTCATATGCTTTTACCTTTTGCATGATAAACAATTTTTACTTGGTACAAATGACTGACAAACAATCAGTCAAACTTACTCAGACTTAGGCATATGGTGGACTCTAACTCAAAAATGAATGAAAGGAATCTGTTTAGTCAAGCAAAATCATGAAAGTTTTTTTTTCTTTTTTTTTTTTTTTTGCAAATGATGAATTTTGAGCTTTCAAACAAAATTAGAATTCCAAAATCTGGTATCGTCCTCCATAAGCTTGACAGCTTTCTGTACTTAACGACTTTGTTGATGATGAGCCTTGTGGTGATGTTAACAAATGTGATTTTTTTATATTATACCATAAAATATGTCAACATTTGGAAGATCTGCATACCTCAGTGGGACCACTATTTTCCCAATGACTGGGGCACAGTTACAAAATCATGCATTGGTAAAAAGGATCCATTCAAAGTGTAAAATTGACCAGTGGAGTTTTTTATAAGAGTATGAAAGTTTATGGATATTGAGATTGGCTCCCAATCCACATTGCACCTAAACATTAAGAAAATACCATTTGTCAAGTTCTGATATAGAATTGGAAAAAATATCCACAATTATCTGAAAAAGCTATTAAAATATTCCTTTTTTCCAAATACGTATCTGTGCGAGGCCAGATTTTCTTCATGCTCTTCAATCAAAACAACATATGGCCACAGATAGAATGCAGGAGCAGATATGATAATCCTGCTGTCCTCTATTAAGCCAGACATTAAATAGATTTGCAAAAATGTAAGAAAAAAAAGTTACTCTAGCTGCTTTTTGTTTTAGAAATATACCTGTCTTTCATAGAATATTACTTGTGTCAACATAAGTGAGTTTTTATTTGCTATCTGACAATAAATTATACATATTCTTAATGATTTTTACTGTATATTCTTCTCAATTTTCTGTTCTCTTTTGAGTTAGGGGCTATAAACAGGCTTGTCCATTCGCTCATTTGTCTACCTCCGGGTGATGCTAGTGTTCTTTTATCCCAGAAATGTGGGAGAAGGCAAAGGAGGGTAGAAGGGATGGGAAGCTTCTGGTAAATGTGCACACGCTTTGTTCAAAAGTGTTTTGAACATTGTTTTTGGTTGGAGTTCATGTTTCCCAAATCATTCTCTCTCATCCAGTGCTCATTCCCAGCATCATCTTTCCCCTGACAAGTACTGATTTTGTACCACCCATGTGTCAGGCACCGTCTGAGGACCTTCATAACATGTCAACTCAAATGTCCCACAGACACTGTCAACTCATCACCCCCAACACAAAGACTGAGGGACTCCTCAGTCCCTCCTCCCACGCTCTGGTCTGAATGATAACTGCCATTGGGCATCCCAAAGCCCAAGCCAAACACCCCCCAGTGTCCTTAACTCCCCTGGTTCCCCTTATCCCACATCCAACCCACGACCAAGTGGGAAAACATTCTTCAATAGCTTTTAAAAGTCCACTTTTCTCCACATGCTCGTTCAAACTTCCTTCATCCCTGACCCAAATTACAATGACAGACAGCGATGGCTCGTCCTACCTCCTGTCACCTGTGTCTATACCGCACTGAGCCTGGAAACTCACAACTAGCACACCAGTAACGCGGACGAGTTGAGGGATATCACCTCCACTCCAGAGATAAGGAAAACAAGGCTTGAAAGTCAGGTCATTTGCCCAGGTGGTATTTTTAAAAGGCAGAGCTGACTGGGCCCCTCTCCTGGTTCTATCTCAAGCGCCCTAACTTTCAGGACAAATTACAAGCTCTTTAACAGGGCCTGTAAGACAAGAGCCCTCTGTATGGGCATGCCAGCCTTCCATGCGCCCTGTGCTCCTTTTATCTCCAGGCTCTTCCTTTTTTTTTTTTTTTTTTTTTAAAAGATTTTATTTATTTATTTGACAGAGAGAGATCACAAGTAGATGGAGAGGTAGGTAGAGAGAGAGAGAGGGAAGCAGGCTCCCTGCTGAGCAGAGAGCCCGATGCGGGACTCGATCCCAGGACCCTGAGATCACGACCTGAGCCGAAGGCAGCAGCCTAACCCACTGAGCCACCCGGGCGCCCCATCTCCAGGCTCTTTCACACATGCTCTCCCCTCTGCCTGGGCCAGTCTTCCCCTAACTGATTTGGTTTAAACATGTCTTCCTTCAAGAAACCTCCCCTGACTCCCTGAGACAGAGAAAGCGCCCTTCTTATGAGTTCCCATGACAACCACTGCTCACTGTAATGGTAGCACTAACCACGCTGGTTTTTTTGGTTTTTACTTTTTTGTTTTTTATTCCCTCAGCCCCTTTGGTGAGGTTGTTCCATACTCAGAATGCATTTAGGTTTCTTTTGTCATCATCAGCATGCCGTGCTGGAATTATGTGACCTCTGAAGTGATTTTTTAAATTCACATATATTAAAGTATTCTACTCTTTACTCTTACTTGTGCTATAAAGTCCTGTTTCAGGCATCCACCACTAAAGTATCATACAGAATAGTTTTGCTGCCCTAAAGATCCCCCAGCATTCATCCACCCAACACTCCCTCCCCCACCCCATCACAGTTTTCATCGCCTGTCTGCTTGATGATCTCTCCCCCTCTGGTTCAGAATCTGTTCTGTTTAACAGTGTCCCCAGTGTGGAGTTAAAATGCCTGGCATTCTAAGGATGCTCTGAGTATCCCTGTTAAATCCAAGAACTGGAAACGCTTCAGAACCTACAGCCTAAACGTCGACCCCCAATAACAATGGAACCAGCGCTAACAACCCCAGCAATGCTATCCACAGCTCCCTTATGCTCTCTCTTACCCAGTGGAGTCCACGGCTAGTTAAGGCTAACAGCATGTCTGCTCAGCCGGTGGAGGGGGGGCGGGGGGAGGACCAGCTCAGAGGGGTCAGGATTATGGAGCGGCTGCCCCAGAAAGGGGGCCCCGTGGAAGGGATGGTACTTAGCGGGGATTGACACTTGGAACAAAGAAAGAACACTGGGAACCCTGAAAAGCCTCAGCTGGGGAGCCCCACATCTAAACCAAAGCCCTTCACAGCACTGGAAATGAGATATTATCACGACGCTGTGTGGATCAAGGCATGTTCGAGGACTGCTAACTAAGCAGGCTCGTAGATGAACTTGGCGTGGAGAGTCTAGGCCCTGCTCGGGGATCTGTGTTTCTCGCTCCTATGATTTGAGAAGAGCTGGGAGAGCTCCAAAGCCGTGGGAGGAGGGAGAAGCTCCGGAGAGCTGAATTGTCAGAGCCCAACAATGACTTTCTCTGTGCAGCTGGGCTTTGCACCTGGTGCTTGCACAGGGCCCTCTGTGCTTCTGTCCTTCCGCACACAGAGCTGTCTACACAGGCGGGGCTTATAAATACCGTCCAAAGGAGAAGCGAAACCACTGGCTAGTTCTCCTTTTCTCTGCTTAGTTGGCGCCCAGCAGCTGAGAGCAGCTGGTACGAACTCGCATTCCCCAGTTCGGAGGCTCAACCTGCTTACTATTTTATGGTTGGGAAGCTTCTGGCAAACATCCTGTTTAGAATAAAATGGGACTCAGACTGACCATCGGGGGCTAAATTTACCACCTAGAAACTTCAAACAAAATAAAAGAGAAAGCAGAGGAAAGGGTGAGACCTATCAGCACATCATTCACAGAGTCAGAACACCAAAGTCTTCACAAAGTAAGCTTTTTACCTGTATGTAGAAGGTCCTGGAGCTTGTTATGATTTCAAACAGGTTGTCCCTCATTAAGAGATCACTAGACAAAGAGAAAAAAAGTTACCACGCATGCCCGCACACACATCGAGGACATGATTCATCCTAAGTCAAGGCTCCGTATAAAGGGGGCTCCCAGGTCATCCCTCCTCCAGTCTCTGCCTCAAAAAACACGAGGGGGTCTCCTCTAGCTTCACTTCCTACAGGCTCTCAGGCTTCACCATCCCCATGGAAACCCCACACATACACCCCACCACCAGTTCTAACAAGATAAACGCCTTTCCCTCTAAAACCGTCTGCCTAATATCCACCACATCCCGTAACACCTACAGTTGTGGGGAGAGGGTTATTTTTTAAATAACGTTTTAAGGATTTACTTATTTATTTGAGAGGGAGAGAGAGCACACAGAGGAGGAACAGAGTGAGAGAGAATTTCAGGCAAACTGCACCACGAGCTGGGAGCCCTACTCAGGGCTCCATGTGGGGCTCCACACAGGGCTTGATCTCACAACCCTGAGATCCTGACCCCGGCCAACACCAAGACTCGGACACCTAACCGACGAAGCTACCAGGCACCCCAGTGGGGTTTTATTTAGCGGCTAAGACATACAGTTCTTTTGTGCAAAGTGGTTTTAAGTGGTTTTTTTCAGGGTCAAGCAGATGAACATTGTATTGGTCTTACAAATATGTAAATATAACTCATTGATTATATATTTTTCACTATGTAAGATACTATTTACATCAAAATATAGGGAGAGATATTTGATGTGTAAGATTTTGTTAGTTTCAGGTATGTAACATAATGATCCAGTATTTGTATACATTGTGAACTGATCACAAGAGGGCTAGCTGACATCCATCACCACACATAGTTACAAGTTCTTTTTATCTTGTGATGAGAAATTTTAAGGTCTACTCTCTCAGCAACTTTCAAATGCACAATACAGTATTATTAATTATAGTCATACTGTTCATTACATCCCTAGGACTTATCTATTTTATAAATGGGAGTTTGTACCTTTTGAACCCTCTTCACCCATTTTGCCCATCCCCTACCCCCGCAACCACCAATCCATCCTTCGAGTGCTTTCCTGTGTGTTATTTCATCCAATCCTGACAACAGTCCAATAAAAAACTTAAGATTTTCCCTACCTTGTGGATGAGGAAACCTAGGCTCAGAGAAGTTATGTGACTTGGTGCCAAAGTTAGCAAACAGCAGAGCAAGGATTTGAACCCAGGTCTGACTCCAGAGTCTATGCTTTTAATTATTCCACTACCGCTTGCTTCTCCTAAGGGAACCAACTCATTTCTAAAACCTTCCTCCCCACAAGCAGCCACTTTATCAGATTCATGAAATTCCTGCCCTGTGGGGTACTGGGTGGCTCAGCTGGTCAAGCATCTGACTTCCGCTCAAGTCATGATCCTGGGATCCTGGGATTGAGCGCCGTATCAGGGTCCCCACTCACTAGGGAGTCTGCTTGTCTCTCTCCCTCTGCCCCTCCCCTTACTCATGCGCACGTGCAAGCACGCGCTCTCTCCCTCAAATAAATAAAATCTTTTAAAAAAAGAAAGAAATTCCCCCTCTGTGCCACCCTGTACTGGGCTGAAACAGGGAGCTAATGAGAAATGGAAGGACAGAGTAGACTACTGTAAGATGCTTCAAACTGGGTATGAATTTGGGGAGAAGAATCAATCCTGACTTCTGCAAGGAAGAAGGTGAGAAGTAGCTGGTGCTCGGTGACAAACCTAAAATCAGCCAAAATTATTTGCAACGTTAAGTGTCTGCTGTGTGTATCCTGGTGCTGTGGGCAATACATAAGGAGTGAAAGGTCTAATTCCTTCCCAATAAAAGAACCAAAAAAAGCAAAACTATACAATTACATGTTAGACTGTATGTTGGACGCCAAGAGTGAGAATAATTCCAAAAAAGGACTGGTCACAGGCAGAGTTGGCTCCGGAAATGAAGACTTGGAAGGCCGTGGCAGGCACTGGGCCCATGACATGGGCACCGGGCAGAGGGGGAGCCTGAGACGAAAGACCCATGTGGGAAGGAACAGCAAGACGGGGGTCAAGAGGACGTGGGGCCAAATCTCACCTCCTCATAGAGAAAAGGTATTTGAGGAATATTTTTAAATCTTTGTGAGCCTCTGTACCCCAACTGTAAAATGGAGATGAGACCTCCCTCATCAGGCTGGTCACTCCAGAGATCAATGTATAAAGTATATCAGGCATCTGCTACCAATTACAGCAGATGGTGGCCTCTTGAGGCACATTTCACTGGCCGTCATTACTTTCTGAGTAGAGATGGCTCTTCTTCTGGCTACAATGTGTTAGCTTTTTAAATTATTCACATGCATACAGCACACTCATGTCATCGACTACTGAGGAGGTGAAAGCAAGGCAGGGAGGAAATCCCTGCCCTTGTCATAACTACTTCCGAGGCTACGTGTGTTGCCTTCTAATTCAGTTCCATTCAGTTCGGTTTAACTCAATTTAACAAATGTTGGTTGACTACACAGTTGCCCTAAAGCTTCCTGACTGGGTCTGGAGAGGCCGCACAGTCTCAGAGGCCTGGTACCCACACAGCCTTGCAGACTTCCTTCTCGGCTCCCTTAATTCCTTCACTAAGAATTCGGTCTGACTCCGGCAGCAGGGGACTCTGGCAAGTGCAGAGCGTGCTTGGGACTAAACATGTTCTGGGCTCGCTAAGCTGCCCACCATACCCAGACAGTCATACAGCTACCTATCCACACGGGCCCTCTGGAGTCAGAGGAGGCAGGAACCATCTCTGGGCATGAGTCATGGCCAATCTCTCCTCCGCACCCAAGCAAGCTCTGGAACCACACTTCTGAACTCCCACCTATAGCCACTGGCACAGATGACAACTTGCCACTGGGAACTTTCCTAATCTCTACTCTCCAACCGTCATCTGCAAGAGTCAGTACAGTCCCAATTCAGTCTCTGCTTCCTTGGGTCATGTGGCATTCGTCAGCATTCACGACCATCCCTGCATCTCCACGAGAACAGTCTGCCTCCTGCCAGGCGCCTCCCTGATGACGCTGGCTTTGCATCACACCATCCACGGGATGGAAAGACACAAACTGTCTCTGAAGACTGCAGATTGGGATGCCTGGGGGACTCAGCCACTTAAGCATCTGCCTTCGGCTCAGTTCATGATCCCAGGGTCCCGGGATCAAGTCCCGCATCAGGATCCTTGCTCAGCGGAGAGACTGCTTCTCCCTCTGCCTGCTGCTCCCCCTGCTTGTGCACTCACTCTCTCTCTCTGACAAATAAATAAATAAAATCTTTAAAAAAAGAAAAAAAAAAAAAAGGCTGCAGATTAAGGGACCGAAGGAGGCTTTCTAGATGCCCAGATATCCTTGGGTTTCTAAAGTTTAGTTCTAAGGGCATCTGTATCTGTACTGTTTATGGGAAGGCCCTTGAGTCAGAGCCCCAGATCCCAAACGCATCCCATGCACTATGGTATGTGGACGGTAAATCATTTCCTACTGGAAGCGCAAATGTCCAAAGGGAGTCACACAGAGTTGTTGTGAATCACCCTTGTGTTAAAGGGACATGAGAGACTTTGTCCACAGGAGGAGAAGGCATAAGAAGGTCAGGGAAGAGGCACAGGCAAAGCAGGGTTCTGACCAGAAGTGCTGGTACATGAGAAAACTGAGGGCACAGTCCCCACTCAGAGCCCTTGGCCTTTTGGGCGATGAGCATCTAATTCTAACACTCGAGAAGCATTCCAACACCACTCTCTTCTTTGTTCCTATATTCTTTCTTTTTCTCCACCAGAGAATTATTATATAGGCTCTGCCCCTCTCCTCAGGGGCCAGAGTAAGGTAGTGGGAAAAGATGAGCTGGCCCGGTGTGGTCTCTTAGCTGCATCGGTTTGGAAGCGGTGAGATGGCAGCCCCGGTCATGTGCAAGGAAGAAGGTTCTTGAATAGAGCCTCAGAAAGGTAGTAAATGGAGATTTAAGCAGGCAAATGGGGGATTTTGATCAGAAGAGAATCAGCACAGATGATTACCCAGATTTGACCAGACACTCATGGGTCTTGAGAACGTCCTTGAGAAATATAGTGCGCAGTGGTTCTCGGTCCTGGTAGAAAACACAGGTAAAAAAAGATAAATGACACTACCCATGTAATGCCACAACCCAGACCAGCTGACCAATGTACCTCTCTGGTCAGAGATGGTTGGCAGATACCAGGCTGCGAACAAGGCATGGTCTAAAAATAACTGTCTAGTGAGGAAAAAATTCTAAGAAGATGCTATGTGGCTCTGACCACAGAGTAGCTTGCTGCAGAGCAGCAGGGAAGAAGTTGGGCCATGCTGCTGTATCGATGTAAAGAGGTGCACACAGGGTAGATGAAGGGCACACGGAGGCACCTCTTAAACCTGTGTGTGTGTGTGTGTCCACATCTCTACTCACGCACACACATCTGGGTGTTATTCACAAGCCTCTTGCTTCCATGACCTGTCAGAAGGGCCCCAGAGCGATTACAAACCTGCTCACACTTGAAGTAGGAGATAGTAAAGTCATCGAGTACAAAGAAGCGACGTTTCCAGCTCTTCCGCTGAAATAAAAAAGCAGGACATTAAGAAGAGGCCCCAGCATTCTGGAGAATGTTCTAGTTCTATATTTCAGGGTACCCAGCCGGAAGGAAGCTGGGCGCCCAGATTCAGACTGCAGGGTGGGGGGCCACAAAGACTTCTTCCTATCAGACACGATGCCTCCAACCTGCAGCATGAATGCTTAGTCCCACACCTCTCACCAGTTCGGAAGGGCAATGAGGGGGCAGCTAGTGCCGAGGAAGGCGGTTCCTCCTGCCAGCCAGCTCTCCCCTGGGCTACACCCACAGCCACTGCCCCCAGGAGCCACCAGGACCCACTAGAGCCCCCGCACCGACACTCACCACATTCCCTTGCTTCACACAGTAGCCGCTCTTAATGAGGGGGGGCCCAGAGGGAACACGGCTGCCTGTCGTGGGGATGTAACTCTGAGACCTCCGAAGGATGGCGTGGGACCCGGGCTCGCTCCCCTCCTGCCCATCCCCACCGTTCTACAAGGAAACAGCAGAAGGATTAGCTCATGCCTCAGCCAGCCCTCTCTGGCGAATCCTCTCCTGCCTCTTTCTTTCCCCACGATAGCAATTAAAGAAGAAATAAACAAGAAAGTAAACATTCACGGGTTCCTGTCAGACACTGTACTGGGAAATGTCACAGGACAAGGCTCGGGGAAGCTGGGCAGAACCAGGAGAAAGGTAAGGACAGAGAATACAAGCCAGAAGAGGGAAGAAACACCCTAACGGGAAGAGGGGCTGTGGGCTTGTTTCCAGGCTCACCTGGCTTCCCCAGCTCCACTTCCCATGTGATTTGCAAGTGCTAGTCCCAGGACCACACAGCCTCAAGATGCAGTGGCCCTGATTTCTGCACTGCTATTCTTCATACCCACCCCTGTCCTGGATTTTCCTGACTACCCCATTGGCACTGGCCCCCACCCCCAACCACCTATCCTCTGTGCTGGCCTCCTCTATGCATGTCACTGGTCCACTGTGGATGCTCCCACACCCCCACCGGCGCCCGGCAGCCCCAGGCCCCAGCACCTGGTTGATGGGCGTGTGTACCACCACCCCTCCGATGATCTCTGTCTTGTAGGCCACCTGTGGCTTCTTCTCTAGGGCTGGAGGAGCTGGCAGGCTTTTTATAACTTCCGTAGTCAGGGGCAGGCTCCCAACTTTGGGTACCTGGAAAGAAAGAAAGCTCAGGGAAAATGGGTGGGTGGGGGGGAGACATGGGGAAAGGGACAAATGCTAGTAGGACCTCCTCTCTTTCCCAGCCCTTCCATTGACCCATACCTGAATATGAGGAACTCTGCCAGCGGACGCCTCGATACACACATACGCATACCCATCAGGCCTGAACACCCACTATGAGCCAGCCCTTCCCTGACTGCAGACCAAAGATAAAACAGCAAACAGACACGTCCTGCCCTCACGGCATGGACATTCTAATAGCAGAGACTGACAAAAAAGGGAGAGCCAAACACAGAGAATAATTACAAACTGCAAGCAGTGCCATAAAGAAAAGAAACAGGAGCTGAGACAGACAGAGGGGAACTATTTGAAATGGAGTGGTTAGCGGTGGTCTCCAGGGGAGGAAGGTGCTAGAACAGTAACCTGCAGAGGAACAGGAACCAGGGATGTAAGGAGGAGAGCACATAGTAGGGCGGGAACAGGTAATACATGTGGGCTCTGGTACAGAATTCAGGGAGCATGAACTTCAGAGCCCAAGGTACTGACTCCTCATCCGTCACTAACTCACTCAGTGACCTTCAGCAAATCACTGAACTTCTCTCAAGGTCAAAAGTGTCCCGAGTAGAAAATGAAAAGGGTATAATATGGATGTCATAGAGTCACCGTGCTTACCAAATGACAAAGTACATATACTTAAAAACTTCAGAAATACAAAAATATAAAAGTACAGTTGACTCTTGAACAATGCAGGGGGTAAGGGTACTGACCCCTGCACAGCCAGAACTCCGTGTATAACTTTCAACTCCCCCTGAATTTAACTACTAATCGTCTACTATTGACCAGAAGCCTTACCGATAACATACATCGTAAATTAACACCTATTTTGTATGTTCTATGTGTCATATGCTGTATTCTTATGATAAAGTAAGATAGAGAAAAGAAAATGTTATTAAGAAAATCATAAGGAAGGGGTGCCTGGGTGGCTCAGTGGGTTAAGCCTCTGCCTTCGGTTCAGGTCATGATCTCAGGGTCCTGGGATCAAGCCCCACATCGGGCTCTCTGCTCAGCGGGGAGCCTGCTTCCTCCTCTCTCTGCCTGCCTCTCTGCCTACTTGTGATCTCTGTCAAATAAATAAATAAAATCTTTAAAAAAAAAAAAAAAAGAAAATCATAAGGACTTACACTCCCAGTCATGTAAGTAAATCCATGCCATTCAAACCCATGTGGTTCAAGGATGGAAAGTATTACAAAACATTTTAATTAACATTTCACAAATGGTATTAACATTTACAAACACAGCCCTTTGTGAAGAGTTATCTTTTTGTTCCTCTCCTTGGCAGAATTAGGGCACCACGGACAGTCAGAGAATCACAGAAGTTTTATGGCTCCTTTGACGCCACAGGCCACAGACTACAAATGGTGGCATGAAGACAGATTCTGGCCAAACTGTGTTTTGTTTTGTTTTGTTAATTTTTTTCTTCAGTGCTCCAAGATTCATTGTTTATGCACCACACCCCACACTGTGTTTTATTGGTCTGATGCAGTATGTTTCTCAATCTACATGTAAAGCTTGGGGTAGCTCACCTAAAAATCCAGACTTCTAGCCAAGCATCATTTCTGTCTTTAGAGGGAGAACATTCTCCAGTTTGCCCCTGTCCCTACCCTGCTCCCCACCACTGAGGCCTTGAGTCAGGTGCTCTTTATCCCCATTTATGTTGCTTTCCTTCCTCCTTGCTCATCTCTCTTCTTTACTCTGGCAATTCTGATGAAATCTTTCCATTTTGTCAAGAAAATAGGAGAGGCCCAGGCCATTCAAGTCAACGGCCCAAAGCCATGGTTAATAACTGCACGGAGCCCAGACCCTAAGTGCCCGCTGGGGCGATGCCCACAGCCTCACGAAGCCTGTCTTTCACACAGACTCAGCACCTGTGTGGGTTGGCAGGATCCCTGAGTAATACTCACATCTTCACTCCTTCTACAACCTCGAGAATCAGAAGGATCTAAGAATCTAGACATTTCAAGAGCTCATGGTTCTGGGCACTTGGAGAATTCCATCAAGGAGGAGACCGAGGACCACTCTACTCCATGTCTGCTCAAAGGAGGAAGAACTCCAGAAGGACACTGGAGCCCCAGAAAGAAGATGAGACCCTTCTTCCTGGCCTGTGCATTCCATTTACATAGACAATCGTGATCTCGGCCCACCTGCTCTCCAGATGCAGCCAGAAATCCACCTTCTCTTTCCCTTCGGGCTGTCCACACAGGAGTTCCCACTGCTATGGGCCCCATTCAGCACCAGGCAAGGTACCACACTCTTGAGATCTCTATCTCAAGCAATCTTATGAAGGAGGCATTATCTCCTCCATTATATAGATGACATAAATGAAAGCTCATTAAAAAGAAGTAAGTTGCTGCTGGGACTGCCGGACTCTCCGCTGCTAAATGTCCCACTACCCACCTATGCTACCACCATTTCTTTCCCTGAGCTTCGCTATTGTGTGATCCATCGCTTTGAGGATGTTGATAACTGCTGGGATGTTTCGTCATATCATCATCATGGAACAACAGAAACTCCCCACAAAGGACCTAAATGAATTCCAGCAAAGAAGGAGGAGGAAAGTAGCCGTTTAGAGGTCCCAGTGGTCAGAAAAGGAATCATGTCAGCTTAGCTGTGGTATGGCCTCTCAGACTCTCTTTAGCTCCTGTATCATGGGCTGGTTCTGACTGTCTGCCCAGAGCCTTTCCAATGCTTCTAGAGACTGAATCAGTCTGGGGAGGACAAACTCAACAATAACTATGCCCCAGAACCTAAAAACAAGTTTCTTTCTTTTGGTTTGGCCATATCCCCAGAGGCCTAAATTCAAGGTATACCCTCTTCCATCCACTTGTGCGATATTCTCTGATGGGGGAGAGCCTTATGGATCTCATTCGCAATGTAAAAATTACAGGGACACGGGGTGCCTGACTGGTTCCGCTGGCAGAGCCAGTGACTCTTGATTACGGGGTTGTAAGTTCAAGCCCCATGTTGGGTGTAGAGATTACTTTTCAAAAAAATCTTAAAAAAAAAGAAAGAAAGAAAGAAAATTAATTACAGGGACTCATCTTCCTTCCCACCAGGCATGGCTAGACTGCGATGAGGAATAATCCAATGAGGGCAAGGGACTGTGGTCTACTTTCACTGCTTTTCATTTTCAAAACATTTCAACTGTTTGGGGAAATGTAGTTAGTGGAATAATGTCCCACTAAAACTATCCACCCATAAACTCAGAATGTGACCTTATTTAGAAATAGGGTCTTTGCAAGTGTTGTTAAATTAAGATCAGATCATACGGGTTTAGGGTGGGCCCGAAGCCCAGTGATTGATGTCCTTATCAGAAGAAGAGAGGACACAGGGACACAGGCCATATCATGATGATGGCAGAGAGGACAGTAATGCAGCTACAACCCAGGGCACACCATGGACCACCCAGAGCCACCAGAAGCTGGAAGAGGCAAGGAAGGATTCTCCCCTAGAGAGAGAGGCCACCCATTTGCTCTGGTTGTCCCATAAAACTCATACAGGAATACTAATACTCTGAGAAAATCCAATTCCTTAAATACCACATGTCAATCATTTCTTCAATGACAAGGACCCAGCGGCCTTAGCACAAAATGGACAGTGATCTGTGGGCAGAAAAACTGGATCCATCCTGGCTCCTTGACCTTGGACAAGTCCCTTTAATCACTAGGCATTTCCACTACCCTGTTTATAAATGGGTTTAATAACACTTGCCCTTCCTACCTAAGGATTTTTTATGAAGCTACAATGAAGCCAAGCATGTAAAAGCAGTGTGTGATCCAACACACATTACAATGGCTGCTCTTTTCAAATATTTTCAAATATTTTCATAAACTCTTCTAGGTCTTGAAAGTCATAGGGTCCTGGGTTTGAATGTCAGCTCTACCATTTATTCCTATCTACACTTTGGGCAGCCCTGATTTCCATGATTCTCATCTAAAAGAAAAAATGGCAGTGAAACCACTTATCTCACAGGAGTGATGTCAGAGGGGTAAAAATTACAGCACATATGAAAGCTTGGC
The DNA here is from genome assembly GCF_020171115.1 of Neogale vison. NCBI lineage: Eukaryota > Metazoa > Chordata > Mammalia > Carnivora > Mustelidae > Neogale > Neogale vison. The sequence goes on from NC_058101.1 coordinate 177,112,104, forward strand.
TCAATACATTATCTGTTCTTTCTTTCATCTCTGTATCCCCCAAAGTGCCTGATACTTCACAGGTATATACGGTGCCCTAAAGTGAGTGTGCATGCCATCGATGTGGTGTCCAGCCCCACATCCTCCCTCTTTCCGGCCTCCCTGAGGAAGGACCCAAGACACAGGACAATATGGCGGTGGAGAAAGGAGTAAACCCTTCCAGGGCACAAACAGATGAGGAGATAGAGTGCCCCTCCTCTTCCTTCTAACCCATGGGACGTGGAGTGAAGAGATGTATGAACCAAGCCAAGGAAAGGAAGGGGGATCGTGGAGACAATGGAGACCCTACTGCAGGCTCTGACATCTGGGATCCCGCAGCCTCTGGGCACCACCACATTTCTTCCCACTCCTGTGGCTTATAACTTCCATTCCATAGGGCCAGAAAAGCAGCAGGAGGTACACACTGCTTAGAGCAACCCTATGAGGGCTAAAAGGCCCCCACAACCTCACAGGCTGGGTAGCCCAGTGAACCAGACATGGACAGAAGAGGAAAGCGAAGAGGCAAGGCTGAAAGAGAATAAAGTATCAGACTTTGAAAGAAACTCCAAAACTGTATTAGACACAGAAGGGTGAAAACCCCACCGTGGAAGAAGAAATTATGTACTAAGCTCAGCACTGCAGGGCCGTGTGCACAAGCAAAGGCATGTGAGTTAGCTGTAACATCCCACCCTCCCTTCAGTTCTCCCTCTTTTCCTGGGTTTCCCGAGGCTTGTCAAAATAACAAGACCACCTCAATAACTCAACTGTTCTCTGCTTGGGTCTGGCATCACAAGAGTTGGATCAGTGTACCAATTTCTTCTATTAATTTATTCACAGAAACCCTGAGGTATTTAGGAGAACAATCTGCCCCAGTAAATAATGGTTACTATCAGGAATGACTAGAACATAAGCATTTCTGACTGCATGATACAGAAAATCAATTTTCCAATTACAGAATGGGCAGAAGACACAAACAGACATTTCTCCAAAGAAGACGTCCAGACGGCCAAGAGACACAGGAAAGATGCTCATCACTCATCATCAGGGAAATGCAGATCAAAACTACAAGGGCTATCGCCTCGCGCCTGTCAGAATGGCTAAAATCCATGACACAAGAATCAGCAAGTGTTGGCAAGGATACGGAGAAAGGAGAACCCTCTTGCACTGTTAGTGGGAATGCAAATGGGGCAGCCACTCTGGAAAACAAGTTCCTCAAAAAGTTACAAATACAGTTACCCTACAATCCAGCAATCGAACCACTGAGTATCTACCCAAAGAAACAAGAACACTAATCCAAAGGGATACATGCACCCCTAAGTTTATAGCTGCATTATTTACAATAGCCAAGGTATGGAAATAGTCCAAGTGTCTCTTGACTGATGAATGGATAAAGAAGTGATATAGATATAGATATATAACATATATGTATATATGTAAATATGTATGAATATGTACATATATGTATATGTGTATAACACACACATAATGTAATATTATTCAGCCACAGAAAAGAATAAAATCTTGGGGCACCTGGGTGCTCAGTTGGTTAGGCATCTGTCTTCGGCTCAGGTCATGATCTCCAGGTCCTAGGATCGAGCCCCATGTTGAACTCCCTGCTCACCAGGGCATCTGCTTCTCCCTCTCCCTCTGTCTCTCCCCCCGCCCCCCCTTTTGTTCTCTCTCTCTCTCAAATGAATAAAAATCCTAAAAAAAGAAAATAATAGAATTTTTTAAAAAGAATGAAATCTTGCCATTTGGGATGACATGGAAGGCGCTACAGAGTATTAAGTATTATGCTAAGGGAAATAAGCCCAAGAAAGACAAATACCGTATGATTTCACTCATATGTGGCATTTAAGAAACAAAACAAAGAAGGAAAGCGGGGGGAAATGAGAGAGACAAATCAAGAAACAGACTCTTAACTATAACGAACAAACTGATGGCTACCAGAGGGGAAGCAGGTGGGGGCTGGGGAAACGGGATGAAGAGGAAGCAGTGCACTAGTCAGCACGAGCAGAGGGTGACATACGGCAGTACTGAATCACTGTATTGTACACCTGAAACTAATCCGACACTGTATACTAATTGGTATTAAAATAAAAACTTAGAATATATAAATGGAAATAAATTTAAAAAGAGTATCAATCTTCTCAGCACATAAACCATGGCTTGCATGCCACAAGTCTGCCTACTGTTGATGGAAGGTCTAGTTTTTTTCCAAACATAAAGTCTTCCCTCTTCTTTTTCCTACCCTTTTCCCTTTTCTATATTTCTAAGGAAGAAGAAAGGAGTTCACCAGCCAAGTCAAAGAAGATGAGAATATTCACAGAACAGTCAGTGAACCAGCTCAGTGATGCTTTCAAATGTAAGGCTTTTCCAGGACGGGTTGGTGGATGGACTGAACTGACCCCCAGGCAACCTCTTACAGGAAGAAGAGTACCCCCACCCCACTCCCAAGCCAGTAAAAAGTTCTAACTTCCCTCTTTATATGCTTTTCCCTTTCCTAGGCTTCTCATAGTCAGCAATCCATTTTCCAATCCCACCACGTTCTGAATCAGCAGGCCACACTGACCTAAAACACAACTCACCAGGAGCCCTCCCAGGAAGAACAACGGGGACGCTCCATACACTTCCCCTTGAACTTGATTCAAACTCAAACTCTCAGTTCAAGTTGTGGTTAGTCAGCCAAGGTGTAAGAAGAGGAAGGGGGAACCAGGTCTCCACAGGCTCCTGGGAAAGCCCCTGCTGTCGGCTGAGCGTCTCCCCACCCCAAAGAGGCCACAAGCTGAAAAGAGGCACTGAGTCCCTCCAGAAAGAAGGACTCATACATACGGTGATCTTGCTGGCTTGGTTCAGGGCTTCCACCCAGTCCTTCAGATCCTTCTGGTCATTAGCTTGAAGAAAATACCTCTGAGAGAGGGCATTGATGACTGCAATAGTCATGGGGGAAGAAGAGAGAAAAACCCAGGTCAGAACACATGCAGGACAAAAAGACGCCATCAAAACTCAGGTGCCTGAGGTGGCAAGGTGGAGGTCTGCACAGAGCGAAGGCATCCGCCACGGTGCAAAGTCAGCGGCATGCGCATCTGGAAAACAGTGGGCTGCAGCCGCTCTCTCTCCAGAAGTGTGAATTGTTCCATTAAGCCATGAGAACAACACCTGTTGTTCATGTTTTAACCACCCGCTTCATGTGCTGTTGTACAGGGATGAGGCTTCTCGTCCGCCCTCAACAAGACACGAGCCTGAACTGCTTTCTAGAGGCGCCAACAGACTGAGAGTCTCAATGGTACACATATCATTTTGGACCCAGTGCTCCTTGTTTCCACTGGCACAACTGGCCTGACTTAGGAGTCTTGCCTGTGGTCGGGAAATGGAACAAAGCTTGCCTGAGATCAAATCTGTGACCCTGACCTCATTCTCAACCTGTTCTTTCCTCTGAACCCTCTATGAAGTCAATCGTTTTACTTCTGCGTTCATTACTTATCTTGTTTAGATCTGCTGACCACAAAATCTGAGACAGTCATTTCTGAGCTTAGCAATGACACTTGAAAGAAATGGGACAACAAGAACACCAAAGAAGCCTGACCCAACCGGAAGTTGGGAGAGAAGACAGCTCAGTGACCACCTTATTCTCTGAGCATATATCAGTCAGAACTACAGGAGGCGAGCATCGCCGGGTAGACAGAGAATTCATTAGTTCATTCACTCATCCGACAAATATTACTGAGCATCCACTATGGGCCAGGAACCGCTGTATGTGCTGGGGATACAGCAGTGACAAAACAAAGGGACAGCCCTGCTTCATGGAGCTGACATGCAGAACCACCCATATAAACAAGAGAAACTACTTGTTAGCATCTGTCTGTGGCACTTAGTACATTACCGAGAACACAGTAGGCGCCAAATAACAACTGATGATTTAATGAGTAGGGGCATGCACTGAGTGACTCTGCTTCCTGTGTCACTCCCAACTCTGGCACTCAGGTGCCAGTGCCGACACACTCAACAGGATACTCCTTTTCTGTTGTTCCCCCAACTCCCCCACATCTCCACCTTTCCTGAGCGCACCGCGGCTGCGTCTGAGAGAAGGCTTCCCAGAAACGACCCGTAGATACCTGGACCCTGCCCTGCAGAGTCAGGAAAACCGAACTGTCACTAGTTCCTGTACCTCCGCCTTCCGGGACTATCTTCCCCGCGAGACCAAGGAAAGCAGTATCGCTGGAGATGTAGGCACGTCGCCATGACTGAAGTCACTCACACACGCAGGGAGCAAGTCACATGTGATCACAGGACTGTCTCCACACGAAGAGGAAGTTGCCGCAGGACTGTTCAGAAAACCCAGCCCCCAGTTCTGTACTTACCAAAGCAAAATGGAGTTTTGGGTTTCTGCTTCGGTGTAGCTATGCTCACCTAAACCAAATAAAAAACAAAATAAGAACAGTTTTATAAGATGGTTGTAAAGCATTTCTTTCTTCACTTTTTGGGGGGAGGGGCTGTAAAATTTTCTACACAAAAAAGAAGAGTATTTAAAACATATATAAACATTCTAAACAATAGTAATGAAGTGGAAACGCTGTACTCACCCTCCAGATGAAGAAATAGGCCATTACCAGTCCCATTCCTTAGATGTCCTTTGTGTGCCCCTCCCTGAAAGAATCCCATCCCCACCCCTCAAGGGATAACCACTACCTGGCTGTCTCCCTTCACCTTCTTTGCAAAAAGACTTTGGAAAACCACACACTCCAACAAAATTCTCTTTGGACCACACAACCCAAACGTGGCCTATTCACACTAGGAAGACCGCAGCCCTCTCTCTCAACCCCTGACCCCCTCCCGAAACCGTTCTCCAAATACACAAATTCCGATTAGAGCTCACAGGAAGGTCTGGCAGCATGCCAACGTCCTTTTCTATCTACCCTGACTGCTTAACCCTGAAAATAGAGGAGGGTGCCCAAGGAATCAGAGCATACCTATGCATTTAAGGGAAGAGAAGAGAAGAAAGTAGAAGTCATTTTACAGCTCCTGTTGTGTTATCTCCTCTTGTTTCTTCAATCCTACCTCTGGCATGTACACTCCTGACTATGTACACAGATGAGCCTGCCTCACTCTGATTCAAACACGTGGAATGAATAAAGGAAAACAAATCATGTCCCCCATATGCCAAGACGGGACTGCCCTTGATGGAGTTCAGTTGCAGTCCCTGGAACAGGTCTCCACCACTATACCTGGGATTGCAAAGGAGGCACTTTCCCCCAAGACCCTAGGTTAGGAACTAGTCCCACATTCTCCTAATCCTCCTGTGGACAGCATTCTCTCAGTCCCCTTTCCAAGCAAGGGCCTTCTCCTACTTGTATGAGACCTGAAAAAAAGGCCTGCCCTCCAACATACAAAATGAACATAGCATACTCAACATCAATAAACAAATCACTAATGTCTACATAACAGTCTACTAACCTCTTCGACAAGGATTTTAAGTGCCTACAACAAGATGTCACATTAAGTCGACTTCATTAATGTTTCGTTAAACAGTCACAAAAATCTCATCACATTTGAAAATAATTAGTAGCTTTGATATTCTTAGTTCAAAAGAATCTTTGGATATGCGAGGTGATTGCTGCGAAATATGGCCAATCATGAATTAAATGAGTTACTCAGCCAAATCACCCCAGAAATAAGATGACTGGAATCCTCTCGAATATTTTATAGCCAATTCTATTTAATGAGGGTATGGTTATATTCTGATCTGTTCACCAGGATGTGATGTGGAGGTCTTATGGCCTAAAGAAAGCCTTTCAACAGTCCTAAAAAACATAAAAATTCAGGCAAAGGTGAGCCCACCTCACAGACTACCCAAATTCAGGCATGTCTTCACCATCCCCAGAACCCACTCCCCAGAGCTCCATGACATCATAAGTTCTGGTCCCTGTGCCACCTTGTTTTGGGGGTTCTGGATCCTAGGATTCCATCTGAACCACAGCATACACCGTTATCCTGCTTGGGTCTGATGTCCTGATCTGTCAATGACTCAATTTCTGGCTCTTTCTCTCGGCATCCTTGTTCCTCCTGCAGGTCCCTTGTGCCCTGAACACCTGCATGGCCTGGCCTCAGTTCCCATGTAGCTCTGACCAGCAGAGAGCAGGCTGACCCTCAGAACCCACATATCGCATGACTTCCTTCCAACTGTAAGCTTTAGAATGGCTGTGAAAAACTGGGCACTCAGACCCTCACTGGCTTATGAGAAGGCTCACCCCTTTCTCCCAGAAACTGACATTTATCACTGACCAGAAAAAGCACCACGGGCAGAGACTTTTCACCAGGTTGGATGACAAATGGTCCATAGTGACCACAACTTTCTAGCAGCCTATACTGAGGGAATGCTACCAGCATGCTTAGTACAACAACCTAAGCGATCACCTGGCTTTTCATTTGTTTTTATAGGTTTATCTCGTTTTCAGTCAGGGGACATCAGAGATTACATACAGGCACACCTATAATTTGCCTCAGGCCCAACCACAAAAACATTACTTGGCAAAGCAGCTAGCTCCTTGCTGAATCAACCAGACATCAGGTCTAGTTCTGCCCTGTGGGCCATTTAGCATGGGTTATACCCTCAGTGTCTCTGACCAGCTTCCCAAGTAGCAATTACTATTTTCCTTCTTATCATCACAGAATGGCAAAAGAGGAAAATGAAATTCTATCTACCGGGGCTGTGTCCCTCGAGGAGAAGGGCTGAAGTACGGGCCTCTTTTACTATGGAAAGGTATCTCTGGCCTCACCCTGATATCCTGGGGATGGTGACAGCAGAATACCTCTTCCCCTGGGAGGTATCAGCCCTCTGGCCTCCACCCCACCTCACGCTGGTAATCAGACCAGACTGTGCAGCCTCCTTCAGATGTAGTGAAGGACCAGAGGATCCTGAAAAAGCATGTCTCACCGACCAGCTACAGGGAGGGCACCCAAGTGCTACCATCCCCCTGCCGGAGGTGACCACAGTCAAGTAGCTGCGTAGCCGTGGTTGACTGGTGGGTCCTGAGTTATGCAAGCAGTGAGAGGAGGTCAGGATGTGAGGGGTGGAATGGGCACGGGTCAACCAGAGAGTGACGCAGACAAGGCCACTCTGCAGCTCCACAGACTCTCAGGAACTTGCTCTTATCAGATCAAACACAGACCACAGCGGCAGCAAACTCATCAGTAGCAGGGCACTGCTAGCCAGCCCCATCCTGTCTGCCCCTGGCCGGAAGTGGAGCTGGGGCCCCTCTGGTAGGAGCAGCAGCAGCAGCAGCAGAAGGTCTTGAAGTTCTGGGATGGCTCTGCCCTAGTGTCCAGGCGTCCTTGCCCCATGAGGTGGCATCAAGAGCAGAGGAAGCCGCGGTCAACTACACAGAATGACTGGAAGGATTCTAAGCAGTGGTCTCTGGACCAGCTTCCGGAGGTCAATGAGCCCTGAAATTACAGGCAGACCAGGGTTGTACACACATACATACTTCATCTGGGGTCCATGATCTTCACCCAGCACTCAAAAGGATCTGTGACCACCACTGATTCTCCCCACCCCACCACCACCACCACTACCACAAGAAGTTAAGAACCAGTGTTCTTGGGAGGTCTTCCTTATAACTAACTGAGGGCAAGGCCCTGACAGAGTGGGACACAGCCGGGGATGGGACACGGGGGCTGGCTGTATAGAAGAGAAGAGCCTCAGGCAAGGCGGGAAGGCGGTGGCACCAAGCCCACCTTACATCATTTTCCAGTTTGCCCAAACCTGGTTCTGCTGCCATCAGTGCCCCGGAGGACATCAAGTCAAGGACTTTCACCTCTGTCGGCCTTTCTGAAGCATCATCCCAACACACACCCTCAAGAAAGAGTGACAGAACAGCACCCCTGTGCAGAGACCACACGTACACAGCAAGTCAGGTCGACACTATGGTAAAATGCTGTCCTCTGGGAGGGACTACCCAAAGGTTCACAAGAAATAAGCTGGAATGCTGAATTGGATGCCAGTGGCCCCGCTAAATGGGTTTCTGGGAAAACCCCTGCTTTCTGGCACTGAGTCAGGTGGGAGTTAAAGGCTCACTGCTCTATGTAACCTGACCCCTGGGGCAGCTGCGGGGGGGGGGGGGAGGCAAAAACACCCATCCAGGCCTGCATCTCTCCAGAAGGGCTAAGAAACAGGTCCATCCTTTCTAAATGAGACAGCTTCCAAAGCTGAGAATTCTAAAAACCCTCATCTGAGCTGCATTTATAAATTGTGATTCAGCAAGAGACGGTATTCACTCTTCCCCCAATTTAAAAAAAAAAAGAAAAGAAAGAAAAAAGTCTCCCGCCAAACCAAACTCTCTCCAACAGGAGGTTTGGAGTTTCACTAATAATGAGGTTCTCTACTCCGCCCCTCTGATTCTGTTCCTCCAAACCTCCTAGAAAAAGACCTCCTGAGCCCCCACCAAGACCGGACAGGAGAGGGGAAGGCCCAGGCCTCCGGCCCGCCCGGCCCCAGAGGCAGCCACATCTCTCACCACAAGGCAAGCACAAATTGCCCACAGCTGCGCTAGCAAAGCTTCGCTTTAAGCCCTGCCCCCTTCCCCTGAGGTCATTATCTCCTCTCTCTAATCCGCTCAGACCCTACCCTGCATCTTCTGCCTCTGTGCCCGGCGGTGGCGGTATGGGCTAGCCCTTGTGTCTGCTCGCCCTGCCTCCAGCCCCTGTGGCGGCTGCCACCTCTAAACCAGCCCCGGCCAGCTGCGACAGGCGGCTGGACCCAAGGGTTCCCAAAGCTCACTCAGATCAGGGTCCCCCCCCAACCTGGGAGAACATGGACAAGGAAGCAGAGATCCCCAAGAGGCCCAACATGAAGGGTGCGTGGGGAGAACAGGACTTCCGGAACCTTCGTGCTGGCTGGGTGCCACCTGGCTCTTCTCACTGGACAAAGAGTTCCTCTTTCTGGCGAGGCTCTAAATCCCCAGCCTTTTTTATCTCTGCTGCATCACAGGTCAGCACTGGAGCCTGCTCCGGGGGCGGGGGCGGGGGTGGGCCGCTGAAAGCAGCTCAGTGCTGCAGCTCTGCGTGGGCATCACCAACCAGCCCGCGGTCTCTCCCCCGCGCCCCCCCCCCAACCCCAGTATCTCAGCTCCGAAGAGGGGCTGCTCTTTCTCTGTCTGCACTAACCGACCAGAGGTGTTCTGTCCGGCCTGCCTGCCAGGCTCTCCAGCAGTCATCTGGCGGCTGAACAGTTCCCTGGCACAACCAAGTGCCTTCCTGGGGTTCTCCTAGCCTTCCCTCCACAGTCATCCTGTCCCCACCCTTTGTGAGCTGCTCCTGTGGAACAATACCCTTTGGGAGAATCTTTTCTATTCACTGGGGGTTTTGCAGTTGTTTGGTACTTTTTGTCCCAATGATGATAAAAGGTCATGCCCGACTCCTACCCCAGCACCTAGTCCTCCTTGGCAGGAGCTGGAAGCATCACTGACCACTGTGTCCCCGGAGTAAGAGGCTTCAGGCTCACCCTCCAAGAACCTGCTAACCTCACTCCACCCAGCACCGGTCAGCAGCAAAGTTCCAAAGGGAGGACAGGGGAGCACTTCACTGCCCAGGCAACACACCCAAATGCTAATGTCCGAAGAATTTGACATTTCTCATTTAGATACGAAACCTACTTAGAGAACGTGAATCCCCAGAGCTCCAGGCGGACATTACCTTCGAGATGTAGGTCAGCTGCAAAGATCCAACGGCGCCTGCCCCCATGGCCAGGTTCTGAAAGACACATGTTTTTCATTTTTAAGAAGCATGATGCTATGTGAGGCACTGGAACAGCACTAAGAGACCGAAGACCAAAATGCTAGTCCTGGCTTTGCAACCTTGACCAAGCCACTTACCCACATTCTTTAGCTCACTCTCCTCCGTAAAATGGTGATAATTCTTACCATGGCTATGTTGACACAAACGTTATCCTTGGCCTTACTTACTACAGCGGGGGTGTCTTCTAGGATGGTGGTTAGAAGCGTGAGCTCTACCATCTGAGTGAGTCAGTTCCTTAACCACTATGCCTCAGTTTTCCTTTCTGTAAAAATACGGATACTAAAGGTACCTACCTCACAAGGCAGTCATGAGGATGAGTAAATACATGTAAGGGCACTTGCAATCATCCCCGGGACATAGATGACTCTCAACAAGTATTAGCTATTATATTTTTTTTCTTTCCTGATGGCTCTAGTCCCCTTGTTGGCTTGGTCCTGCTTTATGCCACTTCAAATTGTTTTTGTAATAAACAGAGTACATATTCACACAATACAGAAATTTTTTTAAAAATCCAGCTATTTAGTTTATTTCACAGGATTATTATGAATACCAACTGGAATGATGTCTGTATGCCATAAAACACTAAATAAATGTCCTAGTAAAACAGCAAGAAACCCACAGGCACCTGGTCAGGCAATATTCTGTCCTAGCACAATCTCCCCAGCTTGCTTATTTCTCCGCTGTCAGAAACGAAGCAATGAAGACACAGGGATGACAGCATACTGAAGAAATGAACACGATTAGAAACCTCAGCCATGAAGTTTCTTATTTATAAATTGGAAAATCTACTCCCCCATGGACCTTAAGAACCTGTCCAGAGCTCCTGGTGCCCCTTAAGTTGCTGCAAAAGCCTCAGAGAATAATCTTGAAGCCCCCAGTTATTTGGGGTTATCTCAAAGCAATAAGGGAAACAAATCTTGGATAAGGAGAATTTAGTAAATTTCCTAAAAGGTTAGCAGTGAAATGACCTGTCATTCCAGGAGACTGCCCTTAAGAAGTATTTTAGACAGTAGGGAAGAGCCCTTCTAGGCCCGATGATCTAAATTAACATACATCACTTGAAGCAAATGCAGTATGTGAAATTTTCTACACACAAGAAAATGGATGGGGACAATACCACGATAAAAGGAGTCTCAGAGCCCTTAAATTGTAGACTAAGAAATTCAGAAAGGATGTGTTGCCTCCTATAACCCCCCTTTTTTTTTTAAAGATTTTATTTATTTATTCGACAGAGAAAGATCATAAGTAGGCAGAGAGGCAGGCAGAGAGAGAGGAGGAAGCAGGCTCCCCGCTGAGCAGAGAGCCTGATGCAGGACGCCATCCCAGGGCCCTGAGATCATGACCTGAGCCGAAGGCAGCGGCTTAACCCACTGAGCCACCCAGGTGCCCCCCCACTTTTTTCTTAACAAATGAGGCCATAAATCTAAATGCTGCCTTTAGGTAATCAGATTAGAATTTCAAATATGGACGATCTGATTTATACATTTTTTTCAGATATACAGTGATTGCATTTTGCTGACTTTTAAGGACACCTCTATTCGATAAAGAGAGATAGGCCCTGCACCCCTAAATCAGAGTCCACGAAGGAGCCACAGGCACTCCAAAAGGCCACTGAGCAACGCCACTGCCCCAAGGAGAACCGAGAACCGCTCTGGGCAGACAGCTCCGCACAGAGTAAGGCTGCCTCCAAGGACCACAGGGCCACCAGCCTCTCTAGGACACGGAGCACCTAGCCCACTCCCAGCCCCCATCTGGCACTGGAGGAAAGGGAGGGGCTTTGTGAGTGAGGGGATTGGTCCAAGGTCACATAATTGGAGGCAGAACTTGAACTACAAAGCTCAGGTCATCTGACTTCAACCCAATGCGTTGGAAGCAGCACGATAAAAATCTTAGAAAAGATTGGGCTATTGGAATTCTAGCTGTGACATTATCGCCCTGTGACTGCAGGCAAGTTTCTCTGCCTATAAAAGGGGGACAATAAACCCTCCTTGGGTGGTTGTGAGGATTACATGAAAATACATAAGGAGCGCCTAGCCTATGGCAGCTCCTCTCCCCGACCCACAACGACGCTAATTACAAGACGCAGAGGCCAAGTCTCAGGGCTGGTGTTGCACAACTCACTCTCATCACCCCAAACCACAGCCCAAAGGCCTCCAGAGCCCCATCTGGAATTATAAGTGATGAAGTGGAATTTGGGGAACCATTCGGACACTAACCCACACGTAATGACAGATATGAGCGGGTCAGATTTCAACTACTTCATCCCCTCCACCCTCCAGGGCTGCTCCACCCTCCGTCCCATTCCCCACGCTCTCCCCCCACCCCCCTTCAGCTCTCCCACTGCAGAAAGACAGAGGAGCAGCTCTCCTGACTGGTTACCTGGGGGCGGGGGGCGCCTTCACCTCCCTCACCCACCACCCACCCCACAGCGTGCCCCTAGGCTCACATGTACCTCCGTCTCCACCATGAGAAGCTAGGAAAATATGACAAGTGTGTATAAATGCAGTTTCCCCCCCACAACTTCCTCCCCACCCAGGGGGAGAGGAATGACAGGAGAAAACAGCCCCAGGATCCCAGAGCCTTGATCCGGAGTGATGGCTCAGTGTCCACTCCGATTGCTGGACCTGGGAGATTCACGGTGACAGCTTGCTGCCAGGGTGGCAGCCCCAGGCAGAAACTTCCTGGTCAAGGAAGAATGTACCAGCATGTCTGAGCTGGAGACCTCAGCAGCCAGTCATCTGGTGGGGAACGCCAAGAAACAAACAGCACCCGAGGCGGGGCAGTGTGTCAAAGACTAGGCAAGCGGCCTTTCCAGGACACGGCCAGTCTCGACCTCCAGAGAACCGATAAGAGGATCCACCTTCACAAAGCTTCTCTGGGTTGCAGTCTGTCCCTGGCCTCCCCTCTCTCTGAATCCTTGCACACCCATCCCGCTCCAGCTGTGGTGCACACCACACTCTCCCGGGGAGCATGTTTGCAAAAGGCCCAGGCTCAGACCTCACCCGAAAAACACTGAATCATAGTCAAATGGAACATGGTCAGAACATGCACATTTTTCAAATGTTCCCAAGGGATCCCTACACAAGCCCAAGTCTGAGAACTGCTCTACATGACAAAATCTAGCCCTTGGTTCTAGATCAGCGTATCCCTTTCTGTGAGATTAAGTCTCTTCTTGCCAGATTTTAAGCACATTGAGGACATGAGTAGAATCTTATTCCTCTCTATAGCAGGCTCCTCAATTTTTATTTATTTGTTATCTTTTAAAGATCTATTTATTTTGAGAGAGAGAGAGAGCGCGCCTCTGTGCATGAGTCGGGGTGGGGCGACAGAGGGAGAAGGAGAGAGAATCCCAAGCAGACTCCCCTCTGAGCACAGAGCCCAAAGCAGGGATCCACCCCAGGACCCTGAGATCATGACTGAAGCAGAAATCAGGAGTCAGATGTTTAACCAACCAAGCCACCCCAGGCAATTTTTAAGCAAAAACGCTATTTGCACAGCGGTTAAGTTCCCAGACCAGTCCCCCAAAATCCTGCTACACTCCGTACCGAAGACCTCCCATCCACCCCTGGCAAACCACCTTTCTTTGGAAAGATTTGTTCATGTTTTGAACTGGGCTGTCACTTGAGTTTACAGTTACCACGACCTCAGGCAGGGTTCCTGAGGGACAGGAATCGGGTGGAGGGGCATAAAAGGACCGAGCCCCAGCAAGACGAGAGAGTCAAGGGCTTGGGGAGAGGCCTGGGACGCCTCCGACATGAGAACATCTGAGCAGAGGCGGAGGGAAGGCAAGGCTGGCCGGCAGGAAGGCTGCTTATGGGAACCACCCGTTTTCACACAAACTCGTACCCATGCCTCACTCCCGGGGCTCTAACTGATCCGGGACAGGGCCCAGGCACCTGCACGTTTTTCAAGCGTCCCAGTGATTCCAGGGAGCTGCCCATTTTGAGGACCCCCCGCTGCACGCTTGGGCTGGTCCTGCTGACTCTGCACAGAGATGCCAGCTGGTGAGAAAGCCACGCCCAGCGGCAGCCCACAGGGTGACCTTGGCTGCTGCAGCAACAGTAAACAGGGAGGAAGGGATGGGCAGGCCGGCGGGCAAGCAGAGGGAAAGAGGATTCCAGTGCCATGCGTGGCCCGCAGCCTTTGGACGTGAGGACGTCTGTAAACTCAGGAGCATTCTCAGTTTTCTGAAACAATGCAGGGCACAGGGCAGGTTCCCATTCTTTTATGAAGACACTGCCAACACCTTGCTTTTCCCTCATGTGTTCTTCTGCACCAAGGGCCTCTAAGAAGCTCCCGCTCCCCATGAGGGGCAAGCGTAGAGTTTATGCTTTTCCAGCACCAAGGAAGAGCCAAGAGGCCCACACAGAAATGTGACAGACCTCCCGTAGTAAGCCTTTTTCCAGAAGCCACATTATCTCTTGTCGAAATAGAAAATTTTACCCTAGGAATGTCTCCTACTCCCTTTCCCATCTTCTAATGAGAGTAATGAGGAGCACAGAAATGACTAACTACAGAGTCATAAATTCACAGAGTAACAACACTAAAGGGTTCTGGTGGTCCCTTATCATTTGCCCCAGGAGTCCTCTAAGACTCAAGGTGGGGAAATGACTTCCTCAAGGAGCTGAATAAAGACCGAGCTTGTAACTCCCACCATCAAATCCAGCACTTCAGCAAAGCACAGTTTGAGGAAGGAAAAAGTAAACTAATGTCTATTTAGAGTCAATTTTGCACCAGGCCAGGCTGCTAGGTACTCCTGCACATTGTCACTTAATCCTAACAATCCCATTTTACAGATGAAGAAAGTTAACAACTGAGCAGGTGAAGCAGCTTGCCCAAAGTCACACAGGCAGTGAGCAGTCAGGCCAGTATTCAAACCCAACCCCTTCCTGACTCTCCAATCTCACACGCTTTCCCTCTACACCATGCCACCCCCGGGAGACAATCCTTCAAATGTACAAGGACCTGCTCATTACCTAAGAGTTGATTATCAATGAAAGGTAAATACAAGGGACGCCTGGGTGGCTCAGTTGGTTAAGCAGCTGCCTTCGGCTCAGGTCATGATCCCAGTGTCCTGGGATCGAGTCCCACATGGGGCTCCTTGCTCGGCGGGGAGCCTGCTTCTCCCTCTGCCTCTGCCTGCCTCTCTGTCTGCCTGTGCTCGCTCTCTCTCCCTCTCTCTGACAAATAAATAAAATCTTTAAAAAAAAAAAAAACTTAAAAAAAAAAAAAAAGAAAGAAAGGTAAATACAAGAGCAGGACTGGCAGGGTTACACCGGAGGAGGCCCTCCACAGTTGCCCAAGCTGGGAAGGGCAGGCACTGGCCAAACTGGCTCTTGGGTGCCAAACTCCGAAAGACCAGAGATTTGGAGTGGAAGGGGGAAAGGAAAGATGCTGATGCTTTCTTACCTTCTTTCATATCCCCCCGGGGTGCCTAGCAGAACACATCAGGCAGTCAAAACCAGCTTGCTGGTCTACGAGTGGGAGAAGGAGGAAGGGACTGTTTATGGAAATCCCACAGAGAGGCCATGAGCCAACATGGCTGCCCACAGGCTGAAACCACAACTCAAACCACCAGAAACCGAGGCCAGACACAGACTCTCAGAAAAGAAAGACTCACCTAGGAAGAGTTGTGTGATAGGAACGGAGGGGAGAGCATAATTCCCTCTGCCCCACACTCCACAGCCCTTGCCCCAGAATGGGAGAGTAACAGAAGGAAAGTAACCAAGCTATTATTCCCAGGCATTAGGGGACCCAGACAGTGGCCTGACCTGTTGCTCTGGTATCAAACATATTTCCTCCCCTCCATTCTGTAGCTCCACTTCCTGATACTAACTTGAGGAAGGATGAAATGCCCAAGGCTACTCTCCTCATTCTCTAGGTCAAAATACACATGCAACACTTGCCTTCCAGAAAAGTCAACTCTGCATCATGAGCCACTGTGTTCGTGCAGGGCTTGCATTCTATCACCTGGAAGCCGCCTCTCTGCTGACTGTTGACACGCATCCGCACCAGCTTCAGCCAGGATGGATTGCATGACGGGTAAGTCTCTTGACTTACCCGTCCCTCCCCCAGTCCTAGTGATAGTGACCTAAAGACACGATCCAAGGTAGGTCAGGGCTCTAGATAATCCCCAGGACATGTTTGGGGTCCAAGACTCCAACTACCGGCCCCTGAAATGGTTCTGAAACTTCAAACTCAGTAAGCCAAGACCTTCACCCATGTGCTCAAGGCAGCCTCCTCCACACCTGCATCAAACTCGGGGTCATGGCCCCTCCGTCCTGGAATCGGCTCCATTCGCCACTGCCCTGTGCCTGCCAGCGGCTCTGGCTTCTCTTCTGGTCAGCCTGGCACTAACCCTCTGATTGCTCTCCTCCACCCTCCCGTCAGTCACCGAGCCTGACATTTTTTTCCTTCACGTGGCCTCTAGATCTGTCCCTTCCTCTCTATTCCCTGTGCACCACTGCCACTGACATTCCAGGACACCCAAGACAAATCCTCGCTGTCAGCAAATGACATCTCAGTAATATTCCAGAGTTTATGTAAGCATTTTCACATACATTGCTTTATTTAATCTTCACAGCAACTATGTCAGAGATAGAGATAATTAATATCATTACCCTTGTTTTACAGATGAGAACACAAGGCTCAAAAAATTGGGCGTTTCCCTAATTAAAGTACACATCCAGTTGTCCTGCATACAAGGGATACAAACTAAGAAAATGGGCTTGAGAGCAAAAATCGAATATGCAGCCCCCTCCTAAATGTACGGTTGCCTGCTCTGCCTTGGAGACATCATTTGAATAATAAAATGGCATTCTTTTGTATATAAATAGTTACATAAATACATAAAAAAATATACAATAAATATATCAAACACCAAAGGTTGACATCTCAAAGCCGAACATTAATAACAATAAAACCAAAGGCAAATTTTAAGAAAACTTAGAACAGTTTCACCACAGTTCCACATTGGTAAAACCTTGGCTAAATTCCACAGCTTCCCTCTCCTTTTGTTGGTTAGACTTTAACACCGAGGAGCAGCGTTATGAACACAATTGTCCCAAAGTGCCTGTTGGTTTTCACTTCCTTTTAATTTAGACAAAGTACCATCTTTTTTTTTTTTTTTAAAGATTTTATTTATTTATTTGACAGAGAGAGATTACAAGCAGATGGAGAGGCAGGCAGAGAGAGAGAGATAGAGGGAAGCAGGCTCCCCGCTGAGCAGAGAGCCCGAAGTGGGACTCGATCCCAGGACCCTGAGATCATGACCTGAGCTGAAGGCAGCGGCTCAACCCACTGAGCCACCCAGGCGCCCGACAAAGTACCATCTTAATGATAAAGAAGACAAGGATTATTTTTAAAAACACACAAAGGGCACCTGGGTGGCTCAGTGGGTTAAAGCCTCTGCCTTCAGCTCAGGTCATGATCTCAGGTCCTGGGATCCAGCCGCACATGGGCTCTCTGCTCAGCAGGGAGCCTGCTCCCTCCTCTCTCTCTGCCTGCCTCTCTGCCTACTTGTGATCTTGTCAAATAAATAAATAAAATCTTTAAAAAATAAAAAATAAACACACAAAATTACTGTAGTATTTTATGTCAATTCTCAACAAATCTCTACATAATTTTAATTCTTTAAAAAAAAAAAATTTCCCTTAGCAGAATTTACATTGTGGTAAAAGTACAGACCTGTCGCTTGAAATCTTTTAGAAATTTTTCCAAAGGAATTCTGCCTCCTGCCTCTAACAGAGAGTATGGACAAAAGTCTGCCAGAGAGTCTACTTGGCCCTTGAAATCATTTGACTACATGGAAAGTTAATATACCAATAACACAAAATCCATGATTAAAAACACCTTGCTCAAACAATTGCTCAAGATCTAAACATTGTCATGAAGCTATATGCAGAGAACAACTCTGGACAGACACACAAAGTAGTAATGGCAGCTGCCTCTGACTAGGCTGCCTCTGACTAGGTGACTATGTGGCTGGCGGACAGGACTGGGAGATAGGAACCTGTCAGTAGATCTGCGATCCTACATTTTGAAGTTTGTACCATGTGCGTGTATTAGCTATTTTTTTTTTTAAGTTATCTTAATGGTCCTTGGCATTTTGGCCAGGTGAAGCCAATGAGGCAAAAATCTTTTTTTTTTTTTTTTTAAGATTTTCTTTATTTGACAGATAGAGATCACAAGTAGGCAGAGAGGCAGGCAGGGGCGGCGGCTGGGGTTGGGGGGGCAAGCAGGCTCCCTGCTGAGCAGAGAGCCTGATGTGGGGCTCGATCCCAGGACTTGGAGATCATGACCTGAGCCAAAGGCAGAGGCTTAACCCACGGAGCCACTCAGGCACCCCTGCAAAAATCTTTTAAATATTGATGGATTCAGCCAAATTTTATTCAAGGAAACTTCTGAAAAAAACCCCACGATTTTTTAAAAAAAATACCAATTTTCATCTAGCCTTTACGACAAAACTTGTATCCGTTTATTTATATGTTTTAGGTATTGCTACCACGCTTTGTATTCTTCCTACTAAAATATCCAGATATCCATCTTTTTTTTTTTCTAAAGATTTTATTCATCTATTTGATGGACAGAGATCACAAGTAGGCAGAGAAGCACACACAGAGAGAGAGGAAGGGAAGCAGGCTCTCTGCTCGGCAGGGAGCCTGACATGGGGCTTGATCCCAGGACCCTGGGATCATGACCTGGGCCCAAGGCAGAGGCTTTCACCCACTGAGCCACCCAGGCACCCCGCAGATATCCATCTTTTTGTGAACACAGCTCAAGTTCCTTGCTCTTTTCAATGAAACAACTGCTTTCAGATTAAAAAACAAAAAAAAACAAAGGGCTCTCACCGTGGTCCCAGAGTTAGCAGGAGAGATACCATCTACCTGAATGTTACAATGATCCGTAATTCTCATCATGGCTTTTGGAAAGTAAAAATGCCTGAGTACTTTTTGGCTATAGAGAGAAAACTCACTTTACAGAGTAAATTTGACAAGAACAGCCACCTCGTGCAGCAGTACGTTCAGACTTCTGTTCCGCCTTCGTTCAGGGCTATATAATTTAGTCGTGCAGTTGCTTAGCCAAATGGGCCTCACGAGGGTGGAGCGTAAACATCGCTGTGCAACTCGAACATGGTTAGTCACTCTGCAGGCCACGATCATAAAGCACAGCAGCCTAATTAAGGTATTTTATCTCCTCTCTCATGATAGGGACCAACACTAAATTAAAATATAGGTACTGGAGCCATAATATCACAGTAATGTTTCCAGGGACATCCAGCCCATGTTTGCTTCTGTTCAAGGACTCTGTGTGCTGAAATTGTCAGCCTATTGATTTTTAAGTGCATTAGCTGTATCAGGGGCCATTAGCAAGAATGTCAAAACTTTCCGTTTATAAGGGTCCTTTCCAGCTGATGGGTTTCATCCCACATCGGTCTGGTGTCACCACTGCCTCTATCAAAAACCTGGATTTCATACTTCACTGCATCAACTCTATAAATTCTGTGCGACATCTAGGGCCGTACCTGGTCCATGCAGGCTGACCCTGGAATGTGCACCTGTTGTATGTCCCGTGAGCAGAGGGCAGCCCTCCGGCTTCCGGAGCTGTTTTGCCCTCATTTATAGAGCTGAAACCAGGGACTGTCCAGTGGGGTACACAACTCTGGAGGCCTAACTTACTTCGAGCCCCACTGCAGCATCGGGCTGAGGCCTACTGTTTGCGAACGTCTGTTTGAGCTCAGACCATTGTCCAGCTTCCTCTGCTTCCCTGTCCTGCTTCCCAGCTCTCTTGACCATTTCCAGAACATTTCCTTAAGAAAAACTTGGCACAGGGGCGCCTAGGTGGCTCAGTCAGTTAAGCATCTGACTGCGGTCAGTCAGGTCATGATCTCGGGGTCCTGGGCTGGAGCCCCACATCAAGATGCCCCTCCCTCCACTCGCGTGCACTTTCTCAAATAAATAAATAAAATCTTGGGGAAAAGAAAGAAAAAGAAAGAACTTGGCACAAATCCTCATCTCGGCGCCTGATTCCTGGTCTTGGGATCTTCTTCTGGAGAACCTGACCTTAGATCCCCTCTGACCAGGCAAGCTCACCTTCCTCCTTGGTGCTGCCTCTGCTCCCAAATGACCACCACTGCCCTCACACAGAAATACCCTCCTCTTCCCATGCCGCTCTGCCTGGGACAGGGGGCATAATGATCAAAGGAGGTACTGTAAGTGAAAACACATCTAACCCTATAAAATGTCCTACAAATGGAAATCACTGGTGGTAATGCTTTGTCTCACCCATCCTTCCATATCTGGATCCAGCACCACCCCCTCCAAGAACGGGGGCCCCCACTCTCCCTGCCACATTTTTTTTCATCATCCATCTTCTCACCTACAGCGTAAGCTCCATGAAGGCAAAGATTTGGTCCACTCACTGTTGGAGGAATGAAATACATTCACAGGATATATTTATGCATTCAACAAATATGCGTTAAGGAATGTTTCAGGAATTAAAGGGCTGAAAGCCATGTTAAAAATCATCTAGAGTACCTATAGCCTGGAGAGGATAAATAACTTCCCTAACATACAAAATAACTTCGTGGCAGATTCTTTATTTCTTATCTCCCAGACCTAAGGACTTCCCATCTGAGGCCCCAGCTTGAGGCCCTGCAACTTTTTAGATGGGCAGCTACAGAGGAAAATGGCAGCCCCTTCTCCTTCAACCAAACGGCTGGCAACTGGGCCACTGAACTCAACAACAGGCTTTCTAACAAGAAAGGTGCACCGAGATTTTTAGCACCACAGTTATGAGTGTTGTTTTCATCTCTCCAACTAAGCCTGAATCTCTGGTGGCAAAGACTTACTGAATCCACCTCCCACAGGGTCCCGGGGATCATGCACAGGGCTGAGCCCAGACGTCAGGAGGAGGCGAACACAGGGCAAGAGCGCAGACACCAGAGTCTCACCGACCTGGCCCCAACTCCAGTCTATACTTAGCTCCTGAGTGACCTTGAACAAAGGTGCCAAACTTCCGGCACCTTGCAGAGTACTTCCAGAGGGATAATAGCCCCTGAGTCCCAGGATCACAGGAAGGACGTCATGAGATGCTATACGTAAAGCCCTCCGCACTCAGTAAACATAACCAGCAGGTAACAGTACGTCGTAGCAGTGGGAGTGGGAGTAAAACCAGGCTCCATAAACACCAACTACCAAGTAGCTCTGACAGGCCAAGATCGGAGATGTGGGTTGAGAGAATCCCCTGCTATTAACGAAGATACTGTATCGGGCATCTCCTTTTCCCTATAAAAATTAAGACGGGCAGTGACCAAACGCAGTGCCATGTCTCTCTCCTCCAGAACAGACCAACCCCCTCAGTTTGCTTTTGGGGTTCAAACCCAATCCATGTGCTCCTGACTCTCGGCACTCTGCTTCACCCGCCTCTGCAGTTCTGCTTGATGGAGGCCCAGGGGAGAGGTCGGATCCCCAGAGAGCAGCATTGGGCTCTCTGCATTTTACAAGGGCCTCCCTTCTGACAGCCTCCCGACTTGGCCCCCTTGGGTGTGTTCATTCATCCAGTGAGCACACACTGACCAAGTGCTGGGCACTATGGATCAAAACCCAAGCCAGAGGAGCTCCCCACCCTCCAGTCCTCTCAGCTCTGAGCATCCTCCAGCTCCTCTTTCTTTTTTTTTTTTTTTTTTAAAGATTTTATTTGTTTATTTGACAGACAGAGATCACCAGTAGACAGAGAGGCAGGCAGAGAGAGAGAGAGAGAGAGAGGGAAGCAGGCTCCCCGCCGAGCAGAGAGCCCGACGCGGGACTCCATCCCAGGACGCCTGGGTGGCTCAGTGGGTTGGGCCGCTGCCTTCGGCTCGGGTCCAGCTCCTCTTTCTTAATCAGAGACTCCTCCCTGCAGAAGCTTTCCTGCCTCCTAAGCAACATGAAGATGATGGTCTCATTAGCAGCAATAAAGGCAGGGAAGTAGAGTTAGAGATGGTCAGTGTCAGGATCCCAGCTCTGCCGCTTTGCTTTCTCATTGTGTAACTGTGGGCAAGTTCTTCCCCTCTCTGCCTCACCCACCTCACCTTTAGAATGAGGACAACAATACCTACCAATTAGCCTTGTCAGAATGAAATGAAACCCCACTGAAGTCTTTTGAACAGTGCTTGCCACATAGTCATAAACGTTCATGAATACTATTTCACAACTTAAAAAAATAGCCACTCTCACATCTAGGATGGCTATTGGGCCCCCAACCCAACAGAGCTAAGCCTACGATGGGAGAACTGAAATGTTCGGATCTACTGCTCTGCTGCAGCAAGACTCTGCTTTTTCTGGCCAAGCCAGCTGAAATCTCTGCTTCCAGGGAAAATGTAAAGACTCTCCAGCAGTGGCCACAAGTTCTCTTTGGTAACTCAAACCCAAAGAAGGCTTGAGCTCCAAGAGCATCCGGAGAGCTGAGTCAGCAGGGAAGTGGAGGAGGCTCCCTAGGTAGGGTAGGACCTGCTGCAGAGGCCGACCCCAGAGATCCCAGGGAGGCAGGCAGCCCATAGCGGAGCATTCAAGGTCAGCGCAGGTTCTAGAACCAAAGAACAGTCAAATCAGTGGGCAGGACAGAGCAAGGGAAATCCCGACCACTGCCAGCTTTTGAAATCTGAGATGGTGACAATATGGCCCTGGGTGATCTGTCACTAGTAGCAAGATCTAGGCCTGAGGTCCAGGATATGAAGGAGGGACAGCTCTCAGGGGCGATGGCTGGCAACAGTTAGTCGGGATTCCCTAAGCACGTGCACTTGGATTAAGAACAGTCCTAGCAGGAACAAGGCAGTAAGCAAGTAAGTCAAGGAATACTACTTTTGAATTACCCTAGCTGAATGGACAGGAGTGGGAGAAGGTACACAAAGGAAGAAAAAGGGAAAGGGAAGGAGTGATTAGACCCAGAGACTGTGAGTCACTCGGGGCTCACCCCTGACGTGCCAGAAGCCAAGTCTACAGCAACAAAAACTTGATCCCAAGCTCCTCCAACAGTGCCACTTCCTTTCACAGCGGATCTGCTGACCTAGCTGTGGGCACCTGTACAGAGCAAAGGCAGGGGAAAATGATAGAGTAGGGCCAGAAGGCAAACCCAAAACCAAAATATTATCAGAGGCAAGCATTCCAGACGAAATCAAGGATCTAAGTGTCCATATGTAGGCTTCATCCTGCAAACCCAGCCCTTCAGATGAATGGAATCAACAGACAGATTATCAGAGATGTGGGGTGACACATGGGGCACAGTCTTATTTAGGGTGAAGTCTTTCCTGGAGAAGGTGACTAGTGGCAGCTAACCCCAGTATGTTTTCTATGGCTATACTCTTTTCTCTCAGCCATCAAATCCAGAGAACAAAATGCCAAAGGCCTCTAGAGGTTAGTTCCCAGATAATGACGTAGAGGCTCACAGTAATCTTTGTGCACATCTTAAAGCACAAATCCATCCCCTGACACTCAGACTTTCCTCCTCCCAAGCCTCTCAACCAGAGCCAGATCTGAGCCCCATGACCCTCCCGGCCGCAACATGGCTGTGACCCATGAACTTGACCATTCGGGAGCCATGCCAGTCTTTGGGGCCTCAGTCCACCAAACTGCTCCAAGGCAGTGGGAAGGAAAGAGCCAGCAGAAAAAAAAGACTTGAGACTTTCTCCCATACCAGTGACAACTCCAGGGGTCCCCAGACTCCTGTAACAGAAAGTGGGGGGCCCCTGTCTTTGTGCCTCGCTGCCACAAAATGCTAGGCAAGTCACCTAATTCTGGCCGTGTCCTTGATGAAGTCAATTCTAGTGTCTGAGACTCAGCTTCTCACCTGTAACACGAAGAAGCAAAACTAGGTGACCACCAAGGTCACCACCAACCCAGGATTCTAGGACTCCCTGGTGCAGGAGACCAAAGCAGTCCAACATCTGTCCAGCTCAGGGAACCAGGCCACATTCTCTGCCAGGGAGGGGCCCCAGACTGGAAGAACTGGAGTGGCCACAAGGCCACAGTCATAACAAGGCTGGTGAAAGCAAGCAGGCCTTGCCTTGGAGCTTGGAACCAGCCAGGCCCGCCTCCCCTGGCCTGCTGCAAGTTCCTGAGTGCAAGAAAAGATCCTGGATCCCCAGGGTTAGGAGAGATGAGCTTCTTTTTCCTCAAGCTAGTATCTGGGATGGTTCCCTGTGTGCGTGTATGTGTTTTCTGTTTTTTCCCCTCCTCACTATCAGTTTGATGCCATCCACAGGAGCTGAGGTGGCTTCCCCCCACCCACTGCCTTCCCATGCAGCCTCTCACCTGGGGGTTGTCCATGTACCAGAGAAGGTAGTTGGCCTGGGTGTCCAGAATAAAGTACCTCCGCAGAAACTTGCCACTGTTCTCATGCTCCTCGATGTCCAGAAACCCACAGATTCGGTTCTGTCGATCCACATAAGGCATTCCTGGGCTCTGCTCACATCACCCTGCGTGGCAGGAGGAAGGGAGGTAAGGATAAGCGGGGTGAAGCGCACCCGGACTCAGGACCTGAAGGAACTTCCCTCTGGCTTGACTCACCACTGTGAGAAGCTAGACTAGCTCTCTCATCCTCCCTCCTTCCCTAGAGCACTAAATGTTCCACCCCAGCCAGACCCCGGAAATCTCCGTCAGTTCTGTTCCACATGTAGCCAGTGAAATGCGTGAGCAGGGACTCGGCTGTTTCCTGAGCTCCACTGTGTGCTGACGAGAGCCTCGGGCAACTTTACTATGAAGAGGAAGTAAGCCTAGATCAGGGGCCTCGGTTCTAATTCCAGCTTTAGCCCCTTAGGAAGTGTGTGACTGCAAGCTATTTAATCTCTCCGCACCTCAGTTTCTGCACCTGTAAAATGGGGATAATTGTGGTACTTACACCTCCTAAGATTTTGGTGAGAATTAAGTGCCTGGCACACATTAAGCATTTCATACACATGAGGTATTATTATTGGCCTTCACAAAAGCCTTGTAAAGTAAGCCATAACCCAATTTTTTAAAGATTTTATTTATTTGACAGACAGAGATCACAAGTAGGCAGAGAGGCAGGCAGAGAGAGAGGAGGAAGCAGGCTCCCTGCTGAGCAGAGAACCCGATGTGGGGCTCGATCCCAGGACCTTGAGATCATGACCTGAGCCAAAGGCAGAGGCTTTACCTCACTAAGCCACCCAGGCACCCCCATAACCCAATTTTATACATAAAGAAACTCAGAGAAAATTTAAGCCCCAACCCAAATTCTCACATAAAACTTTGCCAGAAATTCAGTCACCAGGAGCAAACCTCCAGCTTCATGAAGGAATTAAATCTGAGGGCCACATCCCTCAGCCCTAGTTTCACTTACTTTACTTTGCTGTTACCTGAAAGCCATTTATGACTGGAAGGATGAGGGCTCAGAGTAAGGCCCCAACCGGTGAACACTTCCACTGACTCCAAAGGATCTCTGGTGATGAGAGACAAGCTTCACCTTCAAGCCTGCCTCCTTTCTCCTCGTGATTTCCTTCTGACTCTCTGAAGAGCCAAAGGGCAGGGGCTCTATTCTCCTCAAGGGGGATGAGCACTTTCCAATAAGCAACACAGAGAACAGGTGAAACACGGGCCCACAAGGGTCAGAAAACACTGCATGACATTCCGACTTTCAAGGACTAACACCACCACCACTGGGCCCTGCTCGGCTTCAACAGGCAAAACTCACTATGACCCAAGCCCACCAAAGCCCTAAGTAAAGTGGGGAGCCGGCTGGCTTGAGGCCATGCCTGTACCACAATGCTGGGTCAGCAAGTAAGATACCAAGATGCCCCACCCAGAGCCGTCCAGGCCCAGGGCAGGCCAGTCCCACATTCCCAAAGTGTGGCGACTAGTGGCATGGTCTGTTCTCTCCCAGCTCTGTGGGGGCCTGGCAGTGTGGAGAGGCTGCCCCAAGGAAAAAAGTGCCTGCCACTGTGCGTGCGTGCGTCTGCGCGCACACACAAACACACAGATACCAGTGAACAATGAATCCTTGATTGCAGGTTAAGATCAGGCCAGATTCCTGATGGGGACAGAGGACAGTCAGAAGGAACATGGGCCGGGGGCCCACAGCTACTTGCTGCGTAATGATGGGGGACAAAAGCATACAAATGCGGGACAAAGGTGAAACAGCACAGTTAAAAGGAAGGAAAGAAGTAAATGGTGAGAAAAGTCTTCTAGCAGACACCGGGTCAAAGAGAAGAAGGCAGGGAAGACTGGCGCTGGCTGGGAAGGAGCACACTCCTGAGAAAGGATGCAGCTTCCCCACTCAGAGATTCAGGGGGAAATCGGAGTCCCATGCAGAAAGGCTGGGATGACCCATGCATCCCATGCACGGCCCCATGCATAAGTGCCCTTCTGAGATGAGGGAGCTCCCCCACCCCCCGAGAAAACCAAACAAATTCCCTTGATGCCAGCCCAGCCACAGAGACAGAATTTCCAGAAGTTTTAGGACCGCAGCCACTCTGGGGACATCTAAACATCTAAACTGCAGTGACCAAGCCGACTGTTTCTAGACCCAGCTGGTAAGCATGGCATCCGGCTTACTGCTGGCTTGCAAATGTTCCCTTTTCAGCCTACAGGACTAATCAGTGACAGCCTTTTTGTCAGGTCACAGGCTAGAGAAGGCACTGTCTACAATCCCCCAGTCTACTTTCGTGGAGGGTGCCTCCCATCTCCACGGATCCCGGGTGGGGGAGAATCTTCTTGTGTCAAAAGGAAGGAGAACAAAAAGAATTCTGGTTACTTCTCCTGACTGTGGTTCTAGCCCCAGGGGGAAGAAAAAAAAGCTGCTCGGATGTCCTGGGAAGCAGCTGAGTCACGGAGCTCAACGAGAATGTGGGAGGCAGGGGAGAAGGATGGGCCACAGGAGAACCAAGCATCATAGGGAAACGCTGTTATGCCTAGCCAGCCCACACAGAAGCAGTATACTCAAAAGATGGCGCATGAAACACAAACCTGACGTCCTAACCCCCAATCCTCTGTAGTTCATCCTGACCCCACTTTTCATCCCTTGTCAGAACACAGGCTTAGCTTTGGTACAGGGAGCCTGCTTCTCCCAATCCCCCAAGCCCCCATCTCTGCTCTTCAGCCTGCCACCACCATCCTTCAAGTCCCTCTGGTTCCTCAACTTTTTCCTGGAAAGGCCCCCCTAATCTAGTGATTTCTGCCACCCCATGCCCAACCCCAACAACTGGGCAGTGAGGAAAGAAAGGGAAGTGCCAGTAACTGAGTCATAAGGGAAGAGAAACACCTTGATGCAAGCACACACACTGTCACCCCAACACCCCTACTAAGAACCACGCAAAGCTCTGTACCATTCTTTCTACGTCCCTCCAATTATATAGTTTTAGCCTGTTTTCTGACTCTTTAAAACCACTTGTTATATTAAATTTCATTTTAATCCAAGTTTCACAGTTTAAAACTACTGAGTGGAGGGTGACATAGGGTGCTCTATCCCAGGACTTGTCCCCAACCCGTGTCCTAAGCGCCATCCCTGACAATGACTCTCTCCTCATCTCCTGGGACAACAAGCAAGTGTTCTCACTGGGATGCAGCATCAGATGCCCCTATCCCAGGCGAACACCTCTGCCCTAAGAGCGTAATGAAACCTCCTAGCAAGTAACTGTGGAGTCTTCACAACACACTGGTGACAAAGAGCACAGAAGATTTATGCAGAAAAGGACCCTGTTCTACCCCACTCAGTACCCTCTTTCCAAAGTTTGCCAAACCTCCTTAGAATTTTCCATTTTTGTGTGCAGAAATCACGGTATAACAATGCTGGAATTTTTTTTTTAATTCACTCTAGCCAGTCGTTTTCACTTTTGCATGCTTTTTCATGCCCCTCTCCACATAATTGGCCTTTTTAAATTTTTAAATTATATCATAAACATGTTCCATGTTGCTACATAGTCTTTATAATCATTGCTTTTAATGGTTGCATAACATTACTGAACTGCATTTACTATAATTTACTTAACAATTTCTCTATGATTAGACAGATTATATTCAACTTTTCACTATGATAAATAATGTTATGTAAATTCTTATTTTCATGCTTTATTTCCTCTTTCACATGGAAACAGCATACACAAATTCCAAGCAATAATATGACTAGATCATAGGTAATGATCTTTTACAATTCTTAAAAACTATTTAAAAACTGCTTGCTAAAACTATTATCTGTTTACATCACAGTCAGAAATATATTGTTACAATCTCTATAATCTTGTATACATTGAATGTTCTCATTTTCAGCTGTTGCTAGTTTTAAACATACAATGATGCCTAGTGAGGCTGAACATTTTTTCACATTTGCTTCCTGCTTCGTCTTCCTTCCTGGACGTTGTAAAATGCAAATCAAATTATGTGCACATACAGTAATGCATATTCTCTCTCTCTCTCTCTCTCTCTCACACACACACACACACACACACCAAACTAAACCAAAACATGGCCTCACATAATCTAAATAATTGAAGAATGTATTTTAATGAAGAGTAAAATAGAAAAGAGAAAAGTTCTATATGATTCAGATTTCTTCAATGTATAGTTCCTAAGTATGTATTGCACTTGAAAATATGTTAAATATTTAACTTATGGTAGAAGGGAGACAGAGTACAAAGTGAGTTTGCATTGGGTTACCCACTGATCAGCCGCAGAAAATGGATTAAATGTCAGTTAAACCAAGATTCCCAGCCAACATTTGCCAGTTAACCAGATGAAGCTTGTGGGAAGAGTCAAGGGTTTCCCACCTGAGAATGAGGTGAAGGGCACTGGGATGTATCTGTCCAAAATGTCTCCCTGACTGCCCATTTCAATGTCTTAGCTTCCCTCATTGGAGAAGATTTAAGTCAAGGAAAAAAATAATAAAACTCTCCTGTAGGAGCTGAGGCAATTGACATTTTCATCAGGCTAATTATATAAAAGAGAGAGCTGGGACCAAGACCCAGAGGAAATATGCACCAATGGGAGATAGAGGCACTCAAGAATATAAAGAGAAGATCGCTGCTTGAAACAAATGTCACTTATTGGAAAGATGTGTTAGGAGTCTTACACACCTGGGACAGGAACATGAAACTTTGTGGAAAGAAATTTGGCAAAAGGTAACAAGAGAGCTAAAAATGTTCATACCCTCTGACCCACTAATTCTACTTCTAGGATTCCATCCAAATAAATAAACTAAGATGCAAATAAAGATTAAAATTTTTAAAAAGGCATCTGCAGTAGAATTCATAGTAACAACAAGGTGGAAATGACCTGAATGTCCCAATGATTAGAGGATAATTAAATAAATTATAAGACATTTACATAAGGAAATGTTACACGATCATTTAAAAATTATGTTTTCAAAGAATTTTAAATGAATTAAGAAACTCACTATATCATAAGTTTTTTTTTTAAATATGACTTACAATATGATCTCAAACCCCTAAATATTATTTTTGTATTTCCAAATATATTTGGATAGTAAAAGACTGACACACAGACACCAAAATATTGACTACGGTTTACGGGTTAAATATTACTTGTTTCTGTATATTTTCCAAATTTTCTGAATGTTCTACAAGGAATGTGTGTTCCTTTATTCAGCAGGTGGGAGAGATATTTAACTGCACACACACCCTGCCCCAGTGTATAAATTCTGAAGCTGAGAATAAATTTGTCAAGTCTCCAGAGTCCACAAACAAGCAAAACCTTGCCTCAATTATAGCTCTCTTGGGACTTCTTGGTGTTTCAAAGTCTTTTTTTTTTTTTTTTTTTTTAAAGTAAGCTCTATGTCTGACATAGGGCTTGAACTCACGACCCCAACACCAAGACTTGCTCCACTGACCAAGCCAGCCAGGCGCCCCAAAGTCTTAAACCTAATAAAGTATTATCCCACCCTTCAGTATTGCCCAAGAGCCAGGTACCTACCCAGAGGGCTTTGGCACTCTCCAATCTAGTGGGGTTTGTGTTTCTTATTTCTTGTTGCAACATCCTCTTAAGACAAGCTCATTCTTTCCGCTGCAGGTTTGGTTCCTTACTCTCTAGTCTTCGTAAGAGGAGCCCCTGTCCTGGAGGCTTGGTCAATATTCACACCCACGTCGATCATTATATTCCTCTACTGCTATAGCACCTAAGCCACACCATGCCCAGTACTCTGGGGAAATGAGGCAGGGACGCGGACCAAGACACCCAGTGGAATTTTCCTTCCTGAAATTTTGGAGACTGGGCTGGCATTTTTTTTTTTTTAAATAAATGGCTGAATAGTGGAATAATAGATTTTTTTTTAAAGAAAAGTTTTAGAGTTATTACATCGTTAATGTCTCTTTTTTTTTGAAGATTTTATTTTTAAGTCATCTCTACACCCATTGTGGGGGTCAAACTCACAACCCTAATATGAAAAGTCGCACACCCCACTAACTGAGCCTGCCAGGTACTAGTAGTATAGTTTGGAGATACAGGAAAAAATTGAGTGATATAAGGGAGGTTCATCTGCTTGACCGTTCTGACACTTCTGAGGTAAATAAAAAGGAAAGTGATAACACAGAGATAAAGCCTAAAGTGGTACTGGCCCCATTATGAAACCATCTACTGGAACCTCTGATGGCTCAAGTATGAAAAAAGAATTAATCCATTTTTAACATTTGGAGATTTTTCTTTCATGTTACTTTGCCTTGGCAGGACAGGGAATTTCAGGGATTTTGCTCCAGAAAAAGTCAGGAAGATGTTTCTTGGCACGTGACAGGATGTGCAGGAACCCATCTCCTGTCTTGTTACCTCGCTGGGGTGGAGGCTGGAGACAACAGCGTCCTTGGTGAGTGAGAGGGATACCCGCAGGAAATTGCTAAACTTCGACAGGAGACAGTTTATCGGGAAATGACATCAGAGGTCTCAGAGGACTGTAATACAGCAGACAGGAACCGGGGTGTGGAGGTGAAATGCAGCCACTCTGCTATTGCTAGACTATGCACCCGCCATGTGAGCACACTTCACCCATGTTTAAACCTGCAACATACGTAAGTGTGTAGTGTGGAGTTTCAACCACGCCAAAGGCCCAGGAAAAAACCACAAGACACAGGCATAGCTATTTCAAAACACATCCTTGGGAATGGACCAAAGATTATAACTTAGAAAGTGTGGGAGAGTCTATCTCCCACTGTTACACTATCACTGCATTTTGAAAGTGTCATAAGAACAAATGCCAAAGAGTCTTAAGGCAGGAGAATAATGTGAGAGAGCTTGTTGCCAGCGGAAGTGCAGAGGGAAGAATGCAAACATTTACAGCAGTGGGGAGGTTAAGAAAAGGTGCCCCCATGACACAGACAGCCCAAACCCCACTGGACCCTAAAACTTGGAAGGGAAGGCAAAAGACACTCGAGAGGGAATTTTTAAGAGGACAGATTTCAGGGAAAAGGCTGGAGAAACTGAACATTGATCCACTGCAATAAAGACACTAAAAGCAACAAAAACATTTTAAACAGTCATGACCTCTCTTAACAGCGGGTTCATCTATGGTCCCAGAAAAAGTGGCAGTTGGAGCCAGTAGGAGACAAAGGCCTTCCCCTGGCTCAAGGCTCCACCAGAGATCACAAGCATAGACGAGCAGCCTCACCTGGTTTATAAATTAGCCTATAACACTGAGATCTCCAACTTTCAGAATTATGGCAGTCCCCAAGTTGGGAAACCCAATGAATTCCGTTTCCCTGCAGGGCTTCCTAACAGGAACCCACAGCAATGATCTTCATTTAAAACTTGACCCGCTGAAACATGGGCAGCAGAAAACTGCAAAGATAACATCATGGCTTCTCCTATCTACCAGCCTTTTGCAAAGTACTGGGGGAAACTGTTAAGTGGCTTAAGTGTGGCTGTCTCAGGAGGAGGGGTGGGGGGAGGGGCTGGGTGTGGCAAGGAGGAGGTGCAGGTGACAGCGACCAGCATGACTGCCTTGGTCGAAACTCTTGCAAGAAGAGGACCATGGAAAGGGCGTGCTGATTTCGGTGACCTGTCCGTGTGGTGGACTGAAGTCACAGAGCATGAGCTTTCGAGTCAGACGCCACTGAGCTCTCCTGGGATTTGCACAGTGGA
This sequence comes from Neogale vison, assembly GCF_020171115.1. Classification (NCBI taxonomy): domain Eukaryota; kingdom Metazoa; phylum Chordata; class Mammalia; order Carnivora; family Mustelidae; genus Neogale; species Neogale vison. Next base: position 177,143,984 of record NC_058101.1, read on the forward strand.
GGGAGTCACTTTACCTACTTCCAAGGTGGCTGCGAAGATTAAATGAAATAATGTGTGAAAAGTGCTTAACAGGAGATCTGGTGAAGAGGAAGCACTGGGGAAATGTTGTGACACGTGTGTGTGTGCATGTGTGTGAAGCGCCTCACCAGGAGTACGTGATTATCATTAACACGACCGCAAAGCAGCTTCTTAGAAGGGCAGGCAGCCGCACGGCTGTCTCTACCCCTCAAATTTCAATAAGCACATGTCAAAAGAAAAGGCTGCAACACTGGGATCCCTCACAGGGAAAGGTATAAACTTCCCTTACTCTTCCCTCTACTCTGGGAACCATCATACTTTACATCTCTGAAATTCTCCAGGAGGTTGGAAAAAAAAGCAATCCGAGCGCTCCCAGAGTCCATGCTGGCCAGGCTATCCTGAAGGTAAGCAGAAGCCAGGCAGCAGATCAGGTTCCAGGGAAGGAACTCTGCACCGCCTCCTGCTCGCCCACGGAAGCATCCCAACGCGGAAGGGCTGGCCCTTGCAAGTGGCTGGCCCAGTGTAAATCCTAGCTGATGGCACAGCGAATCCTAGCCTTTGCCCTTTAACTACGGTGTTTCTCAAGAGTGTAAAGGACAAGCGGACCTAGGGTCCCACCCTCTTTATCTCAGCTGCCAGCCTCTGTGGACAGAAAGGCACCCCACAGGGGCCAGGCTGAAAGCCTATGGAGCTCCCACCTCAGCAGCTCCATGACCTCTACCGTGAAAGTGCCCAATTCAGCTTTCAATCCTCTGCAGAAAGGAGATCAATTATAAAGCCAAAAGGTTGGATGGGCTTAAAAGCAGGGGTCAGGGGATGCGAGGGCAGAGCAACCCAAGATTCGGAACAAAGGTCAACAGAGTCTTCCAGTTATAGTCCCACTGCACCAACCACAGGCCTCCTAAGTACAGGAAGGAAGGGACCCCATCCCTCCCACCTCTCAGCTGCCCTATCTCCCCACCCTGTCCAATTCCCTGTCTCTGTGATGGGCTTATACTGGGCAGGGCTAGGATTCTTCTCTCCCCATAGGCTGTCACACTATAATATTTGCTCTGCTTCCTTCCTTTCCAAAGCCTAACAGATTAGATTGCAGGAGTCCTATCCAGCTCACTAAGACAGATGGAAAACCGAAAGCAAGGCAACTCAAACTGCTCAGGGTAGAAAGAAAAGGCGGGGCAGTCCAATGTGCCAGCATGCAGACCCCCTTTTCCAAGCCTGGGTCCACCTGCCTCATGAAGAACACAGGAAATCAATGAAGTACCAGCTAGATGCACACCATGAAGACCGTGGTCCTGCTATCTGGGTCTTCATAGCACTCCAGCACTTTCAGGAAACACCCAGCAAGCAAGCAAGAGAGCTGGTTGTTCAGGAGGATTTGACTGACAGAGCCAATGCTTCTCCCTTCCCACTTCTGCAGAATTTCTCCATAGGTAGGCACCAACCAAAGCCTGCATGTCTTCAGGATTTATTGTAACCTTAGTAAAATACAGAGCTCAATGCAGTTCAGCTCACTAGGAAGACAAGATGGGACACGCAGGCCCTACTTCCTTTTACAGAAGAGAAAAGAAAGCACCAAGAAGGGAAAAGAAGAGCTTGCAAACTCTACCCAGGAGCAGGTGGTTTGCAAATCAATACCCAGGTGATCTCCCTCATCTGTAAGGTGAGCAAGGCGCCCATCATGAACTAGCTGAAATACCACCAGGGGTGCCATAGACACTGTGTAAAAAGTGGGGCTTACAAAAGGGAGACAAGGTCTAAAAGCAACATCCAGAGGAAACCCCCATGCACCAGCTCAGTGAGCCGAATTTCTATATGCTTGGAGTACTGCCACACTGCTCCTTGCCCTTCCATCCAGACTGATGCCAACAATCCGTGTACCTGCAGCCATTCATTCATTCATTCTCCCATTCAACAAATACCTGCCTAACACCTAGGCGATGTCCTACATCACAGTGGCCATACAGTCTAGACTACAAGCTAGACTTTTGCTATGCCAAAAGTCATTACTCTCAAGCGGCACACAAGGAAAAGAGAAATAGCTGAAATGATGGTGCTTTCCAAAAAGCCTCTCCTGGTTTCTTAAAGCATGCCGGATCTGTATTTTAGCAATCCACTTTGTGTTCGAGGCACTCGTGGACAGCCTGTGTCTGCCATCGGATGTAAGCTCCCTGAAGAAAGAGGCTGGCCTTACTTTGTCACTGCCTTTCACATCCTTGTTATCCATGACATGTCAACCGAATGCAACCGTGGAACAGAAAACAAACCCTCCTATTCTTTCCAGACCTTTGGTTTCACCGTTTCTGAAGGCTTTGCCACCAAACAAAGAAAAATGATGGAGCTCCAGAAAGGAAGAGAAAGGGCACTGACTTAGATATATTAAGAACATGAGTACAATTTTGGAACTTCAGCCCAAGTGCAACCACCGCTCAGCGGGCTGAGAGCCACAGCTGGCATCCTGGTAGAACGCTTTTCCCCTCCCTCTTTTCTGCTTCTCACGCTCCTCTGGAAAACCCCATTTGAAGTCCTAAAGAAAGAAAAGAGGAGGAGCGGGAGAAGGAGTTAGAAGGGGAAGATTCAGCTAAAACCCAAACTCACGAAGAAGGAAGGAAACCTAAGGCGAAAGGCTGGGTAGGGGGGAGGGTTGGCCTCGGGGGAGGAGATGTGTGAGGCCCCAGTGGAGGTGGCCACGCCGCGCCTCCTCTCTGGAGGTGCCTGTACACTTCTCCTTCCTGCACGGCCTCTTCTGCCCCTTTTCCTCCCCCCTTTTTTTTTAATCTATTTATTTTTTGCTTTTTTGTTAGTTTGATGTAGTAACAGTCTTCAGAACTAGAGCAGAAAAGGGAAGCGTGTAAGGTGAGGAAGAAGTTGGTGAGAGCGAGAGACAGCTCTCTCAAGGGTGCTTTCCCAATCTGGCACCGAACCTGCGTTTTAGGACAGTTTTCCTACAAGTGACCACCCCCCGCCCCACCCCGCGCCCGGAGTTCCAGAAGCCCCAAGGGCCCGGGCTGCACCCAGGGGAAAAGAAGGGATCTGCCTAGGGGAGCCCTGTAGGCCTGTCACGTAGTAAGGTAATAGGGGAAGAGGAAAACGAGGCTCCATGTCCCAATCCGAGCCCGAGGGACTTGCCTGGGACGCTCTCCGCTCTCCTCCCCTACCCGCAGCCCGGGCAGTCGTCGCGAGGCCGGTGCTCCAGCGCCAGAACCCGCAGCGAAGTTTCGCCGCTGCAAACGTGAGAAAATGCAGCTCAGCAGAACACCCGCCCCCCGCTCCCGCGGCCCCACCCCCGCAGCCCGACCCCTGGCGGTGGCGACCTTGGCCACCCCGGACGCTCCAGAAGATTGGAGGAGGGGCTGCCCTCCGGGATTTCCCGGGGGCTACGGGAGGCGCCCAGGGGCTGCGGCGACCTTTCCCTTCGCCGTCCGCCGCCAGGGCAGGCGCACCCGGCCCCGCCTGCGCGCCCTCGGCGCCCCCGCCCGGGCTCCCCTGCTCCCCCTGCTCCCCCTGCTCCGCCTGCTCCCCAGCCTCGCCGGCCCCCGCGCGCCCCTCCGCGCCTCGCTGCGCCCCGACCCGCGAGGGCGCCCCACTTACCCCGCCGTGCGGCGGCCGGGGCTCGGGCAGGGTGGGTTACATCGGGGTGGGACGCGCGTCTCCGACCGGCCGGGCCGCCGCTCTCGGGGGATTTCTTTATCTCGCCGCCAAACTCTCGGTGCCTCTCCCTCCTCTCGCTCTCCTCCCCGCACCCCCACCCCTCCTTCTCTCCTGTCTCTCCGCTCTTTTTTCCGGGTTAATTACGTTTCGCATTAAAGCAAAACCCAGCCCCGGATGTGAGTACAATGCTCCGCCGAGCCCGCCGGGGGAGGAGAGGGGTGCCGGGGCGCCGCGGGGTGGGAGGGGGCGCGGCCGGGCGCCGCGGGCTGCGCGGAGGAGGCGGGGGCGGGGCGCCCGGGAGGCTGCCCCGCTGGCGGCGGGCCAGGCGCGGGCCGGGACCCCCCTCGCCGGCGTCGGCGGCCGCGCAGGTGGGACCGGGGCCGCCGAGACGGCCGCGCGGAGGAGGCCCGCCTCGGACGCCGGGCCCCGGGCAGCAGGTGTCCGCGGCCGGAAAGGGGCCCGGGGCTGAGGGCATCCTGGAGCGAGGGAGGCGAGCCGGAGCGCGGGCTCCCTCTTGCCGCCCATTTCTGCCTCCCAGAGCCCCACCCAGCGACTTCAGCCGGGCCTCCCACGGGTCCTGAGCCCTTGGCCTTTCTAGGGCCGCGGGGTGAAAGTTCAGGGTTGGGGTCTGAAGAAGGAGCGATTCTCAGGGGGTGTCGTCAATGTGCCAGAAGAGTCCGCGGGCGCCGGACCTTGTAACGAAGGGTAGAGGGACTTTCTCAGTGTGACGCAAAGACGCCTTTCCTGCGCTCAGGGCAGAGGGTGCGCTGGAAAAAAATGGGAAACAGACGAGCATACATGAAGTAAATAATGCCACGGGGGACCTAAGAGAATTACTGCGTGCCGGGGCAGCCCCTGCAGGATCTCGTTTGGATACACACAGCAACCGAACGGGTATCAAGCCCGTTCACGATGAAGAAACCGAGACTCAGAGACGTTAAGTAATTTGCCCTGGGTCCCTCAGTCAGTCAACGGCAGGTCTGTCAGGTTCTGAGGCCGGCCTCCCACGTGCGGAGATAATTTAAATATCCATAAAGTCAGCCACAAAACCTCCGAAACAGGGAAGCATAGTGGATTCGCCAGTGGGATGGAGGACGGAGAGAGGCTGTGTCTGGGGACTCTGACGCAAATGTCTTGAGGCTTTGAGGGACAGGAGGACAAAGGAAGATGCTTGGGGCTCTAGGACAGGGACCGGCTGTGCGAGAGTGATGGAAACGCTGTTCCAAATCCCCCTGTTGTCGGGGAAAGGCACGCTAAAAAGTCTCCAGGACCTGAGGCAACACCGCTGGGGAGTAGGGGACCGTGAGCACCGAGGGGGGCAGCAGGACGACACGCTGCGTGCAGCACACACCCCGAAAGCACCAGTGATGAAACCACACAAGTTTCCTCTTCCATTTTGATTGCCAAAGCAAAACTGAGCCACCAGTTCTCTCAGGTGTGAAACTAAGGCTCTTTGCTCTAGAACAATTTGCTTCGAATGAGGAAGGAAAGGGGAACACAAGAAAAAAAAAGTTTCCTTTGAAATAAATACATCAACCTCAGGTTTTTTTCTGCTTATGAAGATGTTTGCGACTCATACGTTTCAGGCAACATAACGTCTTAAAGGAGAGTGTTCTCTGGAACCAGATGGACTGGGTTTGAATCCCAGCTCTGCCAATTATTAGCTTTGATCCCTGCACAAAGGACAACATTTTTGTGCCTCGGTTTCTATCTGGGTCGTTATGAAAAGTAAATGAGTTAACATATGTAGTGTTTAGATTACTGTGGAGCATGAAGTAGGTGTTACATAAATGTGTTTTAATTTAAAAATTAGATTATGGGTTTCATCGTGAAAGGAGCAAAATTCCACCCGGCTCCAAGCAAATCTGACTGGAACTGACGGTTTCCAGTGTGAGCAATGAGGTAAAAGTCTCAGATTTCATGGTATGGTTCAGATTAAAACCCATAAAAGTCTACTCCCCATGGGGCCCGCCTGAGTCACTCACTCACAGAGCCACAAATATTTCCTGAGCACTACTGTATTGGATGCCTGGGAAGCGAAAGGAGCCAAAGGCCTTGGGTCTCATTAGGAGGATACAAGTGTCACTAGAAGGTTGAGGCAGCCTTGTATCCCTCTTGGAAATGCTGTGAAAATAGCACAGAGGATAAGTACAGTCAGTTTTAGAGGAACAGGACATCTGGAGGGAGAGGTGGAGGGGAGCTTGTATCAGAAAGAAAATGGACTTTGAAATGAGCCTGAGAAAATGGGTACAATTTTTCTGGAGGGGGGCAAGAACACATTGGGCTAGGAAGAGGGTCATCAGTGCACTTTGGATGATGCTCATATTTCACTGGGAGCCCCGTTTACAGTCCCATTTGCCCCTGCCCAGGACCTGGACCCAGTTAGACTACAATCTCTGCCCTGATTCCACCCCCCTATCCCCAGACTTCTGGTGTTCCTCAGTGGACTCCCCCCATCCCCTCCTGTAGGGGATACCACAAAGCAGGTGTCAGTTGGGCCTGCACCCTGCTGTGCAGCCCCTTTGCTATCTCTTGATCTGGACATTTTGAAAATACTTCCATTACCTGATTTTATGCATTCATTATTTTCAGTGCAATAAATAGCTCTGGTGTCTGAAAATGTAACTGCCTGTGGGGAAAGGAATGTCAAGAAGGGGCCTTTCAGGGACGCCTGGGTGGCTCAGTTGGTTGGACGACTGCCTTCAGCTCAGGGCGTGATCCTGGAGTCCCGGGATCGAGTCCCACATCAGGCTCCCGGCTCCATGGGGAGTCTGCTTCGCTCTCTGACCTTCTCCTCGCTCATGCTCTCTCTCACTGTCTCTCTCTCAAATAAATAAATAAATAAAATCTTTAAAAAAAATTAAAAAAAAATAAAAAAAATAAAAAAAGAAGGGGCCTTTCAGGGCACCTGGGTGACTCAGTCAGTTGAGCATCCAGCTGTTGATTTCAGGTCAGGTCATGATCTCAGGGTCATGGGATCAAGTCCTGCATCGGGCTCTTGTTCAGATTCTTTCTCTCCCTCTGCCCTCCTGCTGTGCTCCCTTGTGAGTGTTCTCTCTCTCTCTCTCTCTCTCTCTCAAATAAATAAATAAATAAATCTTTTTTTAAAAGCAGGGAGAGCCTTTCACATCACGTATTTCAGTCCCCTCATTGTGTCTGCAAGATGAGGTTCAATTTTGCTCAAGGTTTTACAGCTAATTAAGGGCAGAGTTGGTTCTAAAACCCAGGATTGACTTTCCCCAGAATATTCCAGTACTGACTTCCCCAGAATATTCGGGTATTCTAGTTTTGGTATAGGAATCTTTCTATGAAGGTGGAGACTTCTTACCCAGAACCCAAGAATCTAGACAGTAGTCTATAGGCTAGCCATTTATTTGTGTACTTTCTATTTATTTTCAACATTAATGGCTGGGTAACTAGATGGCCTAATAATCTTAGATGGGGAGCCAGTGCGTCCTCTGGGCAAATGCATTGTTCTCTCTCCTTCAAGATATCCATTGTATAAGGTACCAGGCAGCAGTCAGGGCCCATTAGTTCCACTGGGGAGAGTGTGAGAATCAAGAGCTCATTGGCTGATCCTGGTTCAGGCCAGTTAATTTCACACAGAGAGAAATTGCTCCAAGGCTATTGCACCTCTAACGCTAGCTGGTCATTTCATAGTTACTGTCGGTTTCCATAACAAAGTACCCTCCATTTCCAGAAAGATTACTCAAATTACTGTTCTCTTCAGTCCTATTCATTCAACAATTATGTGAACCTATTACCATTTTTCCTCCCACCAGGTATCTTGCATTTACTTATTATCCACATGCTTGCTAAATGCTAATTGTTGTATGTGGATTATCTCACTTAAGTCTTAACTGGGAGCAAAATACTATTATGTTCTCATAGATAAGACGGGGAAGGAATAGAGACTGAGCCTAGATACCAACCAGTGCAACCAGCACAGCCTGATGCCGGAACCTTCCCTCTTAACCACTGACTTTGTGAAGGATACAGAAAGACCTAACACAGGGCTCCTTCCCATCCACATTGTCCATAATTGTCATCATTTAATATTTTCATTTCATGTCACCTGGTAATTTCATGTCCAAGGATATGTGCTCTACATAGTCGTCTGGAGACATACACAGTATATATGGAGTATATGTGTCTGTGCACATATGCAGTGTATACATATGGAATATATACACACATACTCACTGCGGTGTTGTTCATAACGTTGAAAATTATTTCCGTAAATAAAAATTATACATTTTTACTATGTGCAGAAAGAGTAGAAGACTACATACCAAACTGTTAACCACAGTTCTCTTAGGGTGAGGAAGGAGGGGTTATAATGTCGTATCTCAAATTCCAAGAGATGTATTTCTGTAATGTTTCATTTTTTGCCATAAACATGCCTACATCTGGTTTTCAAAAAACAATAATGGTTGAAATTTTTAATTAAAAAAATTTTAGGCTCTATTAGAAAGCATATTTTAGCCCTCAAGGAGCCATCCTTGAGGCTGGGAGGGAATATAACATATACAGAAATATCTATCATAAATGCCAGAAACTCATACACACAGATTGATGGACAGAGATACAATTCTGTGGGAATCAAACCAGCTCAGGTTGAGAGGTGCGGGAGAAAATGTGTAAAGGCGATGGCACTTTAGGAGGACCTTTGCAGGAAAGGTAAGATATAGAAGGCGGGGGAGTGGGTGAGAACACACCGCCTCCCCATGCAAGACCACATCAAGGAGACAGCGTAGAGGCAGGAGCGCGTGGGATCCATTTGGGGAAGTATGGCCAGTACAGTTCAGTTGGAGCCCGAGAGAGTAGATGGAGGACTGTGATGGGGAACAAAATAGGAAAGAAAGGTCGCTGGAGGGTCTTTGTTGCTAAGCTAATGACTTGTATTTATTATTTTAGGCTTCAAGAGCCCCTGAAGGTTTTGAGCAAGGAAGTGACACAATTTGTCATGAATAAGCAGTGATTTCATGGTGACGGCCTCATGACTGGACTCCAGCGCCCAGCCATCGGGATTTGCATCCTGACTGTCACTAATGAGCTGCATAGTCATGGACCAGCTATTTTACTTCTCTGTGTTTCCATAAAACGGGGAAGGTAGTGATAACAGATAACCTACCTCATACCATTGTCTTTGAGATGGAGTGAATTAGTGTTTTTCAAGACACATGACAAGTGCTGAGATTGTTAAACTTAAAAAAAAAAAATAGCATGATACCTTTGGATTGAGATCTTTGCATTTCGTTTTGAAACTTTTATTACAAAGAGCTAACGTTACATCGTAAATTATTAACTGTTCCTTCTTTTCCCTCATACAGGTTTAGAGATTATTAATCTCCTTTTACAGGTGGAAGAATTTAGGTTTTAAGGAGAGAGATTCAATCTTGGCCTCACACGGCCAGGCGTGAGATGAATCCACACGTTCTGAATCCTCATTCAGTGACCCTGGGTGTTGGCCAGCACCCAGGGTCATCTCTTAGCTCAAACTCCTAGAACCTGAAGAATAGGAAAAATGGGGAATGGAAGAAACTGGCAAATTCTCTTTCTCTGATGAGGGAAATAGCAGTAAGGGACAGTAATTAAGGTAAAATCAAAAAAGATAAAACTTTGGAGGAACCTTTAAAAGTCTGTATATAGGGCACCTGGGTGGCTCAGTGGGTTAAAGCCTCTGCCTTCGGCTCAGGTCATGATCCCAGAGTTCTGGGATCGAGCCCCACATCGGGCTCTCTGCTCGGCATGGAGCCTGCTTCCTCCTCTCTCTCTGCCTGCCTCTCTGCCTACTTGTGGTTTCTGTCTGTCAAATAAATAAATAAAGAATCTTTTTTATAAATAAATAAATAAAAATAAAAGTCTGTATATAGAATCAAATTTGTAAAATATAAATATATATGTTGGATAATGCCCCCAACCAGAATCATATGCTGAAGACAGAACACTTGGAGATAAGGTTTCTAGGAGGTAATTAAGGTTAAATGAGGTCGTAAGGTGAGGCCCAAATCTGATAAGATTGGTCCCTGTATAAGAAGAGGGAGAGATCTTTACCTCTGCCCATGTGCATCAAGGAAAGGCCACACGAATGCCCAGTAAGAAAGTGACCACCTGGGACGCCTGGGTGGCTCAGTCCTTAAGTATCTGACTTTGGCTTAGGTCATGATCTGGGGTCCTGGGATCGAGCCCCGCAATGGGCTCCTACCTCAGTGGGGAGCCTGCTTCTCCCTCTCTTACTCTCCCTGCTCTCTCTGTCTCTCTCTCTCTGTCAAATACATAAATAAAATATTTTTTTAAAAAAATTTTTTTAAGAAGGTGGCCACCTGTATGCAAGCCAGGAGGAGAGCTCTCCCCAGAACCCAACCATGCGGGCAAACTGATTTCAGACTCCAGCTTCCAGAACAGTGAGAAAATACATTTCTGTTGTTTAAGCCATCCAGTCTGTAGTATTTTTTATACACATGTGTACACATACACATATATATGCATTGCATACATACACATGCCAAAAATTATCTCCTAGTAACAAAGTTTGGAAAATATTGCTATACAGCTAAATCTGACACGAATAAACCTCAAAACTGAGTGCACATCCTGTCCCCAGAAATAACAGTCTGCTGGCCAAATGCACCATTACTATTGATTCATGCTGATGGCATTGTTTTTCCGTCAGTTTGAATAAGTGCAGTGCTCCGCTCAGATTCCTGCAACTCCAGCGATGCCCTGGGATTACACGGGAAGGATTGGGCCTGTGGAATCAGAGAGAGAGGATGAATAGATAGATATCTTAGCTTTGGATCCATGACCACATTTTAGCACTAAGTTAACTTCAGAGTTGCTTAGACTGGTTACATAATTCATTCCTCAGCAATGATCCTACGGGGTGGGGGTGGGGGGCTGCTGTTAGGAAGTTCTTGTGGGTGAATACAGTCAAAGTCATTAACTAGAATAAACTCTGTCCAGTTCATTCCAAGAGATGTGTGGTAGTCAGTGAAGTGAGTTCATTTTTATATCAGTGGTTCTTAACCCAAACTGATTATTAGAAAACAACAAAAAAGCACCAAGGATATTTGGACATAGATGTATGTCCTTCCATTATTTTGTTAATAGGAAATATACACACAGTACAATGACCAAAAGGGGCAAAAGAGTAAGATTGAACAAGTATTTCTTCCACTCACATTTCCCAAACACTGCTGTCCTCCCCAGAGAGAACCAATGTGTGTGTGTGTGTGTGTGTGTGTGTTTAATAGTAAAAAAAATAAATAAATCCAGATTCGCAAAGATATACTTAAAAAGTTATTACCTATAACTATCTGAGTTAGGTTTACAGATGATTCTTTAAAAT